>NC_139416.1:147500-747500 GCF_905368555.1 Meleagris gallopavo
GCCTTCCTACACTCAGACCAACACTTCCCACAGCTCGATGTGAACTGCAAAATTACTGAAGATGTTCTCAATCCCCTTGTCCAAATCATCACTATAGATACTAAGCAGGGCTGACCCCAGCACTGACCCATGGGGATCACCACTTGTGACTGCCAGCTGGATGTAACTCCATTCACCACTACTCTCTGGGCCTGGCCATCCAGGCAATTTTTTACCCAGTAAAGACTCTATCTGTCCAAGCCATGGGCTGCAGCTTCTGCAAGAGAACACTAAGGAAGCCAGCGTCAAAGGCTTTACTAAAGTCTAGGCAGACTATATCCACAGCCTTTCCCTCATCCACCAGGCAGGTCATCTGGTCATAGAAGGAGATCAGATTGTGGTCTCTGTCTTCGTCCTGGGCTGCTTGAGATGCCCTTTGTGGGCAGTTTCTGCCTGCAGCCAGGAGAACGAAATCCCTTTTGAAAAGGAGTTGAAATTGGCACGGTGGTCTTACAACCCACCTGTGGTCACAGTGACATTTCTGGTTCAGAGATGATCCACAAGTATCATAAGACTTATAAAAAGGAAAATAGGAGTGGGATGCTGGAAAAAACTATATCAGGAGGTATTTACTGTGTGTGACTGAGTGCAATACAGAGCTGGGATTATTGGCTCCCCAGATGTGGGAAATGTCTAGACAGGTATTCCTCTGTCTGGGAGTACTTCAGTTCTTAGTTACAGACTGCTCTTACTCATCTCCTCACTGTCCATACCACCTCTGATCACACAAGTGGGAAACACATTGAATGGAAGTGCTGAGGACCAGCAGCCATGCTGCCCCGTTGGCTCCTTTTGGGGTGAAGCTGCTGGGAGGGTGCACAGCCCCTGGCTTGGCCAACAGTGGCTGTGTGCCTCATGGCCTACTCTTTTTGGTCTTAGTTTGAAAACCCCTGAGGAAAGCAATGCCCTTGCCTTCATGTCAGATTAAGCTTTTAGTTTGACCTGATCTGTCTTTTGCTGAGGACTAACTTATCTCTGCCATCCTTGCTCCATCCTTGATGGAGCTGCACCCAAGGCTGGTGCTCACGGAACTACCAGCACTGTAAACAGAACAGCGTCAACTGCAACCCCTGCCACTTTCTTTCAGCCTTGATTTCTGAGAGCTCGGCAGTAAAAAGCAGAGCAGGTAAGAGAAGAAGTGAAAGGCGAGGGCATGGTGTCAGCTGCTCCCCTCTGGGAGGACGTGCTATGAGCCCTGCAGCTCTGCAGCTTGTAGGGGCACTCTGACTGGGACTGTGTTTCCATGCCAACAGTGTATTTCCTACTGAAGCACCTAGCCAGGCCTTTGCCCTGCGTGGGGAAAGACCATTGCAGTACGGCCTGTAATGATGTAGTCCAAAGCAGTAATACTTCGAGTCATTATTTTCTGTCATTAGCACCAGAAAGAATAACAGAGGTTGTTGGAGAGGCATTTCCTTATGGGAGTTCGTAAAGCCTTGTCTCAGCTCCAGATGAGGACAAACTCCAGATGAGGAGAGCAACAGCACGGGGATGAGGGAACACCATTCTCTGAGGGAGCAGATTCACCTGGACTTTGTGTCTCTTGGATGGTGTTCTCTCACCCGCAGGCCCTCCTCACCCAGGAGGATGGATCTTGTTTGTCCTCAATTCTGCACTGAGATCAGCAGGAACACAGAATTCTGGCCAAGCTGCACTCTATTTTAAATCAACATCATGCTAACCTGCTGAAGGAATAATGAACTCTACAAACCCTTCAATAATTCCTAGACTTATTAGAGGAGTGATTGTGTCAATTTAATGAAATTGTCAAGAAAACCTCCCTCAAGTAGCCTCCAGTGTAGCTCTTTCTCATCCAAGAGCTCTGAGAAATCAGAGCTGAATGTTTAAATTTGAAACCATCAATTTTACTTAAAGTTTATTATTACCACCAACGTTTTGAATTGCTTTCTTCTGTCAAATAATTGCAGTAGCTATTTGAGAGCACCACAAAAAATGTACATTTTAGAGAAAGCCATTGGAACTCTTGAAAGATGTTGCTGGCTTAAGATACAATAGCAATTATGTGCATCTAACCACCTGGCAAATGGAGCAAGATAGGATGAGAGGTAATGGCCTCAAATTGCATCAGAGGAGGTTCAATTTGGATATTAGGAAAAACTTCTCTAAAAATGTGGACAGGCAGTAGCACAGCTGCCCAGGGAGGAAAGAGAGTCCCCATCTCTGGAGATGTTCAGGAGCCATGGGGATGTGGCACAAACTGGTTGAGGGCAGTATTGGAGATAGGTGGAATGTTGGGCATGATGATCTTAGAAATCCTTTCCAACCTTAATGATTCTAAGTACTGCATGCACTTCAAGAGTACATCCCATAACACGGGTTAATCTGGCCCATGCTGTGGGAATCCTCACTGTGCAATTTAGCTTGTTCTTCAGAAGTTTCTCTGATAGCTTTGTAACATGACTGATGAGGAGAAGCTCAGTGGAGTACATTTTGGGCTAGATAATTTCTTTTTACCAGCTGTGAAAATAGCACCCACCTGGGTGGCTAGTACAGCTTGTTTTAGTTTTACAGTTTAGTGTAATTCCTTATTCCTTGCAGGAGCAACATTTTTGGCAGCACTGGCAAGCCATCATGGAGCAAATGTCATCTCCATCAGCCTCCTGATGCTCATTCATGCTATGGTGCCATCTGCCCATGCTAACAGGTGGCTGTATCTTGAATAGCTTTCTTTTCTGGTGTCCTGTTTTATCATTTTCCTAGGCAAAATTTTAGCGATCCAATTAAGAACTTGCTCACTGACAGCAATGCTAAACAGCTTGGTCCTGTAAAGTAAATCAAGGACATGGGTCGTCCAAGTCAGGAATACAGTCATGATGCTCATGGCTGAGTGATGTGTGCAGAAACCCTGGGGCTGCCTGATGTCCCACTGGCCCACTAATTCTTCCATCCCATTGAAAAGAATGCCTGCTCCTTCAAAACCCATATCCTCTGTGAGGTCCATGAGCCTGCAGACATGTAGGGCTTCCCTCCACACTTCTGGTTGTTCTCAGAAATGGTCAGCCCAAGAAGTGTGGTGGCAAGCTCTAAACCTTGTAGGGCTTTTATGGCTCCCGAAGGTTGGGATGTGGCTGTTTGCACATTCGTCTGAAGCAGAAGGTGCTTGCTTCCGCCCAAGTGTGTCAGAAAGAGCAGCTTCGACTTAGCCCTGTGCGGCCTAGGAAGCAGTTCCAGCAGAAGAATGATTAATGTTGTTAATTAAACTGTATGCATTTAAATAGCATATTCTGCAATCCAATTTGTCTCTTGGGTTTCTTGTGTGCAGCAGTTTCTTCTCTCTTTTTTTTTTTTTTTTTTTTCCTGTAATGATTTTATGACCCAGAAAAGAAGAGATTGCATTTTTTTTCTGGCTGCCTCTGATCTGTCCTGCTGGTACTTTTATTCCCTCTGCAGAGAAATGCCTTTGAACAGCCAAAATCTCTGCTCTAGCTCAAATTAATAGAATCAGATGTGAAGAGATGATGATGATGTCCCTTTTTCTGTCCAGTTTATGAGCATCTTAATTTTTCAGTAATTTATGGCCAAACCTGTGCTAACAGCCATTCCTGGCAGCAGCCTGTAAGATTTCAGTCCTTGCACAAGGGTTCTGCTATTAATTGCAGTGTGCTAGGAGACTCTTCCTACCACCAGACCCACTAGTTACTTCCAAAGCCAAAGCACTGATGCTTCCAGGGAATGTTTGCCCTTCGCACTGGAGCAGGAGCTCGGATTGGGTGGGGGAAGCATATGGATGTTGGGGGGTGCAACCAAACTCCTCAGTAATGCATCTTTCTCTCTTTCAATTCCAGATTTTCAGAAGAGCTGATAAAAATGGTAAGTCTGGACATTCATGTCTCACCATTTAGTCACTGAACTTTTGTCAGTATTGCTGTTCTTTTTCCTAGATGGTAACTGTTTAAATGCCATCCGTCTTACTGGGACTGACACTGCTGGTGTTTAAGCACTGGAATAGGTTTTGTCATTTCTTTGGCTGAGGTATTCTTAGAGCAGATGTGATACCCATGTGCAAGTCTGCGCGGCAATACCTGCCAAATCTGGGGCAATTTTAAAAGTCTCAAAACAACATACATATTTTTGTTAACCTCAGTCAAGTGATAAATGAAGGACCAATTCTTCGCCATCTTGGAACAGCTTTGCAAAATAAATCTGTGAATATCTGTAGCCTGGTTCTGGATGGACTGGGCACATACATCAGAGAAAAGACCACTAACACCATCAAGCCCAACCCCAGCCCAGCCCCACCATGCCCACTGCCTACATCCCTCAGTGCCACATCCCCATGGCTCTGGACACCTCCTTATCTGCCTGAGCAGCTGTGCCACAGCCTCACTGCTCTTTGGGAGAAGAACTTTTTCTTAATATCCAACATGAACCTGTCCAGCACCACAGCACTCCCCTGGATGCTCTTTGACCGTCAGATAGGGGTGTTTGCATGGCTCAGAAGTGGAGAGTCTAGGTCACAAAGTATTAAATAATTGTGAATCTCCATTTGCCATACAGTCCCTGCAAAAATTTGAAAAAATAATTACAAATCTGGTTGCAGGCTGCTGTGGTGTTGTCATGCAAGGGTCTTTGCACAGCCCTGTCCTGCTGGTGCACATCTGCTGTTCCCAGCAGACTTGGGTGCTCAGTTGTGCTGCTGAGTTGATTTCCACCTGCTTCCAACTTGCTAAATGACTGAGTCTCCAGTTCAAATTGTCATATACAAGTTCCCATGCTACTCCTTCCACTATACACTTAAGGAGGTGTCCTATTTAAAGTGTAAATCCCTACAGCCGAGAGTTCTTACATGTGGAATTCTTTCCAGCATCTTGATTGCTTCCAGCCCCCATGAAGCAGTGTGTGTGGTGTGAACACAGCATGACCAGTTCAGGTGTAGTAACTGCAGAGCACGGCCATGCGGATTGCAGAGCTTCTCTCTCTCCTCTCTTCCAAAGCTCCTCACATTAAATTATTAATTCATGTACAATAGAATTAGATGCCATAGCATGTTATCCTAGAAACATTTGAGTGGGTAGGGAGTCTTACAGGCCATCCAGACCAACTCTCCTGTAGAAAGGGGTTTCTACATTCGCTGGCATGCTGAGGTTCCTGCCTGCAGGTGATTTCACTACATGTGCCAAGGTGCTTAATGTAAGGTAACGGAGCAGCTCCTGCTCACTGAAGGATGCCTTGGTCTCTGTGACCAGTTTGAGTTGCCCCCAGCCTCTTCCCTGTTGACAACAGCTACATTTATGACCATCTATATGGTCAACAGACTGGGTAGCACATCTTGATGTGACAAATGCATTGGAGATGTCTGGAGAAACTGGTAAATGGTCTGAGAAAAGGGCAAAGGACTGGGCCATGACCTGAGAGTGAATAATTCAGCTACCTCCAGACATGCTTTGAGAGGCATAGCTGTCAGTCACTCAGAATGATCTTTTCCTTCTGTGTAGGAGTGTTTTTCCTTCTTTGCTAAATAAACCCACCTACTGCCATGTAATTCCTCCGGCCCTGGAAAGCAATACTTAATCATTTAATTGAGATGTGGAAAGAAAATGGAGGCATCTTGCTGTGGGCTCACGAAGCAGAGCTGTCCATCATCTGAGTTATCTACTGCGTATTTTGCTACTCTCTTCTGAAAGTTGTTAATCAGTTACAAGGTAAATAGTCCAGCATTCAAATTAAATGGCAGCATTCAGATTAAGATGCTTTGATTTTGATAGAACAGCCTAATTTCAACAATTAGTTGTAAAAATGTTACTTGATAGAAACAGAACTCGTATCTCAAAATCTCCGGTCCCTGCAGCAGAGTCTCCCATGGCTGGGCATCTTGATAGTACCGTGCTATCAATGCAAGATGCTGCCTTAGCTGCTGTAATGTGAGCAGCTGGCCAGAGAGCTGACTGGGCACTTTGCTGCAAATAACACCAGGCTGTGTCACCTTTAGCAAATAAATCCTGTCCCCAGGATCTCTGGGAAGCACCTTTTCCTCAGAGTATGCAATCAGTTCTGCTCAGAGCATATTCTGCATGTAATTTGTTAAAGCTGACACAATGAATCATCAAGTCATTTTCTAAAGGGCATCTTTCCCTGTTTTGTATCTGTTATCTGTAACCATTGTCTTGGAAAATGGGTCAGATACTGATCCTGCTAAGGGATAGGGCAGTACGAGTGTGGATGAAAATGACAATGGCATTCTAGGTACCCAACTGTATCACCCCATTAATTCACTGCAGTGACAGGAAAGGTTGCTACCTCCAACCCTGCTGCTCTTGGTTGTAGATGTGTTAAGAAATGATTCACTGGAGTGTACTCAGATGTGCATTTGAAGACATGGATGGGAACAAAGCCTTTCAGTGTGTGCTCTCTTGAACATCTTCAGCTGTTCTTGGAGATGAAATACAAAGAAATCTGAATGTAAAATTTTAAAAAATTAATTGGTTGTACTTAGAGGAAAGTTTCATACTTCTGTTGACCTGACCTTCAGCTCAGAGCCTGCTGAGGATGTAGCAGAGCTGTAAAGAAAGAGCTGGAGCACAGCAGCAGCAGGTGGATGGAAAAGGCTCCTTGATTAAGAGCCTCCGAGGGTGGCAGAGTGATGCCCGTTCCCATCCCAGGAGGCCCATTCTTTAAATAGTTGCCCACAGCTATCTGCTAGAGGCACTTAGGAGCTCCTTAAAGGAGATTTATGCCTTTAATACCTTTATTTATAAAGCATATCCCAGTGTGGTGAGTTTGTGCTATAAATGATAGGGGCATGTCTGCTGCTCACAAACAGGGAACATAAACAGCTTTGGACACCAGAGTGACCATGGAGCCTTGTCAGCTTGCAGCAGGATGGTGCCAGCTCCTCTTAGAGCTCCTCCTCCCACCTGTAACCAGCAGTGCTGCTCTGATAATAGCTTCCTAATGTGCCAGTAATGCCCCATGCCAGTGCTGTCCTCTCAATCCATAGAACTGAGATATGTTATAATGTCACCTTAGAGGAGGGATTCTGGGTTAGGAGAATGGGACGAAGGTCCCAGAGCTGCACTGCGCTTCCCCTGCCCTATCACTACATGTGCCAAGTATCCCATACCATTTGCTTGATGCCCTGCAGCAGGTGCAGTTGTTTCTTAGTCCCTTCTTTATTCTGGAAACCTAAGAGGCTTGCTCACCCTCCATGGACCTATCTTTTCATGGCATCTCACTTCTGAGAAAAAATATTTTTTTCTGGAGTTGTTTGGAGTTTAAAAATAGCAGGCATCAATTATTACTTACCTTCTTAATTTATTGAAACATTTTTAGAAGGCAACTTAGTTCGAATTTGGCATGGTAATTTTCCTCATAGTTATTAAAGGACTTGGAGTATTTATTGCAAGTTAGCAACACGACATAGGGTTCTTGTGCCAGGAAGATTTCTTTATTGCTGTGATGATCATGATCATGATGTGTATCCATCTCTGTGCTTATTCTAAGCAAGCCTTTTAATATTCTAATACACGTATTCAGTAAATTTCCACTAACAATCCATTGTCTAGAAAGCAAGCAAATTCCATAACAAGTCTTAAAATCAGCAGAGTTTATCTTTTGCCTAGGTACAAAACACCCCTGTTCATTCAGACTTTCTGTCTCCCTTCCAGAGCCTCATTATCAGTGAGTTGACTTTTGATGAGGTTGAGCTGACCTCTCCATCTCCCACAAGTACTTATCTCCTCATCCTCCCCATCAACTTGAGACCCTTTTATGGAATGCATTTATGCAGAATTGGAATGGTGGTGACCAGCTGGGATCTCAGTAATACAACACTGGACACCTCATGGCTTTGACTTTGGTTGCTTTTATCACATCTTAAGATTCCAGGCTAGAGCTGCAACACCCCATATTACATATCAGGATAAAAAACCATCTGCTGCTAATAACCTTCCGAATGGACACAGCTCTTCCTTGCACAGCCACAACTGTGTGCCTGTTTTGCAATCTGTGCTCTTACTATGAGCTCTCAGAGCACTGTGGTCCCTGCTCCTAATGAGTTACTCATCAAAAACCACTTAGCTTCCAGTTCAGGGTAATTACCTGCTGCTTGACTACTGCTCCTCACACCCAGGGAAAACCTTGAGCTATTCGTATCTCACTGGTGCATCCAAATTAATTCATTAGTTCTAAGTAAGAATATTTATAATTCTGGCATAATAAAAAACAGTATTAGCAGTCACCCACATTTAAGTGGAAAAATGCAGTGATGAATTCAGTTTTTAAAGTATGGCTAAAACTGTTGGGTTCTTCCATGACCTGGAACCAGCTTGAATTTATTTTTCTTGCTTAAAAATAAATGATAACAATCAACATCTTGCATTTTGATAGTCAAAATTTCATGTTGCAAACAAGAAGCACCTTGTAAAACTACATAACAAAGGTTTTTGCAAGGGAAAGTTTTGATCTGCTTTCAGTTATTCAGATTTCTGTGTAAAGTATAAGTTTCCTAGCTCTCTCCATTGTACATTTAGTTATCCTTCCAAGTCCTTGCTGAGTTCATCACACGTGGCTTTGAAGAGATGACATCTGTTTAAATCAGGACACACTGTTCCCAAAGTGATAAACAAACCTATCAACCAGATGAATTTTGAGCTAATGCAAAAATTATGAAAGATGTTTTCTGGCTTTCCCTACAAGCTGTCACTAGATGTACTTCTGCCCACCCTTTAAACCCTTGAAATTGGTGTACTGAATCGGTTTAATTTCTGCCATTGACCAGCCTGGTGATGGTAACTTCCCAATATTTGTGCCACCAAGCCCTTCTAGGGATGCTTTTTTCTTTCAGCACAAGTATGAGGATATTTAGTGCCCACTGTGTTGCAGCAGTAAAGAGCTGAAGTAATTTTAGGACTCATTTCTCTTCTCTCATATTAGCAGATGTATATTAGAATCAAGGTTTTTTATACTTATTGAGCTGAGCCACCTTCATTCTGCCAAATGGATGGACCTTACAACTGGGTACATAGGATCAGGACTACAGGCTGCATTAGCACTATATCTCCCTGCACTGTGTGCTGACGCTTACACACCAGTCTAGCTTTTACCAGGGCCTATGTGTCGTTTATCTGGTGCAAGGTTGGATGCAGCCCAGAAACTCTCCTATGAGCTCAAGCCACTGGTATGGTCAGCATATGGGTTTAATTTCCACAACTATTCATTTCCTGCCTATTTCTGCAGAGCAAAGTTTTACTGCCCATCATTCCCTAAAATTGTTACTCCTGACCTGCACCTAAAGCTTATCCCTGCCAAGGTGAAAATAGAAAGTACCATGAAAGTTCGTGAAGCAAACGTTGCTCTATTTAAGTAGGGCTCCTGGCCTTCCAGGCAGCTGTCTTGTTGACACTTCGGTTAATACCTGACAGCCTGAGTGCCTAATTGGTGCCATGCAGAATGCCCATCCTCATTACTCAAGTTATGAATCAGCTGAGAGCAGTGGATGCATGCTGCTAATTCCCAGGCAGGCTTAATGGGAGATTGCTAAGGGAATTTGGCAGAGGCTTCTTCTGAACTTTCACCCACTGAGTACATCTTTTAAGGAATGAGCCTCACGATGAAGCCCACTTCCCCAGGCACCCCTAAGCACACCTGTAAAATGGGGATGGAGGAGTCTGGCCTGGCTTTTGTTTGGGAGCAATCCGTCAGTGCCCAAACATCAACCCAGCCTCCTTCGATGCCTTTAACACACAAATAGAGACAAACAGCAGCATTTGGGTCAAAGGCATCGAGGACACGGAGCAGGGGTTGCTGCTTCTGCCTGGCCTATTTTGGACTATTTGATCCAGTGTGCTTTCAGGTACGCCAATGAAGGTTTGAAATCCAGTGACAACAGTCTTTATTCTCTTCTCTCCCTGTGCTGGGAGATGTGGGCTTTCTTCTGTTACCCTCATTATATACCTCAGGCTGAAAAGAAAATGGTTCTACGATTTAATGGCTGTGTTACAGGTTGTGAAGGGTGGGGATAAGGAATCGTGGTTTCCCAAGGAGGCTTTGAAAAGCTGTTCAATTAGTCAGGGGGACTTTCAAAAGAAATTTTTTTTCTGGAGCCAAAGTTGAGAAATTTAATTGGACACTGCATAGCAAATGTGTCTACTCAGCATGATGACAGCCAGCAAAGGGCGCTGTGAGACATTTACAGAGCTCCTTGAGATCTCTGGCCAAAAAAATATGACCTTTGTCATCAAAAGTGGTGGGTTTTGGACTGGTTTCCATGGATCACGGACATCCCTGGATGCTCCCAGCTGGCCTGGAGACCTGCAGCTGTAGCTGTCCTAATGTTTGCTATATACATGCATTTCCCTTGCAGATAGGTCTGTATTTGTGCACAACTGTCCTGACATCTCTCTCCATTGCGTTGGTGATATGAGCCCCTACCCTGCTGCAGGAGGAGGGCATCCACATGGGAGTTTCCTCTACTTGGAAATGACAGCACGAGGCAGGGTGAGGGCTGTGATGGACATTGGCAGCTCAGACATCTTGGGCACTGTTCCATCCATCTCATTATTGTCTCATGTTGCTGTATCAGAAAACTTTCAAGGTAGATCTAACAAATCAATATTCCTCCTGCTAAATTTCTCATGTGTTTTTTTTTGTTTTTGTTTTGTTTGGTTGGTTGGTTGGTTGGTTGGTTGGTTGGTTGGTTGGTTTTAGCAGGGATGAAATTTAAAAATGCCTGGAAAGGACTTTTCTAACATGGATGGCAATAGTGGTTGGGCAAATGGGAGGGCTGGGTGACTCAACTGATATGTGGCCATGCCCAGCATACACTGCCAAGGAGGGACCAGATGGTTTTCAGATGGTTTTCAGGGTTGAGCTACAAGGGTACATTTGTATTTGTTGTGATTTAGCCAAACACTGCCAAGCCTGGGGCCACTTTGGGTAACTTAGAATCACAGAATCATAGAATTATTAAGGTTGGAAAAGGCGTCTAAGAGCATTTTGTCCAAGTGTGCACCTACCACCATTGTTGTTCACTGAACCATGATCCTTAGTGCCACATCTCACGCCCTCTGAGCACGTCCCTCAGTGCCACATCCCCATGGCTCTGGAACACCTCCAGGGATGGGGACTCCCCCCCCTCCCTGGGCAGGTGTGCCACTGCATCACCGCTCTGTGGGAGAAATATTGTTCCTAATATCCAACCTGACCCTCTCCTGGAGAAACTTGAAGCCATCACTTCACTGTTACCTGGGAGCAGAGGCTGACCCTCCTCCCCCTCCCCCCCCCCATCACAACCTCCTGTCTGGAATTGCAGAGCCATGAGTTCTCCCCTGAGCTCCTCTTCTCCAGATTCACCCACCCCATTCCTTCAGCTGCTCCCATCAGACTGTTTTCAGACTCCTCATATCTTTGTTGCCCTTCTCTGGAGATGCTCCAGGACCAAGCGGTGTGCTTATCTGTCATGCAGGAGAGCCATAGAGCTTGCTGCCTTCTCTTGCTTCATGGCTCAAGTTAGTAATTTTTTAGGTTCTTTATTAAATCTTCATGGCATCCAGTTTCACTACTTGATGTTGGTCTGAACAACCTTAGCGAGCAGTGGATTCCCCTTGGGACTGATGTGCAGATGGAGTGCTTCTTCCTTCTCCTGGCAGTGGGGCTCTCCTTTGCCTTTCAGCTTGAGCCCTGGGGGAAGAAAAATCACTGTGCTGCACTCCCACTGCCTGCCCCATTGCCACACAGAGTGGGGGGGCTTTGCCTTTGCCACTAATTACGTTCTGCTGCAACCTGCTGCCTTTATTAAAGGTAGTTCATTAGAGCTTAAAATTAAATAAGGCAAAAATTGAAACCAGAACTGCTGCAAATAATCCTTCTAATTCCCTAGCAATTTTTTTGCCAGACAATTGTGGAAAATATGTTCTGGCCGCCTACGTTTGGGCAGCTGGCCAGGAACAGCTATAAATCACAGGATATCTTTCTTCCTATTATCTCCCTCATTCTTTTTTCCCAGGTAATATAGACCGCAGTGAGAGGAATAACTGTCTTACGGGCACACGGTGGGGAGGGAGACGATGCCCTTTGTCACACAGCCATAGCTTGGCACCTGGTCGGCCAGCAGACGTACTCTGAAAATAAGTTTCCTTTCTAGAGGGTTTTCTGTTCATCACAAAATGTTTCCTTTCCAGCTGACTGCTTTGCTGGCTCTCAAGCATGTCACACTCCATTAAGCAAGGATGATTTTCCTTCCTTTTTAGGCTGAATTTTTATCAGCAAACAGCCTCGGATTAGCCAAAATCAGAGTATTCACCCTCACAGACCCTGTTTTGCTGCACACCAGACAGCTGTTGGGAAATAATAGCTGATAGCATTCTGTGCTTTGTTCACAGAGATGGGGATCAGGACTTGGAGATGTGACTGTGCTGGACTCTTTGTTCAGTGCACATCTAGCACCTTGCAGAAGGGTCTTTCTTATACTTTTGTAGATGGACTGATAACAGCTCTAATTAATGTGCTTGGTGCATGTTAAGCAGTGGGGGGAAGGTGCGTGCTGCAATGGGAAGAGCTCACTTACACAAGACTGAAACCAAGATGAAATATTGATGGCGTGCAGAGGGAGGAGCCGGGTTTGTAGGTTTGTTCGCTGCATCCTCTAACCCAGTAACTGGGGAACAGCAGAGCACAGGTCTTGAAAAAGGAATTTCCAATTTGAAAACCAGAAGGGGAAACACTCTGGTAGCAATTAAGTTGAGGAAAGGTGAAGTGGGAGAAATTATAAATACAGGACTGTGCATAGCAGGGATAAAAAAAAAAACATTTATACCGAGGACTGAAGGTCAGTGAGGGAATCCAGCCCACTCTAGCTGAGTCATCATAGAATCACAGAATGCCTGGGCTGAAAAGGAGCACAATGCTCACCTAGTTCCAACCCCCTGCTGTGTGCAGGTTGCCAACCAGCAGCCCAGGCTGCCCAGAGCCACATCCAGCCTGGCCTTGAATGCCTCCAGGGATGGGGCATCCACAACCTGCTTGGGCAACCTGTTCCAGTGCCTCACCACCATCTGGGTGAAAAACTTCCTCCTAATATCTAACCCAAATCTCCCATCTCAGTTTAAAACCGTTCCCCCTTGAAGTCCTCCCATTCGGGGCTCTTTGCTGCAGGAATCAGCTGAGCAAAGAGATATGCCTTGTTTTAGAAATCATGAACCAGAATTCTGGATCCTAGAGCTGATCTCTTCCTTCCCATTTTCTTTCTCTGAGCCTCTCGCTGAACCAAGCAAATGTATTCATGCAGCGAGCGGCTGAATAACCACGGCAACATGAAAGCGAGCAGCTTTCTTATATCATAAATCACTACAGAACATCACTGGTCCCTCGTGGCATCGTATAAGCAGGTTTTTTTTCCCTTATGCTTCTTACCTTCTACAGTTTTAATATTCGAGTTTCAAGCCCACAGTGTGTATTTTTCACTCTGATACATGGAGGTTGGATGGCTGAACCTTTGAATTACCAACCTGCTGAGCATTCTGATCCTTTTATAGAGGAATGGGGATTAAACGTTCCTCACAGCCCGGCACAGTGCTGGTTGGTGCAGGGGCTGGCAGGCAGAAAATGGGCTGGGTGAGCTCCTTCCTCCAGAAGCATGTCAATGTGCTCCAGAAGAAGATCTTCTCATTAATTAGGGTGTAAATACATTATCTCCTGTGGCAAAATCAGAGCCCTCCATCAGAGGTTTCCTATGAAGGGTGGTACCAAGCCCTAAGTCCCCATCACGTCCGCCTGCCTGGGAGGTTTGCTGGGGTTTCCCCAGAAGGGAACAGCATCACAAAGCATCCTCAGATGTGCTCAGTGGGGTCTTGCTGGGATGAAGCAAGCAGAGGAGTGCCCAAAGTCCCCTTGGCAACTGATATCTCTATGTGCTTCAGGTCTTGCAGGAGATCTGTCAGTACTGAGACACTTCGCAGCAACATTGTTTTTGTAGAGATTGCACTGTATTTGCCATACTCCATATCATCCTTGGGTCCTTTTCTTCGTAGATGAAAAAGACACATGTATGTAAATCTCAGGTGCGTACAGCCAGGTGGCAGAGCAGCTCACTCACTGCTCAGGTCACCCACCCCTCTGTGTACTGAGCCAGTCTGGAGGCGCAGTGTTTGATGAAAGCTTGGAAACACAGGAAGGTTCAGAATGTATCCACAGAGCGCAACATGGGCACACTGGTGTGCCCCAGCACTGCAAACTTTAAGGAAGGCTAAGAAAGCTCAAAGGAATTCATGTTCGTGTTTTAAGCTATGGAGCATCATAGTGCTGAGCAGTGGGTTCAGGAGAACCTCATGAGGTTCAGCAATGACACGTGCAAGTTCTGTAACTGGGGCATAGCAGCCCTTACTACCATTTCAAGTGGGAGGATGTAAGGGTGGAGCACAGCCCTGCTGAAAAGGGCCTGGGGGTACTGGTGGGTGGCAGCTGGACATGAGGCAGCAGTGTGCCCTCACACCCACACAGCCAACCATATCCTGGGCTGCATCCAAACAGTGCAGCCAGCGGGGCAGGGAGGGGATGTGCCCCTCTGCTCCGTGCTGTGAGACCTCACCTGGAGCACTGCGTCCAGATGGGAGTGCTCAGTACAGAAAGACACGGACCTGTTGGAGTGCATCCAGAGGAGGGCCACAAAAATGACCCAAGGGACGGAACACCTCCCTACGGGGACAGGCTGAGAGCTGGGGCTGTGCAGCATGGAGAAGGGAAGGCTGCAGGGAGAGCTGAGAGAGGCTTGTCAGTATCTAAAGGGGCTGTAAGAAAGAAGGGGATGACTCTTCAGCAGTAACAGAACAAAGGGAAACGGTAAAGGAGGAAGAAGGGAAAGGAGCAGCATTCCCTGTGTCCAGCCTGATGACAGAACTGTGCTGGGAGGGGAGGGCAAGGCACGTGGAAGTGCTGCTCTGTGGAAAAAGCATGGATTCAGCAAAAGCTGGGTAACATAGGACATTAAAAATTCACAAAGACTGCACTGAAACCCGCTCTCTAGTAGGATAATTTTAACAAGCAGTGGCAGAGATGAATATTCCAAAGAGCAGGGCAGAGGGGAGCCTGCAGTAGAGCAGTTGTGTTGGGGGTTTATGTATCTGTGGTTCTCGATTTGCTGTGAGAAATCACAGGAGGTGGATTTCTGTGGGATTGTTTTTGCATTTTCCTTGCAGTTGGCAGTGCCAAGCTGCGGGGGTCTGGGACTCTCCTGGTGCAGTTTGTTGCTGCAGAGACTCCTGCTCCTCACCATGGAATCCTGTTTTATGTGTAACTGGGGAAAATGCATTGAAACATCCTTTCACTTGCTTAAAGCTGGAAAGCCTGATAACGGTCCTGTTTATTTATTTATTTATTTCCTAATTTGAAATGATCCACTGGTAAAAAAAATAAACAGAGAAGATATGAATGCTGCACTTTTGTTAAAAGGTAGTTGAGAAAGAATGTGATTAAAGACGTGCTCGTTAAATTTGCTGGAGCAGGAATTAATATTTGTTTTGCTTTGTTTCTCTTTGCAATCTTTCCAGAGCAGATGTGCCTTCCCTGCAGGGATGCTCTACTTCTGTGGTGCTCAGCTGCTTTGCAAAGCAAACAGATGAAAGTGCCTGGAAAGGTCTGCACACTGCTGGCTTAGAGACATTAAATACCTCTGGTAGAGCTGGGGCTCCTATCCCACCCAGGCTGAGTCGCAGGGGATGCTAAGCATAGGGCTGGAGCTGAGCATAGGACTGGAGCTCAGTATAGGGCTGGAGCTTGGTGCAGGGCTGATGATGAGCATAGGTCTGGCACTGAGAATAGCACTGGTGCCTATCACAGATAGGGCTGGTGCTGAGAGTACGGCTGGAATTCAGCATAGGGCTGGAGCTGGGCATAGGACTGGTGCTGGGCATAGGACTGGTGCTGGGCATTGGGCAGACATTTGGCTGTGAGAATATCTGAGAGGATCAGGAGCTTTATTAAGGGAGAGCATAAATTTAGGACCAAGTGCTCTACAAATCCATGGGATCCAGAGGCTCTGCTGAGTCATGGAGCAAAGGAAACCTCCAAACAGATGTGCCTGGAGGAGGTTTGGCCATGGACAAAGGAACCAATGGGAGAGGGACCATTGGACAGGAGCAGCAGTTTGTTTTAGAGCCTGTGACTTTTGTAATAGGGGTTTGGGGACCATTGGCTTTCAAGAGCTCAAGGAGCTGGGTGTCCTGTCTGCTGCAGATGGCACTGCATGAGGCTAACTCCTGCTTTCTGAGAATGCAAATGCGAGATCTGCTTTTCAGATAAGTTTAATTGACTGCCTTCATCCCTGCACAGCTTGTTAGCTGGGTGGAAAATCAGCGGTGCTGCCAGTGCAATCTGGTTATTGCTCCATGGGGCTGCAGAAAGCAAGAAGTTTGTAGCTCCGTAATCCTCTGTAATTTCCTGCTAATTTGTCTACAGCCAACAGCTCTAGTGCTTCATGTGCATATTCAGGAAGGAAAAGAGCAGCAGTTAATGAGAAGAGTAATGGTTTGTTAATGCATAAAAATGAACTATTTGTTGAACAGATAGCGAAGAACTATGGTACTTAATATTCTGATATACCTGTTCAAATATTAGATTTTCTCCTGCTATTGACTTTTAGCATATTTCCCATGGCTAGCAAATTCTCCCTGCAGAACAGTTAGCTTCAAGGCACTGCAGGAGATGGATTCTGTTCTTTTTTAGCAAGGTTTTCTTGGGAGAACGTTACCTTAAATGGAAGCAGAGAGATTTGAGGTCAGAACATGCAGCTGTTGGGATTGCTGCAGCCGACTCAGTTACCAACAGGCCTGAGCTACTTCATCTCCTGTTTTTCTATAGCACAATGATAGCTTAAGGCAGCGCTGTAGGCTACTACTCTTGTAAGCAGCAATTGCACTGACTGTGACCAGACTGTTTGTACACTGGCAAAGTCTGATCCCAGCATTTAATTAATGAAAGAATGGGAATTTCTGTAGATTGTGTTCGGAAAAACGTGTGATATCCAAAGCCAAGATATGGAGTGAGAGCAGGAAAAAAAAAATGCACATTTAAATCAGCTTGTTACAGCAGGATAAAGGTTATCTGGAAAATCAAAAGAAGTAAAACCTTAACAAAAGGCAGCAGGAGACCATGTGCTCCATCCCTCTTGCATGTCTCCTGCCTACCAGCCTACATTTGATTTCTATCTATAGCTCCCATTAAAACTAATTTCAAAATTACTTCTAATTCCGGGACAACAAAAGGCTTGATTTGAAGATAAAGGCTGAGCAGCTTGGTGACTGTGCTGGCATGCTAATGGGCACTGCTGGGTCCTGGCATTGCTGGTGAATGAGGTCCAGCTGTCTGACTATAAGAGAAGTCTGCATTTTACCCAGGCCACCTCCCAAGGGGAAGATTGCCAGCCATGCTGCTGCATGTGCAAGGGAAGGAAGTAAGCCAGCTTCAGACTTTGAGGAGACGGACGACAAAAACATTAAGATGAGGGAAACTGGACCCTCATTTCTTCTCAGAGCAGGAGGGAGGAGTCTTCCCTTTGACCCAAAGTGCCCCTGAGCAACAAGTATAGGACTCTGGATATGGAAAGAGGACGGGATGAGGATAATGTATCAGACCTAGGAACAGGCAGCCACTTTAAATTGGTCCAACCAAGGACTCAAAGAAAGAAGAAGGATGTTACTGACTGGGGACTCCTCTCTGCAAGGCACCGAGGCTCCTCTTTGCCACTTGGATAATCTCTCCAGAGAGTTTTGCTGCCTGTCGGGGGCCCGCATTTTTGACTTCCAGAAGAGATTACTGGGTATGATAAAGTGAGGGGACTGCTGTCCACTGCTTCTGCTCATTCAAATTGGGTCACAGGAGGCTGCAATGAGGAAATTATAAAATATTAAAAGAGACCTTATGTCCCATGAGAGAATGTTGAAAGCTTTGGGAATACAGGTAGTGTTCTCTTCCATCCTCCTGGTTGGTCACTGGGCAGAAGGAGGAAAACAGGCCAGTTGAATGAATGGCTGTGAGAATGGTGTCACGCTCAGGGTTTTGGGTACTATAACCTCGGACAAGTTTCAATCCTTTGACAGACCAGCCATGTTGACATCAGATAAGACACAACTGACCAGGAGGGGCAGGAATGTTCTGAGCAGCAAGCTGGCTGGGCTCATCACCAGAGCTGTAAACTAGATTTGATGCAGGAAGGGAATGGACTTTTAAGTAACAGAGAAGGATTGAGGAACACTGTCATTTCTGGAAGCAGCAGGGGAAAACCTCAGATTTGTCCCAAAGGAATCTGGGAGAACTCCTCCAAGAAGGTAACACAGCTGATAGCCCAGTTGAAATGCCTCTGCACGTCATACAGCATGGGAAATAAGGAGGGGAATGGGAAGCCACAGCGCAATTAGGAAGCTGTGATCTAATTGCTATCATAGAAATATGGTGTGGCAAATCATACAACTGGAACACTACAATCGAGAGCAACATGCTTTTCAGAAGTGAGAGGGAGGGGACGGGGGTGGGAGAGTTGCCCTCTGTGTTAAGAAGTGGATAGAACAGGTTGAGAGTTTGTGAGTTAAAATTAGGGACCAGATCAACAAAGTTCAACTGTTTGTTGGGGCCCCCTGGTCAAGGGGAGCCAGTTGATGAGGCCTTCTTGCTTCAGCTACAGCAGGCATTGCACTCACAGGCCATCATCCTGATGGGGATTTCAACCATTTGGATGTCTGCTGGGAAAATAACACAGTGAGCTGCAAGCAATCTAGGAGACTCCTGGAGTCTTGATGATAACTTTCTGACCCAGTTATTGGACAGACCAACCAGAGAAGCATTACTAGATCTGTGCTCACCAATGAAGAGGTCATTAAAGAGGTTAAGACTTTTTACATGGTCTGATAGTGATAGGACATGAAGGATTTAGATTTAAATTAGGTATTAGAAGAAATTTTTTTTTTACTCAGTGGGTAGTGAGGCCCCATCCCTTGGAGGTGCTCAAGGCCATGGATGGAGCTCTGGACAGCCTCAGCTGTTGGGGGCAGCCAGCCCACAGTTGGGGGGTTGGAACTCTAGTTTTCAAGGTCCCATCCAACTCAAGCCATCCCATAATTCTGTGATTCTATGTTTCTATGATCTGCTGCAGAACAGAAAGCAAAAGAACAAAACTGACTAAATAGGTTTTGTAATGAAACTTGTTTTAATGTGAAGTACCTTAAGTTTCTGAAGGAGAGCTGATCTTTGTTGCTGGGGTAAATAACTCGAGACGGAATGGGATGTCTGTCTGGGGGATGTCCTCTGCTATTTTGTGAGTTATGTCTCTCTACGGAATGCTCTGAGTGCAGAGAGAGAAGAAAAGGGGGGTAAAAGTTTCCAGATGTGAGGGGACTGTGTGGGAACAACTCATTGCTCCCATCAGCAGTCACAGCCAGCATTAAGAAACATATAGAAGTGCTTCAAACAGAAGTCGGTGGTGGTGGGAACACAGTCTGACATCAAGACATCTGTGTGCATCACTCAGCCTGGTGTCATCCCTTGGCAAAACCTCTGGGCTGGGTGAAAGCTAATTGCCATGAGCAAAAAGGTGATTTTGGAATCATTTAGAGCATTCTTTTCACTAGGAAATTACCATAATCCTAGCAATTTACTTCTTCCTCCCACTGACCTCATGTGGATGAAGGGTCCCATTCTGAAGCCAGGCCATGTGCTTGCTGGCCTCTGTACCTACACATAACTCAGAGAAAGAAAAAAAAGAGCAGTTGTTTTTGTTCACAGGTCACAATAATCTGATTTTCTTACCCATAGTTCTGTTGGAGCTTGAACAATAAGCAGGACTGAAGCATTTTAGTGACCATACAGTAATAAAAATAAGGAACAAAATGTATTTCTAATATTGCTAGGTAATATATGAGCAGTTCCAACTGGACTTAGCAAACAGAATCTTCCTTTGTAGTTGCTTTAAGCTCTTTTATCTCCGAGTGAATTTCCAAATACTCAGCCAACACATTTGCTGTATTTTGGATGATTTATGGTCCTAGCTTCATTTTGCCCCATTTCATCAGTGGGTGGGAACAGCCTGACTGCATAGGTTAGAAAGCACCAAAGCTGCTCCCGGACTTGTCAGGTTGTTACAATGACTAATGGAGCAATGGTAAAAACCCCCGCAAGGCAGCCCGATGATCTCCATCACACCCTCCTCTCCCTAGTTAGTTTTAACTTTGATGGCTCTATGTGGCTGGAAATTCGCTTTGGCCTTCGCCTGTGATTGAATTATTTTGAGAAGCTGGAGTGCGAAGAAGATGGTGCACTGCAGAAGGAATGATTGCAGAGCAGCTGCCGTCCGATTATCTCTCTCCTCAGTCGCTCAGTGCCTGCGCACAGTTTCTGGCTGACGACATTCGCCCTTGTTGACAACTCAGGTGCTGACCCACAGGACTGGGTTTGGCCCCTTGAAGGTGCAGTGAACTGGTGGAGCAGATTGCGTGCTTTTAGTAGGCTCATCCGTGTGAAAAAGTGGCCGTGGTTTCTCTAGGTCTTACAGATACTTACTTTGTTTAATGAAATTGGTGCAGAATCTCAATTTTTCTATTACTCTTCTTACCCAAAGCAGAAGTGCGTTCTAAAGGCTGAAATGCCTCCATGGGCTGCGTGGAAACGCTTGGTAAGACGTTCATCCAACTGGCACACACAACAGCTTTCAGGAAAAGCAGATTCCAGAGATGTATCCACTCTCAATGAGAGCAGACACTGCTGCTGTCAGGACAACCTTGCTTTGCTGTGGCTGTTGATAAGACCGCTCCTGGAGCGCAGCATCTCCTTTGGCTCTTATCGCAGACATGTGTCCATGGTGTTGTGGGCACCATCCTCCCTTTCCGCCACTTCAATCTGACCTCCTGCAACCCAGCCCCTCTGCTTTCTCTTATCACTCAAGCTCCCTGAAGCTGTCCCTGTCTGCTGTCTCCAGCATCATGCTGCTCCCAGCCCGTTTTGCAATTATAGATATGCAGCACTGGGATGACCTCGTTACTCTGTCTTGCTTTTACCTTCTATGTTTGCAGGTAGGTAGGCACTAAAGAACAATCATCTTTAAGCTGGCAACTGCTGGTGGTGTTATCTAGTGCGGAATGAATGTCTCCAGTACTGTTTGCCAGTCAAAATTACACATTTCCCTATCCACATTCTGTGGGGTCTCCAAAAAACAAATGAAATTTGCTGTCACCTGCTTCTTCTCCTAGACCCTTCACTCACCCATCAGGGCTCTGTGTGCTTAAACACCACGGGGCCATTCCCACACTGGTGCTGCAACAAGCCTTCAGCACACAGATTTGTGCTGTGTTTCTGTTGCAGTGCATCACTGTGATGTTGCCACCCCATGCTGCCGGAGCTGCAGGCTGATGTGGGGCTGCTGCTCACTAATTGACTCTTGCAACCAGATAAATAAACCTCGGAAAAGCTAAGGAGGAGTAAAGTGAAATAGACGAGTTATAAGAAAGAAACTAGGTAAAGGAAAATGCTTTTTCCTGAATCTTTCCAGCACCTTTTACTGTGTCTTTTGGAGATGAGTGAGCTGTAAATTCAGATTCAAGCACTTTACTGAAAAGAAGTCTCCTGACTTTACAGTTTCTCTTTCCCAGCAAGCTGACATAAAGAATTTCCTGGGAGATTAACTCTGCCTGCCCTTCATGAGGAAGCATAGCTTTGAGGTGAGCAAGTGCTAATTTCAGGTTTGCAGCAAAAGTACAGAACAGTTCAGACCTCCTGGAACAGAAAAATACTGTCCTTTTGAGCTTGGTGCTAACAGACATGCAGTCGTTGCCAGTCGGGGTCAGTCAGCCCTTGTTCCTGTGAGGGCACTGAATCAGAGCACCGTGGTGGCACTGCTCCTCCTGTGTGCAGAGGTGGATGTGTCTCGTGTGAATGGGGCCATTGCTCTGGGTGCAGCCTCTAAATGCAAAAGAGCATCACCATTGTGTTAACATCCAAGTACCACTGCCTGTTCCAGCTGGGATATTAAATAAATATCTCCCCCCACCACATGGTTTGATTTCTGCCTTCATATACCTGCTATCATTAAACAAAGTACTTTTTTCCAGACACTCTCGAGTTTGAGTCTTTTCCCCGCCAATGAGCATCTGTCCCAAAGCTGGAATGAAGCCCACAGTGCCTCAGTACCCAGTGCTCTGGGACAGAACTTCATCGGGCAGAGAGCCCTGATCCCGTGGAATGTATGAGGGGATGGTACACCATCATTCTGCAACCTCTCTGCAGAAATGAATTCATGTTTTGGGAAAGGAACACAGCTGAGGGCACTCTGTAGACACTGTTCTGCTCAGAAAATTATACCCTTTTCACTGGTTGTTTGAGATTTTGTTCTCCTGCTGCGTTCCTTTTGTAATTGCCAATTAAACAGATATCCGAGAGTCAATTCATCACCACTCTAACTTCATCTGTGTCAGGCAGGCAAAACTGAGTTAGCATTTGGCAATGCAAATTTGTTTTAGGAGCAGCAGACTTATTTAGTTCAGAGAAGAATTATTGAGGTGCATGTGGTAAGTTGGCTAATTTTGTCCTTGAGATCATTTTCTGAAAAAGCAGCAGCAGCGTTTATAGCTGATTCAATTAAATAATAAATGATATCTTCTCCTGCTGCAAAGTTGTCAACATTTCCACTCTACAAACTTCTGAGGCTGTGAATGGCCGAGCTCTTGGCAGTAGTTGACACATGGCCAGATCTTTACAGCTGGAGGTTATTTTTTGATCTGAGCTGGGAGCAGAGTGCCTTTCCCACAGACAGCAGGCCATCCCACAAGTCTGGAGGTGAGGATGGCAAAGTACCCCAGTACACATGGCTGGAGGGGGCACCAACACAAACCTGTGAGAAGGAGTTTGCCAGTGAGCTTGCTGCTTGCTGCTCCAGCTCTTGGTGCCCAGGAGAGCACTGCTAAACCTCTGCCTTGTGACTCCTTCAATAAGACTGGAGGTGATGGCTTTAAGTTGCACCAGAGGAATTTCAGGGTATGGTGGGGATGTGCTGGTGTTTGGACTTGATGATCTTAGTGGTCTTTCCAACCTTAATGATTCTATAATTCCGTGATTCCTTTGTGTGCTGCAGCTCTGTCAGGAGGCACTGTGAGCTGTCCTGTATGGCCAGGCAGATGGATCCTGTACGTCATCACCTCCCTGCCAAAGCAAAGGCACAACATTAAGGTTACACAGCCCTTATGTGTTTAAACAGTTGGCAGCTGAAGCAAAATGTGCCATGCTATGTTTGTTAGCTGCTATTTTGCATTTCTGTCCAGTCTGGTGTTGGAATGGAGGTGGTACTGCAGGGTCTGTCACTAAGCCCAGCCCAGACCCATTCTGTGTGTATTAAACATCCCTTAGTGAGCATCCTGAACATATGGCAGGCAAAATGCTCCTCCATTTATTTTATGTAATTAAATTTTAGGATACAGCTTTCAAGCACTTCCTCTTTGGGCTTGCTTTGGGTTAATTAACCCAATTAGTTGCTAACACCCAGGAGCAATGTGGCTGTCCCTGCTGCTGCTGGAGACCCCAGAAGTCCCCGTGCAGTGTATTGGCTCTGCCTGCAGGGCAGGTCCTGCAGAACCACCTGGAGACCCTCTGAGATCCCGTGTGGGAGCAGCTCTTGGTTTCACATCACTTTGCTCCTTCCTCATGCTCTGTGTTGCTGCTTGCAGATGATGGGAAGCTGTCCCTGGAGGAGTTCCAGGCCTTTTTTTCCGACGGGACGCTCAATGAGGAGGAACTCGAGAATCTCTTCCACACCATCGACTCAGACAACACAAAGTAAGTTCCCCCCATCCCACAGAGCTGGGGGCATGATGTTTGGGTGCCCCAGAGGCGATGCAGGCATGCAGTCCCTTTTGCCAAACATTGCTAAGTCTCCATATCTGCTGGGTCTGTGTCTTGTCATGGTGGCTCCTTTTCTCTTTATGTTTTTTTGTTTGTTTTTGTTTTGCAGGCTGTTTTCTTTCATGCAATTTGATCTCTGTGATATCTGAAGTGATGCTTAGTGTTAACTGTGAGGACATTTAAATGGCCTTTTTTCTTTTCCACTCCATTTAAAAGCTTTGCTGCACTGTAAAAGGTAACAGTATGAATCTGCAAGCTCCACCCTGCCCAGCTACCTTGCCCACAACAAACAGAGAGGATTTAAGACCTGCACTGCTTTCTTTGCCTCCCAGCCCTGTAGCCCTCACTGTGGGCACCTTCTGCCCTACATGGCCATACTTCTGACTACACAGAGCCCAGATGTGGGGATGAATCCCACTGCAATACAACACTTACTGTCCCACAGGGACGTGATGGGGTGGGAGGCAGCAAAGTGTGCTTTGGTTTTACAGTGCACCAAAGATGAGGTTCAGTGAGGCACCTGGCTGCTCCCATTGTGCACAAAGATGCAGCCTGCTGGATTATTTCTCCTTCCAAGAGGAATCATACTTCAAAAGCCTGCATGGATGAAGCTGCTCAGAAATCCAAATGAAAGCCAATACTGAGTCACATTCCAGAGAGACTACTATTCCTCCAGAGAGAAAAAATCCATCCAAAGAAAAGAAGATGAAAAGAGAATTGTATTTCAAATAAGGAGCTGCAAAGCAAGCACTTAGAAAAATAATAGCCTCGTTAATTGCAGAGACTTCAGCTAGCAGGTGAATGAAGCCTCTAGACCCTGCCTTACCTGTGTGTGTAGTGGCCACCAAGCTCAGCAGTGCCCGACACCACTGCGATACATATTACTCATCAGCTAATTAATTAGAGAAACTTCAGGGGTTTTGTCACTGAGGTGGGCTAGGAATGACTCGTCTGTTCCAAAGCTTCCTCTTCAGCTGATGCTGTGAGAGCAGCCAAGTGCCTTGGATTTTAGTGTAAAAAAATAACACTAGAGCCATGAGATTTGGAAGTGTGGGCCAGTAATACCATTAACTATCATACAGGTGAATGAGGCATGCTGCCTCCTTCTTTGTGTGCCTGTTTATCCAGGTGATATCTATAGCATCACCTGGGCATGCGAGTTTGCATTTGGCTTAGAAAGAATGTGGGGTCCTAAGCTGAAGCATGTGAGGACAATATGAAGTTTATCTTTCCAAAAGGCCATTTTAATTTGAATTATTTGTTATTTGAAAGAGGAATTTAATTCATCTTTAACACTGTTTTTTAACTTCCCCCATCTCATACTGCTCATTGAGTTTGCTTGGTGTACAAAGCAAAGTTTGCCATCAAAACTACATTACAGCTAGAGTGGAAAATGAAGAAAGTTATGTTCCTACTGATTGTTACTAATTGCTATCACCACCTAAATTGCAAAATGTGAATTTGATTTCCTGGAGCAGTTTTAGGAGCAGGGAAACTGTCTTACCTGTGTAGACAGAATGCATATCTGTGCTGGTTTCTCTACTTGGTTTGGTTGGGAAGAGCATAGAAAGGAGAATAGTTGGGCAGGTGGGTGGGAATGGGTTTGGCCTATAATACAGGAGCAGCCATGGCTCAGAGGAATGTAGCTCTTTCAGGAACACAGCACCCAGCACAACGCCTGGTTGTCAGCAGGGTGCAGTTAGGAGAGTGCAGAACCAAAATGAGACACCCAAACGCAGCCAAGGGATTAGTGAGACTTCATTCTTCCTGATGGCCTTGAAAAAGTCTCCAGGAGATCAGTGATGTGGCTGAATGGACCTGAATGAGGAGCGTGGCTTTGTGCAGATGCAGTTATGGGATGGCACCATGTTCCGTGATCCTATTCCAGGGTCAATTCTTGGCTCAAAACACAACAGTATTGCTACTGCACTCTTGGTGGATAGTGTTGGCAGAAAAATTCCCTATCTGCAGCAAAGCCCTCCTGCTGTCCTCATCCATGCTGGTTATTGCATCTGCCAGTAGGAACAGCAAAATCTGTCACGTATTTCAATTGCTTTTGGCAACTTATATTCAGAATCCTGCTGTTGCTGAAAAGAGATGATCAAGTGGTGTTTTCCTCTCCATGGTGAACACTCCTTTCCACCTTCCTTATTCCCATTCAAAGCAGGAGGCAAAGCAAGACGCTGCCAGGGATTGATTTGTCACTTGTGTTGGCTGCTCACTCAGGCTTTGGCAGTGCTTTATGGGGAACTGCCTGAAAACTAATGGGGTGGTAATGATACGTTACTACTGATATCAATGCTATCAGAAATGCACAAATTATGTGTATAATGCACAAGCACATATGCACACACATTTAAATATATATATATATTCATATAGATCTATGATTTTATATTCATATAGATCTATGATTTAGCCGCAGAAAAAGGCTTTAGAAATCATTCTCACCTGGGAAATGCTGCTCTATTTGCAGCTGTTTACTCCTCTTGGTGTTCCCTGAGCTGAGGGGCAGCTGTAGGGCACAGCCTCCAGAAGTACAGTGTGCCTGTGTGCATTGCACACCCAAGGAAAGCAGAAGCCTCTTACCAACGTGCGGCTGGGGACAGCTGTGCAAGCCAGGCAGGTGCCCAGGCACTGGGAATGAGTTCATGCAGCACAGAGCTCCTCTGATATCAGATCTTCTGAAAATACCACCATGCCCTGCAGCCAGCTTGTAACTCTCCTGGCCCCCACTGCCCCACTGCAACCCTGTGGTAGAATCCAAGGATCAGACTCCATTAGTACCTCACTGCTCCAGGTGAGGTCTCACAGCACGGAGCAGAGGGGCACATCCCCCTCCCTGCCCCGCTGGCTGCACTGCTTGGATGCAGCCCAGGATATGGTTGGCTGTGTGGGTGTGAGGGCACACTGCTGCCTCATGTCCAGCTGCCACCCACCAGTACCCCCAGGTCCTTTTCAGCAGGGCTGTGCTCCACCCTTACATCCTCCTGCTTATACTGATAGTGGGGGTTGCCACAACCCAGGTGTAGACCTTGCACTTGGCTTTGTTGAACCTCATGAGGTTCTCCTGGGCCCACTCTCAAGCCTGTCTATGTCTCTCTGGATAGCGTCGGGTCTCTCAGGTGTATCAGCTGCACCACACAGCTTGGTGTTGTCCATGAACTTGCTAAGGGTGCACTTGACCCCACTATCAATGTGACTGCTGAAGATATTAAAGGGCATCACTCCCCTGTGGGACACCTAATCCTGTCCTAATACTAAGTGTCTCATTGTATTTGTATGTATCCTGGGGCTCTTCCATGCTGTAAAACCATTCCTGGAACCAGGGATGAGGGAGATGTGGGGGCCTGGCCCAGTGGTGGGTTAGCATTGCTCCATGGGCTTCCATCAGCAGGGCTGCATCCCCACGGTGATGCTCATCCCTCGTGGCAGAAGAGGAGAGGTCAGGTGTGGCTGTTAACCAAACTAATTTAGCCCTAGTAGGGGATTTTAACAATTCCTTTTGTATCACATACATTTTTCATAGCTGCAGAGGAAAGTCTTTGAGAAGAGATGCGTGCACTGGAGCAGGACTCCTCTGATGAGCTGTACACATCCATTCACAGGGAGTCAGAACACAGCATTAGCATTCTGTTGCACTACCATTCATTATCTCCTAGCTAGGCTTACAGCTATTCTTTTAATTGCTTTATCCTCTTCACCCCCTCTAAATGAGCTCTGCTCTCCAGTGGCAAGCACTAGAAAAGCTGGGAGCGTGCATGCAGTATAATTAAGCAGTATCACTTTAGCAGCTTCCCCAGTCTTCCACTTATTCTGGAGTCCATTCTGTGACAGATGGAAGAACACCAGTGCTTGGGCTTTGCCTACACTGAATCCTGCAGCATGCAGCCTTGTGGTGCAGGGCTGTGCCGAAGTCCCCTTATAGGTGCCCAGCCCTATTGGGCACAGCAGCTCCACAGCTGCTTGCAGGCTGCTTGCAGCAGAACAAACAAGATGGGACACATCTGTATTTTGCACGATTTAAATTGTGCAGAAGCTGTAAGGATGGTATTAGTGCTAATGAGCAGAAGTGAGATGCTACGTGCAGCTACAACGTGGAGCTAATTGCTGTGCCTGTGTGCAGCCAGAGGCTCCCACACCAGAATAATTGCTTGTGTGGATGAATTCTGCTTCCTTGATAATTTGATTGTATTGATAACCAAAGATCAAAATAGTTTTAAATTGCAGTCTGTGCAAGCACATAGGAATGTGAAGCTTAGTGTTCTACAATAATCCAAGAAGACAGAGAGGGGTAAGGTGCTGCTGGAAATCTGAGCTGCTGCTGGTCTCCAAGAGAAAGGTGTCCAAAAACCCCCATTCAGGGATGTATATGAGAAATAAGGCATCCTGGTGAGAATGGAGATGAAGGCAAGGGATTTCAAAACATGTTCTGAATATTCGTCACAGAACAGCTTGCAAAGAAGTTTGTTGTGTTCAAACTGTAGCTGTGCTTTTTGATTCCTCTGAGGGATAACCCAGGCAGAAATGGAGCTTGGCGTCATCGCAAGGGCCATCCTCTCAAGAACACAAGGTTCCTTACAGACTGGAAGGAGCAGTCCTTGGGAGCAGCCCTGCAGAGAAAGACCTGGAGGGTCTCGGTGGATGAAAAATTCAACCTGAGCCAGCAGTATGCTCATGCAGCTCAGAAAGCAAATGGTATCCTGGGCTCCATCAGAAGAGAGGTGGCCAGCGGGGACAGTGAGGTGACTGTGCTTCTCTACTCTGCCCTCATGAGATCCCATCTGCAGCACTGTATCCAGGTCTGGGGCCCCCAGTACAAGAAAGACAGGGAGCTGTTGGAGAGGGTCCAGATGAGGGCCACAATGATGATCAGAGAGCTGGAGCACCACTCCTATGAAGACAGGCTGAGGGAGCTGGCCTTGTTCACCATGGAAAAGAGAAGGCTGCGGGGTGACCTCATTGCAGCCTTTCAGTACCTAAAGGGAGTCTACAAACAGCAGGGGAGTCAACTCTTTACAAGGGTAGATAACAGCTGGACAAGGGGGAATGGCTTTAAGTTGAGGGAGGGAAGATTTAGGTTGGATATTGGGGGAAGCTCTTTATTGTGAGAGTGGTGAGGTGCTGGAACAGCTGCCCAGAGAGGCTGTGGATGCCCCGTCCATCCCTGGAGGTGTTCAAGGCCAGGTTGGATGGGGCCCTGGGCAGCCTGGGCTGGTATTAAATGTGTCAGGGAGGTTGGATATTCATGATCCTTGAGGTCTCTTCCAACCGAAGCCATTCTTTGATTCTGTGATTCTGTTCCTGACAAGCACACAGCCCAGCCAGCACCTGGACAGCCCTGGTACCTCTCATTCCGCAGCAGCCGGGGTTTCTCCCACTCCTGGCATTGTGTTTCTCGGTTCTGTTACCACCCACATTTTGCCTTCCCCAGACCTGCTTGAGGTCTGCATCCATCTGATGAGGGGGCACTGAGGCAGAGAGGGGCCGAGCTGTCCTCCCAGATCTGAACAGAAAGCCCTTTTGCTTTAGGGGCAAGGAATGTTCATTATGATTGAGTGTTCTTTCCTGTTTTTCCTTCCCTAATCTTGGCTGTTTGCATTGCAAACCTGATTCAGTATAGTGCTGGCTTTATCTGGAAGCTAAAGCCCACGCTTGCAGAGATGGATGTACTCATTGCAACCATCTTAATTTCTGTATATTGAATGTTCTCCATTAGCTCTCTGGGAAAGAAACTACAGCTCACATAATCAGCTGAGATTTTGATTAACCTATTCAAGAGACAGCTCCAGTCCCTTCAGAAAGGGACAAAATGATTGCATGAAAATTATATGTCTAGATCTAATTTCTGGCTCTCAGCAGCCCTTGGCACTTGGTGGGCTTTGTACAAGATGTTTCTGAGCTCTAGGCTGTCTCCTCTGTGACTACAACTTTCTTGAGCGTGCTGAACTTCTGCTTGGAGTGAAGGAATGCTTGGTGCCAACATTGGTGCTCAGCTCACTAGGCATGTCCTCAGGAGGAACATGAAGCTGGAAAAACAGCACAGGAGGTTATCTGAGAAGACATTTGAGTATATGTTGCTATCTCTAATGCTGCCTCCAGACATTCCCAAGCGGCCTCTGTATGGCAGAGCCCAGCTAATACAGCAGCAGCACGTAGGCAGTCTTTGCTGTGCTGACATCACGAGCAGCAGTGTCACCAACCAGTTTCCCAGCTGGAATTGGAGCTTGGCTTTGTATTTTTCATATTTTGTGGGGCTGCTCTGCATCAGATGTTTCTTTTTCCAGATAACAGAAAAAAACCTTGATCTTGCCTTAAAAACCGAAGTGACTAAGATATCTGGTTCTAACCAGCTGCTTGTGTTTGAGTCATGCAGGCATTCAGAGAGATTGCAGCTTTTTGGTTCAAACTGCAGCATTGTGTATTTATCCATGTGCTTTCTCTGAAGGAGGGAGAGCATCTGGCTGCTGCTGGGGGGAGCACCAGCTGCCCAAAGGCTGAACCAAGAGAGAGGCTCTTTACATCACCCTTTTTAATGGCAGGAGAAGAAACGCATGAAAAACAAAGATATGGGTTAAAAAGCCAGGAGGGTGTTCTTGCTTTGCTCTCCTGCTGGCTCCCTGCAGGCTGTATGCCGTGGATCCCAACCTCCATCTCTGCTGCTCAGAATCTTTCCTCTGTTCCTTGCAGCCATGGTTTTGAGAAAGTAAGAAAACATTTGAAAAAGCAAGGACAAATGCATTGTATTGCCAGCATAAGACTGCAGACAGCTGAGATGAGAAGGCTGAGTGCAGAGGATTGCACTGCTGGCATGCAGTGGGTGGCACTGCATTAGTTGATGAGAGCTGTTCATCTCATGAAATCACATCCGGTGAGTACATGCTTATGTATCAAGCAGGAACAGGCAGAGTGTTACACATTTCCCTTTGTATTTGGTACTGGTGAGGCCACATCTCAAGTGCTATGTTCAGTTTTGGGCCCCTTACTACAGGAAAGACATGGAGGTCCTGGAGTGTGTCCAGGAAAGGGAGCGGAGCTGCGAGGGGTCTGAGCGCAGCGCTGTGGGAGCGGCTGAGGGAGCGGGGTGGTCAGTGTGGAGAAAAGGAGCTGAGGGGAGCTCGTGGCTCTGCAGCCCTGACAGGAGGCTGTGGGGAGGGAATGTCGGCCTCTGCTCCCAGGTAACAGCGATAGGGTGAGGGCTGGTGGTGTCACGTTGCACCAGGGGAGGGTCAGGTTGGATGTTAGGAACAATTCCTTCTCCCCAAGAGCAGTGATGCAGCGGCACAGCTGCCCAAGAGGTGGGGGAGTCACCGTCCCTGGGGGTGTCCCAGAGCTGTAGGGATGTGGCTCTGAGGGACGTGGGCAGTGGGCACGGTGGGGGTGGGCTGGGTTTGGACTTGGGGATCTGAGAGGTCTTCTCCAACCTCAGTGATTCTGTGATTCTATGTTTCTTCATCCCAAAAGAGATTGGTGACTGACTGGTACCATTACCAGTTAGTGCAAAATCAGAGAACCCCTGTGCCCAAAAATAGAGAAAGTATTTCATTGGTTTTCATGTAATGCTTTGGTTTGAACATTGAGCTAAAAAAAATATAAGATGAGGATAAAAACATGGATAAGCAACCTCTCATTTGATCAGATGGGTACACACAGCCCTTCCCTGTCCTCCTCAGCTGGAAGCTGAGCAGTCACATCAGGCAAGGGACACGCAGCCTATACTCAGTGTGGGCACCCCTCCTGGAAGGTGTTCCCTGCAGCAAATAGGAAAATAATCTGAGGCTTAACCAATGTCAAAGTGTCATCCCTCTTCCTGGGAGTTACCTGTATGTTGCAATTAAACCTGCCTTCTCTTGTCTTTGGTGCAGTTGTGCAGAGAGTGATGTTTTCAAGATCAAGTCATCCATCCAAAAAAAAAAAAAGGAGGCTTTACATGCAATTTATTAGAGGTTTGGCATACACCGAGACTTCAGAAAGTTCAATGTGGTACTAAATGTCTGTTTTCCTTAAGGTGATGGCTTTGCTTAGGATCAGGCTCAGTAAATCAGTGTGTAGCATCAATCTGTTTTTCCAGGCCATCACTTGCAGGCATTTTATTGTGTTCCTTCCTCATGCTCAGAGTTTTTATGACTGTTTTGAGAGTTTTAATTTTGCAAGAAGGAGGCTGGAGGTTGGAGGTTCTGGCTGTCTGTGGCCAAGTGGAGACAGAAGTTGTTGTTCACTACATGGAAAACGTGGTTCTCCCAAGATTAAATGGGGCAGACAGAATGCACTGGGGATAGGTGGTGGCTTTGTCTTCTGCTTCCAAAGATGGGATGAAGGCAGTTGGGGTCCTGACCACCCTATTTCTGACACAGATCTGCTGTTTTGGGTAAGGAATAGTGTTCTGTGGCTGGGAGGTGTGCGAGGTATGCACAGAGCAGGCATTAGTATATCCATTGATGGATGTGTGTGGCTATATAGCAGTCAGTGTGCTGTGAGAGCCAGTAGCTGACCTGGCCCTGAAATGCAGCAGCAGGAAGGACTCTTTAAGCAGAGTTCTTTATGTTTTGTCAGTTATTCCCTAAAAGGAAAAGGAAACTCAACACTTTGTGCTGTTGGGTGAGCATGTTTGAAACAGCATGGTGATTAATCCTCTCCACCCTGAAGCACTGCCCAGGTTTGTTTTATCATCAGCAGGAGAGGCAGTTTTGCTGCCAGAACACAGTGTCTGCATTGTGCCCTGGCCTTGTGCTCAGCCCTCACTTCTGGCCATGGAAGGGACACAGGGGCAGGAGCTGCATGGATGGAGCCTCCAAGGAGACATTAGCAATCCTTGTAAAAGAATTTTTGCTTTTCCAGACCCAGGGAGTTCCACTCTACATTCATCTGTGATGATTTTAAACATTAAAGATTCTCTTCAGCAAGTTTTATAGACTTTCCGGTTCATTTTTATGAGGTTTATTACTGCTGCAAGCCAAATGCAGTTGCATTGCAGGTCATTGCCTGGGGAAGAGATTTCCCCTGAACTCCGTAATCACTGATGTGGGAGCTGCCCTGTGTCCTGCTATGGGGCATGACACCAGCATCAACACGGCTGGTGTCTGGGCTAGGTCCAGGCTTTGGGATCTGTTGCTCTGCAAATTATGCCTCCCAGCTTTGCAAAGTTGAATTAGCTCTGGTAACACACACATCCTACTTACTGTTGAGGAATGTCTGCTGACCCAAGCTGATCTCAGCATCTCCCAGCCTGGCAGAAAGGATGCAGCAAGCAGCTTTGCTCACAGAACCCAACCTGGGCTGCGCGGTAGCTCGATGGCTGGGTGGCACTTTGAATCATGGAATCATAGAGTCATTAAGGCTGGAAAAGACTTCTCAGATCCCCAAGCCCAACCCCAATCCACCCCACCCTGCCCACTGCCCACGTCCCTCAGTGCCACATCCCCACGGTTCTGGAACACCTCCAGGGACAGTGATTCCCCCACCTCTTGGGCAGCTGTGCCCTGCCTCACTGCTCTTCTGGAGCAGAAATTGTTCAAAATGTCCAACATGAACCTCCTCTGAACATGAGACCACCACCTCTCACCCTATCGCTGTTACCTGGGAGCAGAGGCCGACATCCCCTCCCCACAGCCTCCTGTCAGGCTTGCAGAGCCATGAGCTCTCCCCTCAGCTCCTCTTCTCCATGCTGACCCATCCCCTCAGCCACTTCCATAGGACTGTGCTCCAGTCCCTTCACATTTTTGTTGCTTTTCTTTGGACACACTCCAGGGCCTCCACGTCTTTCCTGTAGTGTGGAGGTGACCATCTCCAGCAAGCTGATAGTAACACCCACAGCAGTTTGCCCATGGTCAACCTCTGACCCATTACAAGGATCTGGGTGTATATTTTACTTTTCTGAGATGTGGAGACTGCCAAGTGCTGTTCCTGCTGGGACTGGAGGTGCACTGTCAGATGTAGCAGTGCTTCTCAACTGCACATGTTGTTGTTTAGTCTCTCCTAAATGAGGATCAGATTTGCAGGTGGCTAACACTAGAGGATAATTTTTTTTCCGTGCTCGTTTGAAGCCCTGCAGAAACCCAAAGCTGTGAATTGGAGGAGGAAATGAAAGCAGCCGATTATTTCAGAAAATCTCAGTTTTCGGTGCTGCTGAACAACCAAGCCGTGCAGCTGCTGATGCAAACCCTTTCATCTGCCCCAGCAAAGGGATTTTTGTCTGTAGTAGAAGCGACTCAGGTGTTGAGTGATGTTTGAGCAGCCTATCCGGCAGCTATTTGCATGAGAAATGCGTTGTGAAGACAGGACTTTGATGTATTTACAACTTCTGAACTCCCATGATGTTTCTGGTTGTGCTGCCTGAGACATCTCCGTCAGCTGAGGTGAAACCAAGGAAGACAGGGTATTACACCTTGGTGACTTTTCTTTTTTTTTTTTTTTAATAGATGTAATCCAACAGGGAAAACTATTTCCTTGTTGCCAATACATTTATCTGTTCGAATTATTTTTTTTTTTAAGTCTGAATATGACGTCGGTAATTTCTTTAATTAGGCTTCTTCTTAATGCAAGATCGCTTAAAATTAAAAGCAGCTTCTCGACCAACTTAAAATTCAAGCACAATTAGGTTAAATAATATGATAGCAGGAGGCAAGGAAGTAAATGATCATTTTTGGAAGCAAGAGATAAATATTGCAATGCAAAACCCCCAGGATAGAATGATGGGTTTTTCTCAGTAATGTACTTCAGTTTGGGATGCGCTGTTTGTTAGAGGAGAACTTGAGCCCATGGAAGGTGGGAAGAGCCCAGACACATTGTTCCAGGAGGATATGGGGAGGCTGCCGCCGTCAACAGTGGGATTTAGAGCATCTCTTTCCATAACCCTCTTACGTTAGCAGATCAGAGCAGGGCTGAGTTAAGGAGCTGACTTCCCAGGATGTCCAATTCATGGACTGATAAAATATAATTCTATTATGAAATCATTCGAGGCACCTCTCCAGCTTGAACTGTGTACATAATTGTGTGGGGATCAGAGGTGTGAAGAGTTTGCTGCAAATCCTTATTTCCCAGGGTTGTCTGCTGGGATGTCATTAGGTAAACCAAATGTTCAGATGTTAAGAAACGGCATAATTTCATTTGGAGGAGGAACTGGATGGATGCAGAGCCAGGAGAGCTAATCATTTAGAAAAATAAAATTAGAAAACTTTAATTTGAAGCAAATGGGACCACAGGATGAGTTCTGCTACTAATGGCTTTGGTTTCAGCAGGCAGTTCCTGGGACCAGGATACACTGATCCATTTCTGTGCTCACCCCAAGAGAAACCTGAGCGTATCTCTTGCCTCCTGCACATTCAATTATTTTTTCTCTCTCTTTTTTTCCTTCGCCCTTCCCCGGCTGTCCTCCCCTCTTCCAGCAATGTGGACACGAAGGAGCTGTGTGGTGAGTATAGCCCTACACGCAACGCTTTGTAAGGGTGTGTGAAAACTCTTAAAAGCCAACATCAGCTCCTGCCGTAGAATCATTGAGATTGGAAAGATCATCTAGTCCAACCATTGACCCATCACTGCCATACCACTAGACATCACTCAGTGTGCCATCTACCCTTTTCCTGACCATCTCCAGGAATGCTGACTCCACCATATCCCTGGACAGCCTGTGCCAATTCCCTCTTAGACAGGAGGAAAAACAAGAATGTGGTGTATAATAGTAATAATGTGTTTATCCTTGGGCAAAACTCTGTGTCTCATAGCAGGCTGACCAAGGTGCTTCTTGGTGCACATCCCTTGAATCACAAATTAAAGACCAAAAAGAACCCCATAGTCATGTTTGTTCCACACCTCTGCAGGAAAGGAAGCTGCCAGGAAAGGAGGGAGATGAACCATTAGCTCCTGTGGGAAGCAGGGGGAAGGTTCAAGGTCCAGCCTATATGCATTATCTGCTGCATGCCTGCCACCATCCACCACTTTTGGTGTACTTGATGCTTTTCCAAGAATTACTTTAAGTATAAGGCCTCAGTCTGGCAACAGTGGAAGCTGCAATGTCTCTCAGGGTTGGCAGATTGGGCAGCTTGTGGAGCTCCCTGACCCGAGAGAGCTTCCAGTGACAGGGCAGCTTGCATAGCTGAGCACACCTTGAACTCAAAGGTAGAGTCACCCAACTGCATATGCACCTCCAATTTAAATAAAATACACTGATATTGCAACAGCAAACAGACCAGCAACACAAGTCATGCTCTGTGAGTGGAGATGTACATCATCCCATGGTGGGCAATGCACACTTTGACAGCATCCCATTGTCTCCCACAGATGTGGGACCAGGAGCAGTGCTGTGCAGGGCAGAAGGAGCTGCTCCTATGTGTTCCGTGAGTGAATGAAGCTAAGGCTATAGAAGTGCATAGCTGGAAGCTGCAAAAGTGAACACTGCTCTCTTTCCACATCGTTAGTGCTCTCAAGAGCCGTGCTCTGCCCACAGGAGCTCATCTGTCCTGAAAAGTACTTTTATTTCAGGATTTATAAGAAGAGTTTTCCTCTGCCTTTAAAAATGTACGCTTTTTTTTTTTATTTTTCCCCAAGTAAACTAATAATAAGAGGAACAACAAAAAAAAGCACGCTGCAGTGAGAACATACTGCTTGGCTCAGAGCAGAGCAGCAAACAGCTGCTGTCAATTACATTGTGACATTCCTGTTTCTGCCAAAATCTTCTTCCCCTTGGATGTGTTGAGGGCTGTAAACAGCTATAGGCACTGCTAATTAAGCCAAGAGAACCTAATTAGTGGGATTGCTTCCTGGAATGTATTTCTTGTTGCATTCAGTAGAAGTGTCACCGTGGTGTGAATCCTCAGTCTGAGCGCTGAGGAGCAGCGCTGGTGGAGCCAAGAAATAGCTTTCAGCTGCCTCGTGTGTCAGTTGTACCCAAAGGGTTCATTCAGTGCCTGTGCTGCCCCACACTGTTGTCACTGCAGACATTGGCCTTAGGGACTCAAGCTCACAAACGAAACCACACCATGGCTGCCTGGGAACACACTGCGTAACTGTGATGTGGGGCTGTGAATGGGATGGGAATGCAGGGGGAGGATGTCTGGCCAGGTCCTCACTGGCACAAATCTGTTTGTCATTTGGATGCTTTGGCTGTCAAGGGAATTTCTCTTGAGATCTCTCTCTCTCTGTTGCAAACAAGAGGAAGTGTTCAAATGCAGAAGTGGGGAAAAAAAATAAAGCGTCATTTTTGATGGCAGCTGCTCTGTGTTACAGCTCTGTTTTACCATAACCCAACCTTTCTCATCCCTTCAGGATAAGTTGTGTTTTAGGATCAGGGCCTAGGGAGTGAAAACACACCCAGAATCACCCTCTGATTTTCCTTTCCTTCAATAAATAGACATTGTTGTGTTGTGTGGCCTTGGATTTAATCCACTCTTCCCATCATGTCCTTTTTCCCCAGACTATTTTGCCAATCACATGGGAGACTACGAAGATGTCCTGGCCTCACTGGAGACCCTGAACCTCTCCATCCTGAAGGCAATGGACTACACCAAGCGCGTGAGTGCCCGGCTCTGCCCTGCTCCTTGGCAGGGCAGTGTTCACATATAGCCATGCACCAAGAACCTGGGCTAGCAGTGCTGTGTGTTTGAAGGATCGGAGACTAAAAAAAGAGGACTGCTTATGCATTCCAGCACAAAATCAGAGAGATCATGATGCATTTTGGATGTGTTTTGTACACTCCAAAGACTATTTCTTCTTCACAAAAATTGCCATTGCCACTTTCCCACTTAGAGTGAAGAGCCTGATTTCCTTCTCTATTGTAAATCCATCCCTTTGGATGTTTGTGAGGCGGGTCACATGGCAAGGACAGATCCACATTTCACTCATTAGTGTCTTTCTATAATAAACGGAAGGCAAACACTTTTGATCAGACACTGATCTGTCTGAAATGTTTGTGAATTTTTACCAGACATCGTGAGAGGAAGAAAAAAAAAAAACAAAAAAAACAAACTGCAGTAGTTCATTTTTTTTTCTAATTAAATTGCTAGCTCTACTGACACTTCATATATATTCATTATTAGTAAATTTTGTGGCAGTCAGATCTGCCAACAATGATTCGAATACATGTTACCATGCTAATAGAAATCTCAGTAATGCACTCCAACTTTCTGTTGGTATTGCCTTCCACCATTGCTTCTGAATGAGAGTTTAATACATATGACTAATACTTTCCTGCACGTTGAAAGAGGAGGATGTCTCATGCCCTGCTTGTAAATTAGAAACGTGAGCATAAGGATACCAACTTGCACAAGAGCTCTGTTGCAGAACCTTATTCATAGTCCCAACTCACTGCCTTCATCAGTGCACTGTTCTCCCCCTTGATTGAGTAACCTGGGGCAGGATTCATCTGCCCTAATTGCAAAGTCTGAAGGTTATCTGCCTAACCCTGAGATGTCATGCTCCGAGAGATCAGTGGGAAGGGGTTGGGGGATGCAGAGCACCATGCACATGGGCTCTGACCCATCGAAGGCCGCGAGGCCCCTTGGGGGCAGATGGAGAGATGGACAGATGTCTACAATCAGGTGGGAGGGCAGCCCCAGCACTTCACTGTTACCTTTTGTCAACCAAGCAGTGCTGCTCCTCACTGCTTTGGGAAGGCAAGCAAGGAGCTGGCAAATTAGGATTTCATGAAAAACATCAGCCCTTGCAGTGATTTTGTGAACAAAGTGATACAAACCTGATCAATGAATTATTCAAAAAACAGGCACTTTGTTCAAGGAAGGAACTGGGGAAAAAAAATAAAGATAGGAAGAAAAGACAGAAAATAAGCTGGTTTAGGTGGGAGAGAAACTCATCTTCAGTTCTTAGATAGCAAAGGCATCCTGGCAACTTTAATTACATGCAGCAATGCCTTAATTCTGGAGACGTTTTCATAGAAATGTTCAGGATTGCAGAGACTCTGTGACATTCACCCTGTACAACCCTTTGGCTGCAGGTTTGTTAGGGACACGCAGACTGACAGCACACACAGCAGTGCACTGCAGCTGCACCCAGGGAGGTGTTGGTGCCCAATGGGAGCAGTTGGAAATGTTCCTAATTCTCTTCCTCTCTCCCCAGTTCTTAACAGTACTCTGCAAACACAAAGCCTGACTTCCTTATTGCCACACTCCTGATGAGAGGTGCCTTGTGCTCTCAGAGGGGCCAATAACCGTGGCATTTAATTGCTGTTTGTATTTCTCACCTTAAAAGACAACTGATTATTTCTTGTTCGTAAGAAGAGAAAGCAGCAATTATCTTGTGCTGGAGGAGCTCACAAAGTATCAGCAGTGATCAGATTCGGTGGTGGAAGGTCTCATACAGCAAAACAAGATCTGTTATTGTAATTATTTTCCGATACAAAGATGACCATGCTGTGTTCAGTGACTGCCAATGACTGTGCAAAATGCAAAGTTAAATTGGAAAGAATGGAAATGAACTTCCGAGATCTAAAAAAAGCCAACAGGAGGATATGTTCTCATACAACCCTAAGAAGATGCTTCATGGCACAGTGGGCAAATACCAGAGCCAAAGTGGCCTTGCATGTGGCAGGGATCCATGATCCATGAGATTCATGATCTGTGTGTTCCCTTCCAACCCTGGCCATTCTGTGATTCTGTGATTCTGTGGGTTGAGTGGAGCAAGGAATCGTTGCTGGGGCCATGCTGTGCTGGTCACTGGAAAGCCCAAGGGTTGGTACGTTACACACCTCTCTTGCACCCAAGCCACCTTTCCTACAAGAACCCTTGTTCAGATAAGAGAATTTGTAGATCATAAAGGTCTGCTTTCTCTAAGTGGACAACAGCTGATCCATCAACAACTTATTGCAACGCAGATAGACTGGCCAACAGAAATTAGATATGTCATTTTAATTTATGCAAATGCAATGCATTCCAGTGCCCAATTGCTGTCATGTATCCTTTCCATTGTTGAGGAAATGACTGTGTGCCTGATTTCCCTGGGGTCTGTGAGCAGGATGCTCTCCTGCAGCTCTCACTCAGCGCAGGAGGCCAGCACAGCAGCTGATTTCACTCCCCCAACACCCACCTCCAAAGCCAGCAGGTTTGGAGCCCAGTAATGTCTCCTCATGCCTTGCAATTAACATCTAGAAATAAAACAGCACTAGGCACAGTTGTGGCTCACCCATCACCTTTCTCCAGCAGCAGTGCCTGCAGAGGAGCAGGCAACACCGTGCACCATCTGTTTCTGTACTCAATGCTAAAAAGAAGGGATGTGGCATTTGTTTTGTTTCATTGCATAGTCCAGAGCAGCAATATATAGTGGTCTTGTTTGCACTCTTACTTGCTAAAATTAAGTTTACCAGATATGTGTTCCTTTTTTCAGTCACTCTCATTCTCATTTCAGGAGAGGGTTTCACCTAACAGTTTCTCAGGCACTGCTGTATGTTAACTAAAACCTGCTTTCCCTTTCTATGTAAGATGTGGGCTGACAGTGACACCTGGGAAATGGATTGGTGAGAGCCAATGACCTGTAATCTGAATGAAATATTTTTGTTCAGAACTGCTGAATGATTTCAATATTGATTTGTATAACAAGATAACTAAATGATGTGGATTTCTGTAAAAGTTGTGCAGCTGTATTTTCCAGGAATAACCTAAGAGGAAACAAGACATTCATTCAGCCTCCCAGAAAGCATTTCCAAGCAGATTTCACCAGAAATCCCAGCAGAAGGGGTATTTCACTTCTGCAGGAACTGAATTTTCCCCAGCTTTCCTGCTCGGGCTCCAGAGCATAAATCAATTCTCCATGCAATGCCATCCAGAGCACTCTCCTTGCCAGACCATAGGGCCACGTGCCACTTCCAGCCGGGCTGCCAAGCTCAGCAGGGAGATGCAGCTTGAGAAGGGCTCTCCTGGAGCTTGTTTTTAAACTAATATGTTTATTCACTGCTACGCTGCCTGTCACTGCAAAATTCATGTTCCCCTTCTCACTGCAAGAGAGAAGAGCATCTTCTCTGGAGATCCTGCTGACCGTGCCTTTGTAGACTTCCTGTAGGGTAGGGTCTTCTCTCAGCAGTTTGCAGATGTCACCAAGCTGAGTGGTGCACTTGACTTGTAGAAGGAAGAGATGCCATCCAAAGGAACTGTACTGGCTCGGGCGCATGAGAGCCTAATGAGGTTCAACAAGGTGTTGCACTTGGGTGAGGGCAATCCCAGATATGAGTACAGACTGGGAGAAGAACCCTGCTGAGAAGGATGTCGGCATCCTGGAAGATGAAAAGCTGGGCATGAGCCAGCAGCGTGTGCTTGCAGCCCAGAAGACCAACAGCATCTGGGGCTGCATCAACAGAGGGGTAGCAGCAGGACAAGGGAGGGTATTGTCCCCCTTTACTCTGCCCTTGAATGGCTCCATCTGGAGTACTGTGTCCAGGCCTGGGACCTCCAGTACAGGAGGGACAGAGCTGTTGGAGTGGAGGAGGACGTGATGATGGTCAGAGGGCTAGAGCATCTCTCCTATGAAGAAAGGTTGAGAGAGGTGGGCTTGTTCAGTATGGAGTAGAGAAGGCTCTGGGGAGACTTCATTATGATCTTCCAGTACTTGAATGGACCTTATAAGCAGGGAGAAAACCATCATTTTACTTGGGTGTACAGTGATAGGACAAGGAGAAATTACTTTAAATTAAAATAGGGGAAATCTAGTTTTTAGTAAAAAAAATTATTTGTTCAGAGAGCCTATGGGCCCTGGCACAGCTGCCCATAGAGATGTGGGTGCCCCATCCCTGGAGTTGCTCAGGGCCAGGCCAGATGGGACCCCGGACAGACTGGTCTGCGGGGGCACCCAGCCCACAGGGTTTGAACTAGAAGATCTTTAAGGTCACCTCCAAACCAAAGCTGTTCTATGGTTCTAGGGTTCCCCTTTCCTCCCCTCCCACCTGAAGGCCATTGCTTGTGAAGTCAGATAAGTTGTGTGGTCAGAGGACAACTACATGGATGAGGTGTAAAAACGCCATTCTGTGGCATCCTATGTATCGAGATGTGTATTCTGTATATGGGAAGTTCCTCTAATAACAAGGAGAAAGACAATCTGCAGCAAATTTCACAGGAAGGGCACTGCAGGAGGTGACAGGAGATGTCAAGAGGAGTGACGCTGAGCTGTCCTCATTGGGTACTGCCTTCCCCTGGGGACAGTCCCCTGCCCCCAGCCCTGGCCTCAAAACACAGCTGGAGAGGGGAACCTATGCAGTCTGAAAGAGCTCTTCAACAGCACAGTTTGATGGGATTTATAAGGGAGGAATTTATAATCGTTATTTTTTAAATCCATGCAGTGTCATAGTTCCTTTTATCTGAACAGTTGTCTCATTTGTTTTCCTCCTGTTTCAAGAAGGCTGAGGGTCTTTCATATGGTAATGTTCTCATTTATCAAATATTTCAGTGTCTGTTCTCCTCAGGTTTCTGCTACTGATTACGTGCCAGCCAATCAGCTCTCAGCCTCCACTTCTGAAGGGAGTTAGGAGCGCGGAGCGGGGAAGGAGCAAGAGGAAGGTCTGGGTGTTATTCTATTTACAAGACAAAATCTCTTGGAAAAAAGCAGTCAATTATGAGTGAGGAATTAGAATTGCCATTCTGAGGCAGCATTGCTCTACATGCCTGATTTGTGAAGTGTTGGGTGGTGGGAGATAACCCTGCAACCACCCAGGGGGAGGTTGGATACAGCTGCTTCATGGCCATGCCAATAGGTTTTCCTGTAGGTTGGTTTGGATTATTTTTTTTTTTTAAGAAACAATTAAAGGAATATTTGGTTTTGCTTGAGCAGCCTCATCAGCTCAGAGCTTTGACTCCATTAGTGTGCTTTAGCTGGGGTTGGTGTTCTTAGCAACTGGAGAGGCTGCCAGGTCTCTGAGCTCAGCAAATGTCACCCAGTTTGGCCACTGTCACCCAAAGGCAGTGCTGGGAATGTTGGCACTCAGTGCTGAGGCCAGCAAGGCAAAGAGCTGCGACAGGGCTCTCAGCGCCCATGAGCATCATTTATATTTCACATCCTAGAGTCTTAACGAGATGAATGGTGACCTTTAGAAATGCCAGCAGAGAGGCTTTGAGATGCTCAACAACATCGACAATCTCCTTTTTCAGCCATTTGATACCCGCAGGAATATGGTTACTGGAGCCCTATTTTGGGGACCAGTTCATGACTCCAGCGAGGGAGGTTTGTCTCCAGTGTCAGCAGGTCCAAGAGCTCATGGCACCAAAATTACAGCCTGGGTTTCCACAGGCAAATGGTGGCAAGGTGCTTTATTTCATCTGTGCCAGAATTTCAAGCTGCAGAGAAAATGTACTCTTATGGTGAGTCTCAGGAGACACTGAAGCCCAGCACAGCATAAAGCGAGGTTCAGCATCTCCTGTCAGACTTCTGCCTCTGCAATTCACTTCTCTAATACAAACGAGGACCTGCTGCTAATTAGCACCATCAGACCAGGCTTGCAAGCACAGTGCTGCGCGGCAGGGCAGTATCTCTGGTACCAAAGCCTTTCTAGTGTTGAACTAATGAACCAACTGGATGAAAAAGAAAAGCTTTCTGAGATATACCCCTCCAGGATCTCCTGTCACAAAGCAGCAATTATTTTATTATCCCCATAAATATTTTAACTTCCTGGGCAAAAGAAGAAGGAAATATCTCTTCGGGGTGGAATTAATAAGACCAAACCTCATTACATTTCCCTGCGACAGGCTAACGAATGTTTTAATAAGACCATGGGAAGGATTCCTCTGGAGTTGGTCATCTTAATGACTTGTTTTTACAATGCCAAAGGGGACATTTACTCCAGCAGAGCTGGAGTGCAAATGTCACAGCTGGGCTAGCAGATGGCCACAGTTATTTGTTAAATGAGAGGAAAAGAGAAAAAATCATTGATTTTAATTTCAGAGCTATTGGTCTTGGACCCACGTGAAACTCCTGCTCATATCTGTAGTGGCCTCAAAAGCACTGAGGTGTTAGTGGAGGTAAAGAACTGCTTTTTGGGAGGAAACAAGGGTGGCTTTGGGGAACAACCTGGATTCATCCTTGTGGCTGTGAGGGAGCGCTCCCTGGGATGCTCTGAGCCCCTTAGCACTGTACCCAGAGCTCTATAGCTGCTCAGGCTGTGAAAAGCACAGTTCAAGAAAATCATCCTGAAATCACTTTTAACACACTGGGATTTTAATAGCTCTGCAATCAGCTGTTTATCTCAGCAGCAAGCAGCTGCTTTTTAAGCTCCCTTGTTTCTAGCCTGATGGCTTACCTGTACCCACAAAGACACAGTGCTTCCAGTTCTTCCCATGGAGACAGCAGGATCACGGCGCTGTGGGTTTTCACTGACAACTATATCAAACCAGTGACTACAGGAGAGGGCAGAGACAAGCTTCTCAGGATGAACACTTCTACAGGAGAAGCCTGTGGAAATGCCACAGAGAGATTTGTGGCTCATTAAGAACTGAGCATTACTTTTATACTTTGTTAGGCAATAGGTCATCTGGTGTCCCAGGGCAGGGAACACCAACACAAAGCACGTGTATAGTCCACACCTTCTTAAAACCTTTTGTTTTCCAAAAGGAGCAGGCTTGTGTGCCTGACTTGATGAGAAATTGTGCAGTGGTGCTGGTAGGATGCAAGCAATAGAGTCCTGGGGGGCAGCAGGAAATTGGGGGCAAATTACAGCACAGCTCCTGGTTTATTTGATCAATTCATTTTCAGCTTCATAATCGAGACTGTGCACAGCTCAGCCTTTGCCCCAGCACCTGCAATCAGAGCAGGGCTGGTTGCTGGGGCTTAATCAAAACTCATCTGTAATTATAGCTGAGTCTGCTCAAGTGCCTGATTAATGTATTTATGCCTTGGTTTTGCACAGGCTCCCATGTGCGAGGCCCCAGGGAGGCATCAGTGGTGAGGGGGAAATGCTGAAGAAATGGGTTCAGATCCCAAATGCAATTATGTATTTTTGACGATGAGATTTGTCAATTTAATACCCCTCCCTAGCATGAGTGTGAATACTGGGAGATTGTTCAGAAATCCAGGAATATTTGGGAATGCATCTATCCTTTCCCCCACCCGAATGCTTCGCAAATGTTCCCACACCATGTCCTTGCAGACTGGGGCCTCCCACTGAAAACCATTTAATTCACCCCATTGAAGCCCTCTTTGGGAAACCTGCTCCTTTTCACAGCAGCACAGATGAACAACTAGGATTCTTCTGGATGTTTTTGCTGCTATCATGAAATGGGCAGCCTGAGCTGACAGGGGGTTTTGCCATTGCTCTTCCTGTCCTACCCACTTACACCAGGTGGGCACCATCAGTATGGCACCACCCTGCCTTTCTTTTTTACTGATAATTAATTATCAGACATTGTAACATCATGTGATGTGGCCTACTTGGGCTGATGTTGGCCCAGATAGGCTGGGGTGAGACCAGTTGGACTGGTGTTGGGATGGTTAGGGTGGTGCTAGGACAGCGTTGGACTAGTTGGGCTGGTGTCAGTCTGGTTGGGTTTGTGTCAGTCCGGTTGACTGGTGTTGGTAGAGTTGCGCTGGTGTCGATCTGGTTGTTCTGGTATCAGTCCAGTTGTGCCAGTGGCCCATGGGAGGTGGGAGGAGCATGTGGCAGAGCAGCAGAAGGGCTGTGCTGGTGAAGAAATTCCAAGTGCTTTAAGAAAATCAGTTGTGCCATTGTTTATTTCCCCTCTCTAGAGGGTTACCATGGGAGCCTCTATCACACAGAAGTATATATTAAAAAAAAAAAGTAATTTGCTCAATTCAAAGCAATTGGGACAAATCTCTGAAAACCTCTTTGAGGCTGAACAAGGTGAGATGGAACTCTGTTTGGAGCAGGGCTGAAGTAAGATTAGTTTCATTACCTCCTATGTGTTAATTTATCAGTGATTCCCACCAGACCCAGCTGAACATCACCGTGCTGTCCCTGCACACAGGTGTATGAAAGCGGCAGCAATATGGACCAGTTTGTCACCCGGTTCCTGCTGAAGGAGACAGCCAACCAGACCCAGTCACTGCTGAGCTCGGTGGAGAGCGCCGTGGATGCCATTGATGAGCAGACCAACCCCTGCAGGTCCGCCATTGCCCCCTCCCCTCCACCCATGCTTCTCAGCTGGTCTCATTATGAGGGACTTTTACGGGGCTCACGGCCCTGTAAGAGGAAATGGTGGAGGAGCTGCCTTTCCCACCTTCCCCAGGAGCTCTCAGGGCTTTCCTCTGAGCAAAGCCAGCCTTGGGACCTGGCCCACGATGGGCCCATGACCTGGCCCTCTCCATCCCACCCCATTCCCACTCTCTCCCCCATCACATCATATTCATCCCCATCACTGTTCCCCATCCTCAGGGGAGAGCCTGAGGAAGGTGGAGGAGATTGCTTAAAGATTCATCTTAACCAGGGAAATACCAAGGGGTACCTGCAGGATTGCCCAAACAGCCCCAGTTGGGACACTATGGGATGCTGACCAAGTGGCTCTGACATACACAAACTGAGAGGGCCACGGGTGCTGTGGTGCTCTGGTGTCCCCGGACTGTACTGGGAGGAGTGCTCTGAGTGTCTGTTAGTTTCATCTCCCATTGTGGAAGGCTCAGCAAGGCATGGTGCAGAGCAGATGGGAATAGCACGGGCTGGTTGGGAGTGCTGAGAACGAAGTGAGAAACAGAGCTGCTGAAAGCCCTCACTGTCCGTTGTTTTTTGCTGGTGTGTGGACCTTGCTCATCATGAAGGGCATTGGAGCTTTCTTCTCATGGTGAAAATCACTAGGAGGAAAAAACAAAACAAAACAAAACAAAACAAAAAAAAAAAAAAACAAAAAAAAACAAAAAAACGCTGATCTCTTGCATCAGAGGGCCATCAGTGCCTGGCCCATCTCCAGCACCCACTTCCTTGCAGGCAGTGCCCTGGCCCAGCCGGCCTCACGCTGACAGAGTCCTGGTATGACAGCCCTGTGCCCAGCTTCGCACCCCCTGGCCGGATGGTGCCCCGGGGCCACGGGAAGAGCAGCCAGAGCGGTGAGTGGACATAGCTTCTGCTGCCTCAGCAGCCCACAGTGGCATGTTCCCAGGTGTTGGGTGGATGCCCACGGGCACTTTTTGCTCTATGTTCCTGCAGGTGCTCCCAAGCCCAGGCAGGACGGGCTGGAGGGGCAGATCGGCAGGCTGGCCGCACTCATTGGCAGGCTGGAGGACAAGGTAGGGACTGTGCTTGCCCGGCATCGCCCTGGCCACCTGGCAAGAGTGCCAAAGGCTTTGCTTAAGCTTCATGTTCCTATAGATGAAGGCATTGAAGCATCTCACAGAGGCAGTGTTACTCCATCTAGGGACAGGCAGAGGGAATACTGAGGTACCGGAGGTGTTTCCAAAACCCTCAAGGTTTGCCAAACTCTTTCAAGGCAGAAGGGTGTGGGACAATGATTTCTCTTGGGAGAAATGCAGTGTTGGCAATTCTAGGGCAGATGGGGTGATGTGAGGCCATGTGCCAAGTCCCTGGCCTATGCCTCACCAAGGTCTCCATTGTGCCATGCGTCCCCAGATATCAGCTCACATCTGGTGCTTCTCATGGGCACAGGCTGGGCTTCTTCAAGCTTCCAGTGTATCCGGGGCAGGAAGTGACTCCATCCCCCTCATCCCTTATGGGGCACTGCTGCCCCCAAACCACTCCAATGCTCCTCCTTCACCAGGACTCTCTCAGTGGCTGTCCCCAAGCAGTGGACACCCAGAGGGACACACTGCCCCATCCTCCCTTTCCCCTCTGCAGACTCTCTGGTTTGACCTGCACCAGCGGCTGTCAGATAGCGAGAGCACAGCTTGCACGGTGAGCATGTGGCCGTGCCACCATCATCACCCCATGGTGCCCCTGCACGATGACCCTGGGTGGGATGTTGCACACATCAGGTCTCACATGCTGCTCTGTCTCCCCTCCAGTACCTCCTTCTGGTACGGGACGAGATGACGGTGTCACACAAGCACTTGGGAGAGTTCTGCAGCTCCCTGAAGCAGTACCTGAAAAGCGTGGCTGGGGAGCGAGACTGCTTCCAGTGGGTACCGGGGGGGGGGCACTGGGAATGGGGTCAGCGGGAGGTTGGGAACTGGGGGCACCCTCAGTGGCTGCAAGGACAACAGCTGGGGGTGCCCCCATGGGGAAGGCCGTGGGCCCAGGGATGCCCACAACGGCTCACCCTCACCCCACCACTGCCAGTGTCACTGCAGTCAAGCTGCCCGACGGAGTCACCTTCATCGTCTATGAGTTTTGGGAGACCGAGGAGGACTGGAAGAGGTATAGTGGGATGGGTGGGAAGCTGCCAGTTGGGGGGGTTGGAGAAGCTTGGTGGAGTGAGAGCAGGCTGAGCCTTGGCTGAGCCCATGCCTTGGACATGTGGGGAGAGTCTGCTGTCCCCTTTCTGGTGGCAGGAGTGGGTGTCCCTATGTGTCTGCAGGGTTTGGGCAGGCTGGATGGACAAGTGGGGTTGGATGGTGAAGGGATGGGGGCATGAGGGAGAGCACGGGGAGCAGAGATCTGGCTTCTTTCCTCAGAGTGTGGGATGATTTGGGGGGGACAGGATGGTGATTCTGCGCTGTAACACACCACAGGCACCTGCAGAGTGCCACCTGCAAAGGCTTCCAGCATGTCAAGGTGGATGCGCTGAGCCAGCCTGAGGCCATCTCCAGCGTGGCTGTGCCAGGTAGGACCCGGGGTGGGGCCACAAGCAACCCCTGGGCAGTGGGGAGCACAGTGGGTGGTGGAGCTGAAGGGATGTGTGCTGGGGTGACATTGAGTGACTCCAAGAGATTTCCCCTGCAGCTGCCTGGTGCACCCTGAGCCAAGACTGACCGTGCAGGGACCTGGCTGCGCCCCCCACCTCCTGCCAGGCACTGTCCCCCCCATTGTGTTGGCCAGAGGGGAGTGTGATTGTCACCTGTCTGCAGCAAAGGAACTCCTCTTGTCCCCCATCAGCAGCACCTCACCCTCAGCTGCCCCATGCCTGGGGCACCTCTCCCTACATGGGGTAGGCTCTTTGGGGCCTGGGAAGGGGTGGTGATGAGGTGGATATGGTGGGAGCAGACCCCTCGGTATGCAGGAAGTGCGTATTGGGGTCTCTGATGAGTAGACCCAACACAAGGGAGGGAAGAGGGATCAAGATCTGCAGGGCACATGGGGCTCCAGTGGGGTGGAGGTGGGTGCCTTGCAGGGCCGGGGGTGGCTGCTCCCCCAGCCCAAGGGTCGGTAAGTCTGTGTGTGCCTGTCTGTCTGTCTGTCTGTGCACACTCTGCCCCATCCTGCCCAGCCCCATGGGGGGATGAGAGGGCCTCACAAGGTATCTCCCCCTTTACCCAAGAGTTTATTAACAATAGAACAACAGAATTAATAATACTGAATAAACCATGACGGGAGCCAGCTGCAGTGTGGCTGTGTCTGGGATAGGGTGGTGGGGGATGTGGGAAGACATGGGGCTACACATCCCCTCAACGCAGCAGCCCCATCACAGCCAGGGCAGCACTCTGCCCGCACACAAAGGTGCCCCCCAGCACAGAGACGACACCCCAGGTGATGAGCACAGCCCTGCAGAGACACGAGGGGGGAGGTGGGACACAGTCCCCACTTCAGCAGGGATCAGTCTCCGCAGGGTCCCATGCTGCTCCAGCCCCTGTGCAATGACACATAATGCCTGGTGAGAAGCCTGGCTGCCACCCCGTGGGATGTCCCCATTGTCCTCACTGCACTGCCACTGGGGCAGACTCAGTGGCTGGTGCCACCCTGAGCACCCCAGGTGTGACACTTACCCCCAGGCTGCACTGCTGCTCCATCATGAGGTCACCAGCACCAGGTGGGCAAGGAGCACAGAATGGGGTGGGTGGGGGTCATCTCCCCAGACTGCCCCAGGCACAGCAATGGCTACACGGTGCCCAGTGAGTACCCAAGGGCCACCCTTCATAAAGCACCAAGTCCCTCTGGCCCCCAGCATCTCCAACCCAAACCCTGGAGCTCCATAGGCCCTCCTTCCCTTCCAGTCACCCCTGCAGGCACATCCCTGGCACACGGGACATCCCCTGATAACCTGGGCACATCCCTGAAACTACAACACATCCCTGATGTATGGACACATCCCTGATTAGTGGATACCTTCCCCGTGTATGAGCACAGCTCTGACATCCCTGATACCTGAGCAAATCTCTACTGTGTGTGCACCTCTCCAAATCCTGGGCATATCCCTGGTACACTGGCAATGCAGACACCCAGGCACACCCACAATGCCCATGCATATCCCTCATACCTGAGCATACCCCCAATGCCTTCCCTATACCTGGGCAATGCCCTCACACCAACTCCTCCAACCCACCACAGCCCCCATGTCCCACATTAAGTGCTGCCCCAAATTCTCCTCCCTCCCTCCCCCCCCATAGGGCTCCCACCCCATTGCATATATTCCCACGGGGACCCTGTACCCCAACCATCAACCAGGGGACCCTGTGCCCTGTGCCCTGTCCCACCCCAAGCCTGCACTCACTTTTTGGGTGCCCCAATGGCTTGTGTCCCCGTCATGCACACCAGGCACAGTCCTGCCACCAGCACAGGTGCTCAGCTCCAACCTTGTGGGTACAGAGCCCCAGGAGCAAGACCAAAAGGGCCCTGCAGCCTCCCATCCCTCCCCCTCCCTGTGCCTGCCTGGGAAGATGAAGATGAAGAAAGCACTGATGCCGCCAATGAGCTCGATGACCTTGCCGATGTCAGGGACAAACAAGGCGATGGCGAGTGTGGCAGCCATCCATGAGATGGTCAGTGCCACCCGGCTCTGCCACTCGTGCCTCTCAGACACAAGTGTAGCCCTGAGCTTGGGGTATGCGCACAGGTCCTGCACCACTGACCTGAGTGGTGGAGACAGCTTAGGGAGCGGAGGGACGTGGGAGGAACTGAGGGGATAGGGATGGCCCAGCAATGCCCACTCACCGTCCCAGCAGCACCACAATGGGGTAGATGGTGACGATGGAGACACCAAAGAGCAGGCGGGCAACGATGACAACAGGGTCGTTCCCGGGGTAGGACATCAAGATGTCGGGGGCCACATCCCCGCCAAAGGTCAGGTAGCCATAGAGCCCTGTGGGCAGGGAGGTGGCCATGGGCTGTCACCAGGGTGGGGATAACAGTGCCTCATGCCACCAGCAATGGAAAGGAGAGTGAATCCCCAGGAATAGAAGCGGCAGTGCTGGGATTACCAGTGAGGGAGTAGATGAGGAGGCAGATGAGCATGGAGAGCACAGAAATGGCCACCCAGTGGGAGAAGCTCTGGTTGCGCATGCTGCTGTAGATGGCCACGCAGGCCTCGTGGCACTGCAAGGGGACAGCACAGCCATCTCCCCTCCTGCTGCAGCCCACGGTGGTGTCCCAAGGGACACCTCCTGCCTTCAGCTCCCCAGAGGGAACCCATCCCAACAGCACCCTATGGGTGGGGACATACCTGGAACCCGAAGCAGATGGTGGGGATGACGCTGAACATGGAGGCCCAGGAGGAGGCCCTGCGACACGATGGGGAGGAGGAGCAAAGAACGCCAGGTGCCAGCAGCAGAGGGGACCCCGGTGGCATCAGCCATCCCTCTGCAGAACCTCCCACCTGCCAGTTTGGGAGGGCTGGGGGCTGCTTGCCACCGCTGGGGCGGGTCAGGGGGCCGACGGCGCTGCCTTACCTGGGGGGCCGGGCGGCCTGCGGGAGTCCCAGACTCCCACCCTGCAGGTGGTACTTGAGGACGATGACCAGCGTGAGGTAGCAGGCGGCCAGCGTGCCCAGGATGCTGCAAGGACGGGGCGATCAGGGGCGGGCAGGGCCCAGGGCCCAGGGGGACTCGCGCGGGCCGTACCTGGAGTACTTCTGGAAGCCGATCTCCCTGGGCACGGACAGCGGGAAGATGACCAGGGCGCAGAGCGCCGGGAGGGTGAAGCGCTGATCCACGAACCACGGGGAGCCCTCGCTCAGCGCGCCGGGCGGGTACAGCGAGTCGCACACTGCGGGGACACAGCTGCACCCAGCGCCGCGGGCAGCGCCTGCCTGCCCCTCAGCCCCCAGCAGCTCACGTTTCTCCAGCTGGTCGCCCACCACCCGCAGCAGAGCCACGGCGATCATGAAGAGGTTGACAAGGAAGCAGAGCTCGCAGAGTCTCCCCGCCGCCGGGCCGCACACCGCCCGCACCACGCCTTGGTAGGTGGGCTGGGCGCTGAGTGCCGCCGCGTAGCCCAGCACCGCCAGCCCGCTCACCAGGAACACCAGCGAGCCCTGCGGGACACAGCGGGAGCAGCCGGCCCCTCGTGGGGACGCGCAGAGGGGGTTTGGGTCAGCCCCAGTGCCGACCCATCCCCTTGGCAGTGGCCTCAGAGAGAAGGGGGAAGGCGAGGAAGAAACGGTTCTACGTGGTCCTTTGGGGTTGGATTGGGGTTTTCAGAATATGCAGGGGACCAACAACAAAATTGTGCTTTAGGCTGAGGTACAAACTGACTTTGGTGTAAGAGGTGCAAAGGGTGGCAGCGGTTTCCTTTGTCCTGGCATGGGTTCTGCACACCTTGCAGCAGGAAGGGTCCCAGAGCTCCAGTGACAAACATGGTGTGAAAAGCTGAACCTCTGCTTTCAGCCTCATCCCACTTCTGCCACAACCTCAGCTTCCTTTCGGGCACCAAGATCCCAGCAGAGCCAGGAATGCCCAAACAGGTTCTGCCAACACTGCAACCTCCCTGTCCTCATCACCATCCTTCTCCCCCATTCCTATCCCAGCCCCCATCCTTGTCCATCCCCAACCCCATCCCCGAGGACAGTCCCCATTTTCTTACCAGCTCCACCAGGATGGCAGGCACAGCACCCCCAGCCTTGCTGAACGCCCAGGGGAAGCTGAGCAGCCCGGCACCCAGCGCAGACTTGAGCATGATGAAGACGGCACCAGCAGAGGAGAGCCCAGCACTGCCTGTGTTCCGCAGCCCCAGCAGCGGTCGGCCCTCACCTTCCTCCATCTCTCAACAGTCCAGGAGAGGACTGGGCTGGAGCTTGGCCAGAGAAGCGTGTTCCACTCTGTCCCCCTCCAGCGGTCCCTGTGGGGGTGGGAGTGGGGCTCTGACCCCCGCCTCCATGGGGCTGGCAGGGAGGTACCACGGGGGGGATTCTCCCAAGACCACCCAAGGGAACGGGCATTGCCCCCAGGCTGGGGACCCAGGGACAAGGGGCCTATCCCCCCCTGAATGGGGTGGACATGCCATGGCTTGGTGCAAATGCTCCTGCAAGATCAATATGTGTCATCAGCTACAGGCTCAAAGCGCAGGGTCCCCAGCACCAGCTGACAGCCCCTAATGCATTTTTGATTTCCCAAGTATGTGGCCTTCTGATCTCGGTAAGATGGATAAAGAGACTTTAATCAGCTGCTAGGAGGAATTATGGATGGCTAATTGTGCCTGCCACCTCCATTAAATCTCAGCTGCCTACAGGGCTTAGAACCATTTGAAAGGGTCTTCCAGACCTTCATTAGTTGCACACCAAAGGCTTCGGGAATAATTGGCCTCTATGATCTAGAAATTGGCCACTGGGCTGTAAAATACCAGCCACTGGGAAAGGCCCTTAATTTGGACTGGGGCTTTGATGCAACTTGACTCTGGTCTCAAAGCTGCGCGGGGGCTGTAATCTCTCATTAGCGCTGCGATGAGAGGAGCGAACCTCCTCATTAGTGCCAAAGCAGAGGCACCAAAGCTTTCTGTCTGGAAAGCTTTCCCTCTCCCAGCAAATGAAAGAGACTCAGCCCACCTCCCACACTAGCACAGCAGCCCCGTGTGGGGTTTCTGCAGTCCTTGGTGCTCCCTAACTGGCATTTTTTCCCCCCATCTCCCACTTCCTGTGGCACCCCAGCCTCCAGGCTGACAGCTTCACCCACTGCTGGTCTTCTTTGCAGGTGCCCTCCTCTCTATGATGGAAAAAGTGCTCTGTCTTGTGCAGTTAACTTTCGTCTGAGGTCTAACTCTGTCATCAGAAGTACAAAGGTGTGAATAAACCTTGTTTCAGGCTGTCAAAATCCCCATCACTCCAGTGATATTTGTTTTAAGGACAGACACGTGGGGAGAGAAGGGAAGGAGTGAAAATTTTCACTATTCAACAATTTGCTCACTCTCTCACAGGCAGCAGAAAGCAAGCTGTGCAGTACTCTGTCTCAGCTTCATAGAGATAACGTATTTATTGAAAATCTGCTTCACCAACAATGGTGAAATCATGACCAAAAATTACAAAACATCATAGTAGTTGGCTTTATAAAAATAAACTGCGGAACTATGTCAAACTGATTTGTACTAGTCTCTCCTGCGCCCTCCCTCCTTTGATGAAGTTACACTCTTCAGCATTAAACCATTCTAGAAAATTGCATCCTATCCAAAAAATGCACTTGCGTTTCCTTAGCAGATGTCCTTAAAGTGACTTCTCCCCCCTCCCTCCCCAACAATAAATATAGAAAATAGCCTCTAAACAAATAAATTTTAGTTTGGTCAGCTTACAAAAAAAGGTCCATTTTCTCCCTCATGGGATATGTAGTGACTAAGCAGCCTGTTCAATAGCATTCGAGTCTTTGGTGGGCATGGCTGCTTAAAGCTGCAGTTTTATGTACAAATGATTAGCTGAGGTCCTTTTTTTTCTCTCCAGAAGCCAAAGACTGTGAGATGATGTCAGATGTATATTGCCAGTACGATCACCATGTTTGTTGCACCTCTGCCGGGAGTGATCAACTATCCAGAAAAGCAATCAGTAAAAGGAGGTCATCTTTGGCAAGTGAGAGCTTTCACACAGAAGGCGTCTTTGGTGGATGAACCTGTTGCATGAGCTGCGGCCGCTTCACTCGCGGTTTCCGTCTCTTTGGCCTGCTTTTCGCTTTGTTGATCTGCACCACAAAGAACGCCAGAACCACCATGGCACCGAGAAAAGCAAAGACTGGAATAGTCTGTCCTACGTCCTGGTTGTACCGTCCAGGCATTATACCTAGAGAGGCAAAGAGGTTTGTGGCCACACGAGCTACAAGCAGATTACATTTCAGACGGGAAGATTAACAACTGCAGAACAATTAGCAGAAATAAGACAGGATGCTAACTAACTTCACAGAAAAGTACCGGCATTTCCACCTTGACCTACTTGGGAACATGAAAACATAACCCAGATTTCCTTATAACAAGAACCTTCTGTTCCTCATGCTTTAAGATAAGTGATTCTGCTGCTGCTCTGGAGATTGCGCTAGCACACAGTGAGGACAAACTACACAACCCTTCCTTTTTAAAGGCATCATTTGGACTTGCGGCTCAGACTGAGAAAAGAACGTGTGTGAGGCTTTAAGAGGTTTCCAGCTGGACACGCAGCACCAAGCTTGTAAGGAGCTGTTCCAAGCTCTACATTCTTAGCATAACATCTTCCCCAAAGCACTGTTCTAGTTCTTCTGGACTCTGCTTTTACATCTGTGTGCTCACACAAAGAATTCTCATCAGCAGAACTCCCAAGGACAGGAACTACTGCTGTCTACTAATGGTGCCAAAATAAACCTGGGCTGGCCAAAGAGCACTTATCAGAATCTTCCTCTCTGTATGCCACACATGGCTCCTTTCAAGTGAGCAAAAATACTTCTCTCAGACTTCATCAGTCAGTCTTAAACAACACAACCATACTGACATTTGCATTTTTTCCACAACTGAAAGGAAATATGTCTTCCCTTGACCTAAAATACAATCTTTCAAATCTTTCAGTACATACCTCCAGGAATGTCCCATGCTCCACTTTCTCCAGGGGACAGTGGTCTCACCTGGGGTCGGTTCTGTCGAAAACTGGGCAGAGCCACTTTATCAAGGTCAATTGACAGTAACTTTTGATGCTTCCAAAGGTTGCTAGAAGAAATGTAAAGACAGATGTCTGCACACTTACTTCAGTAATGCAAGGAATTTTGCAGAAAAATGCATAGAAAGTGACAGCTGAAACCTACTAGCTACTCACTAACATGGACCTGAATGATAATCCTATATGCTCTGGTTTTTGCAGCTTACAGGCCTCCCAAGTTACATTCAGATGTCACAGGGATGCAATTAGATCAACATCTATCTATTAGCAACTGTCTTTCTTGAATGCAGACTAGCAGACATTACCACTAGGAGCTCTGCAGACAAGTATGGGCTATATGCTGACGCATTTACCTCCAAGTGATTGATAAATAATACACTGGAAGGCACAGTTAGGAGAGCTGTCCCAGGAAGTGCTTCAGTAAACTATTTCAAAGGCATGCACAGATGATGGATTTAAGCAAGCCCTTGAACTTTAAGTTGGAATCACTCAATCATAAAAAGGCATTGACTTGTGAAGCTATTTTAAAAATCTGTTTCACAAAATACAGCGTAACTAACAGGTGAGTCAGAATTATTCACTGAAGTGGCATTAATCACTATTTCTCTTTACAATCTTGTCTTTCTCTAGGAAAGGAATTCCAGCTGTCCTTTTCAAACGCAGATGAAACAAGTAATTTTCAAGCTGAACTTGGAAGCCAGACTTTTTATAGAATTTTAAGACAGATGTATACTAACCTGGGAGCAGTTTCATTCAGAGGCTGCGGTTTGGCCCAGGACAGATGAGGACAAGCAGGAAGGGAACGGGGTTTAGGGTCTCCCAAGTGAGCCTCTAGCACCTTTGAGTATCGATGGAGATGGTTACCTGCGATTCACAGCAGACTGTGTCAGAAATACAGTTCCCAACATTTGCCTCCAGCTAAATGGAGCTGCTGTAAAATCAGGAGCTATTTACAGTAATGACTCACAGCTAAATCTCAGAGTTAGAACTGTTAATTCTAATTAAGGGTACCTTACAAAACAGTAAGACTGTGCTCCTACAATAAGCCAAGTTTTGCTGGCCAACATGTGATACCAGATTTTATGCACGCTCTGTAGCCAGTAACTAGAACACCTCCTAGCAGAATGGAGGCGCCGAAAATAGTTCTATGAGCAGAACATTTTCTTTAGTCAAACCATGATAGTATCATTAGAGATCCCTAAAGCTTGAAGGTGCTCTCTTCTAGTAAAACATCAAAGCTCATCCCAAGCTAACCTTATTGTCAAAGGCCTGTGTGGGTCTTTCCAAATTTCACTCAGACATCCCTGAGTATAACATTAGTTGCAGGCTCTACTCGTAAATAAGACTCTCACCTTCCATCCGCTCTGGGAGAGAACAGCCCTCTCCTGACGGCGGTCGCTGTCGGTTTTCAGAATGGCTGAGACTTGGAGGCATCACGCCATAGGAAGTGTACTGCAGGAGGGAATCCAGGAGCCAAAAGCAATCTGTGGGTTTCATAGACCCAAACCCCAGAACAAAATGTGCATTAAGTTACATTTCAAATGGCTCGTCTTACTGTTAAGTAGTGTATCGTAACATTCAGAAGCACAAGTAGTTTCTCATTCTTGTTATTCTCCTTCTGAAGTTCTAAGCCTAATTTCAGCAAGATGTAACTGTCAAGCACTCCTCCTCCATCAATACAAAGACACAAAAATAATCTATTCACTCTTAAAATACCTTCTTGTCTTCTGTACCAAATCAGGCTTTTTGGGGAATAGGTCATAGAATGGCAGGTTTCAAATGCAGGAATTCTAGTTAGGGCAAGGCCATCCAACTCCCTGAAAAAATTAGGGGGTTTCCACTGTGGAAAGACGAGCAGCTCAGAGCTCCTGTTATCTTTTGTTATCATTTTTATGATGGAAAAAAAGAAGCAACCCTTTAGGAGGATATAATAATAGCTTGCAAAGAAAATTAAGAACTAGGCAGTGTTTTCAGTGGAAAGTTATAATTCCTTTGCTTTCTCAAGCTTTATATGAAAAAATAAGCTAAAAAGTAAAAGGAAAAGATTCTGGCTACATCTCAGCTAAAGGAAAAGCAGCTACGGGATAAATCAGTCTGGGAATATCACAATATACTTCATCATGGTTCTCCTTTGCATTTCAATGGCATTTTCTCCAGAAAACTACCGCCCTTCCATACAGTGCCACCCCTGCTGAACAAGCACTCCACGTGGCTAACATCACAATTGCCTGAAATTTCCATTTCAGAAGTGGAATGACATCTTACCACCTATTTCCACTGACTGCAAACAACTTTTCTCAGATCCTCTCCTGCCAGTGAATACTTGACTGGGAACAAGAATTAATCTTCATAATCCTGGTGTCCCTCCCCTTTGATTGTTAAAGAGGTCAATCAGATTTTAAGGATTTATATTCACAAATGTGAGGAATTTACATCAGTTAAAGCAAACGATGTCTCTACAGGAGACATAGCTGGTTCACAACTTAAAAGCAAACTTTGAAGGATTTGAGAGCCTTCCCCATTTTCCTGTACCACAGGTCACACTGAATTTAACAGCATTAGGAAAGTCACAAAGCACCATTCTCTACTAAAGCTCCACATCTTCTCTTAGGCTAAATGCTTTCAATAAGCCATAGCACACAGAGGAGGCACTTGTTACAGAAGGGAATGTTACAGAAGGGAATATCGCAAAGGGATGAGAAATTGCAAAACAAAATTCATAACGGTAAGTAACATTCTGAAATGCAACAGGGAAAAAAGCAAAGAGGTCTGCTAATGGTTTCTTCACAACTTCAAGCATGCATTCACAGTTCCTGGAAACAAAAACACTGCAAAAAACAAAAACACTGCAAAAAACAAAACCAACCAACCAAACAGAAAACATTAAAATCAACACATAGGTCATCTGTAATGGAAAAACAGGTTAGAGTTGTATAGGGGGAAAATGCTCCCACTCCTCAGAAGTCATTTAACATGCAGCATTCTTTTGTTCCAGCTGCACGTTACACCATTTTCAGCAGAGTTCTGAAAGATAACAAGATAACAAGATAAATAACCAAGCAGGAATTGTTTAGAGATTCCCTAGAAAATCCATCCATTTCTGGTGGGAGATGTTACTAACCCACAGACACTTGCCTGCTTAAGAAAAATATTTCTTCCTGTGTGTCAAAGCATACACACCTTTCTGTCGATGGCTGTCATCCAAGCAATTCGAGTCACCATACAGAACGATCCTGCCACCACCTTCAGAAGGAACTTGGTAAAGTCCCAAAATAGGAACGTTTTCAATTACAGCAGTCTCCTGTTTTAAAACTTCAAGACCTAAAGGAAAGCACACAAATTTCATTGCCTGAAAACAAACACCAGTTAGTCCACACCACAAACTTACAAATGCCATCATGTTCACTTCTTCATGAACACATTTATGAGAAGTGTTTTTTAAAAAAGCCATGTTACAGTAAAAAAGAAGCTGCTCCAAGACCCTGATCATGAAGCTTCCCACTGATACTGATGTTTTCTTACTTCTGTGGAGAACTGAAAAAACTCTCATCATGGATTATCTTCAACGTTCTTGAATAAAAAAATCCTAATATTTTCATGAATGAGTTTTAAACCAAAGTGATCTGCCTTAAAAATCCTTTTACGTTGTTTTAGCCCTTCTATAGAAGGCTACATGTAGTATCTTAAAAATCAGCCGTCACAGTGCATACTGCTCTTTGCTGACTTATTTGCTGTCATGTCTATCTACTGCTACAAGAAAATCTACTACGCAACAAAAAAAGAGAATAGAGACATTCCATGAACTTTGACACCTGTCTGTTAACAGCAGCTGTGAGATGAGGGCTCTGACTGAACTTGTTTACAGAAGCAATTCAGGGGAAGCCTGCCGGGCTTGCATTTCAGCAACTCTGCAGCACTGCTTTCCCTCGCACTTTGCCTGTTCTCCTTTCAATTTATGAACAAAGAAAGGTATGGTCTAGTACGGATACATATTCCCAAAGAACAAAAGAAACACGAATTTTCCACTGCTTGTCCCCACTTGGGCCAATTGCAGCTGCCCCCCACCCCAGGCACTCTTGCAGCCAGCAGGTAGAGCCAGCTGTCACTGCACCCAGATCAGTCTCTTCTGAAACACTTGCACCACTATCACAGCAATTTTTGAAGTATCATTTACAAGTCTGCCTCTGAAAGTATGGCAAATAACTGAATAATGAACTGGCAGCTTAAAACATGTTTGTGAAATATTTACTGTGGTAACTCAGACAACCAGTGAATGGAAAAGATGGAAAAAAAAAAGCAAACAAAGGAAGGTCTCTTGGCATATGGATGGGTGTGTGCAGCAAAACCCAGAGGGCACACAGCTGTAAACTCCCTTTGTATCACAGATATTATATCTCCAGTGAACTGCAGGCTGCCATGAACAGCAAGAGAAGAACCATCTTAGTTTATTCATGAAATGAAAGCCGTTTTTAGATTAAAGGTTTCCTATCTCTAACACCCACTTCAAAATCCAAAATAAGACGACCAGCTTCAAATGCTAAGTATTTAGGTTGCCTTCACTTTTTACATTGTCTTCAAAAAACAGAACCAAAACACAGACCTCTTTTGTTTCATGAACTGGAATGAAAAGGATTCAACAGAGAAAGCAGGTGCAGCAGGCTACCTGTCAAACACACAGTCTCTCTCTTTCTCCCATAAACAACCACATCATCACCATACAGCATTTCAGGGATATCGTCTGCTCTCCAAAAGATTCACATGAATGAGTTCCTTACTGTTCCAGAAAATGTCTCCATTAGCCCTTAAAAAATATTATTTTTTTTTACATCACCTGCTGCCATTACAAATTTGAATTACTACTCCATAAATACGATGCTACAATAAAACTAAAGAGAAAGGATAAGCACAGAGAACTCCTCCAGTCTGAAAGTACAGCCTTCCTATGAGCCTAAAACATTTCCCTTAGAAGATACCAGTAGGAGACACTTTGTCTAACAAAATCCTCCTTACCTCTATCTTTAGATCATTATGGCTACCCAAACACTCATACCAAATTTGGCAGTGATTGGATTAATTCTGCATATGGACATAGCTCAATATCATTTACAGTTTGTGAGAAACATGGACAAGGAACAATCCTTTCCGCCTGAAGACACACACAGGCAGATGTGTTTACAGATAGCAAATATAATAAAAGACTGCATACATACACTTTGATATTGCTGCACTGTATAAAAACTAAACTATGTAAAAAATATATGCTGCCATATTGCAGCTTCCTGTTAGATATCCAACTAGACAAAATGAAAAAATACCTATAAGAGAATCATAGAGTGACATAGAAGGGACCTCCAAGCCCATCCAGTTCCAACTCCCTGCCAAGGCACAGTGCCTCCCACCAGCTCAGGCTGCCCAGAGCCCCATCCAGCCTGGCCTTGTGCACCTCGAGAGGTGGGGCACCCACATGTTATATGGGCAGCAGTGCCAGGGCCTCACCATCCCCTTAGAAAAAAATTCTTCCTAACACCTAACCTAAATTTCCCTTCATTTAGTTTAAAGCCATTCCTCCAAGTCATATAATGTAAAAAGTCAGTCTCTCTCCCGTTTACAAGTTCCCTTCAAGTACTGGAAGGCTGTACCCCTGGAGCTGTGTCTTGTCCAGGCTGAACAAGCCCAGCTCCCCCAGTCTGTCTTTTGGAAGATGGACTCCAGGCCTCTTTCAGTACATTCTCAGTCCAGCCCTATCCTTTCAATGCATTTTTCACTCCACAGTTCTTACACCTTTAGATTTTGTAACTTTGCTTTCAACTACAAAATACAACTTAAAGCACAGAGAAAAGAGAAGGAAATGCATACCTTGATCCTTAAAAGTCTGTGCAATTACGATGCCATCTTCTGGAAACTTCGCGATACTGCATCCTGATGCATAATTCACTGAAAGACAACACAAAATCGCATTTGCAGACAAAAAAATGACACCTTCCCACCATAACTCAGTCAGCTGTCAAAACAGGCATAGAAAAAATCTCCCAGGAAATTTTCTCTGGATTTGTGTATTTTGTACATGTATTCACACGTAAGGCATTCCCCTAAGCACAGGCTCACCTCGCTTTCAAACCTGTTTACTACACTTTTTTAAACTGAAAAGCTTCACCAACCACAAAAAGAAATACAGTTGTTCACACTAATGTTCATTATTTATAGAGAGAACTTGTCTCCTTCAATCAATACTGGAGAGCACCTCAGTTCTGGTGCCTTCTCTGTTCACATACACATTCCAACGAACTGGTCAGAAGACAGAGATTTAGAAACAAAGCATGAAAACATCAAGTGACTAGGTCAGAAAAAAAGGACATTCGCTAGACCTAGAAAGCCTGAAAACACTTAGGTCATGGGGCCTGTGCCCTGTGAACTTGAAAACAGTAAAGCATACTAACTTCAGGATACTGCAATTCAAAAGATGACAAGAATAGGAATTTATAAAGCATCTCAGGCTGCTGAGACACGTCTAAATTGGAATATTCTAAGGAAAGTCTCCTCACTGATTTTCTTCCTCCACCATTTCAAATTTTTACTTAACCACAGAAGTAAAACCATGATGAAGCTGAAGGCCTCATCCTGGCAACTAATTTATAGTACATACAGACAATACCTCAAGAATATAATTCAGTGAACTGCACCTGAATTCAACCATGAAGAAAGGTTGAGGGAACTGGGCTTATTTAGCTTGGAGAAGAGAAGGCTCTGGGGAGACCTCATTGTGGCCTTCCAATCCTTGAAGAGAGCGTATAAACAGGAAGGGGAACAGCTGTTTACAGGGTGGATGGTGATAGGACAAGGGGGGAATGGTTTTAAACTGAGACAGGGGAGGTTTAGGTTGGATATTAGGAGGAAGTCTTTCAGCCAGAGGGTGGTGAGGCACTGGAACAGGTTGCCCAAGGAGGCTGTGGATGCCCCATCCCTGGAGGCATTCAAGGCCAGGCTGGATGTGGCTCTGGACAGCCTGGGCTGCTGGTTGGCAACCTGCACACAGCAGGGGGTTGGAACTAAGTGAGCATTGTGCTCCTTTTCAACCCAGGCCATTCTATGATTCTATGTAATCAGAATGTTTGTTATCTCATCTGAAAATGAATCAGTATAGGAAGTAATCATTTAAGCATGCTTATTAAACTCTTTTCACTCACTCTCAAAGCAGTTCCCTTGACTCTCATTCAAGCTGATCCTCACACTATTCTCCAAACAAGCTACTGTCTCATAGGCTGCACAGACAATGACTCCAGTACTCACTTTCATGACTTGCCATGGTAAAATCACCTTCATACAGCCCATCGCTGAAGGCCATATTCCAGACAGAAAGCAGATCATTTAGAGCTGGTATATTAGCACCTCCAGTATCAGGCATCCACCACTGCCTATAAATAGAGAGGGTAATAGAGTTTATTAGTATACAGAGTATATTCCTAGAGCTTGTATTATAAAAAATCCTCTACATGTGGATTTTTTCCAAGTCCCTTAAATAACAAAATGTATCTCAAAGCCTCATTTAACTACAGGAGCACACAAGCACCTGTCCCTGTTTGACACCTATGCTTCTGAACAGAAGTAGTAATGGTGCAAAGTTCTCAGTACATTCCAGTTTCCTACATAAATTTGCTAGAAAAAAAATAAATCAGTCTTAGCTTATCTATTCGACAATGATGAAGCAAAACTCACAGTCGTGTCACTTGCTTCTAGTATTTCTAATGAAGCAAAGTGTTACTTGCCCCCAAGATGCAGATCTTTCAAGCTTACCATGGAACATGTGGCAACTACATTAATTATGAGGGCCTTTTCCACCACTGTTGATATTAGTTTATTTCCCTTTATATAATATACTGGAGTATTTCCAGTATTGGGTGCACAGTCCAGTAATACAGTTTGCAAGCTGCATTTGCTTTTTATTCTGTTCTCCAAACTAAAAACATATCCATTTTTCTTTACTAGTCTTCAATCTTTTATTTCTTTCTATTGTAAATGTTTTTCTGGACTTTAAAAGATTACATTACCAAGAGAGAGGTTCACAACTGTAATAAAGTAGACAGGTATTCTCCTTCAGCTTTGCAGCTTAAGGTCGGTGTTATTCTTGAGGCATTTCTTAGAGACAGTGTAAAAGCGGTGCAGGTGATTAAATACAATTATCACATTCAGAATTTTTAGGGCAGTACATCCACAAAACAACAATTCTATGACATTTATTTCCCATAGAAATGAAAGAAACAGATACCTTGTGTTTTCATCATAAAACTTGACTTTTCTCATTACAGATGTGTTGTACCAGTCACTGAACACGATAAGTGAAAGTCCATTATCAACATCCCTCCTCAGCTTGGTGATCTCTTCAGGAAAATACTCTTCCTCACTGTCCACCATCAGTAAAGTCCCTGTGTATAAAAAAGCAAAAACAGTGTTCATACTGATGTGATTACTATTACTGCAACCCATGCAAAAGTTAACACAAATGAATGTTTTGCACTTTTTCTGCATGACTGTAAAGAAACAAACAAGTAGCTTACTTCTAAATATCAAGCCATTTCACTTCTTCACTTTCTGATTGCCCAGAGAGGTGAGGGAATTTCCATTCTCAAGGATAATGTAAATCTTGGCTAGTTAAGGATCTGGACGATGGGGTTGGAACAAGATGATCTTTAAGGTCCCTTCCAACCCGAGCCATTCTATGAGAAGCCAGAGTGCAGAGGAGCTGGACTTAGATATCTCTGCTGCTCACTGCTACCTTAACTATAGTGTCGTTGTATACTAACTTCAGTCTGAAGAGACAAAATCATTCACGTTCAGAGGTGCCAGCAAATGTCAAGATCACACAGAATGTCCTGCTACCTATTCTAATTCCAAAGCCTCATTTGGCACGGTCTGTAAGATTGGAAGAAATTTCCCTGCTTTGTTAAATCGATTCCCATGAAAGTACAACTCTTAAGTAATTTTATTTATAACCATATTAACAATTACATTATTTGCCCCCCACTGCTACTGAAGGTTTACCATGGTTTTACCAGAGTTGTTATTAGAAGCCTTCTATTCCAGTTTTTTCTTCATTTCATTTAACAAATTTATTCCACTTCCACATGCATTTCTGTTCTCTTCCCTCCTTCACCTCTACCTACTCACATTCCTCAGACACAGAAAGCACTCATATCCCAGCTCAGTCTATTTTAGCAATCCAAAAGCCAAGTCTTCTAGTCTCCTAATTTCTCCATTCTCCTAAGCAGAAATGTGAGTTGTGGTTGACAAAACTACCCATGCAAAGCAGGCTTGTCCTTGTGGTGCCCTTTCAACAATCTAGGAGTCTCAGGACAGAAACTACTTCATTATGCTTTTACAGGCTACCATTCCTGCCTTCAGTTGTGCATCTGCTAACTCAGAAAGCAAACGTACAATATTTATCGAAGAATCAAGAAAAAGGAAAGCCTACTACTAACATTTCTAGAACTAAAAATCTGTCAGGAGACTGCACCCTCACTTCACAATCTATTGAAGAACATCCTAGTCCAGAAGAGAAGATGGTCCTTTTGGAGTTAGTCAGGGCCAACTAGAGGATCACTTGGGAGCAGAAAAGATCACAGACAGCTCAGTTTGCTCCCTGCCTGGCAAATCTACCACATCTCCAAACCAAACACAGAAGAAACAAACCACACTTGTCTGCTAGCATATAGCAGGAATGTAGTAATTCCCCACTATCCACAAATACTGATGTTTCAAAATACCACTGCTGAGGAAAAAAAAAAACAACAAAACAAACAAACAGAACAGACATTCTCAATTTGAGTCCACAATTCACCCATGCTTCATTTTGACTTGCAAAAATCTTCAGGAAAATACAGTTCTGCCTCCACAGAACTGAAAACAGAGGGGCTTCTCTCCTCATTTTTTCAAGAGAGAACTGTACTAATTCACCAGACTCTCAAGTAAGCTCCTGCAGCAACACTTTACACTAATTAACATTAGCATATAAATAACACATGCTTACCATACTGACTTGCATCAAAACATGTAAATGGGGAACCAAGAACCTCAACAAAGTAACCCATGCTTCTTAGGTGCTGATACATGTCCCTGAAGTTTGTGTGGATATGGTCACCATTCCTTAAGAAAAGACAGAAGAAAAATGTCGAAGACATTCAAATTTGGCATGCAGAACATGATTTAAATCCTCTAATTACAGATTATTTCCTAGACCCTTTTCTAAAAGAACTTTTTTTTTTGTTCAAGGGATAATCTGTGGTTTCCCAAGCACCATCTCCTCTTGCAATTTTTTTCCTAACACTAGTTTCAAGAGCTACAGATGTAGTAATACAGTCAAAGTTAGAGAATGTCCCTTAAAAAGCACAGTTCTGTATCGCTTGCATCACATCACATAGGAACACTGCTGCATTAAAATCAGATATCCTTCATAGGACTTCCTCCTTGCTGAGGAGACTGTAAGAACAGCTTTAACTATTAGCTGGAGGGAGCACACAGGATGACCTGTAATTGCTGGAACTCAGAAGGGAAGTTGCACTCTACTTGTCCTATCTCCATGTTCTGAGCAGATTCACAAAAGCAAGATCACTGATCCAATTAATCTACATTTATACATTTTTTTGTATGTTTGGATGCTTTCCCTTTCCATCCATGAAAGACTACAGGTCAGCCACTCTTTATTTTGGTAATGCCAAAGTGGCTAATTAAGTGTTCCCCTCAATTCCCTGGGAGAAATCAGGGCATAAAGGAAAAAATTTACACCATGAAAGCAAAACAACTGCATCCTAAATGTTTGAAAAGCTTTTCGTTTTACATGAATCAAAACCACAGAGAGCAATAATAATATAAAAAAAATTGCACAAAGAAAAAGCATGCAGAAGCTAAGAGCTGTTCATGGATTTATTGTAAAAGGAACTTCCACACCACACTGAATAAGGTCAGGGCTCTCTGGAACTCAGAAACATTATTAGATATCATTAGCATGCAATCAAGAAATACTGATTTAATAGAACCTGAGATAAATACCAATCTAGTGGATCATTCTTCATCCTCAAATTATCCCTGGGGAAGTATCCTGGTGGATAACGGAGATTATGATACTGATCCCAAAGGACTCGCTTACTACGAGGTGGAGTAGGAATAATCTTCACTTTTATGGGCAGCTTCACTGTCGAAGTCTGCTCCGCACCGCTCTTGGACTGAAGGACAGAACAAATCACTGTGAAATTATTTCCCCCTACAGCAATGTTCACCAACTGTGGATTGTAAGAGACTGGAAAAATGGAGGTATCTACTGTATTTTTACTCACTAGTACCGCCAACTAAGGAGAACAAGAGATGACTTCTGCCTTAAATCACTTTACTGCATTTTCTACACTCAACTGCTTTTATTTCCACTCAGAACATAAAATACTGTAAATATGCTACAATTGTAATTTGGTTCAACTGTTCAAAACCTTAAAGTCTCCTCAAGAATAGTTAACTAGGGTTCTGGCAAAACAATATTTAAGTCATCTCTTTTTCAAAACACATTACTCAGAATTCATAATAAGTAAATGCAAATCTCACAAACACGTTTTCAAAAAACACTAAAGCATATTCAATTCAAAGGTTAATCTTGCACTCAGTTTTAAGGATTATTATTTGCACTTTTCAGTGCTCTGATCATTATGTAACTTATGCTTCACATTACAGGACCAGAGATGCCCCATAAAAATAAGGGTTTGTAGTGAAGGAATTTTAATTAAAACTACCACCATCATCCCTCCTTCCCTTCACCTCAAACCCCCCATCCCTCCCAAAAAACAAACCAGAACTAACTTTATTTTCTGCAGGGGATGATACTGTGATCATAACATGCCCTTGAGCAATGCCTTCCCAAGATGCTGCTCTCTTTGCTACAGAGATAGAAATTGCCAAGTATCCAGACCAAGGCCATAACACAGGGGAATAGGAGAAAGCCACTTCAATGTTATCCCCATTTTGTGGGAGATAGGGTTGCCAGTCTGGCTGTGAAAGGAAGAAAACTGAACGTTGGTAAAACAGTATTTGCAGTCAGAATCATCAAATCTCATTCTTCTGAAGATTATGCCAAATTTCAAAATGTACATAATCCCAAAAGATACATGACAGTGTGACAGTGAATCAAACCAATCATGACAGCCTTCATGATCCAAAATGCAGACTTCCCAGAGGAAGGACTCAAGGAAGATCTATGAAAAGCACACTAAGTGCACCCAGTTTAACATTTTGCCATCCTGTACAAAAAGAAAATATTGGCAAAGACATGAAATTTCCTTTCTATAACAAAAATGGTTATGGGTGTAAGAGACTCAGGCTGATTACAATGGCTGTCTCTAAGCATTACCATCAGCTAGTTATAAAAGCTTCTATACTCTTAAGCATAAGTTTAAATCTAAAACAGACCAACAGACCTCAGGATTCACAGTAAGATGTTCAAATTAAGCTCATTTACACTGGCTAGATTCTTAGGATAGGAGATTTTCCCAGTTCACATATCTCTTTTATGTTTACTCTTAAAAAAAAATTCTCCCTAGTCAATCAACAAATTCAACATTACTGGCATAAAGCAACAGATTTTGCAGCAGGCCTTGAGAAGTCAACACATTTGGGTCATTCTGACCCCAGTCAAGAGTCATAATTTGTAACATCAGGATCCTTTTCAGAGATGTCTTATCATTTTTGTCTCATGTCTCACACAAAAGATCCAGAAGTTCTTAAATGCTAGCAGATAATATAAAGAAATCTCTAAGTACCTGTCAGTCAAAACTGGTTTTACAAAGACAAAACACTACACACCCCTGAAACCAGTGCGTTGCTGGAACTTGCAGACAGATCATGGGGATAAACCTACCTGGGTGCATCCTTTAAAACCAAACGTTCTACATCTCCTGCTCTCACCATACTTGGTGAGAATGCTTGTATGTTCTATCAAATTTATTAGCTGAAGTAGTCCTTCCTAGGAAGCTTTTATGAACACAGTTGGGTCTTGGAAGAACATTCAGTCTTACCTTGTCTATAATTCTCCCAGTGACTCCCATACCATTAAGAATAGTAACATTAACAATGGTTGGCATGCCTCCATAGTATATGGGCTGCGAACAATAAGGCCACATGTATGGACATTCCGTCAAGTCAATATAGCTTGGACTCAAACTATAGGAAGGATAGAGGAGGTAAAATTTAACAAAAAAAAAAGAACAAACAACAACAAATAGAAGTACAAGCCACTACACAAAACTGACATATGAAAAAACTACTGGCAAAACATGCCAGTTACAGCTCATCTCGCTATCTCTCTTCTCAAATGCATCCCAAAATCTTCCCTTCCCTCCCCCCCCCCTTAAGATTTGAGAGTGTTTTGTGGTTTTTGTTTTTTTTTTCCTACAAAGGAAAAGAAACTTTTCAGCACAGTGAGAATGTTCTGGAAAACTAGTATGTAACTACTGCTCCATTTTGTTCTAGGTTGCATTATGAATAACACCAGAGAGTTGAACAGAGCCTAGAAAGGAAAGTAAATTTAGCTCTGAGACTTCAAGCTCTAACATGGGTAGAAAACACAGTGGTTTTTCATTGCCTCTCCTGTCAAAATTAACGCTTCCTGATCATGTAAGATCTACACAAGTTTGCTTTGTTGCATAAGCATAGATTGCTCAACTGTATTACATGCATATCATCTGCTCTCTTAAAGAAATATAGCAGATTATAGTGTACTGTTGATTAATTGAGGATTAAAATTAACCTGGCCTGTGGTTTATAGCTGTTGAGGATCTGATAAGCTCTCAGAAGATCCAACTTGCCATGTCCTTGTTCAAACATGTTGACTCCAGGAAGTCTACGTGCCGATGCAATAAGTGCCTGCTTCATACTTGCTGGATTCACCATTTCACGCTTCTGAACTGTGCTGAAATGGGAAACAATGCGTCACTTCAGGTGGCCTTCAGTATAGTTTCTAGCTAGTCCTTTTTACGTTTTGCCTTAAGGTTCTGTTTCATTTAAAGAAAATGCAAATAAAAATTAGGTTGCCGCATACAACATCTACTTGATTTCTCCTTGGAACAGTTGAAGATGGAAACAGGAGTGACAATCTTACGATGCCTCTCTTGAAAACCAACGTTGTATCAACTTTTCTCCTTACAGCATGCTCCATGACCAGTAGTCACTATAATTCTATTTGCTAAGTAAAAGATTCTGAAAATCCAAGCCCTTGTAACGCAACCTTCTGTTGCATTGCTCATTTGAGGTTTTGGACAGATTTTTTCAAATAAAATTTCTTATCCTTAAGTAGCAACAGCGACAAACACAAAGCAGAAACCTGTAACTCCTACATTCCTTTCAAACTCTTCTGTGTGCAGTAGGTGAGTTACGTAACTGGGCAATAACCATAAAAGCCCTACATACTATAAAACAAATATTCAGATAGTTATCAGCTACAGGTGCCTACTTTGAACAGCTGTTCTTTTACAACAGGAAAAACAAAAGCAACTAAATATCATTAAACATTTAACAAAACTACTTTGTAAAACTGTTCTCCCCAGCTATATTTTCAAATACCTAACTATTCAAAACAATCCTCAGGTTTTTCCCAGGAAAGTTAGAGCCAGTCAGACATGATCATGTCTTGGGTAGAAGAACACCAATTCCATCCCTTGAGTTTGTTTTCCTACATGTAAATGTAATTTATTTTCATTTGGTGGATCCTCTTAAGAGTTTCTTACGGTCCTCCTGCATCTGCATCTTCTAAGGGGCTGTTACTAAAGGCTTACCTTACTAACAACGTGACAGCACCCGCCACTACAGGAGATGCTACACTTGTCCCAGAAAGAGAGCGGCATCCACCTTTCATACCAGAACCTCTCACTCCAGAGCCATAGGTAACAATATCAGGCTTCACTCTACCATAACCTCCAGGCAGCTCCTGTGAAAGAAAATGGATGGATCAGTGTCCTGATTCATAATGAACTGGCTGTTTCATTTAAGTATTTAAACTAACTAATGCAAATAATTCAGAAGTAAAATTATCACTAAATCAGGTAGGGTTCAGCATCACAAAATACCAAGTAACACCTAAAGACAGACTCAAGCCCTTTATAGCAACTCCTCAGTGTATCGACCCAGAAAAAGTATGTCAACAAACGCTCCACTAAGTTAAGCATGAAACTACTGACAAAACAATAACCCTTCTGCTACTAGCTAATGAGAAGCAGCACAAAGGAATGAAATACATCAGTCTTCAATCAAGATCATAACACAATCTCATATAAAATCACATGTGCAGTACATGAACCTCAGTTCAACAGTCAACTGCAAACAGAAAGGCTATCAAATATGTACAGTGTTACATGTAGCATCTGGAAAGGCTAAGAGTTTTCTATTAAACAAAGGACAAGATCAGAGATCTGCCCATACAGGGCACTGTAATTCAAATGACACTTGGCATTTTACAAGTACAACAAGAATGCCAAAAGTGGTCAACTTTAATGATAAATGATGAGTATTAAGCTTCTTGCTTCAGGTCTTTCATTGATCTCTTACAATTCTGATATTCCATGTATTCAATTTTTATCACTGTTTACGCCACAAACATCAGCTGCATGATATTATCTCTCTGAAAAAGGCTCCCTTTTAAAAATCTTTATTCTAGGTACAAAAGCGGCTGGCCGCTGTGCAAGTATCTTACCCAAGTGGTCATTCCCCTAGATGAAAAGCGAGCTATATTATCTTCAAAGTCAATGCCACCTACTCCAATCACATCCATCTGGTCAGCAGGGTTATTAAGAGTCCTACAAGTTGACAGTTAGCAAGACAGTAATTATTAAAAAAAAAACTAAGGCCACCATTAAAGCCACAAATTTATACTGAAAACAGAAAACACTGTCATTAAATTTTTGTCAGCCACTCTTTCTAACCTGCACAGAAACAAATTTCGGTCCTACCTGATATAATTATGTTCTATGACTAAAAGAAACATTTCAAGCACTTAGTAACTCCAAAACTTACACTACCAATACGCTTTTCTTCCAGACACAACAAAATCTGATTTTAGGCATTTATTTTAGATAAATGCTAAGCATTCTGGTTTGAGCATTCTGTGTTCTTTAAGTCTTATGTGTACTCAAAGATGCCTGTTTATACTAGTGCAGCAGTATCAGTCGAAGTTCTATCATTCCTTTCCTAACATTTCACTGAATAAAAAATAGCCACCTAATTCAAAAATATACTCTAAGGCAAATAATGAGACAAAGGAGGATGTCTAACTTAGGTCACTTTCTATAAATATATTATAGCAAAAAGGAGAAGAAAATACCCTCCAGTCCAAATACAACTACTTTCAAAAACATAAAACATTATACCTGCTTTTCTTTAAGGTGATCTCTGAAACTTACCCATACAATGGGCCATCATTGCCAATAGCAGAGACCATGATTACATTGTTAGCTGTCAGTTCCCACACCTACAAAAAATTAACATTTTTAATAATGTTCTGCTGCCGAAGAAGGGACTTTGAGAACAAACACAAACTCTAGGGCATGATGTAAGCAACTGATTAGCCTACCTCTCTTTCTTACCGAGACTTACAAAACAAATACATCTCATTGGTATATTCAGTACTAAATGCAAGCAATTCTTAAGATTACATGATCAGTAACAGCCATCACAGCTTCACTGCTAACTGTACTTACTCAGGTTGCATCAAAGGAAAAACTGCCTGTAAGAAAACACTCCAGAAGCACAAATCAAAGAATTCCCTCCAAAAATTGCTCAGGAGTGAGTACTGAAGTCACTGTCAAATTAAATTTCAATGCAGATTTTCATTTAAAAAAAAAAAAAAAAAAAGAACTTTTTAAGCACCTTTATTACCTTTTTCAGAGAAAGATTTTGTCCTTTTAACATAATTCACTTAATGATTTTCAAGTATATATCAACAATTCAGGGAACCTGACACAATGATAAATAGCTGAACAAATCTATAATTACAAAACTGAATCGCCTACCTGTACTTTTTACTTATTCGTTCTTAACGATTTTTTCATTTTTAGCATGAGATAAATTAATTATGCAGAGATTTGAAAAAGCAGGGCTGAATTTCAGTTAAGTTTCTTGCATAGGGCTCTAGTTAGTTGCCTGCTTGTCAGTCATGCCTCCTGGCAATACACGCAGCATTTTGTAAAAGGGCATATTTCTCCAGCTCTGTGAATACTTGTGAGTTCGTGTTGGTTTCTTTTTTACCCATTCCCTAAAGATATACCTAAGAGCCTGTACACCTGTACAGAATTTCTCTGATGCACAAGAAACTCCTCAGGACTGACTGTGGAACCAGAACTTATCAGGAGCAGTGGTAAACAAGCAGCTCTGCAAGTCCAGGGATACAAACAACACGGCCGTGGGAGCTTTTCCTTCCTCATACCAACCAACCTTGTCAACAAATGGATGATCCATGAAGTCTGGTCCACCAATACTTAGATTCAACACATCTATCTTCTTTAGAATTGCATAATTAAAGGCATCCAGAAACCAAGACGTATATGAGACCTACATAACAAAGAAGAAAGTAAAAACTATCACTGGAAAATCCAGCAATTCCATGACAGTACAGGCTTCAGAGAGAGAGATGTGAAACAATACAAAAATAAAGCACAAAACTAACACTGGTCTACTAGGATTTATAGTGCTCAGTATAGCTATGAGACTGTTTTAACACTACACAGATGACTTCCACACATATAATTTCTGAAGAATTCTGATTTGGTAAGAAATCTGGTAATAATCTTTTAGATAGAATAAACAGTATATGTATCACACATATAAAAGAAAATATATCAACATTTACAAGCACTCGCAGCATTCCCCAAGAAAAGGATTTGAACACTATTTATCTGGAAAGACATACATTAAAACACCTTTAAAACAGCTACCTGGTTATTGGTGAACACTCTAAAAATGTGCAGTTCTGCATTTGGAGCAAACCCCTGGCATTCTCTCATGCTGGCTATCACACCTGCTACAAAAGTTCCGTGGCCTAAACCTATCGCAGACAGAAGGTAACAAAACAAGATGTTAGAAGCCAAACCATTTCATTTTTACTCATTTTCATTGTTAATCAACACCTATAATAAAATCATATCAATCCAACAGACTTTAGAACAAACTGCAAACACTTGGTTCAATTCTCATCTTTTTGAAACAAATTTTGGTACTGAGTTTAGAGAGGCCAGAACTACCAGCACTAACTAGCTAGACAACCAGCTGATGAAAACCAGTGATACACTCTCTCCTAATTGCTGCCAATGACATCAAGACTCACACAAGATAATAATGAGAGAACAAGATTATTTTGGCAAATGTAAGATACAAGGCCAATACAGGTTTATGTAAACTTCTTAGAAGATTTTTTTTAATCTGGATTCTGCAACAATCACACTTTGTTAAGGGTGAAAAATTAGACAAGAAAGCGTATTTTTCATTCTCCTCAAAAAATAACACTCCTTTTGCTTTCTGGGACTTCCTGCACTATACTTACATGCTCAAAATCTGCCTGCCCAGTAACAATCTGGGCACAGTACTACTAGAAAGTGCAAACAAGAGAATGCAATCACAACCACAATGCAAAGAAACACCATGCGTGATGTAACTGGAGATGCACTAAAGGCCAAACAAGATATGCATATATACTGAACTCTAAATGCATTAAATTGCCAGCTTACTCACTGACCAAGACAATATGAAATCAATATCTGTGAAAGCATATGGTCAAGTTACAGATGACACATGAAAAACAAACACAAACATACTGCAGAAAATAAAAGGGTTTTCTGAATCTTGATTGGCATAAGCCAGCACAGCATCTGTTGAGGAGAACTATATAAGCTAGAAAAAACACTACAGCAAGCTCCCAACTCAAATTAGCTTAGGACTGCACAGTGAAGAAGGAAAATATTCTCCCTCCTAAGTATGGAAACACATACGCATTGAGAAACAGCAAAATGCATTTTTTCTTCCCCTGACATTCTTCAAAAGCTACTATGAGATGCCATATATGATTCAAGGGTGACACAAGCACCATCCTTCTGGAGTCTTTATATTATTTGTTGAATTTGATAAAGAGTACAAAACTTTCCAGATGCTGCAAAATTAAGCTTAAAATCTCAAGATACTTAGCCTCAATAAACGTTAGCAGATGTTGCCACCCCATCAGCAACAGTAGTTTTACAATACGAAACAGCACACTGTCAGGAACTCTCACCAACAGCACACAGTAACTCACCATCATCCAAGGTTCTCTCGTTAGTCCAGTTTGTTCTCTCCTTTACATTTTTGAAATGTGGATGTTTCTCACTCAGTCCAGTGTCAAACACTGCTACTCTTACACCAGCACCTATGACAATAAAGGATTGATTTTTCTGATTCAGCTTCATAACTAATGTGTTCAGTCAAGTGAATGAAAACTTTTATGTTCAATGTACTACACACTTTGCAGAGTTACTAACTCGTGGCTCTAAAGCAAACTTCCTGTTCCATTTCAGAAATTCAACCAAAGATTCTAAACAGAACTACTTCCTCTTAAGAACAGTATGCACACACACACACACAAAGAGCGCTCTGTAACAGCACACCTCAAAACAAAGTATTGCTCAACCTTTATGGAACTGGCATCCAGTGAGATTAATACATGTAAACCAAGTCATTTTTCCTTAAGCCAACAAATAACAGCATACCTGTGTAACCCATCTGCCAGAGGACATCTGCCTGCAAAGTTTGAGCAACTTGGCGAGGGATAGCTCTCAACAAACGCCTGCTTGAATGTCGACCTGTTGCATGCCAGAAGCCAGAACCTAGAGAAAGACTTGCCCTTCTCAAGGGACGAGACGACTGCCATTTTTGAGTCCATCTGGTTTCATTGCAGTGCAACATAGGATCAGCTACATAGAATTAAGATTAAGGAGAAAAAAAAAAGTATGAGAAAAACACAAAAAAGTTTTTGTTTATGCAAGTATCCACATCATAACTGTTACAGCAAAGATTTTAGACAAGTAACCATTTTTTCCAGGTATATTAATGCCTTCAGTAACAGTGAAAGCTTCATTTTTTCCTACTATAGAGGCCAATAAACTCTGTTAACTGACTACTGCAGAAGAAATGTCTCTACACTGTAGATGGATTCATCACCACGCTTTTAGAAAGGTACAGCGAGATACCTCGATAATTTCAAAGGCAAAGGAATAGACTACTGTAAGTTAAAAACTGCAGGGCACTTTTCATTTGTGTAATGCTAAGCTAGAATTTAATTCTCCAAAGCAGATCTCATGCAAACTCATAAAAATTACTTACAGTCTGAATATTTGAGCGATCGGAACACCTTCCGCTGAGGAGTTACTCGTTTGATGTTTGGATGATCTTCCAGCGTCAATACGCCATCCTTCTGTTTCTCATTGATCTGAATCACCTCAAAATCACTCGGATAGTCGCTGGCTGGGTTGTTGCGAGGTACAATCCTCCAGTTCTCAATATCACTGCTTTTTAGTGCACTTGAAATAAACTTACTTCTAGCTTTAGCTGTGAAGTATCCATTAAAAGCCACAATATACTCTGGAACAAGAGTACAGTTTATCAGAACCAATGTTTAAAGCAGCTCAGTCATGCACTCAAGTTACTGAACATTTCTTTCTCTTTATTCAAAATAAATAAGCACAATTTGAGGCACTTTTTTTTTTTTTTTTTGCTTTACAGGTCTGAAATTTATTTCTGTACTACATAAAGTTTTTGCATGATGAAGCGCTTAAAATATGATAAAGGTCTTCAAAATGAAGGAAGAATTGTGATAGCATGGAAAGGTGAAATGACAGGGGTGAACACAGGAGAGGGAACGACGTATTGAGTTTTAGGGAAATTACTGACACCAACTTTGACATGCACAGAGAACAAAGCTGGTCCCAAGAGTCCAGCCCTTGATCTGGGTTAATAACTTGGGGGTGGAAAACAGACCCATCGTGCACTGCCACAATCACCTCAACAAGCCCTTTGCCAGCTAATGAGCAATATGCCATTACAGACATTGTGTGTCAATGCTCAGGCACACACACAGCACCATTATGGGAACAGTTCTATTATCTATTACCATGACAAACTGAAGACAATTTAGATACTGACTTCTGATAGAGTAAAATTTGTTACGTGAAACTACAGTTTCAAACACAGCAGAGATGTCGTCAAAAATGGCATCTGTGCATTCTGTAAGAACTATAAATGTTAAGCACTGATTGTTCATCCTTCCTCCACAATGCTTAGCCATTCATACAGCACACCTACATTACATTTATCCCACGTTCTTCACATACACAGCTGCCACACCAATTGCACTCTATCAATAGTATCTGTCTTTCCTTTGACACTTTGGTGGCTAGCTCTGTTCAGCACTGCAGACCATATTCAATTCAGCACCCATTTTATTTGCTCCTTTCTACAGTTATCCTTCATCCTCTCAGGATTGATACCAGCCCCAGCTTGCCTTTCATTTGCTCCTTCTGCACTTACTTTGCTACTTTTCCACAAACGTATTATTGCTTTCAAACATTTTTCACAGAAAAAAACCCAAAACCACACATACTTCCCCTTGTCTTTCTCATTCCACTAGGTGTGTCAAAACAAAAAGCTACGAAACCACACCTAAGTGAACATGCTGGCTCACCTGAACCTCCACGCTCTATTTTACTTTTAACATACTCCTTACTACCCCCTCTCTTCCTTTTCCTTGTTCTTCAAATTCTGTGTCCAGTTAAACCATGAACCTTCATAAAATTCTTTCTCAGTGTGAATGCAGATAATTTAGAAGTTCCACCTGTGCATCTGAATATTACCACTGCACAAATGTCACAATTCATTAATATTAACTTCAACATCACATGGATTTATTTATTTTTAACTGCCCAACTCTATTACCATGCTCCACGACTGTCGAAGTGAACTCCACTTTCAAAGTCAGGTGAGAACATCCAGGACATATTTGAGCCTCATGAGAAGAATTCCCTAGTCTGGTACTGAAGTGTTTTTTGCCACAGAGTAAAATAACAACCAGAACAAACCAGATGTTTGCAAACTTCATGGTCATAAAGGAAAATGGTTTCATTCCAAGAATTCCATATATTCAATTCACACTCTTCTTCTTTATAAACTAGTTCATTTTTGTTTCAGAAAACGCTGATTTCACTGTGCCGTTCAACTGGATATTCTTAAAGCTGTGTCCGAAGTAAGTACAGATTTCATTGTCTTTTGAGGTAAAGCCTAATAAACAGGCTCATTTCTTTCTACGTTTCTTCTCCATTTTGTATTAAATGATTCGGTCACTCACGATATAGTAGCTGAGTCCTGTACTCCATTTCAGAGAGCAAAGTTATCTCCCTAGAAGAATTAGCTAAGTGGCTTGCAAGCTGACCTGCAAGGCAATACAGCAAATAGTTAGATCCACATGTAAAACGTATAGCCTGAAAAAGCCCAAAAGGCAGATTCCTTCAGCAGTTAGCATTAAAAATAATAAATAAAAAGTTATTAACGTTTCATTTAGTAACTTTTCAAGAACACTTGAATCTGCTCTTGGTTCACACCAGGCATCTCTGAGATACTCAAGTATTAACTTGGCAACAGAGCAGATAACAGGGACAACTGAACTCTACTGCCCTTCATGGAAGCAGAGTGAAAACAACTGACATGCAAGACCCATGCAAGGAAAAAATAAAAGCAAAGTGAAGCATGATAGAAACTGTCCATGGGTGCTTCAAGAAGAGTGGTGGTGGGTTGTTTCTACTTAGGAACACGGACTATAGAGATAATGCTCTGGCATGTAATTTGACACAAGCAGAAGGAGGCTGAACCTCTATTCCTGCAGCTGGCAAGGACAAGAAATACCACCACAGCAAGCAAATTTTTAGTTCCTATGCTTGAAAGAGATTATTGTTATGAAAGGAGGCTTTCAGGCTTTCCTGAGCAGGACCATGGCTACCACAACAGGGCTCCTGAGAAAATGGGCTGGGTTTGCAAATGTAACAGTGAGAAATTAAAGAACAACGTGGGAAATAATTTTCACATGGAGGAGCAGCTTCTTCCTGTTCTGTTCCAAGGTGGAATTCAAAAAACACTGCGATGCAATCCTAACGCTGAACCAGCAACAGGCAGTGGAAAGGCCGTGAGAAGATGAAGGAACAGGAACCTTTCTGCCCCACAGCCCGATGCGCTGCCCAGCATTCCCGCGGGCCGCAATACCCGGCACGGGCGGCTACACCGCAAGTCCCTACCGCCACTGGGGCTGTTAACGCCTCACCGGGCACGAAGCAGCACGGGGGCCGCCGTCCCACCCGCTCCCCCGCCCGCCGCGCTCACCGTGCCACAGCCGCCGCCAGGCCCGCCGCCGCCATTTTGTGCAATGTTTATCTCAGCGCTCTCGCGAGAGTCCCCGCGCTGCGTGAGGGGGAGGGGGGGGCGCATGCGCACTGCGCCGCTGAGTGTGGGGCGTAGGGCTGCGTACTGGTGGTGTGTTTTACCGAAAAATGGAAGATTGAGTTCTTCTGCGTACTGAAAATATATATAAAATCAAAGAATTGTTTGTTAGCATGTTTGAGGACATGACTGAACAGGATTTAATGCCTGTGAAGGAATGTTAGGATATGCTGTTGGTAGGGGGGAGTGACAAAGCAAGTCCCACTAAGAATACAGCAATAGCTGCATAAAAGCATTTAAGTCTTAGATTTAAAAAAAAAAAAAAATACATTTTTCACTCGGCCTTCTTTAAGTCTCGTTTTCAAGTACATGTAAGTCATTGTAAATGTACTACGTGCTGCTACCAACATAAGTTGAAACAAACAGCTGAGATGCCGTCAGCTGCGTACAGCGTGAGCCGACACGTCCCGAGCCCACTTCCCTGTCAGCCCGGCTCCCTCTTTCCCCCAAAAAGCGGAGTGTTGGGCTGCAAGAATGCACTTCGAACAAGTGATAAAGAATCACAGAATCATTAAGGTTGGAAAAGACCTCTCACATCCTCAGGTCCAACCCCAGCTGTCCATCACTGCCACATCCCCACGGCTCTGGAACACCTCCAGGGACGGTGACTCCCCCGTTCCCTGGGCAGCTGTGCCACTGCATCACTCTTTAGGAGAAGGAATTGTTCCTAACATCCAACCTGACCCTCCCCTGGTGCAACGTGACACCACCAGCCCTCACCCTATCGCTGTTACCTGGGAGCAGAGGCCGACATTCCCTCCCCACAGCCTCCTGTCAGGGCTGCAGAGCCACGAGCTCCCCTCAGCTCCTTTTCTCCACACTTGACCACCCCACTCCCTCAGCCGCTCCCACAGCGCTGCGCTCAGACCCCTCGCAGCTCCGCTCCCTTTCCTGGACACATTCCAGGACCTCCATGTCTTTCCTCCACTGAGGGGCCCAGCGCTCAGCACAGCACTGAGGCGTGCCACCAGCAGCGCCGTACAACAGAAACGAGCAGAAATGAGTTCATCCCACTTGAGGATCAGAAGGTCTGAGCCTCAATAGAGCTGAGTTTGTCTTCCCAGGCTGGCTTGCAGGTTTGCCTGCAGTGCACTGAGCCTAGCAACCAGGCAGTGCTGCTAGAGGTCAGGTGCAGACATGGGCTGCCTGCTCCGTGCTGTTTGCCTGAACACGATCAGAGCTGCTCCAAAAGTAATGCCATCTACTTTAAGTTATTGTCACATAACATCAGAGGCAGATGCTGATGGTATGGCAATAGAGGTCAAATCTTCCCACCAATATCCCATTACATGTTGTTGTCATGTGACAGATGGCAGCAGAAGGGCAGTCTGACAGAATGGTGCCTGACATCAAAGTGCAGATGAGGCATAGGGATGAGACTGAATTCCTCCATGTGAAAAAAAATGGCACCAACATTCACTGATGTTTGCTGAATGTTTATGGCAACCACACAGCGGATGTAGCACAGTGAGGGGTGGGTGGTACATTTCATCAGTGGTCACCGCCCCAGAGCAAGTTGTTAGAAGTGCAGCATGCAGGCTTTTGTTCATTGACAAAAAAATGCAGGGCTAAAGACAGCACCTATGTTGAAAAAAGGTGGGTTTTTTTGTTTGTTTGCTTTATAGCTGAGAATTTTCTGTCAAACAGAGTTATTATGTTCTTTCTATCTGTTGTAGCTTCCACTGAAAAATAAAAAAGGCATTACTTTACCATTTTGGGACTTCAGTTTTGCTGTGGGGACAATGCCAGCCAGACCTTGGGAAATTTGCCCAGCTGTTTCATTTCTTCACAGCTGGGCTGTGAAGGTAGCCAAAAACTGTTTTCTGAAAGATTTATTAAGAGGAAATGAATCTGTTTAAACGGGCAACAGCCTGACAGGAGCTTTATCCTAAAGACATAATGCTGTGTATAAAATACTGCACAGTTATTTTCATCATTTTGATATTTCAGTGTAACGTTATAGAAGCAGTACTAATGATGATATTAAATACAGAACGAATGTTCTGAATCTTAAGATACATCTTGTTCCAGGCAGCAAATATGTTCAAAGAAAGGACAGCTGTGAAATTTAGACTCTACAAGAAATACAAGCAGTGTGATACCAGATGACATCTAGTAAATATATATATACACACACTTTTTTTAATATAAATAAAATCAGCCATACAGAATCAAGACATCAGTAACTTTTTTTTTAATTGTCATATGAAACTAACCTTTGTTCTTAGAACACTATTTCTTTGTTGTTTTTTTTTTCCTTAGCTAATGTATTTTTACAATCTGTTTCAGTTCTTCAGCCATGCTTCAGATTGTTGAAGGAATATTTAAAGCATGGTAAAGAGCATTCACAGAATACGAAAGAAAAAAAAGCATTATCTTCAAATTCCTTTGCAGTTCTGTAAGACCTTTTTTGTCATTTAAAAGACCTCCAAATTAGTACGACTTTATCAAAATTAAGATGTATGGTAAGTACCCTGTTCAAAAATAACAATATTTGCACTTAAAACATACAAGTACCTGCCATGAAAAGACCAGAAGACTCACAAACTGCACATTGATTGACATGATTTGTTTTGGATTCATTCATTTGGATTCATGGATCCAGAGCTGGAGAATTCTTAAATTCCGTTAACATTACAAATCAAAATTACATAGCACTATGCAAAAGACAGTCATTTACTATCAGAATTAGTTATATCTGCTCCTGTCCTATTACCTTACAGACAAAGTGAAGTGAGATTAACCTATGCAAGATCAACTCTTTGTTCTGGAGGAATGCAGAGAAGGAGCTACTTAGCACAATGATGTGGGATCCAGACTTCTAATGCCTAGGTTATTGTTACGAGTAACACTAGTTACACTGTTAAGCAAGTTATGGATAAATTGCAGTAAATCCGGGATTCACTTGACCATTTTGTAGCACTCTGATCAGATCCCAGTACTCATTTATACTGGACATCTGGATATTCCTATTTTGCTTTGTGTGTTAAAGCTTCCTTGCGTATAATTCTGCAGAAGTACTGTGCAAACCATGCCCAGATCCATTCAGGTAGACGTTCACCCAGTGTGAACTGTGGAGAAGCACAGGGTGACAAGGGAAGAGAGAAAGAAGAAAGGAACAAGCAGATTAAGATATATTCCATTAAATAAACAGTTTCTCAAACTACCACTAAAGTACAATACTTGTTTGAACACAAGCAACTAAAACTTTAAGTAGTTGAATATAAGTTATTTAGCCATTTTGGAAGGAGTGCGTTCACACACTTAGGCGTATGGAGTTTGCACAATGGTTAGGTTCTGCAAATAAATAATGAAGCACTTTGTTCAACTGCCTGCTTTCTTTAGTTCGCAAATCTTGCCAGAATCCTTCCTGTTTCTTGTCTTTACTTTGGAGTAACCCACACTTCAATGCCTTCTGGCTTAATCAGCTAGGTAATGTCATAAGGTGATGTAAGAGCCCACCATCTTCCCCAAAATTCAGTCATACAGAGAACCTGCACCCATATAGCTTTGGTTAAGAATGTGCACTTTTTCCTGCATTATTCAAATCCTCCTTGCCTACCCCAAAGTAGAAATACACCCCATAAATTAAGACTGAGCAAGAAGCTACTCTTGTTTGTAGTGGATCCAATTCCCAATTGTATTCCAATTCTAAAAACAATCATGGCTGAGTGCGTGTTCTTTTAAATGGAATGAGTGAGATAACACTGCACAATGCCTTTAGGTCCTATGGTATATGCTGTACTTTTTCGGAATGCTGACATAATTTCATTCAGGCTCCTAAGGAATGAAACAGCTTATTTTTTTTTTCCTGACAAACATTAAGTAGTTTGATGAAGTCCTTTACCTCTATTGAATGCTTCCAGTAACCAGGAGTCCTTTTGGATAACCCAAGGGTAGAAATAGCATGACTTGCATACTCTTCAGCACAAGGAAAAAAGAAAGATCTCTTTGATGTAACGCTACTGCATGATACCATTTTTGTAGCAATTACAAATGGGGTTAAACTCTGAACAAAAATTCCTTTTGAAGCATATTCGTAATACAATGCTCTACTGAAATAGTCCAAGTAGGCCTAGAAAAACAAAAGCAGAAAAAGATAATCAGTTTTGTCTGTTTTTACAATGAAGTCCCAGTGCAGATTTTTATTAAAACTACAGAAAAGCTGTAGCATACTTGAAACATGAAAAAGCACTAGCCTGATATCTATGAATCAGAATGAGAAGTTAGCTTGGCTCAGTCTCATCAGGAGAACAACACTGATGCCATGCTGAAGCTGGGCTGTGCTGCATGGCCATTTCTCAGAGAGAACAATTTGTGAGTGAAGGGGTTTCTGCTTCCAAATGGCCTTCCAAAAACACTGTTTCCAACCCACTGTTGCAAAAACATCATCTACAAATGCTCTTACACCTACTTTAGGAAAACAACCAAAAACAAAAGCAAGCAAATCAACCACTATGAACACCCTAGGCTGTTCATGCACAAGGAACTTAAGGAAGCTAGAGCAGCTTGTACCCTTTTCAGTGCTTAAGTAACTGTACATAGACCATGCTTTAAACTGCTGATCTCAGATTTAGATCAACGATGCTAGCTAAAGTAAGAATTTTTAGTAGTCTTCTGGTTTTTGTTCTTTTCCATTCATTAATATAGCTCAGCTCTACATGCAGTTAGCATAACCAAGGCACAGATGCTCTGCAACAGAGAGATAGGAATCTTAAGACAGATTCCATCCTGAAGAAAATCTGCAAGGAGTCATACATAGCAAGTACTTTCTTCTGCCTGGAGCAAAACCATCTACATTCCTCGCAAGAGCTATCTTAGAATGAGGCTGTTTGAGGGTTGGGTTCCAACAGAGGGCAGCAACAATCTGCCCAAAGCAATAACTGCTGAGTTGAGACAGCTGGATCTGGAAGAGATCCTTCCACTATTTCCCCTGCTTCTGTGGATTAAGTGGCAAATTATCCTGCCAAAGTCTGCATCCTCATGCACATTCATGTATTTAGCATCACCTCACTGTCCCACCCTATTCACTATTGGCTGGCTTTCCTGAGGAAGAATAATTGTCTGGAAATTCTTTTTCATTTCTCCCCAGATATTGTACAGACAACACTGTAAGAAGCTGCCTGCTCCACCTAGCTACCTAATATTAGCTGAAGCATTGTGGTGTGGGTTTTTGTTTGTTTTGCCATAGCTCTCATTGCAGCAGTGGCTTGCGCATGAATATAATCTCTCTTGCTACCAAATAATAAGTCTGCAAGTATATAAGTACACTGAGATATCTCTGCATAGTTCAGCTACAGAAGAGCGAACAAATTCTTCAGCCTTTCAGTGGGTCATAGAATTGCCACTACTGACCTATACATCATTCCTCCAAGGTAAATGACATTTCCCCTAGAAGTATGATTATGCTGAAGTTCACACATAATTCACATAGCTGACTTAAGTTCAAAGCCCATTACTGGTAAGGAAAAGTTTGCAGCATACACATGATATAAAACAAACAAACAAACAAACAAAAAAAACTAGAAAACTTTCTCAGGAGTTTTGATATCCTTTCCTAAATGTGCTAAAAAACAAACAAACAAGAAACAACAACAACAACAACAACAACAAACAACCCACAGCCTATAATGCTTTCACTCTTCAGTGCATACTATTAAAACATCACAGCCCAACTTACTTTAGAGGCTCCATAGATTGTTAGCATTGGTGTTGGCTGACAACAGGAAGCAGATGAGACATTCACAATTGCACCTTTCTTCTTCTCTACCATGCCCGGCAACACGATATGCACCATCATGTTAGCAGAAGCAATATTTATGTTGATCATGTCCCACAGCATATCCTCAGACAGGTTAGTAAAATAATCTGGGTAGGTATAAAACAGTCCTACATTATTCACCAAAATCCCAATTTCTCTATCTTTCAAGCCCTCCTTAATGGCTTGGTAAGCCTCACGCCCCATACTGAAATCAGCTACTATGAAATCTGTTTCCACTTTATAAGTTTCAGATATGTTTCTAGATACAGCCTCCAGCTTCTCTTTGCTTCGGCTGATTAAGATGATATTGACACCACGTTTGGCCAGTTCTTCAGCATATGCCTTCCCGATGCCATCTGTGCTACCTGTAATTAATAGAAAAAAAAAAAGTATCAGGGTGAAAGTCAGAACCAGTCCAGTCTTCTATTACAGCAGTGCTTTTAATTGTAGTTTTATTCCCTTCTCTGAAGATGACATGGCACTGATAATGGTGTTGTGGTTTGAGACCAGCAAAGATCATGTCAGGAGCAACCTTCTATAATCCCACATCAAGATAGGTTTCATACTGTCTATGACAACAGCATAAAAGGAGAGGATGTCAGGTATGGGACTTAAACTGTTTGATAAATTGAGCAAGGGAGCATGTGAAACTCTCACAGCAAAAACAGTACATTGGTTGCACCTCTGTCGACCAGGCCTGCCTGCCTGCCAGCTCCATGGTTACTTACAGATCCTCATGCGTCCTTATATGTGCTTGAGATATACCCTGTAATTTCTGAGAAAAGTTGGTCTGGGATTCTTTCCCAGTCAACACACGGAGTTTACCTATCTCCCGTGGAACTGAATTTACTAAGGTGCTGAACAATCATCACTACTCAGGCAAATTAACTTGTTTTCACCTTGCAGCTGCGGCCTGACTTAATACAGGCCCTAGCTTCTGAGCTCATCTAGCAAATCATATGAACATACATAAATATACTGCTTCAGTCTCTTACCAGTGACCACTGCCCATTTTCCATACCGCTTGACAATATCAATCTCACCAACCAGCTTTGGAATAACATGAAGCCTGAGCATGCTGTAAGTGTCAAACACAAGAGTCAGACATTTTCTGACTGTGTACCAAGCTCCAACTATAGCCAGGGCCTCAACGTAAAAACTGCAGGAATGACTGATCTCTCTGTACAGCAGGTTGAAGCGATCCACTGCAGCCATGGTGATCAGAAGTCTTAAAAGGAAAAAGACACAAGCAATTATAATCTTCTCTTCAACCTTTTCAAACCTCTGAGATTCAGCAATTCCAATTGTGCTACATCAGCGAGTTGCAACTGGAAAATAGTTTTCACAGCATTCCTATCAATGATGACGCAACACTAAAAATAATAGAAGCAGGGCAACTTCAGGAATCAGTCAGCAGTACTTTCTAGAAGGAAAAAAAAAAGCAACAAAAACACACGATCCCTTCATAATTAGAAAAAGCACATTAAATTCCCTACATGTGAAAATATGGCAAAGCTTCCATGAAGAACATGAGCAATAAATATCAAAATACAGACATAGAGTAAGATCAATTTGATTCTATCAAGTGCATCATCAGCAAGTTTGCTGATGACACCGAGAAGAGTGGTACAGCTGACACCATAGAAGGAAGCAATGTCGTCCAGAGAGCTTAGGCAGGCACAGAAAGGGGGCACACAAGAACCTAATGAAGTTCAACAAGGCGTTGCACTTGGGCCAGGGCAATGCCAGGTATGTCTACAGACTGGGAGAAGAACTCATTGAGAACAACCCTGCTGAGAAGGATGTGGGGATCCTGGTACATGAAAAGCAGGACACGAGCCAGCAGTGTGTGCTTGCAGTCTGAAAAGCCAATGGTATCCTGGGCTGCACCAACAGAGGGGTGACAGCAGGGCAAGGGAGGGGATTGTCCCCTTTTACTCTGCCCTCATGATGTCCCACCTGGACTACTATACCCATGCCTGGGAACCCCAATGCAGGAGGGATATGGAGCAGTTGGAGCAGGTCCAGAGAAGGTCATAGAGATGATCAGAAGGCTGGAGCATCTCTCCTGTGAAGGAGAGGGAACCAAGCTTGATCAGCCTGGAGAGGAGAAAGGTTTGGTGAGACTTCGCTGCAGTATTCTAGAACTTGAGGGGAGCTCATAAGCATATAACTTTCTATATGGGCAGATAGCAATAGGACAAGGGGGAACGGCCTTAAACTAAAAGACAGGAGATTTAGAGATGCGAGGAGGAAATTCTTCACTTAGAGAGCACGGAGGCCCCGGCACTGCTGCCCAGTGAAGCTGCGGGTGCCCCACTCCTGGAGGTGCCCAAGGCCACGTGTGGGGCCCCGGGCAGCTCGAGCCGTGGGTGACACCCAGCCCACGGCAGGGGGCTGGAACTGGATGATCTCCGACCTGAGCCATTCGATGACTGTAAGAAATCGAGGAAATGCCATGTTTTTTAGTCCCAGTTCGTGACCCCAGCCCGCCGCTCGCCCCTTCTCCCCGCGCAGCGCAGCGGCCCTCGCGTGCTGCCCCGGCCCTGACCTCACGGCCCGCCCTGGCCCCGGCCCTACCGCGCCGCAGCACAGCGATCCCGCGCCCCGACGCGGCGCCGCCGTCACCAGAGCGCCGCCGTCACCAGAGCGCCGCCAGCCGCCGCGGGGCCTTATGGGTGCACACGGCGTTGCCATGGAGGCTGCGGCCGTTGGGGCGGGAGCCGAGAGTGTGCTCTGCTCCCCGTCCCTTCCTTCACACTCGGTGTACGGCTTCTGCTGACGGCGGCCAGGCCCGGACAGGCTGCTGGCTTCGGGCGTCCGGCCCGTGTCCCTGCTACTGGCACAAGCCGAGCTGCGGGGGCGGGTAAAGGGAATGGAGGGCTCTGTGTGAGGGCTGTCCCGGGGCTGCAGGCCGGCGCTCCTTCTTTGTGCTGCTCTGTGCTGAGGGGTTCTGGGCCGCGTCGGCAGCGTGCTCCCCGGTGAGCGGCGCCACGCTCCATAATCTGCTCGTTCCAGTCTCCTTTGCTTCTGACAGGCCCTGCCAAAGCTTTTGGATGTAGTGCCTGGCAGTAGGGCTGTGAGCCATACAGCGACCTGACACAGCTTGTCTAAATCTCGTATCTCAGGATGCTGTCAAACAGCAGAGACTTGGACAGAGGCCACGAAGGAGCAGTCATTGTGCCAGAGGTGTTGGGAGAGACTGTGAGCAACAATGGAAATGAAGCTGCCCACGCTCTGAGTGAAGGCTGTCCGTTGAGCAGGGGTGAGCTCTGCCAGCTGTACTGCTGGGAGGCACAGGGGAGCAGTTACTGAGCTGAGTCGACGCAGCTGAGAAAAAAACTCTTGTTGAGTATATAAAAGTCTGTTGTTAAATTTGTTCTTTCCCTCACTGAATTCACTGAACATCTTGCTGTAACTGAGGCTTACCGACCCTTCCCCTGCCCCCAACCCTTCCCGCCATTCCTTGTTTCTTGAATTTTCTTTTTCTGGAAGTATACTTTATGTATTGAAGTCATACATCCAGCCATACCTCTAATTGTTTTAACTACAGTCATATTTAAATGATCTGGTACAATCATCTTGTTTGCATGTCTTTCTTAAGTGTCAGGACCAGAAGCAAAACTAGAAGGTTCTGAGCAAAAATCTGAAGAGAAAACTATTGAGAATGCAATTGGCCAGAGGCAGAGTAAAGACAGCTTGAATGACTACAGCACTGGAGACACCCTCCAAAAAGTGCAAAAAGGTAAATTTGTGGAAGAGCAGGATAAACAGTTTTTGTGTTGACTGATACACCATTATCTTTATGTGTTAAAGTAGTCTTAGCATGTAAATCAGTCTTCAGCAGTCTTGTTTAACTCTAATTGTTGCTAATTATATGTAATATACAGTAGATGTCCAAGATCATAAAACATTGGTGCCAGTACTGTATTGTCACTGTACATTATAATAATACTTAAGACTTAAGTGTTCTGCATGACTTTCATATGTAAACAAATGCAATATTTCAGCATTTTATTTTGTTATTGTTGTATTTTGTCTCCTATAGAAAGTTAAGGTTATTTTAATTAAAAAGATCTGCAAAAATCTTGGTTAGAACACAACTTTTATTGAAATTCATATTCAAGTGCTTTTCAATATTTCTCTGAACTAATTGGAAACATGACACAATATTCCTCCTCCACCCCATGTTGAACTGCAACTTGTTTTCTTACCACAAAGATGTTAAAACTGAAGAGAAAGCTATCACCTGCACATCCAGAGCAGATCAACGGAATGAACAAAAATTGGTTGATGATCACAAGTCAGTAATCAGCTCATTCAGTCAAAAGACGGAAGAAAAAGGGGGCTGTGTGAGGTAAAATATTGTTTATTGGTGGTTTTTATTTAAACCTTGGCATCATTGAAATCAGTAGGAGTTTCACATATTCTCTCTACATATACTCTCTACATGTTAACCTTAACTCTGGAAAATGATTTTGAAGATGAACTTGAGATTAATCAATAACTCAGGAATTGTTGATATTTCCAGCATCTGTACTTCTTTTTTATTTAGCAGACTACCTTTTAAATGTATGATGTAGCCTATTTAATGGATTTGGACAAATTTCTGCAAACTCTTGCGGGAGCAGATTTGACCAATTCTCAGTATGAATTCAAGGGATGCATTGTATTAATTCATCTCAGTGTAAATATTACAGTTGTCAGGATAGTTCTTGGCAGAGGTACGTGAAGGGACAGAGGCCCTCCAAGTTACCAAGAACTAGGTTGGATAAGAAACTTCATTATCCCAGGCTAATCAGGCCAGAACACCATCAAAATTAAATTCTTATGAGGAATGATGTCAGAAGTGCAACAACTGCACACGATAATTAGTATTCTTAAGGAACACATTTTATGGTGCTGTAAATTGCCTAAGGATGTTGATGATTTGATTAAGTGCTACTCGAAATAGCTCAATGAAAATTAGCGTAATACACCGCATGTGCATTGTGTATAGTAACACACCTGGGCTCACAATACAAGAAAACAGTATGTTTTAGAGATTTTGCTCAACATTTATAAATCTTTCATTCAGAGATTTATTTCAGCCTATAGAGCAGTAACAGGCTGACAATCATGTTTAGTATTGCCCCAAGAACTAGTCAGTTGACTGCATTAGAATTTTGTTCTTCAGCAATATTGAAGTTTACAGCATGGTAAGTGACTATACTAACAGAAAAATCTCTAAAAGTTCATTGTGAAAGGTACACCTTCACTGCCTTTACTCATGGTGTTGTATGTTCTGAAAATACCTTCTTGCCAAGGAAGTCTTACTGTTAAAAGTTTTAGTCCTACAAATACTTAAGACCACAAATGCAAAGTTCAGTCTATTAATAAGGGACTTGGAAGTAAAAAATAATTTTGGATCATATAGTATCATGCTATTGCAATATTTCTTTAAGTGGAGGATATCTACTACAAGTTATATTTTGGGTGGAATTTTGTTTTAAAAGAATCTGATCTTCCTAAACAGGAAGAAATCTGTATTTTCAGCTTTAGAATGTTTTTACTAGATACTTTCTTGCTGGATTCCCCATTTTATTCCCTATGCTAAATTGTGTTTAGCTGTGTAGACTGGCCTCCAAAAACAGTGTCCAGTTATTCTTTGTAAAGTTTGTGCTGGAGGGCTACTACCTCCATGGAACTGTCAGCGCACTGCTCTCTAGAACAGGCTCTCCAATAACGGCAAATTTATCCCTGTCCCTGCACATCTGTAGCTCTTGGTTTTCCTTGGTATCCTTTTCTGGGTTCTCACTTGCATAAATCCTCTCACGAGTAGAACTGAGTATTAAGTAATTACCATTTAACTGATGCTACTCATTTTCTGGTCTGGCATTCCTAGCCAATTAAAGTGGTGTGCTAAAACTTTATTGACTGTCAGTCTTTTATCAAAATGTTAGGTTGATAACTATTGATTTTCTAGTCTGAAATGGTGATTCAGGGTCCTAGGTGTTGCTTATTGGCTTTGCCAGCAGAGATGCTGCACCAAAGCAGGAAAAAATGGAGGAAAGGACGGAAGAGGAAATAACCAGTCTAACAAAAATTCATGCTGCTCTTTTTAAAGAAGATGAACTCTCTAATACCCTGCCTACGTTCTCTTCTTATAGCAGAAGTAGGAAGGGCCTTGTAACACACTTCAGGCCAGTACGAATGGAAAGCAAATCTAAAAAAATCTAGAGCTTTTTCACTCTGAGTGTAGTCTTGTAAGTTGTAGCTGTTTCTCTTGCATAAAAGGACTATTAATTATTTTGCATTGAAATTTCTTTTATAAAGGATAATCGAATGTGTGCTGAAGTACTTTTTTTTGCTTTTGCTTCCTGTTATTCTTTTAGAATGACAAAAAAGATTCTGCAAGACATTTGTAAGCAGCACAAATTGTACTTGACCCCATCCTTAAATGATACGCTTTACTTGCATTATAAAGGTAAGCTCTGTACAAGATTGTATAGAGGTATCACTTTAAATAGTATTCTGGCAGGAAATCTAGTTTATGGCTCACTGAAGTGAGGTAGGTATTTAAACATTGTTTTAAACGAGAAACATAATTTAATTTGATATAATAATGTAATTGTGAAACAAAATGAGCAAATATGAAGGTAGAAAAGTGGACTGATTATAGTCTTGATTCATTTTGTAGACTCATTCAAAAGATTGATAGGAATCAAGAGACACTGTTTTTTAGAAAACAGTAGCCTCTGAGAAGTGATGTCTTAAAATATATGAATGCAAATTAGATCAGTATTTTATTTCAAAATACTTGTATTTTATTTTAAAATACATTTATTTTAAAATGCTTGTGTAACAAAGTTGTTTACCAAATTTTGGGACTTCTGTACTGACAAAACAACAGTAAACACATACTGTAGGTTCTCAAATACTACTGAAAGTAAAAGTTGCTAGAACAGGTCACCCTTTTCTGATCTCTAAGTAGTTTTTTCGATTATTCAGGATGGTGTAAGAATTGTTTTAAATAAACACAACATGCTAAACCTACCTTCAACATTTGACTTTGTTTACTATTTTCTCAGTATTTAAGAATCTAAAGTGCTCCACAAGATATAGACCAGAATAGGTACCTTATAGGTACATTTTGTCCCTTAATGGGCCAATTGAATTGCTAGAAGTCTTACCATCAGTTTTAATGCAGGTATTTTCACAGGCTGCTTCAGCAGCACTGGCTTAATGAATTTACGGTTTTGAATGACTTAATTTTAGCCAATGCAATTTCAGTTTGAAACATCTTTTTTTTTTTTCTGCAGGATTTGACCGCCTGGAGAATCTTGAAGAGTATACTGGATTGAGGTGTTTGTGGCTGGAATGCAATGGCTTAACAAAAATTGAGAATTTGGAGGCTCTGACAGAGTTGCGCTGCCTCTACCTGCAGCTCAATTTAATTAACAGAATCGAAAACCTGGAATCCTTACAAAAGCTGGATTCCCTCAATCTAAGTAACAACTATGTCAAGACCATTGAGAATCTCTGTAAGGACTGTTGGTGAAGGATGTTTTGAGTTACAAGAAGCCCATGGTCATAAGATTTGACAGTAGTTTCATTTTTTAATTATTATTATTTACATTAAAATGTTGTACAATATCCAGTACCAAAGTCCACTAGGCGACTGTCAAAGAGTATGTATTTTAGTTTAATAGTTCTGCAGTTTAAATATATGAGGAAACAGAAAACACATAATTACTACTTAAATACAAAGACCCAGAACAGTTTAGTATTTCCTCACTTCTTAATACCATCTCGGTACTTCTCTGTTTTGCAGACAGGTTGTCAATCTGTGTTTTACCATTTACTTTACAGTTACAATGTGCTTTGGCAGTTGCAGATGCGATACCAAATCTTTTACATCTGTTAGAGGACATATTTTCTTTTATGTACATTAAGAGTAATCTAAAACAGAAGTTTTTGTGTAACTAACTAGTTTGAAACATGAATTAACAACAACCAACCAGTGTTAAAACAAATAACTATTTTTCTTGAGGTGAAGAAAGCACCTTTGGAGGCATAGCCAAAAAATATGTATAAGCAGAACAACAAGCTACCCATGCTTCAGTACAGCGATGCTGAAAATTCTACTTGCTCCAAAAAAATTTCTGTGAAGCAATGGCTCTTACCTTTCCTTTCATTGTGTTCTTTCTGTCTGACAGCTTGTCTAAAAGTCCTGAACACTCTGCAGATTGCTCACAATAAGTTAGAAACAGTGGAAGACATACAACACTTGCAAGAATGCCCAAGTATTTCTGTTCTCGATCTTTCCCACAACAACATAAGTGATCCAAATATTGTAACTATTCTGGAGACAATGCCTAATTTGGTAAGCCAAATACAGCTGAGGCTATGGATTAAGTATATGAATGAATCCTATGAAGTTGTTTTGTCAAGTAGTCCAGCATGTAATGAAATAATTATTAAGCATTATTAGCCCTTTTGTAGATTACTTACAGCAACTTATATTCATCTTTTGTTTTTCAAAAGGTTAGAGGCAGTGCATATCCAAGTTGTATGCTTTTTGTTTGTTAGATTGTTAGTTTGTTTGCAGCTCAACTTTAAAAATTATTTTCATGTTTCTCCAGCATGTGCTGAATTTAATGGGAAATCAAGTGATTAAGAAAATCACTAATTATAGAAAAACACTCACTGTTCGACTAAAACAGCTAACGTATTTGGATGACAGACCAGTATTCCCAAAGGATAGGTAAGAAGCAGAGGCATCTTCTTTGCACAGCAGTAAGGCTCAAATGATCTTGTGTCTATTTTTTTATAAATATTTTCATGGAAAGAAAAGAAGGCTGGTTTAATTTACTGCAGGCAGGTAACTTTCATTACAATAGAATTATACTAGAGAGAGCTACATACCTTACAAAAAAAAAGGTAAGTATTGAACAAAATTGTTCTACAATATGTCTGCAGACTGCAGAATCAAGTCATAATTTCAACAGAAACTGAGCAGGTGTTTGGGAAAGCAAAGCCATGATCACAACTCCTGATGGATCTCTGGTGTTGTAATCACTCATGCTTAGATAATATCATTTATTTTGTTGCAGTTCTACTTGCAAGAAAAGATGCAGGTGTAGCCCTGCTCCATAAGGGATTGCCGTTGCTGTCTTCCTTTTCTCTGTTGAAAATACTTTGTGCTGTTACAAATTATTTTAAATTTCTCTTCTGTCAGAGCAATGAGCTTTTTGGCTGTGTTACAGTGAGCTCTTTTCTTTTCCATAGAGCCTGTGCAGAAGCCTGGGCTGTTGGAGGGCTTGAAGCTGAGAAGGCAGAAAGGGAAAAATGGGAAACTAGAGAGAGAAAAAAAATACAAGATAGCATTGATGCTTTAGCTGCAATCAGGCAAAAAGCATTGGAAAAGAAGACACAGAAGTATATAGAAGAAAGAGATGCAGGTGCAAAACATGGAAATGAAGGTGCAGCAGACATCATAGAAGGTTTGTGGTTAATATTTTAGATGTTTGTCACAGCTTTTCCAGCTGTTGTGCTCTACACTAGAGAAAGCAGGTGCAAGTCAGTGCCACAGTAGTTGCAGTTAGTGTTCATGAGTGGAGGCAGGTAGCAACCCAAAAGCTGTATTTCCCCAAGATGCTCCAAGAATTGAGCTGGTTCAGGCACCTGGGGGCTCCAGCACAACCCCACATTAACCACAAGTCCACTTCCAGGTACCCCTGTGCTGCTGCTTTAATTAACTGTATGTGGTTAAACCTAGAGCCTATCCGCTGCAGTGGTAATGCAGGGAATTTGAGGAAGATCATTAATTACTTAAGGTTTCACTTACTGCCCTTTTCTATGCCACTAATTTTCCTGTCGCATTATTCAAGATAGAATAAATTTATGACCACTGATAATCCACAGCCTAACGTTTTCAGTGACATCATGCATGCTTCAGAATAATCAAGACTGAAGCCAAGTGATAAGGGAGTACCGTCCTGTACAGAAGTATTAATGTGGTACAGTTTGACATTGTACAGGCTCTGAAGTCAGACATGGTTGACTAAGAAGTAAAAGTTTTGCAATAAGCTGGTAGTTGCATAAAGTAGATGATAACTTCAGCAGCTGATACTGATCATCAAAATGTGCAAGTGCAAGCATATATTTTAAATGTAGTGAGTCCTCTCAAATTTAAATACAAATATAGCATAATTCTTTACTGTATTGCACACTCTAGCTAAGATCTTGCTGGAGAACTGCAATTGCAGGGGAACTGAGGTGGGAAAACCTACAACAGTGCCACAATGCTAGGAAGACTGCTGATTTGTGAATAGCTGCTCAAGCAAACCAGGAGCTTTTGATGTGTATTTTGGGCTATGCTATTAAGACCATATGCAGTTGGATATTTATAATAAGTAACAACAGATTAACCCAGCAGTTCTAGTGAACTCATTTCTTCTATAGGAGCATCTGCAAATTCAGGTAACGATGAAAATTACAGTACATCAGAGATATCAAATTTATCAGAACAGCAAGAAACTCACGAGAAGACAGAGAGATTTGGAAATGAAAATTTTTATGCTCATGATGATGTGATAACGCTCCTAACAGACAGAGGAGATAACACTGACTTCCCATCTGGAAAGATTTCTGAGGGTGCACATGAATCAAATTCTTACAAATGCTCAGACTTCAACAGGAAGATAGATGGTAATGAACAAAGAAACAAACCAAACTGGAGAAGTATAGATGATAAGCCAAACAGACTCAGTGTAGCTCTCTTTTCCTGAGATTCCAAACAGCTGATTCATAGCTAAGAACATTCTATTAGATTTCCATAGCAATGAGCTGGAAAGCAAGTAATTCTGGATAAAATATTATTTTAATATTACAAAGAAAACTATTGTGAGTGCCCAGTCTGCAGCTTCTGATAAATAAAAGTGGAATTCTACTTCTCATATGTGCTAGACTTAATGACAGTATAGGAGAGTTTACAGGCTTCCCTTGCTCCACAGACTGTATGGTATTTCTTCCAGCAAAAGCTGGGCATGACTCAGAGCTCTGTGCCTTCACACACAGAATACTCTTTTTTACATGAACATGTGAATGCATTCTTGAAAAGTACAAATATTTATGAAATGTAAAGGGGACAAAGGTTATGAGATGAGCTGTATTCAGCTGTTTGCTTCTACAGTGCTCACTGTTGCAGCATAAAAAGTTTTTTATTCAGCTAGTTCTCTTCAACTAGCTATCTCTATTTCTTAGATCTTCCAAGAGAGAAGACAGCTTCTGAAAGGTCTGTGGTTCCTGAAATGGCTGAGTATGCTGAAATCGAACAGATCAAATGTGAGACACCAGAGAAACTTCGACTTGGTGTATGTATTAGATTCAGGTATTTGATTCAGATTTTGGTTTGGTTATTGTCTACTCCCAGATTAACTCCTTTAACATCCTGGCTAGACAAAGTATATGGCTAGGTTTCCAAGAAAAGTCCACTACTAGGAAAAGTAGAAGAAAAAAAAAAATTAAGTGGAAGGAATTTACTACTGTTACCGAAGTCTGTTCTGTCCTTTGGCTATTAGATAGCCCAAAGTTGAAGTTCTAGGTCTGTGATTTCTCTGTGGAGAGAGTTAGCAAGGACTTTAATGTGAAAAATAGAAATTGCAATAGAAAGAATCCAGGGAGTAAATACATCCTTCTAAGGAAAACTCCAATAAAGTATTCATTTGAAAAGAGAAACAATCATAGGAAAAACATAAGGAACACATAGCCACCCAGTTACTGTCAATGTTAGCTGGTAATATTAGATACTATAATTAGTTCTCAAAACTCACAAGCATATTTCCAAGAAAAGCAGCATGTGCATGTTTTGGGTAGGTAATAAAGGATTAGCATTTCTAATGTATTCTTGTTTTCTAAGATTTCTATCTGATGATGCAAACATTTAAACATTTCATCACGTTTAGCCACAAGGACCTGAGTGTGACCACCGAGAAATACAATTTGAGTGCAAAGGAGTATCATTCAATATATTCTAGTTACAACCCAACTGCAAAACTGACAGTGCCAGATTATGACACAACTGCTAACTGTTGAGTTTGCAATTTTCCAGAGTAGTTAATATCTCTTGTGCAACATTGCTAACTAAATTCTTATTGAAATGCTTTAGAAAAGTCAGTTACATCTCTTCTGTGCTCTTAATGTCCTAGGAAAAAAAAACCATCCTATTACTGTAAGGCTCAACTCATTGTTTCAGTAAGGGCTTACTGCTGCATCTTCCTATTCAGGTGTTTTTGATAATAGACTTAACAAGGATAGTGGAGAGAACTGGCAGCAATTCCAAGTATATACAATGTGATTTTCATAAGCAGAACCCGCAGGGCTGAAATACAAGCTCTTTTCTTGGTGCTGTATGGCACCATTGTGTAACACAGTATAAAAGAAATGCTTCAGCATGCCTACATGGAGTTTCTTCCATCACATAAGAAAAACCCAACAAATCTCATACTAATGCATGTTTTAGTGTTCTATGCTATGCTGTTCTACAACTGATACTTAATAATTTATTGTCAGGAACTTCTGGCAGCAGCCTCCAATACTTACGCTATTGCAGATTTTCCGGAGACATTTAGCACTGACATAGCAGGGGATGGCTGTGAAGATGCTGTAAATTAGAATTTCTGAAGAAGCACTGTAGTCTGTATTTGTCTGTGGACGGTCTCAGTAGTAATACAAGTGAGAAGAGTGGGGGAAGATTTATAGTGCGGTGGATCTGACGTCCCTGTGTCGCGCAGAAACAAGTCAGACGTGCACAGACTGGTTTTCGTGCATAATCTTTGGCAGTGTTTGAACTAACAGCTATTTCCCTTTTGACACCAAACTCAGTAACAGTCACCTCCAAATCTTAATGCATGCATTTTCCATTATTTTATTCTAAAACGATGTGAATTCAGGATATGCTACACTAGCCACAACCACATCAGGAAACAGAAGTTTTGTTTTGTTTCTGTAACAGCCTTCACATACAAGACTGTGCAGATCAGATGATTCTGATGCTGCTGTGCCAAGTGAATAGCTATACAAAACCAGTCAGCTCTAAAACAGTACTAAAGGAGGTGCTTTTACCAGCATTAGCCAGCATTGAGAAATTGCTAGAAAGGTATTACATTCTACCTGACATTTTGTATTTTACCCTCTATTTTTGCTTTCACTGTCAGCAACTGGCATGTGATTTAGAAAATGTTTTTTAATGGAAACCTGTTCAAGGGAAAAAATTCTCAGCAAGTTTCCAGTTCCGTTTCCTTAATTACATGGCATTCACAGTAAAACATTGTTTTATTAGTTGTATTTAGGTTAACAGAATTTACTGAGAAATTGTCTCAAAAAGTCAGAAGATCTTGTTTTGGCTTTTACCAAAAAGATGAATTACAGTTAAGATTAAGTAAGTCTATTGATAGATACAAGACAACCAACAGACGTAAACCACATTTCCTTTTAAAATCTTGTTAGTGTCTTCTTGTCTATCCATTTTTCTTCCTCTTTTTCTTTTTCCTTTTTTCTTTTTCCTTTTTTTTTTTCCTTTTTTTTTTTTCGTAGTCAGAACAGTAGGAAAGAGCATTCCACTTGGCATTAAGTTTATCGCTTTCCCATTTACTATATCTGGAAACAGATGAATTCTCTGCTTCCCACGTGTTTAACACAGAAAACTGTCATCTTGGAGAACATGACAGTCAGTTTTTCTAGTTGCAGTCCCTTACCTGGAACAGCAGAGTATTAAAAGTACTCCCAGGGAGATAAAGATGTCATATTTTATTCATTTGAGCTAACTTTTCCCACTGACTTTGTGACTGTCTTCAGGAACTACCTGATTTAGAAGACATAGATGTAAAGGAATTTCCTCCAGAAGAGGAAATATTTATTCAAAAGGTAAGATCCTTAATTGTACCACTGATGAAGTTTGCCTCGCTAATGTTTTGCAAAAGGAAGGTAATCTAAGTTCTGAAGTGCTGTTTTGGGAGATACAATCAGTCGTGTATTTATAACTAAAATGGATGCTTAGGCAGATCTTATTTATCCTCTTGTAAATTTTCTTTTAATTTGTTTTTTTTTTTTAAGTTTTGCATTGTAAAAATTGGAGAATGAAAAATTAAAATCAAGAAATGTGACAGTTAAATAAGATTAGTTTCTTATAAGGTAGTTTTTAAATGAAGCTTATTCATAAAGTATACTTCAGTAGTACTAATAAGCTGCAAAGGACTGAATAGGTTGTCCAGATAGCCTATTGCTGAATAAAAGCAAACCTTTCAACTTAAAATACAGAGATCAAAACTCTTTTGCTTCACTTTAAACTAGAGAGTGCCAGCCCACTTGGTCCATGCTCTCATTAGCATGCTCAGACTAATCTATTAGGCAAGACTATAGACAGAAACAGAAGAGGAAAAAGAAAAATAAAACAACAAAGATTAAAAGCACAGCTTTGATTCTTGTGGCTCATATCTGCCGTGCTGGAAGTAGGCTGATACAGTATGCAGTTCTGCAATAGCTTGGAGGGACTTGTAAAATTTCGTGTAAGGCATAGGTTTCATTTGCTGTTCTGGTTACATGCTGTACCAGTGTTGCAAAATGTCTTGGCCAACAAAGCCTCCACTTAAATAGAAGATAAGAGAAAGAATAGAGCAGGGAACAACGAAGATTAATAAAGCATGTGTTGGCAACTCTCATACTCCCTGGGGCGTTTGGTTCTTCAATGCAGTTAGTTAAAAATGTCAGATCCCTTTGTTTGGGCAATGTCTGGTAAGTCCTAGCAAAGTTCAGTATGTTGTGTAAGTCAGTCATGCGAGCATTGCTCACAGTCTTGGTCTTGATCTTGGTCTTGCTGCTTTACTGCCCAAACCCTCCACTTCAGAATATATTCGGTAGCAGAAATCCAGCCTTGAATTCCCATAGCCTCTTAATTAAGGTCATTTCCTGAGCACTGGAAGTGTCAAAGTTAAATTCTTGTTGTGATTAGGGTAAAATAATAGATCTGAGCCCATGAGTCCTCTTGCCCTTGTCAGTGACTTGCTCTTGAAGTATGTACTTTCGGGTTTTTGTTTTTATTCAGTCTGATATAAAAAGAAGCATGGTGTAAATCAAAGGACCACGCTACTCTGATCTGGTCTACTCAATTAGGATCCTCTGTTTGTTTTTTTTTTTTAATATAATGCTCATATTCACTTTGGTACAATGAATTGGAAAATAAAAGAGTTCTAGAGGCTGAATTGCTATTGCTATTGCTGAATTGCTGCAATATTATCTTTTCTTTTATAAATGATGAGTAGTTTATGGTCAGCTCATGGCTAATATCTGACATACTTAACCCAAGATCAGTTTGCAAAAAAGCAGAACTATGGCTATGAAGCAGATCTTCTGTACATTCTGACAGAAAAACACATCAAGACTAGCAATAAATGTATGGATCCAAGAGATATTTACCGATTTTTGTTGTTACATCTAACATAATAATATTTTCAATTATATTTTCTACCTTTGCAGCAAGAATATCAGCCAAAGATTGAAATAATTTCTGAAACGACAAATGATGGTGATTCTGCATTAGAGGAAAGCAATAAAAACACATTTGAGGACTCAGTAGGAGAAGCTGCAACATCTATTTTTTCAAATGTGCGTAAGATCCATAAAGAGCAAGAAAAGGAGTGCTTTAGACCCCTTGTTAAAGAATTCCTTACAGAGTCTTCTTATTCAGAAAAAGACAAACCAGCTAAGCCTAGTAAAGTCTTGGTACAGGAGCTTATCACCCAACCTACTGATAACCTACTGTTGTCATCAGTCTGCAGTCAGCCAGATGACCCCAGCCAATGGGAAGGGGACAGGAAGATCACCATCGCTTGCTCTGGTAAGATTGCAGCAATGCAATTAATCACAGAGAAAAATGGGTGGCACATATACGCTAACATTAAGGATGCAATTAGCTCTTGTGAAAAAAAAATCCAAAAAACCAACAACTTTAAATCCACAATGTTACTTATCAATCACCTCTTCTTTTTATTTACATAGGAATCCTAATCAATTAAAAATTAAAACGTTCTCTTTTTTTACATGAGCAATTGCTGAGTTTAATCTAAGTGGTTTTTAAAAACTGGGCTCTACACTTCTATTTCCAGAATTAGAAATCACCAGTGAGTTTCACCTGCCTTTAACTTGCCTTTTAACAGGGAACAGTAGTGATGGAGGAGTACAGTTGTTGACTGAAGGTGAAGAGTGTTCTCATGAACCCCATGACAACATAGGCAGTGAGAGGGGATTAGATTGATGGCTTCCAATACAACTGATCATATCTGGAGCATCATGCCTGGCTGACTGCGTACAGTTGTTCTCAAGATGCAAAGTTCAGCAATGGAACTGCTTGCTAAAACAGACTTTACACTTATTATGAAAACCCATTGCCTTAAACATGAGCATTTCAGTCATTCAGAACTGATGTTGCTCCAACACATAAACTTCAGGGCTGGTAAGGAGTGCCTCATGTTCCCCCTTCCAAAGGTGCTCGTCTCTTTGGGGCAGCTTTCCAGCTGCACTACCAGTAAAAGTGAGGCTGGCACTTGTGTTTTAAGGTTAAATTCCACTCTGTCATGTCTTTTCCTTTCCATTGCATCCTTTTGGAAATGTTTCTTCTGTAATTTATGGTTTGTTACTTAGTTTCAATCCATATTGTAACACATTTCTGTCATTTGAACTAAATAAATATTCTACTTGTAACCTATCATCTCATCAATACATGTCACATTACTGGGTAGATTTAATGACAAACCAAGACTTTAAGCGTCAGATATTCAGACATTGTAATAGTTCACACAAAAACAAATGCAGAAATAATGTCTGGGCATGGAAAATATTATTTTACCTTTTAAGGCAATCTGTGGTGGAACATCTACTGACAACTGCCATTTTAATGCTTTTTTTTCTCTTGACAAAAAATGAAACAAAAATAGCCAGCCAGTCAGTGGTAGATAAATTGGGTATTAAAAGCAGACTAAAGGAATTCTCTGTTCAGTAGCTTTTCTTTTATTCTACAGTGCTAGTTTTGTGCCAAAGTGCAGTGGAAGAGCAGCAACTCCTGAAGGGTTCTATTTCCTCACAACCCCCTCCTTTTATTTTTTACTTTCCTTCTGAAGTAGAGAACAAAATTCAAGGAAGTGAGAATCACTGGAGGGTGGTGCGGTCCTCTGTACACCACAATAACAACAGTAATAATAAAAATAATAAATAATAATTTGAAGAAATGGCCAACTCTGGGTCAATTCTGCTGCTGTGGCATTCTTACTCACATTCTCCTAGCATGAAGGTGGTTACTGAACACTGCTAAGTGGTAGGATAATGGAGGTGGCTTCACCTTCACAAGCTGACATTGTGATCGAATCAACAACTGCAATGTGAGGAATTGAGATGACTTTGTTAAGCCAAGTTTAGCTGAATGTCTTTTTTCATATTTCTCTAAATCTGTGGTAATTTGTAGTCAATAGAATGGAACAGACCTTGTAGGCATGCACGCTTCAAGGAAAAGTTACTATGCTTTTGTTGAAAAGCTGTATTTGCAATTAGCAACTAGGGCTTAGGTGCCATCTGGTGGTGAGAGGACCGCTGCTAACCACAGAGCACAACCATGGCCGAAGCCTGAAGGAAGATCATGGCACAGTTACGTTAACTTCAGCCATTTTCCAGTTGTCACCAGTAAAGGCATGCTGTGAAAATCCTTGGTGTTCAGGAAGAGCGAGGGGTGAGCAAGTGCCTGCGGAGAGCAGGCCTGCCGCATAGCAGCCTTCAGGAGTCTTCTCTTTACAAAGCTGAACATTCGTTTTAACACAGATGATCACAGTCCATCAGTGGGTCAGCCAGTGCGTCATCTCACAAGCAAATGTTAAAATTCAGAAAGTTGTCGTCACTTTTCCAGTCCCCTCAGATGGGAAGGGGGAGATGAGTAAAGGAGTAAGGGGGAGATTGTGAGTAAATGCCAGCATAAGACTAAATGAGAAAAAAGAAACATTTAATTATCGTCTTCTGTAAAACTTTACAAATGTACAGCATAGTGCAAAAAAAACACCAAGCACACGCAGTCTCAGCACATCATCTTCAAGTAAACTTAACAATGTAAAAAGCCAAGGAACGCCAGCCTGCTTCTTCAGGAGTGGCTCTCAACCCTTTCCTGGAGGTTACCCTCTCTCTATCAAGATCCAAGCTCATGTTGACAATAGAGCAAAAAGCCTAAAGAAAATCCCAGGAACCACTCAGGAGCGGCTGCTCACAGTGCATGCAGTCTGTGTACCGCAGAGAAGTGCTGCAGTGTGAGGTGGGGCCAGGCCCCTCACAGCTCGGGTGCTCCTCCTTGCAAGTAGTTCTCCTGAGGTGGTTCGTGTTTCAACCACAAACGGACACTCCAGTAAGGCATCCAAGCACGTGTCCAACTTCAGGCATGTGACAGACTTCATAGAAATAAATAAAAGCTGCTCAGAAGTTTGAAGTTATGCATGTGCTCAGATACCTTACTGAACCTGTATACATTCAGTGCTAACATGAAGGAATTGAGCATCTGGAGGTTCAAAGAAAGACATAAAACCTGAACGAGGATAACATATTCTGTCAGGTGAGAAGAGACAGCACACAGCTTCCCATGAGAAAGGAAGCAACCAGACTGCAACTCAGCAGATCTCCATTGCTGGAAGTGACAAAGTACAGTGCCAAATAGGCAAGATCTAGATGAACTCTAAGCACAAATCTGCCAAAAAAGAAACATTGTCCATGCTATTCTTAAGAACACCATCTAAATACCAGGCCAGTGGGGGCTGCCAGGTTTTTCCCTTAGTCCTGAACAGACAAACAGTGGAACTAATTCAAAAGTTCTCACAACATCACTCTGCCAAGAAAGTGCCTCCAGGGTGATGATCACCCCTCATAGCAGCCAGCTGGCAAAAATGAGTGTCTCTGAATTGTTCCCATCTGCTCACACACTGATAAATGGATGGAGCAAAGGGCTGTGACAGGAAAGCCCATTTAAAATACGCACATCTTATTTAGGACATTTTGAGCCTACATTCATCTGATCAACTGTATTTTTAGGTGGATGCTGCTTGGCCATTCTAGACGGTCAGGAATGCGATTTAGTACCAAGAATCATCACGGTAGTGAAAGTTGGCAGAGCAGTTCTTCAAATAGAGTTGGCATGGCTTACACCTCCCTGTCTAAGCCCTTGGAAGGCCTGAGTTAGGTGAATTTCCTGTGTCTGTCCCACTGCTTGTGGGTAGCTTTCTTAAGGAAAAACAACTCAATTAGAGGATATTGTGATAAATAATACGTTCTCATTAGAACTACAGAATAAAAAACAAAGCTCTGCTTTGTTGAGAAACTCAGTTGTCAGAAACCACATGAAAGAGGAAGATTAAATGGGCCTGTAGGAGCTGGTTTCAGATGCACAAAAGGCAGAAGAAAAAGTCTTTGGGACATGGTGGAGTAACTCTTCTGCCTCTGTTGGACACTGAGAAAGTACCTGAAGCTGAGAGTCCTTCTAAAAAGGGGCTCAAATCAATTAAACCAGTTCATCAGATTTCATACACTAACAAACCTACAGGCACATCTCCAGGGGAAATAGAGAAGGTTAAGGCCAAGGAGAAATACCACCGGACTGGACATGAAATATTTCTCCAGCACAAAAACCAGGAATAAACTAGTCCTCTTTGAAGATAAAAAACTGTGTGTGCAGAAGACTCCATCCCTTATTATAAGAATTAAAGCATGGGGTGCCTTGCCTCTACGTTACAGAAGATAAACTGGGGGAAAAATAACCAACAACCCTTTCAACTCAGGATGGGATGTTGTGGGATTTATGATGCCTGCAGCTCCCCTGGGAGCCAAAGACACCTCCTTGGAGGGATCACTCAGGAAACTATCTTCAGCACACCCTGAGGGAGCTCCATGTTCCTGCTTACTCTGGGAAGACAGGGGAGAGGCACAAATACATCCCATCAAAACCAGAAAATAGATAATAAAAGAATATTTTTAGAGCACTGGTCTGGCACTTAAAACTAATCTTCTACTGAAAAAATGGCATTCAGAAGGGTCATGCATCTCTTTGCTGACCTGCGCTGCCCTATTATCATCCCACAGTTTGTTGCCGCAGACACCAGTTGGGATTGCTTTGTTCTATGAGGTCCCTGATGAACTTTCAAGCTACTTTTCACTTCCATTTTCTTAAAAGTTTGACACTTGTAAAAGAAAAACAGCTCCCACCACATTCCCGCTCCACGTAGGAAGAAGCACCAGAAGCAGCATTTTGTTCTACAACTATGATCCTGGGCAAACACTGAGAGCCAGGGACAGGGTGTGCAGTGCAACAGCTATTGACCATTCCAATCTACTTAAAAAGAAAGGGCACAACAACTCTCTTGTAGGCTTCTGAGTCGCTTTTGTTTCTTTACATTCAAACCTGTGGATGCTTGGGTGGGTGGGAGGGAGATGATGCCTTGGAAGCGACATCACTGGTTGTTATCAGTCGAAGAGCTCAGGTTTAAGGGGATATCCCCTTGGACACGCACAGAGGACAGATAGGAAGCCATGTTTTCAGATGGAATATACAGCGATGAACTTTCATGTAAGCTGATGATGTCGTTTCCAAAGACTGACTGCCGGTCAGTGAGAAATTGCTGGGAGCTTTCAAGAAGGACATCTTTTCCTAGAAATGCAAACAGACAACAGAAAACTCAGTCCCTGGAAGGCACATTACAGCATTTATGAAAGTAGCATTAAAAAGGGGCAAATTCCTGCTGCACTAGGAGTGGAAGGACCTTAATCAAGGCAAAAAGTGCTCGGAAATGCTTGAGTCTAGGGGTTCAGTCAAAAGCCCATTAAAATCTGTGGAATTCTTTCCAGGTGGGTCCTGCCTGAATACTGAGATGCCTTACAGGAGACATTGAGAAGTGAGTAAGAGACGCTTCTCTTTCACTCTAGAACTGTCTGCTTTCCTTGCTTTTGCAATAGGAGACCTCCACCAATTGCCCTGTTATTCCAGCATCACACCCCGTGTGGACAAGAAAGGCTTTGCAGACAGGAGATGCTCCCCTTGTGTTGTTCAGCCCCAGCCTGCTGAATAATTCTCTCCAGTGTTTCTGGGCATTAATACCTTTGTTGTTCATGTAGGATGCTAAGCTTAAGGTGGAGGCTGGAAGTCCATGAACTACACATCAAAACCCTGCAGATGTTGGGATCAGGTGGCAATGGCACCTGAACAAAGCTAACAGAACTTTCTTTCAGATCTAACCCAGACAAATACACATGAATATCATAACATATCACTATTCCATGGCCAAGAAAACATTTCTGGATTCATACCAAAAGTCAATGACACACTTTTTCAGAATCACTAAGGGGGGATGGGATGTTCAGCTGAATATTTCCCTTGAAGAGTGGTAAAAAAAAAAAGTCTGGTGGAAAAGAGAGATGCTGCTGGCAGCTATGGGATCATCCCTGGAGCAGAAGCCAGAGGAAACACAGGGCCCATGCAGCTCTTTTCACCCCGACAGTTCACTTAGATTGCCACATTGCTCCTAGGTGGTAAGGAACTGGCAGAGAAAACAGAATTAATGCAGGTTTGATGTAGACCCAAGCAGGAACAGAGGTCATTTGGTTACATTTAATCTCATTTTATTTCCCATATTTTTGTCTCTTCTCAGTAATAACTTAGTAGTTGTTGCTGATGGCAATCATGAAAGTGAAACGAACCTCTGGGTGGCAAATGATTAGTGCTGGGCTCTGCATCCAGCTGCTGATGTGAGAACACCTTAATTACAACCCCATCCCCAAGTCTGCAAGAGTTGCCAGTGCTCCTACCTGGGCAGGCACTGCTGAACGATGGGTTGAACACTTTTGAGTTCAGCTCAGTTGCATTCTTCTCCAGATCCACTGTGAGCCGCTGCATCTTGATGCAAAAATACAAAACTACGATGTACAGTTATACAAAGACAGGGCAGCTTGTTAGAATCAGGCCACTTCTGAGAATCAGTGTTTTGCTGATTCTGTGTACCATCCACCAGCAATGTGTGCTGTGCTCCCCATGTTGCTTCTAAACTCAACTGCTGATAGAGATGCAATCCCCCACTCGCACTGAAGCTCACATCATACGAGGAGGCCAGGCTGGAGCTGCTGTGGCTGCACCAAGCAAACCCACCATCCTCTACAGCCAGCAACAAATACAGAAAGTGTTTTTCTTTCCATTTGTTCGTGGTTATCTTTACGTAAAACCAGCTTTCAGCTGTTCAGTACTATGCTTCTAGGTGCAACGTGCTGCAGACGTAACTCACAGTTTTGGTATGCTCATAGTTTTCTGCAGGACTCACAAGGCTGAGGGTGAGCTGCATCGTTAGGTGCTGCAAAATTCAGTGGACATGAGGAGTGAAGCACTGAGTACTGCGGCTTCTTCTCAGCAATCCATTTTAAGAGGCCTCCCCTTGCTGTAGGACTTGGAAATACTACCTGTCTGTGCAGAGGCCCTCAGGAAATGGGATTACCTAGTAAATTCCCAATTAATAAACCCAAACCTACAAAGGCAAGTGATATCATGAAGAAGGTTTAGAGACTTCTGGCACTTCATTAGAACAGATCATACTTTGCATGTCTGTAGACATGGCAGAAACACTCAATCTTTATCCTACCTGACTGGCAGGCAGGGCTCTGAGAAACCACCCCCAGTCATGGAGGGCAGAAAAATAGTTGGGAACCTCACATCTCCTTCACTTTTTATTTAATCACCATATTCACTTTAGGAATGTCTGCATTGACATCAATTCCCAACAAATAACACCAAACTGGATTTCTCCTCATTTCTTCCATGTGTGTGCATTACCACACTCTCTGCTCTGGCTACAGCATAGCATTTCCTTAGCTGGGTCCGAGCTCTGCTTACAGGAAATTCTGCCACACGTTTACATTGGTGTTATCTCAGAAACCCATCTCTTACCGGGGACAGACCGGCTTCCATTTCAGCCAAATTGCACTCACTCATTGGTAAGTTGGGATTGAAGACCTGTTTGGAAAAACATACCACGAGGGCATGGAACTCACGGCAATTTTGCAGAAATTGGGCAACTGGAGAAAGGAGTTGTGATCTAAGGTTCAGTTCTATGATTAATTCTCACTCAGTTGCACCAACAGAGGAAAGTGTGTCAGTAACAGGAAGACACCTCCTAGCAAGACGTAGGAAACAGAAACCAGCAGAGCCAGTGGCAGAGGGCTACTTGAGAACAAGCACCACAGCCCCACCCATCCCACAGCCCCACTAGGTCCCTCCCTACAGCCCAGGGCTGCACTCACATCCAGGAGGCCTGCAGACTCCAGGCCATACTGCTGGCTCCTCAGCAGCAGCTGCAGCCCCTCCAGGCTCCAGTCCGGGCCCTCCAGTGGGTCTGAAATATCTGTTCTGAGGAAAGATGAGGGAAAACATTGCCATAGATAAGGCTTGCATGGATACAAAGCAGAGCTAAGTGGCCTTCATATCTTTTAATGGAGTTCAATACAGCCAGCAATCAATCATGAGTAGTGTTCCCCAGGGTTTGGTGCTGGGGCTGGCCCCGTTCAATATCTTTACTGATGATCTGGACAAAGGGATGGAGTGCACCCTTGGTAAGTTTGCAGATGACATCTAGTTGGGAGGAAGGAATTGGTTGAGCCAATTGGATGAGGTTCAACAGGACCAAGTGGTGGGTTCTGCATTTTGGTCACAACATCCCCATGCACTGCGATAGGGCTGGGGCAGAGCAGCTGGAAAACTACACAGAGGGAAAGGATCTGGGGGTGTGAACTGGCAGCCAGCTGAACTGAGCCATGGAACATGGCTAGTGAGCATGGTGGGGGTAGGCTGGGGTTGGACTTTGGGATCTCAGAGGTCCAAGAGCCCACTGTCACCCTCAATTCATATAATTTCAGCTGCATTAATCCCAGAAATATGCCCAAACAGAGCATGAAGGGGACAGGCATGACAGCCAACAAGTGAGAGAACTCTCCTGGGTGCAGGACAGAGCTCACCAGCTGCACGGGGTGATTAAAGTCAGCCTCACTTTCCTCCAGTAATGGGAAGATCTGTGGAACACACAGGGGTTGCAGCTCTCCTCACCTGTCCAGCAGTGCTCTCCTGCCTCTCCTCTCAGGAGGCTGTGAGGTTCCTGGGGGGGCCACTCCACAGCTCCCTTTGCCCTCCAGGACAGACTGCACCATGGCAACTGGAAGCACAGGGGGCTCAGGGCAGGCCCGGCAGCCAGACAGTGGGATGTCGGGTTCAGCAGAGGCCTTCACCCCGGGGCTTGCTGGCTCCTCCTTGATCAGCATGAGGCACTTCTCCCTATGGCAGAGACAACACTTAGCTCCACACACACTGCTCCACGTCACTGGGAAGGGCAGCAGGAGCTGCTAATATCTGGGAAGTGCTATGCAGTGAAGGGTGGTGATGGAGTCACCATCCCTGGAGGTGTTCAAGAAATGTTGAGATGTTGTACTGAGGGACATGGTTTAGTGAGAAATATTGTTGGGAAGTGGACAGATGGACTGGATGATCTTGAAGGTTTTTTCCAGCCTTGGTGATTCTATGATTCTGTGATTCTATAATCAGAAACACGCTCAGCTGAAATGTCTTCAGTCACTACATCAGTTGTGGTTATAATGAATTTACCCCAGTAAATTGTCTTGCAAATACAGAAAGCACACTTTCACACGTTCATCACTTTTCAGATGAGTACTGGACTCGATACAGGTAAGCAGGCACTAGCAAGAGAGGGACTACAGATAAGGAGAAGTCTCCACCCTGGAAATAGCAATGCGATCAGTGAGACCTCACCTTCTGGAGCCAGCATCGGACCAGTGAGCTACCCAGAAATCTCAGTGACACAGGCCAGGACCTTGTGGCCCGTCAGGATTTGGAACAGAAGCTATTGGGGTCTGACAGCCCCAGTCAGACGGTTTCTTGTTTGGAAGCAGATGTTTGTCTTTTTGCAGTGGGAGCACTCCATGCTATTCCTACCAGACATATGACACTGGAGGCTCAAACATTATAACTTCCCACATCAAAACTTACTCTGTGCCACTGACAGAAAACTATCCAGCTCCCCGTGAAGCTGCGCAGCTGCAGCCAATGGCACACGGACCAACAGGCACAGGGCATGTGAAGCCACACCAAACTGTATTATTTTACATCCCTGACAGACCAGCTCCACCGCAAGACAGTGCATGAACACGTCCCACACATGGGATGGTATGTGACACTACACAGCCTTCCCTAGCATTTGTTTTTAGATCATCTTTTCTTCTTGTGTTAGAAGCTCACGTTGCTGCTGCAGCGTCACACTCCTGAGGAGCCGCACAGACACAGCGCGGTCAGAGGCCACCAGATGGCACTCAGAAATTAGCTGAGATCCTTCTGCTTCAGAAAGGCCTTTCAGCACACAGTTTTTTATCTGGAGCTAGTTAAATGCTTCTAGCTACTTTAATGGGGATGTTCTCAATTATCAGGTGGATTTACAGGCACTTCCTAGGGTCAGTTTCTTGCCTATAAGCCTGAGAAACTGTTTCCACGACTCACCAATCTGCACAGTTTCCACTGACATCGTTGTGTAGCTGTTCTGATACCACCCCAAATACACTGCACGTCTGCGGCAGGAAGAGATAAGCACTAAAATGCCCCTGCATTCAATTCTTAAGTCGCTGGGACCTCTTCACAGAAAAGATGTCAAACATCGGAAGTCATGATGCAACCCTTCTGTTCTCATTAGCAGAAAGATGTACAGTTTGATTCAGTTTCTTCCTTGTCAAAGCTAAGAGGAAACTTTTTCAACAAGCCCCAGTATGCCCCATTCTCTTTGGTTTTACACACAAATACGTTTACCTGTCATTATCAGGAGGGGACTGCGTATTTATTACGCTGGATGGTGATGCTTCAGTAACGTCGGATATGATGGGTCCTGCAGCCATCGCAGGGCTATGCAAACAGGAGGCGGGTTCTGTCGATGGCTAAGGGGAAAGCAAAAGGAAAACAGATTTCTCTGAGGCAGTAAAGAGCAGAAGTCAGTCAGCTGGTTCTCCATGGGCCCAAGAAGGGGAAAGGCAGCTTGCTGGTTTCATCCAGCTCCATCTTCCAGAACTCCTGCCCAAGCAAGGAGCTAATGAATGCCACTCTGCTTTGTAAACCTCTTCTTCACTGCCACATTTTTGCCAAGCTCCTTACTCTAGCAACCATACTATTGCTTCAGACATTCCTCCCTGCATGGCCAAAGAAACCCCCAAAGTACACCCACCGACTGTATGAAATAGGCATCATGGAGGACGTCTGCAGACAAATGCCGGCTGAACTTGGACACCTGTGGAGCTGATAACCCATTGTCAAGCATCAGAGGCCTGGAAGAGAAACAAGAGGTTTGTTATCCCAGTATGTACCAACCGGCCGGTCCCTGGCTGCTCACACAAGCAACAGCTTTCAGCCAAGGGTTGGTTTCCCGGCTGCCCTTTATTTCCTCAACTGTAATGTATGCCTCAGTTCAGTGTTACAGAGCAGGAAGGGGAGCAGTGGTCTCAGAGGATATCACCATTAAAAAGGGCCTTTAGCAGCCATGCAGAGAAAAGAAGATCTGGGTCTTACAGATCTTACTTGAAAGAGGAGAGTGAAATATACAGAGCACAACTTGTTTCTCACAAAAGGAAGAAACAATAGCAATACCTGTCCCTACAGTCAGAGCTGGCTGCAGAGGATGCAAACCTGAAGCTTAGGATACACCCCCGCAGAGTCCCCGGACCCCTCTTTGCACAAATAATTTTGAAATGATTTACAAGCTTAATAGATTTCTGTAACTTGCAGTGAGGAAAGCCTTATGCCTCAGCAACATTATACATTTTTCTATTCTGGACTTCTGTTCTGCAGCCTTTTGCACAGGTATTCACAGTGCTACCAGCAAGTACATTGCACTGAGGTGCCTTGGAGACACACCTTAGTGTTTCCAAGGAAGCAGAAGCACAGCGCTGTGCAAACTGCAGCCGGCTTATATCAGTGGTATCCCTCTTTGTAAAGAGGCCAACACATTTGCTGTGCCAATCATTCTGTGCTCTTCTGCCCCTTTCAGCACAGTCTCACTAATGATTTGCTTTTTTTTTGCAGCAGTGGTTTATGACAACTGCCCAGCCCTGCTTCCATTAACAAGTGGGAAAATGGTTGCCCATACGACCAGCACGGGGGCCCTGCCCTTTCTTCTCCCACCCATTTTTCCCAAACAGAGGTCATAAGCTGACACAGTGCTTCTCTACAGGTCACTGAACGAGGCATGTCAGCAGGTCTGACTCAGCAGTTCAGCCCATTCATTCCCCATCACCATGGTGCCTGGTCCGGTGACCGCCCGCCTGCGCGAGCTGAGCTTGTGCTTTTAGCAAGGGGGCAGCATTATGTGCACGCCCCACACCAGGGTACTTACAGCTTCCTCTTTATCCCAGTGCCGCCAGGGCTTGATTGGAGCTGGCCAAACAGAAACTGAATCAGCTGTCAGGAGAGATCACAGTCCAGTGTTAATCAGCAGTGATTCAGCACTCCTCACTCCCAACTCACACATCCCTCCCTCCTGACACCACTCCAAAGCTGGGAGCAGCCATGAAATACGGGAATCAAATTGCAGGAGGAAGCCTGAAACAGGACTCTGGGACGTTAGTCCACTATGCACGAAGGCAACAGGTTGCACGTGCTCAGAGCTCTCATGCCAATGCATGCAGAACTCTGGGAGCCTGATCCATGCATGTGGAAGTACACAAGCAAACAATGGATCAGGCTGCCTAGGTTTGGGGGGAGTCATCATCCCCAGAGGTGGTCAAGAACCATGGAGATGTGGCACTGAAGGACATGGGCAGTGGACAATACTGGTACTAGGTGGATGGTTGGATTAGATGATCTGAGAGGTCTTTTCCAACCTTAATGATTGTGTGATTCCTAGGCCTGGAGTGAGACTTGGCTTCTTCAAAGCCCTCCATGAAATCTAATAAGGTCTTTGCGAGGGAAAAAAGAAACCTCCCAGAGGACATCCTGGACCCTGGAAGGAGGTCTCTGCCCTTTTGGTTGAGAGTTTCAGCTCTGTGAAGTTCAGTGCTGATAGAACTGACAACAAGTACGATGCAGGATGGCTTTGGAGAGGAATCAGTTAGCAACATTTTCCCAGGTCAGCTCAAGCTAAAGCTCTGCTTTGACCTCCTAACAAAGAGAGCATTATTATGATATACCACAGCTGCCTCTTACTCACTGCTAAATGTAACAAAACAAAGTTGCATAAATGCCTCTACAGCAAGCAGAGTGGCTGGTCTGGCCTCAGAGCTGGAGGAAGGATGGTCAGCCTCGACATTTCCATTTAATCTTATGACTGATGCCACGTGAGGGTTAGAATGTGGCTCTGGGGGCACTGAGAAATGTGACATGCACAGTCACGTCAGCACCATATTGGAACCACTGGAGAGGCCCCTTCCGAGCAGATCACACTAGAGTTTAAGGGAGATAGCTCCTTTAAATTGTCAAAATGTTGAAGGTGACCACTGAGGAAAGGGCTAGCCAGTTCTGCTGCTGCAGCTTCAGTGCTAGCAGGAAAGGCTTGAGAAGCCTGACGGCATCAAGACTACCAGAACAAGGATGGTATTGTACAGAGCAGTCAGTGCCAAAACCACCAGAACAAAGAGAGTCACACGGGGCAGTCAGTGAGGGCTGTGTTCTCCTGCTCAAGACTTGAATGAAAGAGTGACTTCTAACATCACAGCATGGCCTGGCAGTGAAATGAAAATCTTTGAGCAAAAGTTGCTCCATGCATTGTTAATGACCATTGCCCACGGGACACGTAGGAACATCATGCAATTAGAAAGATAGGAAAACACACATACTGTGGTATCAGTGTGGAGAAGATGATGGTACAAGAAAAATCAGAGGAGGACACACACTGTGCAGTCCACATGAGTTTTGGTTTGTATGATCACTACCTTGTTGATCACCTTCTGTTGCTGTGAGTGGTTCTGTCGCAGAGAAACAACCTCCCTCCAAAGGACTTCATTCTGCCTGAAAGTAAAACAGAAATGTCCTGTGAGCACAGAAACATCCCAACAGTCCATGGTGCTGCCACGATGCACAGCACTCAGCTCAGCAAAGTCTCACTTTGGGTCACTGCAGATTTTGGTATTTGCAGGTGTCCCAGCCACAGACATGATTCTTTTCCTTGTTTTTCCTCAATTTCAGAACTACAGACCAAAATTTGGTCCTCCAAATTTTGCAAGGGAAGCAAGTAAAGAGAAGCCACCATATGCATGGGAGGATAGTAGGAGGGCACGTTTGTTTGGGTTCCTTTGTGAAATTTTTGGGCCAAACTCTGAATCCCTGCCAGTTCTGTGCTGCAAATGGCTTCACCAGCAAATTTATCTCAAGTGTATGAATGCAAGAAAAACCATCAGACCAGCAAAACCTATCATATAGGTACAATTTATAAATACTTTCATTATACATCCTTTGGGTGGTAATAGTCTTCCTAATGTGGACTGATGCTATAGCTGGGAAGATAAGGTGTGTGGTTTGAAATAGCAAAGTAGCTACCCCTATATAGTAGCTTGTACAGCAGGAATCCCTAATGGAATTCCTTAAAAATTAAGAAACAAGCCTAGAGGAAAACTTCTTTTATTTCTACTGTACCTGGATTTCATAGCGTGATTTCACACACATGCTAAGTGTGGGAAGCATTATAAATTGAGTAAGGATTAAAGGATGAGTTATCGCATTCAGGTGGCTGGGAGGTCAGGTGACCACATGGAAGAAGTGCAGCATATACCTTTCTTGCTCTTACGCAACAGAGAGAGGGGCCCAGAGATGTAAATGCTACAGCTGCTTTTGTGTCCTTACATTCTTTTGGCTGGTCATATGTATTGGATGTGGAGGATAACAGTGATAGATTTCTGACTTTAAATATTGGATGTGGTACCACTGCATTTCTGCCAAAGACCCTCCTAGGTTTGACATTGTGTCACATATCTCTCTCTGCCTTCACTTCTATCTGGAGGAAACACAGTTGTGTCAGTCTCCAATACTCTTCCTTCCTGTGTGGCTTCCTCTGTGCTTATCTCATCTGTAAAGGGAAAATATGGATGAAGAGATAATGTCTACCTGTCATAGAAGACAGAGAGACTAAGGATTAGTTTGCATGCTGTAGCTCACTGGGAGCTCTGCACAGAAATCCACAAGTTATCATCTCAGCAGATCCAGTCCCTCTGACCAAAACAGAGGTCAGCTGTTCAGATGCAGCAGGTCTTCATGCAGCACTCTGACGGTAACATTCCTGCACCAGCATTTGCTCTGTTCATACGTATTGCTAAGAAGATACATAGATAACACAAACTCATTTTTTCAAAGTTAGGATATTTAAGCAAAGAGAAGATTTTTTGCTCAGTATGTGCTCCATTGGAGGCAGCTGTGCTAGGCTCCTCCTTTCAAGCATTCCCCAAGACCATTTCTCAAGAAGCAAATGCCTCCAAAGGAGCAGCCCAAGTAGTGTTCAACTCACTGCTTCATATCCTGCATTTGGCACTCCATGTTCTCCTGCTGACTTCTCAGGATCTGTACCTCATATAGCAACCTGCTGAGGTCCTCCTGGCGCATCTTGGTCTCCTCACTTTTTACTACTGACACCTAAGGAAGAAAAAGGCAGAAGTGGACTTCACCAGCACTAGAAGGGCTGTGGACAGATAGAGCAATGGCTGTGGCTCAGGGGCAGGACTCCCAAAGCCAGACTGGTATGCTGGCATACATGGGGAAGCAACGTGTTCACAAGAGTCTGGGTATTACTGCAAGGGCCAATGAGATAAAATGCAGCAAAAGAGCAGGAAAAGTGCTTCCATACAGAGGGTGGTTGGCAGTAGGATATTGTCCACCAGGGATGTACTTCAAATCAACTTGGAAAAAAAGGTACTTTGAGGAAGAGGAATGCGCTGAACTAGGTCATTTGATTAATTGCTTCAATTTTATGTAACTGTAACTGTTTTGAACTGATACATTACACTTGGATTTCAAGGCTGTTTTTGTTGTAGTTACTTTCTGAAGTTAATAGGCTAATTAGCCCTTCTTGGAGGCTAAGAACAAGCTAAAAGACAGTAAACAGGTGGCAGGAGTAGGTTATTACTTCTAAAGCAATAGGAGGGGAGTGCTGGGGGATCCAGGAAGAGATGTGTCATATTGATCTAGAAAAAGAGACGATGATTCAAAATGACAGAACGGACTGAAGCAAGCCTGGCTGCACAGCACAAAGATCTGTGGCACTGGGCAACGGAGCAAAACAAACCAACAGCTGGTGACAGCCAAGCCCTGTGCTCACAAGACCCTTGTCACAGTACAACCCAGGCTAGAAACCACATTGCAAGGTGATGTTTGAGTTACGCCAAGCAGTCCACAGCATGCCAGTCTGTGTTCCAAAAAAACAAATCTGCCTTTGGAGAACTGTCAAGAGAGGAAAGCAGCTGTGGCAGAATCCACGCAATGAACACGTCTCAGTCACAGAGCCTCCAGCCCAGTGCCCCTCACCTTCCTCTTGATGTGCTCCAGGAGGTGCTCATGGCCCTGCAGGAAGCAGAGGTGCTGGAACTCAGTGTCATCCCGCTCCGGCTTGACCAGTCCCCCCTGCTCAATGTTCACCACCTTTCTGAAGCCATCTGCGTGGAAAGGGTGTGGGTGAAGAGTCAGTGGGCCCATGCTCTCCTCCTGGCCTCCACCAGAAGTGAGGGAAATCTACGTTGGATACCTCTTTGAAGTTCTACAATGGTTTCTACATCACACTACCCTTCCTCAAGATTGGCATCGTATTCACAACAGTATGCTTAAATTGCAAAGGGAAAACTTTACTGAGGAACTTATGAAGTAGTGACTGAAAGAAAGTAACACTTCAGAAAACTATCATAGAAGACGCGTATGTCATACAAGCATGGTCTAGGTGTTGCTAACAGCTACGTGCAAACCTCCGCTGAATGGTGAAGTGTGTCCAGTTAGCATAGTTTGCTGGGTAAAATGCTGTCTGACCTTAGCTGTGCAATATGGCTGTGAAAAGACAAGCTGAGGGCACACCACACTCAAAGGAAGGTGTTTCTGAGGGAGCTTTCACAGTACTGAGCTGCCAGAAAAACCCCCCCATGGCAATTAAACCAATCAAGGAAAGCAGAGAACCTGGTAGCTGAAATTTCTTAGCCACAGCTTATCTAACAGAAATGTCATGCTAGAATCTACGGAAGAATCTATAGATCTTCTATACAAGAATTTCACTTCCCTGGTGTCTAAGAGGAATGTCCTCTTAGGTGAAATCAATAATGTCACAGTAATGTGTATACGTGGGCTCCCAATGTTTCTATCTACAATTCCCTTCCATGCTTCCCATCCCAGCCTTGCTTTCTCTTGCTCTCCCCATATCCCATGAGACCCATGCGCATTGAACTTACACATATTCAGCTGCCGGACGAAACTGGCCATGTTGTTGTGTTTGAAATACTTGGGCAGCACCTCTTTGGCAAAACGTCCTTGGTCAAACACATGGAAGCTGGTGCCATTCTGCAAAGGCAATAAGGACAGAGGCAGTCAGAAGACTGCAGGAGGAGGACAGGAGGAGGTGGTTCCTTCAGGTCCTCTCTGTCACCTTGAAGCTGCAAAGAGTGACAACAACTTTCAGTGAATGATGTTCCCCTTTCAGTTCTGGCACAGATGCATTTTTGATCCTTTTTGACGGCTTTTTCAGAGCCTCAGGTGTGAGAAAAAATCTACAGGCTTTTACATCCCAAGTGCTCATAGCTCAGGATTGCTGCCCTTTCTTGTGTGGACCTCACAGAAAGACTGGTGTCTGGAGAAGGTATTGGAAAGTGGAAATTACCATTACAGTCAATGAAGGTGCTGACACAGGTCTGTCTGTGAACCGTCTGCTCCAGAGCACAGTGGCCCTGGAGGGAGCACTGCCTGGAGACATGGCACAAGAACACAGCAAAGTGTGAAGTCCTTGGGGATACTGCTCTGACGAAGAAGCTCTACATGCCTTCTCTGGGTTATTTTTGAAAGCACACAGTCACAAGGGCAGCCACAAGCATGGCTGAATGTGGCATCAGGTTTTAGCAGTTATGCTTTAACAGTTCAGGCTGACAACATGCATTTTAACTGGCTAAAAGCACTGTTTCTGAGGATGCATCACCAGGATTTGAGACTGCAAAACAAAGCAAACCAGGCTGGGATCAATGACAGACAGACACACCGCAGCCTTCCCTGCTGGCCTCCTACCTGGCGGACACACCGTGCTGCAGCTGCCCTGAAGCGTTCTGCAAACACAAATCCACATCACTTTCTTAGGGCACAGAAGGTGCCTGGCAATGTATTTTCACCTGGGTCTCACCATGCACCCACTACCCACTACATTCCCCATTGGCACATGCTGCCAATTCCTGCTGTGTTCAGGCTCTTCTGCCTGCTCTAGCAATTAACCCTGCATGTTCACAACACACAACCTTGCTTCTTGCCTCAACAGTGCCCTCTGACCATCACCAGGGTCCTTCCTATTGATCATTGCCGCGCAGAGCAGAACCAAAACTGGCCAAGTGCTTAGGAGATTCACTAACAATCTGCCCATCAGTCTTGGCAGATGGTTGTCCCAACTGGTTTTGACAGACCCACAGGGCAGAGACTCTCCGCCATGTGACAGTTTATTCAATCACTCCTTATGGGTCCTATTTATCAACAGCTCTGACTACGTCCAGAAATCTTAGCAAAGCCCACAGCCTCTCAGCTCTAACAGCACTGACAGGGAAAAGGATGCAACATGGGAATTTCAGATAACTGCAGATGATCTTAGAGATCTTTTCCAACCTTAAATTGATTCTGTGATTCTCTGATCTAGAAGCCTTACCCAAGAAGACAGCTGTCTGGCTGCAGGAAAGCAGAGCATGGTGATGGAAGGTCCAAAATAACAGCTGACCTGAAACCGACATCGGGAATACTGCACATGTAACACAGAGGGGACTGCTTATACATGCTAATATTTAGTTCAAAAGACCTTATTTAAAACACAAGTGGTGTGGCCATGTACTGCCAACTTCAGAAAGCCCTGAATAACAACACAGCTTAAATTCCATCTCAGGTTTTGAATGAAAGCTGTACTGGACACAAACACATGGCAGAAATACTGCTTCAGGCTTTTCTCCCCTCCCTTTAAATCTGCTTTTGTAATAGATGCCTTCTTTCAGAGGCCATGTTCATGCACACAACTGATCTGATAGATCCCCGCTGGAGACAAATCACAGCACCATTTGCAGCAAGCCTTACTCAGGTCAAAAGCACAATGCGGTTTGATGAATCGTTTTTATCCACTGATTGCACTTAAGTAAATTAAAGCCCCTGAGATAAATAAGAAGCCAAACCAAAGCAATCTATCACTAGAGGAGTGGTACAGACAAATATACACACATCACCACAGCCATCACATGAATTAGCTGAAAAGGTGAGTGCAGTTCTTCCAAAAGGCTGGGCAATTTAAAGTGCCCATTTGAGATCCATTTGTGTTTCAGCTTGTGGTCCAAGGGCTCCTTATGGCAACCTGCTGCCTGCTACCACGGCACTGGGGAAAGGCTGTCAAGAGATGCTTGTGAAATCAGCCAGTCATCACTGAAATCCTTTAATAGCTTTGCACCTTTTCCAGAAAACTTTGGGGAACTGAAGCAAGGTGAAAAACTTTTCTCTCCTAAAGAGTCTGGATTTTTTAGAGGATTTGGTTTTAAGACACCCCTTAAAGCACTCGAAGTGAAACCCAGCATTGGCTGCACGTACCGTACTCCAGCAGATGAGGTGGTTTGTTTCAGGATCTTCCACCAGCGTCCAGAGCTTGGTTAGGAAGGCTGGCACATTGCTGGAGTAGCCATCCATCACCAGGGAGCCGGGTGAATCCTGCATAGCTTTCCAGTGTCCCAGCTACACCGACCCCATCGCTGTCAGCATGCCAGACTCCCTGCACGCGTGTGTGTCCGACAGAGAATGAACCACTAAATTTTATCCCGGGCCAGTAGAAAGTAGGCTCCTGGGAGTCACATCAGCAGTGCTGCTCTCCCTCGTAAAAACTCAGCACAATGCAATGGCATCACCAGCCCCAGAGAACAATGCACAGAATGAAAATGCACCGCAGCCGATCTCGCAGAGCTGTGAATAAATACGCAGTGTCATGCAGAGGGAACATGTGCTGTGCACCTTGCACTGGGAGGTCAGCAAGGCTGCGGGCTGAATCCTCCCACTGGGAGCCTGCGGGACACCCCAGCGCTGCTGCACTGCCTTTGTCTGAACACTCACGTAGTTGTTATTTTGAAATTCTCTTGCCCCAAAAGCTGGCCAGTGGAGGTGAGCACAGGCTGGCCAAGAGCCCAGAACTGCATGTCTTCAGCAAGGTTTTGAAAAGGCAGAACTGTAAGTTGGCTTGGCTGCAGGTCTCATCTGCCGGGAGAGCTGATCTGGCTCTTGGCTGACAAAGGTGGCTGATGAAAACAGCTACACGTGTAACATACGAGAAAACATGCTTTTATTGTTATCACTCAAAATCCTTTAGATTGCTCTAAATATTTGCTTGCAAAGGGAGCTTTATGCCAGGACCATTTAAAATTCGAAACTACTCTTCAAATCACAGCTCATCAGAATCCTTGGCACAACCAACCAACACGCTCATCCTAATTCAGAGGCACGATACCTTTGCCATTTGCTGCTGACTGAGACAGGAAAAACTGTAAACGCTGTTGATTCTCCTAAGAAACATTAACAATGCAGTGAAAGCAAAGGTCTTTGCCAAAGGCATTCAAATACCTGAAAATGTGCATTTCTGAGAAAGAAAGGACAGAGAAGGATACTTGCAGACTACGTGCCTTTTCTTATGATCTTACCAGTGCTCTTTCTTAAGTGCTTTTTCTCCTGCTTACATTTTCCAACATAACTCAGCTCCTGTTTAGACTGTTACAAAGTGGAGGTTACCTGATACCTGGGTACCAGGAGAGTTCTTCATCACAGAAATGTCAAAAGAGAAATTATCAAGGTTGGAGGGCATTTTCCATCAGATAACCACTGCCTGTTGCTATAGGTGAACCCATGTGGCTAAGGACCCCAACAGACACAGAACACCTGCACTGAAGCTGCCACTTCCTTAAATAGTTGCTGGGTGCCTGACACGGTGTGCTTGACTTTGAGATTTGCTTAAAGCATAACACAAAAATTAAATTTCACTGTGATTTCCTGTAAAACTTCACAAAGGGTGAACTCGGCATTCCCACTATTGCTAAATAGAGAACACAAAGAAGAGAAAAGAGTTGTCCTCCCCATTCCAATAAAGAAAAATTAAAAATAGGTAATTCAATTTCTTTGTATGGCCATTGACCTATCACATTTGAGAATAAATGCTTCATCTGCTGAACAGGTGATCCGGTCACCGAACTGTCACTGGTTTCCAGGGGTGCCGTTCTTTGGTGACCTTGAGAGTATATTGTTTCAGACAGGGGCAATGCGTGAGGAACGCTTCCACCACCTCCTTGCTGACCACACAGTAGCAGTGGATCTCCAGCAGATTATGGCAGTGCCTAGCCAGCTCTACTAGCGAGGAATTCAAGTCCTCCGAGGATGTGGTTTGTAGCGTCAGCTTCTTCAGAGTACTGCTGTAGCTCTGGGTGACAAACCTAATCTGATCTACCATGTAATTGTAGGTGTTCAGTTGCAGCATGCTCACAGGTATGTTCAGCTTTAGGATCTGTGGTATTGTGCAGCCAGGGACCGTATGATCGAATTCGAGGTCTACACAGAGTCGAGGATGTTTTTGCCTGACAGCAGCCCATAGCTCTTCTGAGATGACTGGTATATATTTGTCCAGCCGCTCACAGAAAATGTCTAAATGGGTGAAAGCTGCTCTTTCTGGCTTGAGCAGCTCTAGAAATACATCGCTGGACAGGCTGGCATAGTAGACCCCCAAGGCTGAAAGTTTGGGACACACACTGAGAACTTTCCTAACGGTGTTCGGTGCCACATTGCACACCAGGGTGCGGTTGTTGATGAACAAACTTTGCAAGTTTGGGTTGGTGGTAGCTAGGAGTTCAACAAGCTCCCCATCGAGAGTGAAGGGCATATTTCGAAAATCAACATGCTGAAGATCTATCTGGTTGTTAGTGTTGCACATATTCCGTATGCTCTGCAGGATGTCCTGGCCAGAGTAGAAATAGGGGTTCTCCCCATGGCACGCAATGCACAGCTGCTGCAGCTTGTGGTTCTGCTTTGCCAGCACATCTAAGATGCGCGTCACGTTCCTGCGGTTGACCTCTTTGGATTGGTCAAATCTAATCTTCAGGTGTTTGATTTGGCTGAGGAACTGGCACAGGCTCTGCAGCATGCCCTCCTCATCCTCTGAATCACAGCTGGAAGGGTAAAACAAAAGGTCAGTCACTGTGGAAGGTAAACCAAGCAAACACAGAGCAGATTCTCTCCTTTATTGTGTTCTGGCAAATACCAACTGATCACACATACATTTCCTCTCACTAGATGCCTGGCAAGTCACTGTAAGGCCAAACTCTGACCGAGGGGAAGAGAGGAGTTCAGCCTTCAGAAAGACCACCAGTGAGGTAAGTGCCACCATGAGGATGACTATCCAATAACTTTGTCTCCTGGTGTTTCTAAGGAGCAACTTGAAGGGACTTACCTGAGAATGTAATACTTCCCGTAGCATCACCAGCAGTTAATATAAAAGCCCACACTGCATAACACCATTTTCTCTGTTATACAAAGAAATGCTAGTCATAAAATGTAGCAACACACACAAATCACAGCTAACATCAATTAGTTGTCACAGCACACCGCTGTAAATCTTCAACATGCCCTGATACGGAATGCTCTTGTTACACCTGCAGAGATGCTCACACTTCAGAAACCCATTCCTCTTACCTGATCTCCGTGAAATGCCAAACGGAGCTGGAAGAAACAGCCCCAGCCCACTGCTTGCACACCTGGAAGGCTGTGTATCTATCTCGAAGAGAAAGGTAATAGAAAATTTGGATGAGGATTTCCTCTGGGATGCAGCTCCACAGGTCAGGGCCTGGAGCAAGCATGCTGCAGATTCAGCTGGGTTCAAAAATTGGGGAAGCTTCCAAAACTGCAGTGAAGTTTCAAACAATCCTGTTTAGAAAAAAAGAAAAAAAAGAAAAAAGAAGATATTTAGCATTTACATACAAAGTCAAACCAGTGCGACTGGGTCACAAAGGGGGTCAGCACTATTTTAAACTTGAAACTTCGCCACATTTTGAAATTCAGCACAAAAATAGAGGAAATCCACGGGCCGAGTGTTTGCACACTATTTCCAATCAAGCTATGAAGCTGGGAAATACTCTTCAAGTATTAAAGATGTCAGATCAAGGCTTTGGGGGAAAAAAAGTGCATTTTCCTGCAGCAAGGGCTTTGCTACTATAAGTAATAAAAATGCAAGAGAATTTTCTAGTGCTGCTGCACTGGTATGCAAAAAGCTGAGATAGATTTCTCAAACAGAGGGGAAAAAAACATCTTTGCAAGCAAAAGCTCTACACAGAAAACAGCCCCACACATCCATTTTTGTACTGACTGCTAAACAAAAGGCCCATAGCAGAATGGGGCAGCTTTATTGCAGTGACTCTTGCCTATAAGAAGACGTGGCGGCCTGATAGAAATGTTTTATTACTCTTAATCCACTCATTATAAGCCCCATTTACACAAGTCTGACTTAGAAGCGGGAAAGCACATTTTGATTGACCTTCTATGTGAGCTATGAACACCTGGGACAAAGGCTGAGATTGATAACATCTGAACATAATGGTATTTTTCATCCACTTTTCTAGATTTTTTTTCTTAAATTATAACCACCGCATAAAATCACCGACACGAGACAGCTTTTCAATCCCTATCGTGAGCAAGAGCAGCATTTTAAACGGCAGAGCTGTGCAGCCTGGAAGCATTCCCATTCCCGGGGACGGCCGCGTCCCACAGCCTCCCCGAATCCCAGAGGAAGCCCCAGGCCACGGAGTCAAAGCAAAACTTCACTCCCACGGCTTTTGCCTGACTGCCGGAGCCCTCCGATGCAAAACAACACAACTTAGAGTGGAGCAGAAGGCCGCGTTTTTTTCAAGAATTCGCCGCTCTGAAGCGTGACTCATTCCTTTCAGTGTGCGATGCGGCAGCACAGCAGCTATCCTATCTGCCATCGTCGCAGTGACAGCAGCGCTTCCCCTTCCCCTCCCCCAACGACGAGCGACAGCGGCCGAAGAACTCAGCTTCCTTCCTGGGAGCCTGCTGGTTGTTGTTGCTGTTTCCTCTGATAGCCCTCTGTGCTTCACCCACCCGCCCCGAGCGGCTCGCACCGGGGGTCGAGGGGGCCGAGGGCAGCGCCCTGCCCCCAGCAGCCCGGGGGCTCCCCGCTCACCCCTTGCGGGCGGCGCCTCCCTGCGTCCGTCTCAGCCGCGCAGAGGCGGAAGCGGCGGCGCCGAGGCCCGGCGGCGGCGGCGGCGGGGGCGGGAGGTAAGGGCCGCCCCGAGCCGCCGGGGTAGGGGGGGAGGGCGGGAGGGGCGTCCGCCGGTGGGGAGTCCGTGGGTTTGTGGGGGGCGGCGGTTCAGCAGAGTCTGTTGTGATAGGACAGGGGGAAATGGCTACAGACTAAAAGAAGGAGGTCGGAGCTGAGGAAGAAGTTCTTCGCACTCAGGGCGGTGAGGCGGTGGCACAGGCTGCACACAGAGCTGGTGCTGCCCCATCCCTGCAGACAGCCAAGGTCAGGGAATGGGGCTGTGAGCACTGCTGGAGCTGTGGGTGTCCCTGCTCAGCGCAGGGAGTGCGAGCAGATGGCCTTTAGGGTCCCTTCCCACTCAAACCATCCTATGACTGTATTAGCTGGCTAGCGAGGCAGGGGCACAGTGAGAATGGAGAGATGGACATGCTGTCGTATAAGAGAGAGGAATCATAAAAGAGCTAGGACTTAAAATGAAGACTTATCCCCAAGAGCTTACCAGTGCAGAGCCAAGTCCTACATGCCCATTGAACCACATGAAGAGTTTGTCTGACCAAACTGATTCCATCCCCCTTCCAATATCTATGGTCTCAGGACTGGTCAAAGTCCATAGTGACAGCAGCAAAGGCAGCACTGCTGGAAGCTGTGTGGCTGCAAAGCCTGCTCTGCTTTATTAGCAGGTTATGAGTCCCTAACTGACACTGATGAAGAGAAACACTGAGGTTCCCTTTCTGTGCGAGAGACTTGTAAGGCTGCTGTGCGTTTGCACTGTGTGTGCCAGCAGCTCTGCAGTGTGTATCGTGTGGTTCCTACATGGGATCCTGCTGTGGTTACGGTTTGCATCAGCCTCTGTGCATCTCTTCTCATGCTGTGCTGTGGCTCTCAGGATTTTGGAGGCCTTGCACCATAGATTATTTTTGCTGAGTTGGCAGGCTTGGATTCTCTGGAGCACGTGCATGCTTCTCAACAGCTTTGTAAACAGAGAGCAAGGCCTTTACTATGGCCATGGGGGTCACTGGTGCTGCAGATGAGGTCAGAATGATCTGATACACCTTCTTGTTGTAAAGTTTTAGATAAATCAACTTTCAGTTTGCAATCTACAATCCCAGAGTACATCTTGGTTGTAATCTTACTGTGCTGGGGAGAAATGAGGCCATAGAGTATTTTTGGACTACAAATAAATGGAATCCAGTGGAGAATGAATGCAGAGCTTTGTGAGTTGCCAAGTTTTCAGGTCATCAGGTTCCATTTTGCTGTTCTTTACAAAATAACAGTGAACTCCTTAAAGGATATCCTTGCTTCAGCAACACCACCACCTCCTTCAAAAAACAGGGCAAATCTGTGTAATCTTTTCATGCTTGTGCTCTCCTGATGTCAGGCCATTTATTCTGTGGTCTCTCAGCTGACCTGTGTGATTTTGTAGGTGCTGAAGATGGCAGGTAGCTCAGCTCCTTGGATCGGCAGTGCTTACCTCTTCCTTCAGTCAACGTGCAAGACTATCATTCTGCCAAATCTCTACGAAAGTGCCCAGAAGAAGCCCTGCGTGTTCAAGGCACTGAAGCTGGCATTAGCAGGTACCCATCCTCTCTGATATATTTGCAAACTGAAAGTCTCATCTCTTCACATAGCAATGCCAAGCCTTTCTTTAATCCCCTACTCAAGGGTAAGGAATTCTGGTGCTTACTCTGCAAACCCAAGACACAGCTAACAGATAGGATGACTGCAATTTCATGCAATCTAGTCCATCTCTTCCACAATTTCAGGCTGTGATTTGAGTTTGGATGCAACTGGATGCAAAATCTTCACTGTCATTCATGCTAACATATCTCCCTCATAACTGAAATTGCTTAGCAATGTGTCCAGCTATTGCTCTTCATCTAATCAGCATACACTCATTGCTGTAGAAGCACTCAGGTGTGTTCAGCTGTTTGCCCATTTCATGAGTGATAAGAGTTATTAATCTGTCTGGATGGGTTATAGTCATGGGAACATCTTCTCTTTTGCCTGCAGTGTACTTCTGTAGGTCTCACTTCAGCTTATATCAGGATTCTGCATCAGCCACAGACTGTGCTTATTTATTCCTTAAAAGGCTACACAGAAGACTCTCCAAAGGTTTACAGTCAGTTTATGCTTAAGAGATTCCTGCCTTTATGCAGAGCTCTCTCACATAGTCTGTTGGAGTGAGCCAGGGGGAAGAAGGAGATGAAGCAATAAACAAAGGGAAAAAGGGGAGACGTTTCATAATCAGTGTGCAGTGTGGTGGTGGTGCAAGCCACCAAATGGGGCACGAGGCAGTGGTGGCATTGGGTAGGAGTGGGGGCAGCCGAGGTGCCAGCAGGAACCATCCCTGGGCCACCAGCAGGGCTTGGTCTTGGAGGCACCTGTCACAGACTTGAGATCAAGATGGCTCCATGCCAGGCATCAGCACCATCATTCCCAGCAGTACTCCTCTGCAGCCCCTGGACACCTCCTCAGAGGAGCCCCCCACCACCTACTTGGACAGCAAGATCTCCATTCCCAAGAACAAGATGTACTCTCGCTTCAGCTTCTGCAAGCTCTGGGCTTTCATGAGGCCAGGCTTTCTCATGAGTGCTACCTACCTTGATCTGAGCAACACTGAGTTGGATTTGCAGTCTCGCCATTGCAGGACTTAAGCTGAACACAGCCATCAGACTGCTGCTGCAGCAGCTGGCTGCCTGGCTCAGCATGATGCTGACCTGCTCCATAGCCACCATGTCCACCTCCTTGTGACTGAGGGAAACGAAGGAAAAGTACAAGCTGTGGAAGCAGGGATGGGTGGACTGGGAGGAGTATAGCGATGCTGTCTGGATGTGAAGGGATGGGATCAGGGAAGCTAAGATACAGGTGGAATTAAACTTGGCAAGGGATGTGAAAAACAACAAGGGATTCTCCAGATGGAAGGGATGGATGAAGGACTGCGTACTCCCTCTGCTAAAGGAGAATGGAGAACTGGCCTCCTCAGACATGGAAAAGGCTGAGGTACTTAACAAGGTCTTTGCCTCAGCCGTCACTGCCAGTCAGGCTTCTTTCACCTCTTGTGTCACTGAACTTCTAGGTGGGGGTCAGGAAGCAAAATCCCTCCAACTGTAGGAGCAGAGGAAGTTGGAGACCACCTCACAAGGCTGAATGTGTACAAGTTTGTGGGGCCATATGCATATGCGATATGCATTCCAGGTTCTGAAGGAACTGGCTGCTGTGGTTGCCAAGCTGTTCTCCGTCATATATGAAAAGTCACGGCTGTCATGCAAAGTCCACAGCAACTGGAAAAAGGGAAACATCATTCCTATTTTTAAGAAAGGGAGAAAGGAAGATCTGGAGAACTACAAGGCAGTGAGACTCATCTCTGTGCCTGGGAAGATGATAGAACAGATCCTCTTGGAAGACTTGTTAAGGCACATGTTAGATGAGACAGCCAGTGTGGCTTCCCTAAGTGCAGGTTGTGTCTGATGAATTTGGTGGCCTTCTATAGTGGAGTGACAACATCAGTGGACAAAGGAAGGGCAACTGATGTCATCTGCCTGGACTTGTGCAAGGCTTTTGACATAGTCCCGCACTGCATCCTTATCTCTAAGTTGGAGAGAGATACCAGATTTGAAGGCTTGACTATTCTGTGGATAAGGAATTGGTTGGATGGTCACAGCCAGAGGTTTCTGGTCAATGGCTGTGTGTCTTGGCAGGTAGCAAGTTAAAACTGAACTCTGGCAACCCGGAAATACAGTGTATCAAGGGAAATTATTATCTCCCTCTGCTTAGCACTCATTAGTCCACATCTAGAATACTGTACCCAGTTTTGGTCCCTGCAGTACAAGAAAGACATTGATAACATGGAATGAGTTCAGCAGGGGGCCACCAAGATGCTTGGTAAGGAGATGCTGAGGAGCCAGACCTGTTCACCCTGGAGAAGAGAAGGATTTGGGGAGCACCCACCACCAGCCTGCCAGTACCTACAGGGAGGCTAGCAGGGAGAGAACGGTGCACTCTGATGGTGGTATGTGGGAAATGTAGGCATGCAGGCATAAATGGAAACAAGGTAGACATTGGATAACAGGTCAAACATTTTCCTCTCGAGGACAAGTTGCCCAGTTGTGTGTTCTCTGTCCTGGCATGGATAAAGCCCTCAGAAACTTGGTCTGACTTCAGAACTGACTCTGTTTGCAAAGGAGGATGGGCTAGCGACTTCCTGGGCTTCCTTCCAACTTGAACTGTCTTGTGAATTATCCTACTTTATGAATGTTTACTTAAACACATTTATGTAGGAGGATTGCAGTTGGTATGAAAAATACTTGATTTCTACTACAGAAATATTATTTCCTTTTTTTTGAAGGCTATTTTTTAAATGAGTGATAGCCAACAGAAGTTATTAAATGAGTGATAGCCAACAGAAGTTATTTTCTGACTTTAACAGGCACAATTACATTAGCATCAGTTGTACTTAAACGTATTTACATCCAAAAAAAATCCTGAGATACAGATAGCCATGAAAGTATGTTTCTCTTCCTACCTTTGCACCAAGCTGACTGTAGACTAATAGTAATTTGAAGATTATAACATATTTACCCAGAACAGCTATCACACAGTGCTCTTTACCTATCATACAGCTGAGGTTGTAGTGTTTAACTAGGTTTACGCAATTATAATGTAATTTCTTCTGGCAGTCATCAGTTTAGCAAAGCTGGCTAGTTGATCCAGTGCAGGCCAGTTCCACATCTAAAGACGTGAAACAGCAGGAAGCCCAACAGATTTGTCCAGTTAGGCTCAATTTATGCCTGCTTTGTTTCAGTGGAATGTGCATCTGCTCACACATTTAAAGGAAAGCTCTCAGTAATGCTAAATGCTACCATGCTCATTCGTACCTAAAAAGGACATGGAATCTGAAGCTGTCAGAAGTTTCAGAAAGAAGCTGCTTTTGAAGTTGCTGCCTTGTACACCATTCAGAAAGGTTTCCATGTCTGTACAACTTTTCCCTACGCCAGCCCTCTTGCCCAGTTATGCAAGCTTTTGTTTAATTAGCACGCACAAAACACAAAGCATGAAGGAAGTAATAAAAATAAAAGGGTGTTTCTGATCAGCAATCCTGAACAGAATTAAAATGCTTCTCCTAAGCACATAGTCCAAGTTATGCATCTAGTCCAAACTAAAGCTTCTGATGCAACCAGCAGTCTGTAAACTCTGTAATACCACTGTTAGCACAGATTTTTAAAGGCTAGGTCATTTGTCCTAGCTAATGCAGAACACGCAGATCTGCTTTGCCTCAAGTATTCCTCTGGGCACATTTAAATAGTGGCATGATGTGTGGTTTAAAAATCATTGGTACAACGGTAGTCTGAGCAGATTCATCCATACTGCTCTGTTCAGGCCAGAAGCAGTACAGCCAGCCTACCACAGGCCAGTGCTGCAAGAGAGAGCGTAGAAGACAAGGTCAGTGTGCACAGCTAACCAAATTTAAGCTCTGCTGGGAGAAGGAAGGATGAATGCCCGACCTCTCTCTCTGTCGTCCATGTCTCTCATGCTCCATCCACACTGACTTCAGAAGGTACATCCTTGCCTTGTCCTCGCTGACATTTTACCGTGAATTCATTCTTTGTGCAAAGAAATTTAATGATGTCCAATCTGACAGCCAAAATTCTTGTGGGTGGGTCTGTCATGTAGCTGGGTCTGTCATTTGCCATTTGCGAGATGCACTGAAGGCAAAAGCCAGGAGCTATTTGTGGGCACAGGGCTGGGAAAGAAATGCTAGGTCTCCTTCCAAGACCTTTACCACTGCCTGAAACTCCAGCCATGGGGACAGAAATCTGGCTCAGAACTGAACTGAACTGTGCATTTTGGTGTATAAAATGTATATCTCTGTTGTGTACTGTTTTAATCTAACCATTTCTGCCCTAGAAGTGGAACCTCAAAATTAAAACCTCCCCCAGTGAGCTGCTTTGGGACAGTTACGTGGGCTGTAGTACTGAACAGCTTCTGCTGGATGCCACACTGCAGGGATTCATGGTCACAGGGCAGCAAAACCTAATCCTTTCCTCTTGGTTTTATATACAGGCTTTTCATCCCAGAGGACTTTATCACAGAGAGAAGACGATTCAAAAGCTACTCCATTGCAGGCTTGGTGGTGGATGGGAGTGGGTCTGGGTTGTCTGTCTCATGCCTGGATAGTGACTCTGCTCACTTCTCCCTGCCAGACTCCACCGGCAGTGTGAATGGTGTGGACATGCTCAAAGTGCACTGCAGCCACCCACACCTGATAGTCCAGCTCAAATTCTGCAAGCAGGAGAACTGCCGCCGCTTCCTGCAAAGTTACCGGGAAGGATTGCTCCAGAAGTCCCTCCAGAACCACCTCCAGCTCTCCTTGGCCATGACCACGGTGCCTCTAGAAATGGAGCTGAAGGCTGGCAATGAGCACCTGGACAACATGCTGAAGGATGAGGATCGCTGCCTAGAGTGCATCTACAGAGAAAAGGTGAATGGGAGAGGGAGGGAAGCCAAGCAGTAATGAGAAGCAGTAGCACAGGATGCAAAGTGGGTGCAAATTCTGCTCTGCTGCTGTGCACTGGGCTGCTAACTTCTCCTTCCTTCAGCTCTCAACTGTAATATGGAGAACAGCTCTGCCCTTCCACAGAAAAGATCTGGGCACTTTTCTCAAGGACCATAGAGTTACCTTTCTCCCCTGACTCGCACATCTCATCCTTAGCAATGGTAACTGTTCCTAAAATGAGCACGAGCAAAAACATCACACAATGCACCAACAGCTTATGACAGAGTAGGGACACGCAGCATTTGCTGCCAGCAGCAGCAGGCTGCTGTTCTGACAGCAGTGCCTCTCTCTCAAAGATGATATCTAGAGTCCATCTCATCTCACACTCTGACTAATCCTGCTAGCAAGAACAGGGGTCGGTACTGGAGCCCATCTTGTTTAATATCTTTATTGATGACCTAGATTAAGGGATTGAGTGCACCCTTAGTAAATTTGCAGATGACACCAAGTTGGGAGGTGGTGTGGATCTGCCTGAGGGTAGGGAGGCCCTTCAGAGGGATCTGGATAAGCTGGATCGCTGGGCTGAGGTGAATGGGATGAGGTTCAACAAGGCCAACTGTCGGGTCCTGCACTTTGGCCACAACAACCCCATGCAGCACTATAGGCTTGGGGACGAGTGGCTGGATGAGTGTGAAGAGGAAAGGGACCTGGGGGTGTTGGTTGGTGCTCGGCTGAACACGAGCCAGCAGTGTGCCCAGGTGGCCAAGAGGGCCAACGGCATCCTGGCCTGCATTAGGAATAGTGTGGCCAGCAGGAGCAGGGAGGTCATCATCCCCTGTACTCAGCACTGGTGAGGCCGCACCTCAAGTACTGTGTTCAGTGTTGGGCCCCTCACTACAGGAGAGATGTTGAGGCCCTGGAACGTGTCCAGAGAAGGGCAACGAAACTGGTGAGGGGTCTGGAGCACAAGTCTTATGAGAAGGGGCTGAGGGAGCTGGGATTGTTCAGTCTGGAGAAGAGGAGGCTCAGGGGAGATCTCACTGCACTCTACAACTTCCTGAAGGGAGGTTGAGGAGGATGAGGAGGGGTTTGGCCTCTTTTCCCAAGCAACAAACAGGATCTGAGGAAATGGCCGCAAGTTGTACCAGAGGAGGTTTAGGTTGGACATAAGAACTTTTTCTCTCAGAGAGTGGTCAGGCATCGGAATGGCTGCCCAGGGAGGTGGTGGAGTCGCCATCCCTGGCAGTGTTCAAGAGAAGTCTGGATGAGGAGATGCGAGATCTGGTTTAGTGCTTGTGGTAGCAGTGGTGATGGGTGGATGGTTGGACTAGTTGATCTTGTAGGTCCTTTCCAACCTTGTGATTCTACAATTCTATGATTCTAACAGTGGGATCTTGTCATCTTACCACAAAACCAAAGCACTTGCTGTGATTAAGCTTATTGCCTTTTTCCTCTCCTCTTGTTTTTTTTCCACCTGGAACTACCAATATCTGACAGCTTTGCTTCCCTCTCAGCGGTCCTTAGGATCAGGCAGTCTCTGCCTCCACTGGAAGATAGGCACGAGAGCATGTTCTGACAGGTTGCTTTTTTGCAAGTGCAGAGATGAAATGCAAACCATTCCCCCAGGACCAAACATGTGATAACACACACCCTTTCAACTTCTGCTTGCTGCTCACTCCCTCTGCTAAATTAGCTGACTGGACAAGAGAAATGGGCTTATTGTCTGTTCCCCAGAATTGACTCAGCCTAACCTCTGCCTACCAGTGCAGGAGCCAGAAAGATCAGTCACCGGCTGAGGGCAGTGCTGGGTACCAACCCGCTGTATGCGAGCTTAAACGCTAAACTCAGTCAGAGCACTCACCGAGTTTGACTGCTCACGCATGCTCTGCATTATTTCCTTATCCTCTTTTCCCTTACTTTCTCTTTGGATATCAGATTGGTTTTATCTCGGTTAGCAAGAAAAACTGGCTTGGAGAGGTTGCAGGAAGCACTAGGAACAACACTTGAGTATGGGAGGGGAAGGCAGGGAGGAGAGTAGCAGGAGCTGCCTGCTTTGGTGGCCATGAGCTGTTAGATCAGCTCACCCTGTGTTGTGGGTCTGACTCTCATGTGGAGTAAATCAGAGAAGCTCTGCTGCCTTAATTCTTGCAATGGGCTTCTGAAAATAAACGTGGACTAGGAGCAGTTTTGTGCAGCCTATAAGTAGTCACTGATGCATGTGACAGACCCAGGAGGGGGACACTGCCCATTTCATATCATACTGCGGGTAGAAATGCACAGACTTATGCCAGAACTCCATTAGAGTTCTGTCCAATTTACAACACAAGCTATAGCAATCTCATCGCTTCTCTCTCAACACCATAATCTTAAGCCGCACTGAAGACCTGCCCTCCAACTAAATACCTACGGCTTTGCGAGATGGTGAACGTGGCATAAATCATCAATGCTGTTTGCATTACAGCCTGACCGCCTGCGGGACGAGGAGATCACAGAGCTGGAGGAACGGCTTAAGAGCCTGATTCTTCACCAGAACATCAACAACAACATGCCTTCCAAGGACTGCATGTCACTGAACTCCCCATCTCTACCTTCTCAAGGCAGCTCCCTTTCCCCACAAGTCACATTTCTTTTTCAGGGACAGCAGTTTGGTGAGTAATAAGAACTGAGCCAGAGAATCTCAAAGGCCAGAAGGGAGCATTAATGTCACCATGTGGTGGAGTATACCTCGGGTAAACTAAGGATCTCCCAGCATCCCGTGGAGAAGGAGTTGCAATAGTAATAAGATACTGTCACACTCCTTCAGATCAGGCCTTGGCTTATTTTTGTCCTGGGGTGGCTTGCTGGTCTGCTTAGTCCAGGCTCCCTGCAGTACACCGTCTGTTTCCAGTGATGTCCACTGCAGAAAGCTTTCAGGTGGTCCTGTGTAGCAGTTTTAGTTTGAGATCAGCTTGGTCTTTTCCGAGTGTGCCTAAGGTGTGTGAACAATCCCCAGTGCTAAACAGCTGAGGAGAGAGCTCATGTCTCCATTTCAGTAATTAAGGATGTGTAGCCAGGGAACGGGGGGCTTGGTCTGAGTTGCTTTTGAAAGGCTGAAACAAAGAGGATGTCTGTCAAAGAAAATTGAGCTCTGGCAAACCCCAGGAAAAATAGGAAAATAAAAAGATGTTAGGCAGGGGCAAGCCCAGATACCTTGATGTCAAGGAAGGATTTTGGAAGGGGAATGAGCCTGACAGGATCCCAGACAAGCCAGAGCAGACAGCTGGGAGCAGGGAGCAGGTAAGTGCCACCCAAGCCATCGGTGCTACTCAGTTGATTTTCTCTTTCCAGTATTAGAGGATTGTGTCAAGAGTGCACAACCCCTGCCCGCAGCAAACCAGTCCCTTTAGCCTCACTGCTCTTGCACTTCTTCTCCCAACACAGTGCTGGCCAGGTGTTAAAATACCAGCAGACAAGCAGAGCAGCAGCACAGCTGTCTAACAATGCACTGTGAGTTCTGAACAGCTTCCCAGCTCCACAGAACACTGAGCAAACCTTGGACTGACTCTGCCTACATCCCATCAGCCACGAAACCCTCTGTTTAATCTGCCTTCTGTTCCTTTCAGACAACAGAATGCTCACACCAGATGACCACCAGAAATTTGCCAAGCTTGTGTCCAAGAAGTGGAAGCAAGTGGGCCGCTCTTTGCAGAAGAACTGCCGGGCCCTGCGAGATCCTGTCATTGATAACCTGGCCCACGAATACGACAGAGAGGGACTTTATGAACAAGCCTATCAGATGCTTCTCCGATTTATCCAGTCGGAGGGGAAAAAGGCAACGATAGCACGACTGATTGCAGCCCTGGAAGAAAATGGTCTCACCAGCTTGTCTGAGGAGCTCTTGGGCCTCCATTCCAATGAGGATGATTCCTAGAGCCCAAAGGGTAGTGGCATTGCTGAGGGCTTTCTTGCTTTAGCTAGTGTATGAGACTGCTGCCAGCGTCTGGGAATGTAATGCCTTGAAAATCACTGCAGGTTTATGTGCTGAAGGGAGTGCCCTGGGCAGTTTCTGTGCTCCCAGAAGCCAACATGGGGTTCTGATGTTCCTTATTTCTTTCTGTTTCCAGAAGTCGATGTTACTTTCCTGTGAACCACTGAGAGAGGCTTTCAGCCTGACTTCCTTCAGGACTGAAATGTCACAGAGAAGCAGCCAGGCAAATTAACGAGCCCTAGGGGAAGGTGGGAAGAGGTGAAAAGCAAGGAAGGCATCTCAGAGAATTTCCCTGGGAAGCAAAGCCAGTGTTTCTCAGATGTGGCCCAGGGCCATCACCTGGAGAACTGCAATATGTTGTCTTATATTGACATTTATGCCTTCAGGCTTGAAACTACGTAAAGACAAAGGAAAAGTCAAGTTTATATTGTTTTCTTTGTTCTTCAAATGAGGACCATCTGCAGCAAGTACACCTGTCCTGCTCTATCCCAGTGTAGTTCCTTCCCATATCTCACCACGTGAAGGTTCCCCTTTACTTAAGGCAGTCATCATCTTCCACAGGGCACAAGATTGCTGCTGTAGAACAGACTTCAGGCACTGAACAAACAGTGTGGATAAGCACAAATTCAGAGGATGACTCCCAGCTCTTTCAGGACTATGGTGTACAATAATATATTGACTGCCTCATGTCTAGCACTTCTCACCAGCCTGGAAGAGTTTGTGAAAAGAAAAACACAGTGCTGCAAGAATAATATACAGCCTTAGAGTCAGCAAGTTACCTACAGGTCACTGATTGAACCTGCTGCTGTATGGTGCATTGCAGCATCAAATACCAGCCAGACCCCACCGAGCAAGCCTCTCCAACCAGCTGGCTGCCAGTGCCTTCGCTCAACATGTCCTTGGCTGCTGAATTCACCAGAGAGGGTTGCTCGCTTGTGCTTCTTGAGTGTCAAGATTTGCACAGAGCCTTTCCAGTGACAAGTGTTGTTGCTGTGTGACACTTGGGCATCAGATCCCATGCCTGGACCTACCTGCCTTGCTTTTGAGGGCAAAATATTGCTTACAGTTCCAGTGGGATAAGCCTGCTGTCTCTTGGTGTGTTGATGCAGGCTGCGACAGAGCAGAGCTCTTTACCTGTACCAAAGCACAGAGCAACAAGTTTCTAGCACAACACAGGTCCCATAAAGCACAACAACCAGTTTTGACATATTCCTTATTTTTTATTGATACGTTTTTACCTAGGTGTCTCTGTTAATTCTCTTCCTCTTTGACCTTCCCATCCATGGGAAGGAACAGCTGGTGGTCTTGGAAGTTATGTCAGACAGAGAAGAATGTTTTCCCCTCCCTTCCAGCAGTACCAGCGCTCTCCCCAAAAGAAAATGAATATCTCTGCCATGTTTCCTTTTGGGACCAGCACAGTGATGCTGGTCTTTGTTAGTTTAGGCTGCAGTGGGACTGTACTTCGGAGCATTTAGCTTTCCCTGGCTGGGGAACTCTGTTTGACAGCAGCCCACCTGGCCAATGGTATTAAAAAAAAAAATCAGAAACTTGAAAGTTACTGTAAGAGCAACAGTGTTTGCTCTTTATTTTGCAACAAATGACTTTTCAGAAAACATGATCTGTGCACGGTCTGCTGCCTCATTGGTAGTGAATATTTCTAAGTTCTCAGCCTATCGGTATTCATGTGCTCAGTGTTCCTACAATTATAAAGCAGTGGCTCATTGGTGTATAAAAGCTTTTATATCATCTCTTAGCACTCAAAATGAGAAGAGCTCATTCTTCAGCATCGACTTCAAGTACAAAACCTTTCTTTGCTGTTACTACGGAGCACTAAGCATGAATGCTTTTTTCTTCTTGTTTTTTTATAATGCAACCGTTGTGCATTTTATTCCTCTGCTAGCAATTGGCCTGTTGTTTCCTCTTACTCACAGATTCCCTCCCTAAAGTGCCATTAAGTGCTGGAGCTCCTGGCTCCTTCTTTTCAGAAATCAGGTACACCAGTAGTTGTATGTTATGTGCAATGCACATTTGATTCTGGTCTCAAGCAGACTCCAGCCTGCTAAAAGAGTTGGGTTTTTTCTGTGTCATTTGGCACAAACTTAGATAGAGGCAGTTTTCACAGATGCCTTGTGATGAAATAGACAGATTATAGGATGTGAGAATCCAGTGTCATTTGCATTGAATTGACATGTGGTTAGGGCATGACTCCGGACTTGGGCCTTTTTTATCCAGAAGATTTTATACCTGTTGTGCACCAGCATGCCAGGACGAGGGGACTTACAGCACACAGGACAGGAAGGAGCACTCGCAAACAAAAAACATTAGCAAAGGTTTATGGAAGAAATTAGAGTCTTTAATTCTGATAGCAGTGCAGTGGGTGAAACCAGAGGAAGAATTACATGTTAGGGATACTTGCTGGAAAGCAGGCAGTCAGTGCTGGGCTTTCTTCTTTTCCTGGACAAAGTTGTTGCGCACTGCCCCTACTCAGGTGCCAAGACATGCAGATGACCCTGCGTTAGTACAACTTATACTGATCAGCACATCTAGCATGTGAGATGGGCTGAGAGCAAAGCTGCAGCTGGACTGGGCTGCATCCCATGGCAGCTCTTCCCTATGTGTAGATACGCCTGAAAAAAATACTGCTGGGGGAGGGCATCAAACATGCATCAAACCAGCACACAATATTAAAAGCAAATGAAGATAGTTATCAGTTCTATGTAAAAAAATGAAATGACAGACAAAAAATAAACAGCAGAAACCAGGCCAAAACATGAGTCCAGGGAAGGATCCAAGAGGGCTTTTGTTGTGGTGCAGACTGTTTCTGTGGTTTTAGCAGTGTTTCAGATTTGAAGGAGGCTCCTTTCAGTCTGCCAGAAGGAATAAAAACACATCCAAAGGAGGATTTGAGCGAGTTGTTTTGGCACAGTGGAGCTACAGCTGGGCAGCAAGAGGGAGTGGAAGTCAAAGTGTGCAGACTTTCACATGAGGGAGCACTCAAAGTGTAAAACGGGCACAAAGGAAAGCATCGAACTGCCCTGCAGGACAGAGCCAGCCAAAGGCCAGCATTGGGCCTCTTAGATGATGGTGAAGAATACACCAAAGATTTTAACATACTTCTGAAAAAGACTGCGCATCATCCAGCTGATCAATCAGAGCGGGGGCAGGGAAGCTGCTTTCTGCCAGCCTTAGTTCTCACAAGCTGCAGCTGCCTATGGACGAGCTGACACAAAAAGGACAGGGAACCACTGGAAAATCATGAGCCAGATCGAAAAGAAATAATAAAATTCACTTCCAGTTTTTCACAGCAAGTCAAATTAAAAACATGCCAATTGACCGCTTGCAGCAGCATTTTCCAGGGTTCCACACACTTGCAGAGGCAGATACGTGGGTTATTTTTAATGCAGAATGGGAAGCTCATATTTGAGCACCGCAGAGCTTCAGGGGAGCTCCCAGCTAAAATGGTTTCCTGAAGTTTCACAGGAAGTCTCAGTACTGTATCTGTCTCACAACCTGGGGGAAATTGCAGCAGAAAATGTCAAGATCTGGACAACATTAAGATCAAAAGGTGTGTAGGGTGAGGGAAACCACTTGCTTGGGGAAGCCATAGGTGCCTAGAGAGGAAGCTGCTTTAGCAAAAGGTCTTCCCCTCGTGTGAAGAAATTGTGCTTTTTTCCTTTTTTCCATTCATTGAAAAATCTGCTTCAGCACTGAGGAGACATCCTCAGTGGGTCAGAGGGTCAGCTCTGCCTTTCCAGAGATACCTCAGAACAGGAAACCTAACATGGCACACAAGGCACTGAGGGGCCCCAGACTCACTTGTTTAGTTTAACTGAAACTTCATATGTAGCTACGAACCTCTGGCATTGAACATCTGAATCCAAGACAGTACTGGAATGGGGATGGAGAAGGTTTCTTCAGTCTGACCAACACACCAGGGTGGATGAGTGGGGTTGGTGAGGTGCTCTGCTTCCCACAGCTGAGTCTGGCCACTTGGCTTTTGCACAGCAATGGGTGAGGCAGTTTTTAAGGCCTGAAGTAAAAAAAATTGCACCTTTTTTTTTCTTCTCTGGATTTCACTAAGCTTGAACTTTTAAAGCCAGTAAAGGAGTTTGACTAATTTAAATCAGTTGGAGATCTGTGGTCAAGTCCCCTAGTCATCAGTGGAAAATCTCTTGCTACCTTCTAGCTCCAAATTTTCACAATATGCAGCATCAGATTGGGATCAGCATCTGCAGCTGTGGACTGCAAAGCCATGCATACTCAGGTCTGGGACATTTAGCCTCCATGGTATTGTCTTCTATAGGGAAAAAAAAAAAAAAAAAGCACTTTGGTCTATTTTTCCATTCTCTTTTATAAATAAACATATACTTTTGACAAAAAGAGCCTGAGAGACTTTCTTTTTAAACACTTCATATGGTGGTGAGAAGAAAAGGGTTCTGAAGTTCTGGCCTCACCAGCTACCACCAGCTGTCACAGCAGCATCCAGCTATAGTTTCTGGATGCAGAAAAGAGTCCTGCCCCAAGGCCGGTGCCCACCTGAAAGTTCATGGCTGCAATTTCAAGTCAAAATCCAGCAAAGCCAGCACGGCTTCTTCGGTTTCCAGTGACTCATGGTTGAGCTTGTTCAGGAGGGTTCACCCCAAAGTGCCATCTGGCAGCGCTCCCCGTGTTCCCTCCAGTACTGCTACATCTGTGAGGCTGCTCCGAGCCCATAGCACCACAGCTGCCCCCGAGGGCCCCACTCATGGTCAGCGTCCTCGGGGGCAGCAGCCCACTGCGGGGGAGCTGCTGGGTTTGAACTTCCCGTCTTCTGCAGTGGGTTTGCACAGGAAGCCATGGGCTGACCTGACAGCTGCACTCAGGGAAATTCCTTTAGCCATGAACTGGAGCAGAGCAGTATTTCACTCTGACACACTGAAACCTCAGACAGTGCTTTAAATCCCAAGATCGACCCTTCTTCATTTATCACAACGCTGTATTCCCAGCGGCACAGCTTGGCTCCCCCAGGGATGTGATGGGCAGCAGGGCTCTGCCCTACGGCAGGCAGAAGGACATACACTGAGCGAGCCAGTATTGTTATGCAGAGTGACACAGCTCCGAGCAAAGGACACCGGTCTGTTCCTCACCTCCGGGACTGTCAACCGGGGGGGGGGATGAAAGCTGGATAGCCTGGGGCTGCTGCTGTAGAGGAGAAAGAGGGAGGTACCTTCAGCCACACAGGGATTTTTTGAAAACAACCAAATAAGTCAAAATCACAGTTTTATGACAAGCTTGGCATAAACAAAAAGCTGCATACTATGGAGGGCACTCTCCAGCCTTGGGAAGATGAGTGGTCAGTGCGTCCAGTGCAGAAACAGAGAAACCAAGAGACAGAAACAGAAACTGCCATTGGGTAGGTAGTGACAACCATTCAGATTCAGCTCCTGTTAAAACCTTTTTGTGTTGAAGTAATTCAAATTAAGAGTTTTAAAATAAGAAGAAGGCAGGGGTGTTAGTTTGGTGTTCAGGGAAGTTTGGTGTAGTTGGATTATTAGGAAAAAATTCTGCTCTGAAAGAGTGGCAATACAGTGGCACAGCTGCCCAGGGAGGGGGGAGTCAGTATTCCAGGAGGTGTCCGAGAGCCGCAGGGATGTGGCACTGAGGGACGTGGGTAGTGGGTGATATTGGTGGTAGGTGATGGTTGGACTTGATGACCTTAGAGGTCTTTCCCAACCTTAATGATTCCATGATTCCATGATCAGCCTTCAGCCTCTGCTCAGCTCTCCATCCCCTCCCTGCTAGAATAAAGGAACAAACGCCAGGTTGAGTTTCCTTCTTGGACTGAACCCAACCTCAGTTTCTGCAACCTTTGCAGAGGTAAATAATTACAACGGAATTAAAACAAAACAAAACAAAAAGCCAAATTGGGGGGGGGGGAGGGAAGGGAGGGAAGGGGAGAAAAAATCCTCTTAAAAAAGAATGGTTACAATTTAAAAAAAAAATCCTTTTTTTTTTTTTCTTTTTTTTTCCTGGTTGCTTTAGCCAGACAAAGAGCAGAACCCAGGGGACCCCCAGGCTGTCCCTGCGCTCTGTGCCGCAGGACAGCTGCGCGCACGGCCGCCGGTCACGTGCCGGCGTTGGGTCGGCAGCCAGCTCTTCCCGCGGTGCGGCCGCTCCTTCCACCCACCGACCTCGGGCAGACGGTGCCCATCGTGGCGGACCCCGCGGGCCGAGCCCCCCCAGCACCGCGCGGACACGCTGTAGTGTGAGCGCGGCGCGGGGTGCAGGGGAGAGCCCCGCTCGGCTCGGCCAGAAGTTCCTCGGTTTTGCTGAAAGGCTGAAGAATGTCTTCCGCTAACCACATCCAGATGTGCCTGCCTAGCAGCTCGCTGCCGGGACGGTACCGAGGGGACGCGGGATCCGCGCTATCAAATGGGATGTAAGTAGACATTACGTGCGTTCCCTCGGGGCAGAGCCGCGCCGCGAGCGGTGGGAGTTCTCCCGCTTCCTCGTTGCCGCGCACCCCTCTGCCAGCGCTTCCCTCTGCACTGTGGCTCCTGAGACGTGTCTGCCCGCGGAGCCCCAGGTTGCCATCGCAGCCTCCGGACGCACAGCCCTCGCCCCTCGTGCGCTGTGCTTTGCTCTCCATAGGGCGCTCTTTGCGTGTCTTCGGTTGCTGTCACAGCACAAAGTTTGGGGCTTCTTTTAGAGAACGGCTGCCGGGGTTTCTCCACGGCCACAGCGCAATGTACGGAAAAATTGCTTCCGTCCTGCGAGAGGACGGGAATCTCTCCTTGGGCTCTCATGGCTGTGCGCTGAGAGGGAAACGTGGGAAATTGGAAGAGAAAGAGCAGAATGAGGCAGGAAGTTGCTGAGCACGACTTGCAGGAACTTTCGGCCGCTCTGAGACGCTCATGCCGTCCTGTCAGCCTGTTTGTGGAGCTGCCTCTCACAGTGGTGACCAGGTGTGACAGGACAGCCACACCAACGCCGTGTAACTGCCGTCTCCTCACACCCCACCAGGCCAGGCCAGGCTGCAGGAGGCTGTCATGCAACAGGAGCGGCCAGATAGGAGCCGATGGAGCCCCACGTTGCAGCACTGGGGCAAGCTGGGAGAGAAATAGGGGCTCCTGCCCCATAGCAGTGGGGATGCTGTCTGCTCACGGGCAGAGCCTGTGGTACCGGGTGGCCTCACACTGCCTTCACTTGGCTCCAGCTCCCAACCCCTGGGAGAGCTCTGCTGAGACATCCAGCTAATTAAACCTGCTTTCACTTTGTTTAGGGAGTTCAGAATGGAGCGAGACTGGCTTTTTTTATGGTTAGGCAGCATAGGGACTGTTTTTCTTACTTGTTTTTTGTAGGGCTTTGCACTAAGCAATGTGCCAAAGGGCGTCTCTTTGTTTCAGCCTGCCCTGTGTTCTGGGCAAGATGCTCAGATCGCTCAGCACCACTGTTAATTCTAGAGCTACAAATGGGACTCTCCGCAGCTATCCTGCAGCACACACACACACAACTTGTTTGGCACCAAGGCTGCTAACAGCATTCACTTTGATGATTTCTTTTTTTTTTTTTGCACCAAACCAAATCAAAGAAACAAGAACAAAAAAAAGTAATGCCAGAACTAGAGCTTGTTACATGACAGCCAAACAACAAATAAAGTGGGCATCTTCTCCTGGTCAGATGCACAGAACTGTTCTTTTCCCTTTTAAAGGCTACAAAGCCAGCCCAAACCACTAAATGTGAGCAGTTCTGTGCATGCTTTCATGCACTGGGTGCTGATGTTTTCCTGCAGCACCCAACAGAGTTAGACACCCATGGGACACAAAATGAAGTCTTGCATGAGACTTGCACTCAGACCAATCTGCTGTGTTTCAAAGCAACAGGAGGTGCAAGGAGCCCAGGATGCTCCTGGCATCCCCATGGGCTGCCAGAGGCCAGCGTGGCTGTGAGCAGGAGGGGAAGGACTGCAGGAAAGGCAGCATCACCTGGAAGCAGTGCTGTGAATGGGAGCTCTGTTCCTCTGCCCAGCATGGAGTGAGAGCCTGCTCCCAGAGCTGGGCCAAGGGGAGGGGCAGCGCGGGGGGAGAGGCTGAAAGAAGAACAGAAAATCTAATAACCTGCTGTGTCAAGTGAGCTGCTGGTGAAATCCCCACAGCTGCCAAATAGCCCAGAAATTGGGAAATGTCAAGCACTGGGAAGCAGATTTCTTCTGGGGGTCCCAGAGGTCTTCAGCACTTGTAGGACCTGATGTACAGGACGTGATCACCAGGACACGTGGTTTACCAGCACAAGAGCTGGCAAGCATCACTTTGGCAGATGAGGCAGGGTTGAGGAACTAAGGAGCACTGCCTCTTCCCATAGGATTTGTTCTGAGGTTCTCTGGGGGCTGGGATTCCACATCAGAACAGCAGCACCAGGCTGAGAGCAGTGCCACCATAAGCAGGGGGTAAGCGGTGTTGGGTGGCTTTAACATGGGCAGATGTGGCACAGGAACGGTTCCACTGCTGCAGCAGGCAGAGCTGACAAAGGAGATGGAGCAGAGAAGCACAGAGGGTATCACAGCTCTCCTTCTGGAGGCCCACATCACTCCCAGCTGCAGGTTTGCTCACGGTGGACATTGTGCGGTTGCTGTCGGGTTCCTCGAACTGAACTGCTCCTATGTGAGGATGTTCTCTGGTCTTCAGCTGCACACAACGAGAGCTGCTACAAAAGAGCTGGGAGGGGGACAACCCCTGCTGCTGGCAAAGCCCAGCGCTGGGCGCTGTTCCCATCAAACAGGTTTAAGCAACACAAAGCAAAACCAAACAGCTCAAACCTCAAGTGCTGCCTCAAAACACCCCCAGTACCCCAGATTTTCCAGATTCCTCTGAGGACTGCAGAAACTCAGCCCTCAGCACTTCCTTTAGCTCTTTGAAGCAGGTAGGGCATCTCCATCAGCAGCCCGGCCCCTCTCTGGCACAGCCCAAACCTTCCAGCAGAGAGGGAGAAGACCTGGGTGGAAATGCTTGCTGGGCAGCATGCTCTGGGGTTGACCACCTTTATGCTTGGCTGTTCTGGACCCCCTTCCTCCACGTAGCACATCTGCAGCTTGCTTTGCTATCACAGCTGCTTTTCCTGAGGCTGAGCAGGCTGAGTCACCACTCTTCCAGCGCAAAGCAGTGTGCCAGAATCACCACGCCATCATGACTGAGATCCAGGAGCAGTATCCAAAGGCTTTTCCCCACGTGTGAGCAGAAGCGCCAAGTAACGGAGATGTGGCAGCCGCTCCAAGAGAAGAACATTTCCAGGATGAGCCGAAAGCTTCACATCATTCAAGTGAAAATGAAGGGCGAGCAGGTTTTATGTTTTAAATAATCTTTTAAGAGTTTTTTATTGCAGCCTCCCTTGGCTACTTGTCAGAATCTTTCAAATATACAAAAAGCAGGAGCTGGTTCCCCCGGCTCTCCCTACTGCCCCGCCAGCTGTGTGCCCCCAGCCCTCCTGCCCTGCATCTCCACCCCTCCAGCCCCACCTCTGCCAGGACCCTCCTGGTCTGCCCCGAATGACTGCAGCTGGGCTCTCCACTCATCAGGCCTGCAGCATAAGGATGTGCTCAATTGTTTGGCATCACACATCTGCTCACTTTGAAAGCCCTGTAATTGTTATTATTGTTTTTGTCCCCGGTGCCAAGGCGGTGAATAACCCTTTTGGCTTTGGGACATGACAGTCTCTGCCACAGACATCAGCTGCTCTGAACTCAGGGACAGGACAGAGCTGACACCTGTGTGATGACTGAGGGCATTTGTCTCAAAAGAAGGAAATAATTATCACTGACCAGGAAACCCACATCACTCAATCAAGGGATCACTTCGAAGGCTGGTGGTTCTTCTTGAAGACTGGATGTCTGTTCAGCACCAAACTGCTTCAGTTCACCATGAAAATTGCTGTTTCGGATTCTTTTCTTACAATAAATGAAAACACAGAAGAAAATCTGGGCTATCAGCCCAGGCTTAAAACAATTCAGGGTTTTTATTGGCTTCTTTTGTGGATCCTTTTTGCCAGATTCGGAGATGCTGGCAGGATAAATCTGTAAGTCATGGAAATCATGAGTTCCATTATTTCATTCCAAACCGTAGCTGACAAAATTAAACATGGGAAAGAGCCAGGACTTTTATCCAGCTCCCTAATTACCATCTGGAGCCTGACAGCTGAAATAAGATCAAACTTTTGTATAGAACGAGGGAAAAAAATTGCTATCAAGATGAGGAAAAAGATGAGTGGAGACACCCAAGCGGTCAGGATCCATCCTGCCCAGAGCTGCGCGTGTCCTGCTCACTCTGGAGTGCCGTGATGGCATACCCTGCTGAGCACAAGTCATGCTAGTTTGGGAGAGCTGAGAGAAAATGATTTTAAATCTACCTGGGACACAAAGAGCCTTAGTGGGGCATAAGCAAACCACTTGTGAAAGTAATGCTAGGAGAAGAGTGGGGGCAGTGCAGAGGTTAGTGTATATGTTGGAGCTGTGCGTGGGGAAAACATAACTGGTGCCATGGGATGACAAACTGCTCTTTGCTGCAAGAGTAACTTGGAGATGGGGTCAAGTAGCAATGAAAAAATGTTCAAATGAAGAGGTCCAAGAAACCTGCATCTAACAACTGTAATGGAGGTAGCCAAGAAATTAACTTGCCTTTTTCATTTTGACTAGATCCCTGGGAGTAACACTGTTATTACTGTTACTGTTATAATTACAGGCTTGTTCATCTCATCTCATTGTGAGCTTTAAAAAGGTTATCTTATGGCCAACCCAAAATTCACAGCTAGCATCAGCACATGATACAACCTATGACAGTGAGAAAGGACTTGCTGAAAAAGGATGTACTGAGCTAAAGGGAATCCTGGCTGAGGCCAGAATCCAGCCAAGAAGCAGTGCTCTCGCAAACAGCCAGCTGAACTTCACCTAGTTCAAAGATGATAACAGAAAACTGTAATATATTCAAAAGTATCTTTTACTAACATGGCACAGGCAAGATGTGTAGTCACATATGTGTGAGGCTACCAACAGCTCTTCCCCTGAGCCAGATTCACCTCCTGCTTTCCACCTTCTTCTAACTCCCTTTTTCTCCTTGCAGCTGAAGGACTGATCGAATGAGACAGAAGATCCCTGGGAAGAGCGTAAGTAGGGAATCAAATCTTGTATAGCACAGGGCAGCTTCATCTCTCATGTGCAAATGAAGCATTCCTAATACCAGTCTCTGCTGAGCTACTGTGCACTGGGATTTATCTGCATGCTTCTCACTTACCAGTTAGGAGCAAGTTGGCAGAGGCAGCATGGCCCTTCCAACCTTAATAATGGAAGTTATTCTGAATAGCTTAATATTTTATAAAGAGTACGGGCGGTAAAAAGACCCCATGTGCATTCAAGAGCGTGCCTAATGCATTCCTTCTGAAGGCACAGATCATAGCTGGTTCAGGAGAGCTCACTTTGCGTTCAGGGGAGAACTCCAGTGATGGCCCAACCAGACACACTGCTGCAGAACATCTGCCCATCTGCCAAGGGACCACGGCAGAAGAAATTAAGTCTAAAGACATCTGAAAGTATGGTGTTGTCCATTATTCTCCACCTTCCTCCCTAAGTGGAGAAGTGCCTGAAATGGTATAAAGTGCTCAGCAGAGAGGGAGGGGGGAGGGGAAGGGCTGGTTTCATGCTGTATTTCAGGGTATTGGGGATGACTTCTCGGTGTCTGAACACCTACCCAAGTCACAGCCACGGCACCGAGATCTGTGTTAGGTCTGTGACCTGTGTGCCTTTCAGTGAGTTCATTAACACGTCCTGGTGTTTGCATAAGTAAAATGAACTTGCAGGCTGGTTTTGTAAATCCTCATTGCTGACGTGCCACACATTTATTTACAGATGGACGTTTGTGCCAGACAGCTCAGCCACAGCTTTTAGCAGCCCCAGGAAAACCACAGGGACAATGAGAGTTCATCTCAAGGGAGATGCGATCTGTACCCTTTTCCTGGTGGTAGCACTTTGCTCGGTGCTCTACACCCAGCTGGAGTATTTAGCCCCCAAAGGGGGCAAGGAGCTGACACAGAAGAAGCCTTCAGTAACACAGAGAATATTCTCTGACCCCAGAGCACCTTGGAGACCCACACTGACTGAGGCAACAGTACCCAGACCCCCGTTAATTCCTATCACTAGACGAACAGAAGTGGCTAATGGCAGGGTCCAAACTGCAAATCCAGCCCCATCAACTGATTCTGCCTTCAATTTCAAGCGTTACCTCCTAAACAAGGACAACAGGAACTTCAACCTCCTCATTAACCAGCCCAAGAAATGCAGGAGAACACCTGGAGGCCCCTTTCTGCTCATTGCTATCAAATCAGTAGTTGAAGACTTTGACAGACGGGAGATTGTCCGGAAAACCTGGGGCAGGGAGGGTTTGGTGAATGGGGAGCAGATTCAGAGAGTGTTCCTCCTGGGGACACCAAAGAATAGGACATCTCTGGCAACGTGGAAGACCCTGATGCAGCAGGAGAGTCAGGCGTACCGGGACATTTTACTCTGGGATTTCATGGACACTTTCTTCAACCTGACCCTGAAGGAGATCCACTTCCTGAACTGGGCTGCTGAATTCTGCCACAATGTGAAATTCATTTTTAAAGGTGATGCTGATGTTTTTGTCAACATCGAGAACATTGTTGACTTCCTTGAGAGACACAACCCCGCCGAGGACCTCTTCGTTGGGGACATCATCTACAATGCCCGTCCCATCCGCACCCGGAAGAGCAAATACTACATTCCAGAGACCATGTATGGCCTCAGCATCTACCCAGCCTATGCAGGAGGAGGAGGTTTCCTGCTGTCCAGCTGCACTATGCAGAAGCTGTCCAGGGCTTGTGGAGAGGTAGAACTCTTCCCCATCGATGATGTTTTTCTGGGCATGTGCTTACAGAGAATCAGCCTCAAACCCATTTTGCATGAAGGATTCAAGACCTTTGGTATTGTCAAGCCTTCTGCAGCCCCACACCTACAGACATTTGACCCCTGTTTTTACAAGGACCTGATGGTAGTTCACAGTCTGAAAGTTGCTGAGATCTGGCTCATGTGGAACCTGCTCCACAGCCCAAGGCTCTCCTGTACTCAGAAGAGGCAAGTGAAGAAGCCTTTCCAGTGGAAAAGGAAAGCACAAATTGCAACACAGACATCACTCCTCAGTTAATGCAGGCAGACTGGCAGCAGAAGAGTGGCAAACCAGCTGAGAAAGGGAACCTGGAGGGCTTGCAACCAAATGAACAGATTTTAGGAGTATCTTAGTAAATAGGCTGCACAAGACAACAAACTATGGCAGGAATTTGCCAGAATTTCACATTTGCTCACACACACCATGCTCCATTAATGTGTCCAAACAATCATAATGATATGTTTAATTTATTATTATTTATTAGAATTACAGTAGTGCTTAGGAGATCAGTGTGCACAGACATTGCAAAATGCAATCCTCAGAGATTTTTCAGCATTGTTAGAGATGTGCAAAATGGAAGGAGGATGAGGGAAAGAGATGAAGCCAAGGAGCACAGAGATCATTGTCAGCTTGTTACCTTGATTAGGGCTGGAGTTATTCAGACTCAGTGAGAAACACAACCAAACTACATGGTTAACTAGAGTTAAGGAAATCAGCTGTCCTCAGTGGGTGCTCAGATGAAATGATCACTGCCTGATTGGCTTTCTGTAAGCCCCAGACAAGAACAGCTATTGAGTTGATGCAGACAGCATGGACTAGAAGAAAATAAGCTTGGGGTGACAAGGCCAGTTGAGCAGAAGACAGGTGGGTAAATGACTGGGAAGGGATGGATTTATGAAGCATTCTTCATAGCAACATGAGTTCAAATTCATGCTCCACTGACACTGTCAGGACTCAGAGGACCATCTTTTGGCACTTTAGGGAGATCAGACTTTCTGCACTGTGCTGGCTGGCACTCTGTGAAAACTCATAGCTTTCCAGCAGCACCCAATCTTTCTCTTACTGTCTAATGCAGATCTTCAGAAGGATTGCATCTGGAGAGATCCTTTTGCTTGTGAGGATGAAAACACACAGAGCTGCTGCTTGCATCACTTTTGAGAGTTTCTTCAAACCAAAGGAAATCTTGTCAATGAACTGGGCTGGCTTCTCTGGACCTTAGTGCTCTTCCTGGCATAATGTCAACTGCAAAGAGCAGCCAGGACTTTCAGCATTGCTGTGGGTGTCATGTGAAGGAAGAAAGCAGTCTTCAGACAAAAGGGCTTCAGAATAAAAGCCCTTCTAAACTTTGGGGAGAAAAAACCCACCAGTATTCTTTCTGTTGGTAAAGGACTTTCCATGTTTCAGTTAATCTATAAGTTCATAAGTATTTTAAATATCAGACAAGAACACTAGGCTGCTTAGCCTTTCAAGGAACAGTCAGTAGTTCAAAGTAATTTGTTTTTCTAGCAGCAGATTACCATAAAAGAACATCCCTTCCTTGGATATCATCTCTCAGAACCGAGGTTAAAAATCTGGATTCCCCTCTGAAGCTGTATTTGCTAATCCTTTCGTAATTTCTTATCCCTCAACAACCTCCCACCCCCCCCCCATCCCTCAGAGAACCCCAGATGCCATCCCCCACCAGGAGGGCAGATCCACGCAGCCTCAGAGGAAATGGCAGACAGTTGTAAATCTCTGGGCTTTAATTTCTCAGAGCCTGCAGTACAGATGCATTCAGACCTGGGCACATCCTTCCTCCCATCTGGCTGTAGGCTGACTTCATTCTTCTGTCAGCTGGGCACACTATGAAGGAAAACACACTGGTCGTACCTATCGATATTTGTAATGTCTTACATGTTACCTTCATCTTCAGAGTTCAAGCCTTACAATAATGTATTTCCAGGGAAAGGTTGTCTGTGTAGGAATCAAAGGGCCATAAGCAGAATATGGGTATTTTCAGGAAAGATCGCGAAATACAGAATTCTCACATGAGCTGCACAAGGAGTAATATGTGGGAATGAGCCAGAGCTTCACTTGTGGGAGAATGCCAGCTGTACCCATCTGCTACCACATGCGATATGTACGGAATTAGGAGTTTGTAGAGAAACGCGTTACCTGTGGTTAGTTTACGGCCTGGGAAATTCCTTATAGCATGATTAAAGGACAGGATGCAGGCATGCCTCCAATTGTCAGAGTGAGTCTATTGAGTACATCTCCACATGCACACAACCAACACCACATGTCTTTTGCATTTTGCAATGTGAAAACACAGTATTCATTGTTTTGGACAACTTGGTAAGTCTTTCCTTATGCTGGACTTCACTTAATGGTAACAGTAGAAAAATAAACACAGCTTACCACGTGACTACAAAGCAGCTAGTCAGGTTCAGCAGTCCTTATTAAGATCTTCCTTTTGAGCTCGGAGATGCAGTAATGTTTGACTCCTTCCTCTGTAATGTCTTCAGATCCACAGCATGCACACAGCACAGCACCAGTGAGCACATTTTGTCCCAGATCGAAGCAGCAGTTTAACACAGCACTTCAGTGGCTGGCAGCCCTGCCCAGGGCAAGGGGGCTGGAACTCCATGACATCCAAGTTCCCTTCCAACCCCTCCCATTCTGCAATTCTGTGAGCCACCTGTGCTGGCACACACCTAGTGGCTGGCAGAAACAGACCTAGGGCAGGCTGCTCACTGCTCTGCCTCTGTCTGTAGAACAGCTCATGTCTTTGTCCAATGAACATAAATCTAATGTTATTGACAAAAGGTACATCTGCTTCTGTTTGCCAGTCTTTGCTGCAAGGCCCATTTAACCCAGTTTAAAAGTTTCCATTTGCTTCTGCAGTGAAGCTGGAAGTTTACAGACCCCAAATGCCAGCATAAGTAATGCGTTGAGGAAATACCAGAGGGCAGAGCTGTACCTACTGCAGTTTATTAAACTCTGCTTACTGTCACTGCAGGCAAAAAGCCTTCGACTAGAGAGCTTCTCTTTTAGAAAGCCCTAAAATTCTAGGTGTGTATGAGAATGAGGAGGAAAGATCCTCTGCTGACCTCCTTTTGAAGAGAGCTCCTAGGTGTGGATCCTCAGCTCTGAATGCTCCGGTGGAGCTTGTTAGGGAAATGCAGAGCATGCAGAAGATTGATCTGTCCCTGTAAGATAGTTATCTTTCTTGTAGGCAGAGATTGCAAGTTGCATAAAAAGAACATTGCTGTGTGCATCAGGAAGGGAAAACTGGGATACTTACAGCAACTATAGTGCTAAAAATAGACTAGACAGGCTCAAGGAGGAATCACGTTTAAAATCTTACACTTGGCCCAATTTTTTTTTTTCTTTTTTTTATCAGTGTTGATCACAGGGGGATACTGAAATGCTGCTCTGAAATGAAGCTGTTACCTCAGGTGCTCAGACACAAACCTCAGTACCTAATTTCAGATGCAACAATAGAACCAACTATGCATTTTCTATGAAGAGCCTGACTTTCCATACAAACCTTCTTGCCTGCAAGGAGAGCACAAAGACCCATTAACTCCTACATTAAGTGCATGAAAAGCAGGCAGTGGTCATTCTGCTTTACCCCTCTAGGCACAGCAAAATTTGCAGAATAAACATAGATCTCATCAACTCGAGTTCTGCAAGGCCTCCTGACACCTCCCAGAAACCCAAAACGGTCCATTTCAGAAGGAAATTTGGGCAGGTTTATGAAGTGGCTAATCCATTGCACCAGGTGGGGCTTCATGTAAAGCCTTGCTTGGCAGTTCCGTTCATTACCATAACCCATAATGAAAAAAGAAAACAAAAAAGTTCTCTATGGGCACCACCAGTAGCAATCAAAGCAGGCAGACTCCCTCGGGGCAGACAAATATCTGAAGCTAACACACCACAGTAGGTTTTATTGAAACCTAGAGACCCACACACAGTCATTTTTTTCCTACTGTACATAAGCAGCCAGATTTGGTCATTATAAGGAGCAAATCTGGCTTGAGCCTCACATTCAGCACCTCTGAACGCATCTCCGAAGGCATAAACTGGTAGGGAATGCCAAGATCTGTCATTAGGTCAGGCCACTGCTTAGACACCATAAAAAAGAAAGCCAAGGACATCTCTGAAGCAATGGAGTGTTAAAATACTATGCTTCCTGTTTGCAGCTTAATTATTCATCTTCTTGCAGCGGGTTCTCAGAAGCTAAGCCCAAATGCAATATCAAGCAGCAAAACAAAATAATCAAACATCTCAGAGCTAAGTGCTAAATGTGAGATCCAAGAACACTGTCCAGAGAGCACTGAGACCTGCAGGCTCAGGAGGTGAAGAACGTCCATCTGAAGAACTGCTGCACCCTTGGGTTGTATCTTCCAGATGGAGCTGCAGGTCTCGGCAGCCCTGAAAATCAGCCCCATGCATTTCCCTAAGGATGCTGCTAATCCCACTGAAATTGGTCAAAACCAGTGAACTTCCAAATTCAGTCTCCCATGATTTTTTCAGCCTTACAGAAAACTGAACTGAGGAATGAGAGGGAAAACTAAAACCCAAAGCACGAGTGCATTTTAGTCCCTCCAAGGGCTGAAGCAGCTCCCCACCAGCACTGGCCATCCCAAGGCTCTCCTGCAGCTCACCCAAAACAGCTAAGGAGAAGAGGGAACTAAGTGATTCAAGCTGCTTTGATTATTTACTTGATGGGAACGCATGATTTGTAGTCATGATGGGGTTGGTTTTTTGGTGTGCGTGTGAGACTGGTATTAAAAATACTCTCCAATGGGTGTTAATAATAGAATTAAAGGTTAAGCATTAGCAGGAACCTGTGACATAGGTCTGAAATGTTAAGACACTTAAAACCTGCTTCCAAGACTGCAATACATGTACTTCAAAACGACTGAGCTAATAGCATTTACAGGGGAATGAATTAGGGGATGGAAAAGGTTGCGTTAAAAGCATTCAAGTCTGGCTCCATACTTCCTTAACTCTTGATGCTATTTTATGTTCAAGAGTTCCATTTTCAGAAAGCTTCATTTTCATTTGCCTCTTATTTTGCTTCACCCTTGCCTTACCTCTGGAACATTCTGGGCCATACCTTGCATGAAAAGCACAAAGCAGAGCTGGCTTGAACGCTGCCAGGGATGGCGACTCCACCACCTCCCTGGGCAGCCATTCCGATGCCTGACCACTCTCTGAGAGAAAAAGTTCTTATGTCCAACCTAAACCTCCTCTGGTACAACTTGCGGCCATTTCCTCAGATCCTGTTTGTTGCTTGGGAAAAGAGGCCAAACCCCTCCTCATCCTCCTCAACCTCCCTTCAGGAAGTTGTAGAGTGCAGTGAGATCTCCCCTGAGCCTCCTCTTCTCCAGACTGAACAATCCCAGCTCCCTCAGCCCCTTCTCATAAGACTTGTGCTCCAGACCCCTCACCAGTTTCGTTGCCCTTCTCTGGACACGTTCCAGGGCCTCAACATCTCTCCTGTAGTGAGGGGCCCAACACTGAACACAGTACTTGAGGTGCGGCCTCACCAGTGCTGAGTACAGGGGATGATGACCTCCCTGCTCCTGCTGGCCACACTATTCCTAATGCAGGCCAGGATGCCGTTGGCCCTCTTGGCCACCTGGGCACACTGCTGGCTCATTTTAAGAATCAGTTAAGAATTAGAAGCGCGACAGTTCCTGACAACAGAAGACTCTGTTTTCTTGTCAGAAACTGTTTTTGGGAGCATAGGGTGCTGGTGATATCCAGTGGCACTGCTTGCAACACCCCCTGGAGATCAGCAACTGCCTGCAGGCCTATGGGCATGGGAAGGAAGCTCAGTTTCATCTCCAGACAGAAGGGCTCCAAGATCAGCTTTGTTAACCACAAACAAGTGAAACACTGTGGAAAACACTGCAATGTTCAAAGCCCAGCAGACAAACGTGTGCATGCGCTCTCACCTCCAGGCTCTATTCTTATTCCATCCCAGCACTTCAAACTTGCCATTAGTGCCCCACTGCTCCTCAGCTCTTCATTCTAACGAGGCCTTAGGGCTCCACACTAGCTGCCCTATGCATCCGTACAGGCACTGCTTGGCTTAGCTTACTCCAGACAGTGGAAAACAAAACAAACCATCTCAGAGAAACAAGCTATGAACAGCTGCACCTACAAAGGGCAAGTGGGCAAGAAGCAAGACCCAGAGGAGCTGTCCCACATTCTCTCTCCATGCCCATCTGAAAGGAAACTGCAGACTGAAAGCAAAAAGCCAAATCCAAGCAATGGGGGGGGAGGGGGGGGGGGGGGGAAGTGCTTTCGTTCCTCACTGATAAATTATCTTTGGAGACTCCTCCTCTCCTCTTCCTGCTCAGCTCTGCTCAACAGCAAAGTGCTCTTAATAGATCTTAAAGACAGAGTTAGGGGCCAGGGTGATCTTCTAATGGACAAAAAACTCTCTCATCTTACAAAAGAAATTGCCAGCAAATCAAAAGGGAGTAAAGGAAATAAGAACAAGTCACAGTAAGGTGATGAGTTGTATCTGTCTTAGTGCAAGATTTTTCAAAGTTTTCTTCCATGACTCAAGACCGACCTTGAGAAGTCTCTGAATTATTAAGAAGGAACATTTTATTACCTACTATATATATATTTATGTACATACACACACACACACACACACATATATATATACATATATACATACACATATATATTATATATATATGGTTTGGTTTTGTTTTTTTTTTTTTTTGACTCACCCAAGTACCTCAAGTGAAATGGGAGCACTGAAGCTGTTAAATACCTCAGGCTATACAGTCCTGACCTCCCACTCCTGGAGAATTACAGCTGGTGGACATTGGGAGCATTTGCGTAGCCTTTGCTCAAACTGTTCTGTCAAGAATTTCTCCTCCTGCAGCTAAAACCAAGTCACTATTAGAAAAGGATTTACTGAAGTTAATTGAAATTATTAGCAGTATGTTCAGTACTAAAACATGATCGTAAGTGTGCACACCATCTCCAGTCAGAGATCCCAAAGTTCTCTGAGAGCACAATGAGCACAGTGTGACCAAAGCGATTTCACGTTCCAGGAGGGCAGGCTGCACAGGCAGATGAGCACTTCACTTGCATGAGAAACACCTCTCTGCTGAAGGACCTCAAGGTGCAAACAAGCAGCAGGAGAAACCAGGCCTGCTCTTCTCACTGCAGACATTTTTCAAGGCATTTAGCCTTGAAACTTGATCCATTTGAGGGAAATACCTGAAAGCTGATGTAGGTGGAACCATGGCATTCATTAAACACAGTGCAAGTTACTCACAGCACCATAAAGACTCTCATCCCCCATTGCAGGGGAAGTAACAACACCTTGGCGATTCTGTTTCAGGTGCCTGCTGAGACACAGGCTGCTATGTATGCTCCTGTCTGTACTGCTGCTTTGGAGAACTGGCTGTAAAAGAAGGGATGCCAGTAAGGTATTTCAAGTATCACACCTGAAAGGCATTAAAATAAAAGGACTAACTGATAAAAGGGAAAAAAAAAAAGCAGGAACATCCATGGTTTTATTACAGAAATACCCAGTAACTGTATTTAACACAAAAATAGTAACTGAGAGTTTTGTTTTATTTTTCTTTCAGTGTACATGCTCATTATTATTCATTTAATTTACAGAAGGGCTATGTAAAATGAAATTAAAATTAGAGAGAAAACTAAAGGAAAGTTGAGGCATAGAATTTTCTTAGCAAGCAATGATCACGGGAGACAGCACAGATTGAACAGGGATTCAACAGGAGTGACACCTAGGGATAAAGGTAAACAGTAACTTTTTCCTTATCCATTAGATTCCCCGCGTGCCTTTTTTTTGTTTGTTTGCTTTAGCAAAACATTTTAGAGTGTCACAGTATACAGGAAGACTAAATGGCAAAGAACGTCTCACACACACACACACACACATTTATCCCTGCTACTGGTCCGAGATCCAAAACTTGTTAACATTCGATTTCCTATCTCGCATTCATTGATAAACTATACAGGATTACACTGTACATGGAGTTAAAATTACAAAAATGTCATATTTACAAAATCTGTACACACATAGTAAAACTCACAAAATTGTCATCTATGTATCACAAGTTGCTACACCAAAATATTAAAAATGGGATAAAATTATACATTTCTCTTGTCCATTTTTAAAAAGGGTTCAATATTTCAAAGACAGACCACCTATTTCCCCCAGATAAGACTGATAAAAGAACTATAAACCTAAAGTATCCACCTGGGATAACACGTTGCGAGCAGCATCTCCCAACTAGAAAGAAGCCTATGTCCTGTCTGCTGGGGTGGGGTGTGCGGTTGGCGCCTATGTACAGGAAGGTGAAACAAGAAGGATGTCTTTGGCTAAACCTTTGGCATAACTTAAAATCGTACATCAAAAGTGACAGAAAAGGTGTTTGTGGTGATGGCAGAGCTTCGGAAATTCTGAGATACTCTTAGACACAACTTTTCTCTCTCTCTTTCCTCGAGGAAACAGTAAGAAAAAAAAGGGGGTTGGGAAGGGATAGGTATGAGGTGATGCTATTTCTTCACCCATTTTTTTCCAGAAACACTGTGTCAAACCTCATCACTAAAACGTAATTCAATCACAGAAATAACCTCTTCCAGAATTGCGTTTTTTGAAATTGCATATGAAAAAAAAATAAAAATCAGTAAACCAGCCATGGCAGAAAAAAAATTGTTTCAGCACATCAAGTACGTATTAGTGCAGGAAGGTGGATCAACTCCATCCACTGTATAAATAAGCTTTATGCGCAGCGTACATTAAATAACCCTCACACCCCATTCACGCCCAGTACACAGATGCTCCTCAGTGAAGATAAACATTTATCAAGTAATTAAAGTGTATGTAGTGCAAATGTTACAACCAAGTATTATGCACATGCTACTTGCTTGGTTTAAAGTTACACGAAGATGTGGTGCCTGAAATCATGGACATATATACATCCTTGTCACACTTGGTACAATGTCCTAAGCCACAGAAATATCAATGTGTTTATATCTATATATGTACACGCACACGTTGTCTTAAAATGTGACCACCACATCAATACAGTAACACAAACAGACTAAAATCAATACCTGCTTCCAGATGCTCCAAGGCTCAGAAAGTTTGTGCTTCTAACTCTTGCAGTCATTACGTGTCCCTCCTGTATTCCCCTCCCGTCGGCACAGACGGGGAGCAGCCTCCAGCTCTGTGCTGCATAGGATGAGGGCAACTGAGAGGAACATTCGACGGCACAGGCACCTAAGCTGCTTTCCTCCATCAACAGTTCCATGCCCCATGATGAAGGGTTGAGAGAATTTCCCTTCCACACCACTTCTGGGTGGAAAGACTTATTGAACAGAAACAAAAATCATAACGTGCTTTCTGTATAATAAGTGGCAGCAAATCAAGGCACGCTGTACTAATTCTGTAGCATTTAGATTAGCTGACTTTGCAGGGGATGCTCACTGGGGGAGGTCCGATGTTCTCAACTGGCTGCTGGGCCTTGCTGGGCCATACAGAGTAACAGAAGCTATGTGATTATTCTGCATCACCTGCAAAAGGATGGCAGGGAAAAAGGAAAATTAGAAGAACAGCAGATTGAGCGAAAACAGCAAATATGGAACTGATCTGCCTGAACAAAGAAGTCCTAAGAACAAAGAGCAAGCTCACAGACAGAAAACTAAATCCTAAAAAGGATCTCCAGACTTCCATGACATTGATACACCAGTACTCAGAGCTGAACTCACATATCTCCCGCTAGTACAAGCCAAAAGGTAACAGTGCTGAAGTGCCAGCTTCAATGTGCAAAGCCTCAGAGAGGAACTGGGAAGTTGCCTGTTCTGCCCATCATCTCCAAAAACACAGGTTAAATGCTGGCTTTTGTTGAAATACAAAAGAAGCCACTAAGTAGCAGTACCAAAAAACTCCTAATCTTCTTTTGCTTGATCAGGAAGATCAAGCTTTTCTCTCCTTACCTCAAAGATCATTCGTTGCAGTCCAAAGCAAAAAGTTGACCCAAATGGGTTAGTGTTGTTCGGAGATGATGACCTGAATGGAAAAGAAGGGGAAAAATAGACACATGAGGACTGGGATCTTCCTTGCAAGAACAACCATTCGTTAACACAACGTAAATTACAGTGTCTTTATCGCACTGATTGGTTTTCACAAAAAGAAAGCCAATCTATGTTGTGCAACAGCACTGCTAGTTTCTGTGAGCCAGAGGATACTTCTGTTTAATGTCCCAGAAGGGTTCCTAACAACCAGGAAGAAAGGAATAAAAGCCACTAACAACCTCTGCAGGCAAACTATTTCACAGAACTTGGATAGGACGAACTCTGAAAATACACAGATGTATAGGAAGACAGAAGCACTATATAATCGATTACAAATTATTTTTGTGCAAGATCCCTTGCCATTCTTTAATTTCTTGGCCTCCTTCAAGTGTATTCACTATGTGCTATCTCATGTTAAAAAATTAGTCTGTCGGATGCAGAAATTGAATAATCTCAATGTTATTACATAGTCTATTTCAAGAGTAATGCATCAGTGGATCGTGTATGCAACGATAGCAGACTCTTGCTCACTGCAATGGATTTTAGCTTACAGCCAAAAAGAACAATGATAAAATAGCTTCTGGCCTTTCTTGTAACTGATAGGCTTCTCAAATTGCATGTCTAAGACATTTATAGATGTGTTCAGTAAAGGAAATTCTGGGTGGTCAACTCTCTTAAACACAGGAAAAAAAAATGGGTAAGGGCTATTATCTTACTCCAGCTTTGACATGGTTTTTGTTCTACCTCACTGGCACCAAAGAGGAGTAAGGGGGAAGAAAGGGCACAGTACCCCTAAGTTACACTTGTCCTGACATAAAACATAGGTTCATATGATACCACTATAGTTCTGCCAACAGGTAATGCCCTTTTTGGCCAGCAACCAGCTCAGACCCTGCAGGAACAGAGTAAATTTAAGCACACTATTCTATCTTCAGTAAGTCTAAAAGACCTGTAGAACAATCATGCACGTACCCAAAAGCAAAACTTCTTCAGACAGATTGCTGCCATATGTTCCAGACACCGATGTCATGTTGCTGAAATGCCTGTGACTGTACTATAAACAACCTACACTATTTATTATACATAAGCAGAAATATTCCTTTCATATGCTGCTTAGGTCTTCACTGGATTTCACAGCTCAAGGAATTTTGGAAATATTCTCTTTCTGCATGTCAGCCCTTAATTCATCTGAGAGCAGTTATCTAGACTTGTTCCTGGCCAAAAAGCATGAAACTTTGACGAAGAATCCCAGAAGCAGCCACTGCAATAAATAATCTTCCTCTACCTAAACCCATCCTCTGTTATCAGCTCAATCCCTGCCAAGCAAAAGAAAGAGATCTTTCTTTACCTGTGAAGTACCACTGGCTTCTCTACAGGGTGCCCCAGGAGGTCCTGAATACTGTCCCACTGCAAATACACCAAATACACCTTCTTAAAGCAAGTAACAGGAAAACTTTATTTTATTTTTCAACCTAGGCATCCAATCATGTCCATCTTTGCAACACGCTTGTTTGCTGATTAACATAGAAGCTGCATTTACAAAAGTACTTTGTGACTAGAGCCATACTCAGTAACAGAAACTTTCAGAGTGAGGAATTGCTCTCAGGGTTTATTCTTATTTTTGTCTCAAAATAGCTTTTTTACAAAAGATCTGTGAGTCCTCTGAGTCTTGTAGCATTTCAGGGAGAGTGAATGTCCTTTAAGCAGCTGTGGGAAACCTCAGCAAAATATCCCTTTGCATATTTTTGCAGAGAGAGAAACAGCATCCCTGCTAGCCTTCCCTAAAGCCCCTCCTTCATTTAACAAGCAGGTTGGGAAGAGAGGAGGAAAGCTGCACTACTTAATGACAGGGAATTTCCAGCAATTTTCATCGCTGTAAACAGACTTACCAAAAGCTGAAGTTTCACATACAAAGTTGAAATAGATCAAAGCACTGAAGAATGCAACATAATTTAAAGCAGAAAGCAAAGAACAGTAGCTTCCAAGTTGCTGACTATCACTTTTTTTTTTTTTTTCCTGTGGGACCCAGAATTCAGCAAGGAAAGTGAACCCTCAGAGCCATGAAAACAGCACTGACCCTGGCTAAATGTTAACAGTAGAACCACTTCTGAGCAGAATTTTCACAGTGTTTTTCAACTTAAAGAAGCTCTCAAACACAAAGCAGCAACTGCCCAGTTGGGAACTTCACAGGGGACAGCATGCCATACAATCCCCCAGCAGCCTGCTGCCCTCACCAGGTGTCACACTGCCAGTGAGTGTTGCAAGGCTTGCTGCCCTGAAAAACATCTAACTACTGGCATCCTTCAGAAGAAAGGGGAACAACACGTGACCTCATTAGTTACCTACTGCATGTCTTCAAGAGCTACACGAGACAGAAAAGCTCTGTGACAATTTGGTTTATGAACATCTCTTCCTGTTAGCATCCAGCCACCATTCTCTTGCTTTCCTGTATCACTTACTGTCCTGCTTCTACCTGCAGCTATGCTAAAGCGAGATGCACACAGTAATTATGTGAGCTCAGAGTGTACTATTAAAATACCTTCAGTTCTTAAACGTTTGAACCACTAAGCATAACCACAGTAAGTTTTGGCTTGCAAGTTTTATGTTTTAAAACCATATAAAACAACCGCTATTCTTGCTACAAAATGCATTCCAAATTCAGCATAGAACATTTAAGGGGCTTAGGGAAAGGAAGACACCATTCAGTTCTGTACAGACTCACCTTACTGTATGTTGTACATGTTTCAGTCTGTGAATCAGCACTATCTATGAAAGAAAAACAGAAAAGCCTTTGTAATTTGTGCTCAGACCCCTGTGTTATCCTTCATGTAGGGAGGTTAGCTTAGATAGAGGGAGACATGCAAGCATTACATCACTTGATATGCACATTGACTAGCATTACTAGCAATGAGAATCATACAGAGCATTGATTAATTCTCCCGTTGTGTGTAAGAACATCAGCATGAGAGAAACAACATCTCTGTACAGGTTAACATGCCTACCACAGACACTCCCCAGAATAACAACAATGTGCTACCCAGGTCCCACACTACTGCATTTGGAAAGGAGGCCAGTAAAGCCCTCAGCCTGGGGCTGAAGCACCATGGCCTGAAAAACAAAGCAAGCAGAGAGCTTGGGAACGACAGTCCCCCAGCATCACTACTGCAGATAGGTAAACAAACAAAAAACCCACGAGCCATGAAATAACAGGAAAAACTGCAGGTGAGGACAGCATCCTATTTACGCTTACAGTCTCAGACTTGCTTTATCTGCTGGTGGTTTCGAGCACTGTTTTACACATACATTCAGGAACTTCAAAATACTGAAAGCATTTCCTGAAGCAGTAGGAGTAGAGCTAGATGTTAACGAAGCCAAATGTAGCAAACGGTCTTTAATTTTATTGAAAGCTCTTCTGTATTTTCCACCTGCTAAACAAACGTGGTCTCTTTTTGGTGAAAGAGCTTGATGACTGTGCAATTTAACTGTCAATTCACTGTCTGAAACTGAAGTACAGGAGAGAGTAAGCATCATACACTGCCACCAGATGGGAAAAGATGGGTTCTTTGTGTGTTTTGTAGTGTTTGTTTTCAACTTGTGTCCCCAACATATCCTCAACAGAAGGGTTGATAAGAAATGAAACGAGTGAAGAAAGAAAACACTAAAACAACAACAAAGAAACAGATGCATACAGGAGAGCTCCATGGTGATACTCGAGCTGAATAAAAAGAATCAGAAACGAAGTATTGCATTAAACCTAAAGGAGCAGAATTTAAAAAAAGAAAACAAAAAACAAAAAACTGAGCAGAACTTTCATGCTTATCCCCTTGACTGAGCTACAAATCAATCTTCATATAAGCTTGTGCATAAAGGCATCATTTTTCTACACAATAGATTGCTGTGACATCCACAAGAGAATTGCATTTTACACAGTTAAGTGCTCTCAGTGAAAACCAATCAAATGAAGAACGCATCCCTGGCCAAACCCTCATAAGCACCCAGTATTCCCTCAATAGACAAAACATACATACTGCCAGTAGATCAGTGAATACCTGCACTAAAGAAAGTTCTTTGGATCACACTGATTCTCCACTAAAGAAGTTCCCCCACGCTTTGTTTAGATGACTTGCATGCACAGAGCTGTGCACATCTCACTGTCTTGCTGAATTAGCACTGCTATCCATATCAGAACCTGGGAGCAGCATACAATGCTATTTCCTGAGCTTGGACATTTTCAAGTGGACACTACAGACATAATTTTGCCTATATCATGTAGGTGATATATATTGATTGTTTGTTTTCATTCCCAACTACACCACATTTTACTGAGTATCAGTTCATACTGAATATCATGAATAAACCTTTCAAGAGTGAGCACCACATCTTTAAGAAGTTCAAGAGAAAATTGCATAGATCAACTCTGACTAACTCTGCCTTACAGACTCTGAGTCTTTATATATAAGGGAATTTATTTCAAAGAGTGGCACCATTACAGGAAATTAGTGATGTTGCAGCTTGGATCATATGGATGTTTAGCAAGTAGACATGTTAGTATAAATAATATTAAAAAAAATGCAGAACTCATCTTTAAGTATTTTTCACTTCAAAAGAAAAAAAAAAGCAAAAAAATTTCATCTTCAAGATTAGCATGGAATTCCACAGAATCATTAAGGTTGGAAAAGACCACTAAGATCATCAAGTCCAACCGTCAACCTATCACCACCATCTAACCCCCAAAAAAAACCCCAATCCAACCCCTGGTTTCATTGGGAGCTGGTGACAAGGGGAGTGCTGCCAGTGACCATGGAGGCACCCTGAGCTACTGACCAACGTCCACTGAACACTGACCAAGGTCTACTGACTATGGAGGGACCAAGAGACACTGACCATGGAGAGATTGTGGTCCATTGACCACGACCATGGAGGGAATATTATTCGGGCCCCAAAGAATAACCATATTGATTCAGGGCAAAGCAGCAGCACCTTGGTTGGCGTTTGTATAGCTCCCACCCAATGTGGTCACAGCACTGGCCTAACACATGCAGTGCAAAATGAATAGCTATGACCTGCTCTTTTGCTGTAATCCATATATGCCTGCCACCCCCCACGTGCTCCTGATCCCAAGGCTCTTCTGCCATAAATTCAGGACCAGTTATCCTTTCTAAGACAGATGGTTCAAATCTACCTGCCTCATCCTCCTCTTCATCCCAAACTACTTGGGAAAACACATTCATATCTCTATCCTCTGATAATCAAGAATGCATTAGAAATATAAACTCATTATACTACCACTTTTTGTTTTGTGGCATAAGCACCCTGAAACTGGACAACAGAAGATATACTCACCTCGCTTAATGACTAGTGGAATCTTGAATTCACAGCGATGGTAGCTAGAAAGAGCAAATTGTAAAATTATCAGATAACAGCAGAGCCAACATAAACCACACAGCCAAACTAAGAGCTCTTAACAAGCAGACAGTTTAGTGAAAAGTTTCTTGCATAATAACATGAAAAGAAGAGTCTTGAGAGTATCAGATTCAGAGGAAAAATTACCACTTTCATTTTCTACACCAGAAAGGATATCAACCTGGAATGTTCTAGCACAATTTTCTAAAGGGCACAAAAGCTCCTTCAGCACAAATTACTCTTGGGACACAGACTGGATAGATAAGTACTCAGCTTAGAAAAAGTACCATAGATTTTTCTAATAGTAACGCTTTACTGCCTGAAAACATGTTCTCTTTATTCAGACATCCTATCACCTATTCCTTAACTACATAGAACCATAGAATATCCTGAGTTGGAACGGACTCACAAGGATCATTGAGTCCAACTCCTGTCTCTACAAAGGATCACACAAAAAAATCAGACCATATGTCTGAGAGCATTGTTCAAATGCTCCTTGAACTTTGGCAGCTTGGGGCTATGACCACTGCTCTGGGCAGCCTGTTTCAGGGCCTGAAGACCTTCTGGTGAGGAACCTCTTCCTAACCCTCAACTTGACCCTCCTCTTACACAGCTCCATGCTGTTCCCCTGGGTCCTGTTGTTGTCACCAGAGAGCACAGCTCAGCATGCCTCCTAAATAGCTCAGTCTTAAGAAGTACTGGAAATACACAAGAGGGCAAAAAAGAAAATTTAAGCACTGACTGAAACAGTGTCAAGAAAAACAGCAGCTTATCTTGCCTCTAGCAAGATAGTTTGGACACTAGCTGAATCAAGATCTATGTGATGACATACTTGGCGATATAAAGACATTTAAGAATAAAAAAGAAAATAATAAATGATGTGTTAATAATGATGTTTGAAACCTTCACTGGTTACCAGGTACACAAAAGACGCTTGGGAAAAACTACAGGAGCTCTATAAAATGAACATAAGGTGCCCTTTTCTGCTGTTTTAAAATAGTCTTTAACAGATCAGCTCTTTACACTCACATGTTAAAGTTGTAATGACCAGGATAATTTGTATGCAAGACAAATTTCTTCACCTTGTGAGTGTTTGCATCAAAGAGAATATCCTGTTGAAGAAAAAGAAAAAACAAAACAGACAGACATGAAGCAACTTGAGATGAGTAGCAACGGTATCTGCATACAGTAACAAGTGTGAATCCAACTGGAACCAAATTGAAAAATGAAAATGAAAAGTAATTTTTGAGAATGAGACTATTTGTAAATTAAAAAAAAAAAACAACCACCCTTCCTGCAGCACTTGACCACAACTGCAGTTTCATTTGCTCATGTTGGCAATTTTTCCAAGGAATGCTTGTTTTTCTACTAATTATTTACACCAATGTAGACTAAAGCAAAATACCTGTATTACTACACTAAGGGGGGATATAAAAGTTGAGGTACTTCCCACAGCTCTGCAAGCTTTCATTATTGGTATTCTGGCACACTTGTCTCAGTTCTACTAGTCTGGAGTATGGACTTCAGAACAAAAAGCTTATCAGCCTATGCATCAGGCATGGAAGAAAGAGAAAATCAAAGAGAACACCAAAGCACAAGAATGAGGAGCTCACCACCCAGTGCTAGATAAGATAAAAGGTTACTGATTGAATTCACAAGCGCTAGAAAAAGTCAGTGTTTATTTTCATATGCAGAGATTCCTAAGGCAGCAAGAGTTTCAGTCTCTCATTCCCCAGAGCCTTTGGCATTCTGAAAGGACTGCTGTGTAGGGAAATCAAAACTTCACATGCATTTGTTTATGGAAGCTTCCCACTCACCACTCCAAGTGTGAAATAATTGAAGAAGTAGTCATTGCACTTCGATGGGACCTGCTTATGGGGCGAGGGTGAGTGGATTTTCATCTGCAAGAATCATTTTTCAGACATTAAAAACACTGCCAAAGATGAATATTATTAACAATTGGTTCTCTACATTCAAACCAATTGTCGTAATCTCATTTTTCACTGAAGCCCTTGCTCAAAAGTGTCAGATACTGTGCTTCATGACAAGCCCATCAGCTGCTAGCAGAGGCACAATAGCTTTTTCTTTTTCAGTTATACGAAGCAGGATTACTCACATGCTGTTACTGTAAAAACATCAGGAAAGGATCAAAGTATATCAAGTTACTTCAAATGAAATAAAATGTTTTTAAAAAATAAATGGTATACACTTGCTATGGCTTATGTGGATAGAAATGCTCATTTTTATCAACTTTCCTATTGATTAAAAGTGATACGACAGATTGTTTTGTTTTAACATAAACTGACTTGCTTAAAAATTCAGCTTAAAATACTTTTAGAAACAAAATGATGTAGCAGTTCATTCTGGTCTACTGTACGACAAATTAATTGCTCATCATCTGTGCTACGTGGAAGTTTAACTTTGCTGGCCCCACAAAGCCCAGGTCCAGTAGTTAAACTGAGACAGAAACAAAGTCTTGTGTGCTACCCAGCACCCTTACCTTATCTTCAGACTTGTAGAAAACTTTGTGCGGGGACCCCAAGGTGCTCAGCACATCCTGGCACGAATCACCAAAGTACACGCAGCGCTCAAATACCCGCATCTTGGCATCAGCCAACACACCTGGGCCACAGCCTGAGGAACAGGAGGCATTCTCAGTATCAGAAGGAGCCAGAGAGCCATGTTTGTCACAAATACATCTCACCGAAAGCCCATTACAAAGATGAATGGCTGACATATGTTGCTACATGTCAACAAGCGGAAGGATATTAGTTTGTGACCCCATTTGCTTCAAGGAATGCAGCACCCAGAACACACATACATGTATGCATCAATTAATACAAAACACAGGACACACTTAGCTTTTCCCAGTATACATTATTTTCACTGCATGTCATTCACAGAGCCACCTCCCAAATACAATAAATCAGAAAATTTTGACCTAGTCACCCATAATTTTTTAAGCATGAGTTGTCTCAAATTAACATACCCGCAGAGAACCCCACACTAGAACTGCTGTATGGCATGTACCGCAAAGGGCTTTCTGCAAGGCTTTGGTAGAGGAGTGCCACATGCCAGGATTGCCCCTTTGCAAGTGGTAGTCTGAACGCTGCTGTGACATTTTAATAGTTATTTTATTCACTGGCAACACCTCTCTTGAGTTGCACATACACATTTAACTCAACTTGACACTACCTTATAAGTGCCCAATTTCTCAACATCATTTACGCTTTTACAATGTGATAGCTCACTGCCTTCCTAGCACGTGAAGATACACATTCCCTACCCTAGACAGCTCTCCATTTTCTCCCTCTGCAAAGACAGAAAAAAAGTAACTTGTTGTCAAAGAGAATATCTGCTCTACTTTAACCATTTTATTCTTCATCTCAAGTTCTAACCCTTTCCATTTTTTTGTGTACCAGAAAAATATTCTAAGTGCTTCCTTAATACACACACAGCTAGTAATCAGCATAAGAAAAAAGCAGGGTCTGCTAGTAAAAGTTGTTACAAATATCTCAGCATTTCTTCTTAAAAAGACATGGCCATGTTGAGGTCACTGAAAAAGTCTCATTTGCAGTCATTGTCTCTTTCCCTAATTTCTAAGGCTGCCAGTTTCTGAAAGCACATACAAGGACAAGTTACTCATCAGCCTCTATCGCTCTGGCTGCTGGCTCCACAGCAAAATAAAGCTGAACTGAATGTGAAGTGAAGTCTCGGGCTATAGCATCGATACACTTCCACACTTGTCAGCTGGGACTGCAGAGAACAGCCCTCGGTGATGCCTGGCAGGCCAGGAGAACGTGACTGAGTTTTGTTGTGCTTCCAAGCGTTTAAAATAAGGTTATTTAAGACCGTTTTGAAAACACCTACAATTGCATTGCAAAGAGCCTATGGGTGCTCTGGGTGTCACAAATACCTGCAGTGAGTAGGCGAAGCCGTAAACCTGAGGGTCCTGTCCCATCTCTCAGTACATCGACGTTCTCAGCATATACATTGCCAAGGAAACAGCTGAGGGGCATCAAGGGAGCCCTGAAACCAACCACACAAACATGTACATAGGACACAGTCTTCCCGTGTACCATTACCAATCTGATGGCAGTTCACTGGAACAGAGCACATTAATTTTGACAAAGCAGCATTGAGCTCAGACTGAAGACTAGAAGTTAAATTTATCATAAGGATTAGAAATCCCAGAGAAAAAGAAAGGAGTAACAAGTCAGGATTCAAATGAAGGACCCTTACTGTTAATGAAACCAACAGCAAGTTTCAAAAACTCCAGAAATTACTACATCTAGCCTCTGAATAGCTCCTACGAAAACGTGTCATTTTAGACTTTGTGCAGGACAATAGAAATTGTACGGTCCTTAAAGGCACTTACTATACAAACTAGGCATATCACCCAAGCACAGCAGAAGCACTTTCACCACATGCTCTCACTGCACCTGGGAATGTCCAGAATGTGAAAGCAGCTCATGCAGACAAAACATGTGCAACCACGTTGTTTTCCTGGGACAGGTCTCATTTTAATTCAATTTCAACAACATATAAGAAAACTATCCCAGAAACCAACAAGATATCTTCAATCAAACAGCTACTTCATTTGTGCTTCAGTTTGATGGGGCTCTCTCCTCTATGTCAATGCATGGAGATGCAGGGCAGATGCTGAGCTGCCAAACGTGTGCAGCACAGCCCCGTGTCAGCATGTGCTCTCACAGACAACATTTCTCTAAAGTGCACTTATTTCTAATTAGGAGACAGTGTCTGCATAAATAAGGCTTCCTTTCTCCTTAGCAGTAATTTACTGATGTGTTAACCTTCTCCTGCCATTAAATTGCAATTATTTCTGCAGAACTACCACTGTGTTTGTTTGCGTGTTTATATACTAAAAAGAAGAATTTACAGAAGCTCTTCCAATTTTAACTTGAGTAACAAACTCCAGGAATAGTGTTTTTAGAAAGAGCAAAACATCAGATGCTGTACTGTAAATTGCTGCTTAGAAGAAGGCAGAACACAATGCCATGGGAAGCACTAACTATGCTCAAACAACTATTCTATCAGTTACCTCCTTGGAGCAGTAAACTCAGTCAGGGAATTAAAAATATATAAACTGAGCGGTAGATTACACACATGGCTTAAGTTCTAGAATAATTTATATTGCAAGAGAGTATAAGACTCTTAGGAGGGTCCTGCCATGATGTACATAGCACCAATACACTACAAACTGACTGACTGCCCACCACGAGTTGGATTTGTCTTAGGAAAAGATCATGAGTATGCAAAAAATACAGAGCATAAGAAGTGTGTAAGAATAACCTGGCTGCACCTCTTTGTAGATTCACCACCTTTCCTCCCCTGTCTCATGAATTAATCTTCATTTTAACTGAATTGGCCTACAACAGGTAGGCCAAGCTAATTTCATAGTAATGACAATCAAACCAGCACTTAATAACAAGGTTGGAGGACAGTGCCTATGGTAACTGGAAAGAGATTTATATCTAAAGGCATTCTGCACGTTACTTAACTCCTACAAGACTGAAATAAAAAAGTACATATAATCACATTTAGCATTTGCAAAACCATAGATAAATGAGAAGGAAATAGTGCATAGTAAATAATCAAAACCACACAACCAGCCATACGTACTTGGTATCCTGCAGGCTGTTTCCATTGTAGATGTACATGCGTTTCACAGTTGCACCATGTGGAATTTGCAGAGAAGCCAGACCATGCGCAAAGTTAGGCTGGGGAGACAGAGAACCATCCTTGTTAACCAGACACACTGGAAATTCTTCAGCTCAAATATTACATTAGAAATACAGTACATCTTACCAACCCAGGTAAGTTTCTAGCCAAACACTTGGAGGTTAAAAAAATAAAAAAAATCCAAACTTATACATGGTGTGAGTTTACATTACACTACTCTGAGATTCCCAAGCTGGGATGAAATGCTGACTACATTGATCCACCAAAAGATGGCACTAGTTTGTCAGTGAGCCATGCATGCAATGAGAATTCAAGTTCTCTTGGTTTTCCCACCACCAACTAGAAATAAAAAATTTGAACTGATAGCCTATTTCTCAGAACTTAAATAAACCTATTTAAAGGTAGAAATTCTTTTTTCTCTTCCACTGTGTTAATTTCATCCCTTTAACATTGATGCTGGTTTGCAAAATGCCTTTATCTGGTGAACGCTCATTCACTGTAAATTTTCTGCTCTACTTATCACCACATTCTTACACTTTCAGACCTTTGATATAAGAAGTGACCTTCTTAAGAGCTCAGACATTTAATTTATAGACGCACTTGCAGCTCATAGACAAAAAACTGCTTTCTGGGGATATTTGGCTTATCGTTAGCTTTCAGGTTTTCTCCTTCAGATAAGGATCGAGGGGAAAGACCAGCAAAGCTGACATCCTGGTTACAAGCCACCCAACCAGGATGAAGAGGTAGATTCTACAAGCAGCTGGCAGAAGTAACTCTTGTTCCTAGGGCGTTTCTAACTTATCAGATATCTGCTGGAAATATAGTACAGCAGAGAGAAAACAATCTAGGAAGTTCCTAGAGTGTGTGGAAGGTAACCTCCTGACACAGCTGGTAAGAACCTGGCAGGGGAGGTGCCCCACTGCACCCACTGTTTACAAACAGAGAAGGACTGGTGGGAGATGTGCTGGTTGGAAGCCATTTTGGGCATAGCGACCATGAAACCAATCTCAACTCTTGGTTAAGTCAGAAGAAGGGTCAGCAAAAAACACTACTTTGGACTTCTAAAGAGCAGACTTTGGACTGTCTAGGACACTGGTTGGAAGAGTCCCTTTGGAAATAGTTTACCAACTTTGGAAGAAAAGTCAGGCAACTTGGGAAGAGTACAAGGAGGTTGCTAGGAAATGCACAGAGAAAAGCAGAAAGGAGAAAGCCCAACTAGAACTTTTTTAAGCCACTGTTGCAGAAGATGACAAAAAAGGCTTTTACAAATACATTAACAACAAAAGGAGGCCCAAGGAGAACCTCCATCCTTTATCAGATGCAGCAGCAAACATTACCAGGGATAAGGAAAAGGCTAAAGGTACACTATCCCTTCTTTGCTTCTAACTTCAATAATCAGACCAGTTATGCTCAGCCTCCTGAGCTTGAAGACAGGGATGGGGAGAAGAATAAACCTCCACAGTTCAAGAGAAAATAGAGACTTGCTGCTCCACGAGGGGCCAGTTGGGATCCACCCAAGGGTGCTGATGGAGCTGGCACAACTGACTGCCAGGCAGCTTTCCAACATTTATCAGCAGTCCTGACAGATCAGCCAGGGAGGTTCCGGGCAACTGGAGACTTCCTAATGCAACAGCAATCTACAAGAAGGTTTGGAAGGAGGCAACTCCATGCTTGCCAGCCTGACCTCAGTATCATGGAAGGTCATGGAGCAGATCATCTTGAGTGCAATCACCTACGACGCGTGGGACAGCAGGGGATCAGCGTGGGTTCACAAAAAGCAGGCCCTGCATGAGCAACCTCATCTCCTTCTATGACCAGGTGACCTGCCTGGTGGATGAGGGAAAGACTGTGGATGCAGACTACCTGAACTTAAGTAAAACCTTCGAGTCCATCTCCCACAGAGTTCTCCAGCAGAAGACGGCAGCCTATGATGTGGACAGGTATATACTCCCCACATGTTAAAAAAAAAAAAAAACCTGCTTGGATGGTCAGGCCCAGAGACCAGTGGTGAATGGAGTTCAATCCAGCTGGTAGCCAGTCTCAAGTAGTGTTCCTCCAGGGTCAGGATTAGGACAGTCCTTTGATGATCTGGACAGGGACTGAGTGCACCCTCAAAAAGTATGCAGTTGGGAGGAAGCACTGATCTGCTTGAAGGTAGGAAGGCTTTTCAGAGGGATCTGGATAGGCTGGATCAATGGGCTGAGGCCAACTGGATGAGGTTCAACAAGATCAAGTCCCGGGTCCTGCACTTTGGTCACAACAATCCCATGCAGCGCTATGGCTTGGGGCAGAGTGTCTGGAAAGCTGCATGGCAGAAGAGGATCTAGGGGTGTTAGCTGACAGCCAGCTGAACGAGAGCCAGCAGTGACCAAGAAGACCAGTGGCATCCTTGCTTCTATATTCAGAAATAGTGCAGCCAGCAGGACATGGAAGTAATCATGCCCATGTACTCAGCCTTGGTGAGGCCACACTCCAAATACTGTGTTCAGTTTTGGGTCCCCCACAGCAGGAAAGACAGTGAGGCTCTGGAATGTGTGCAGAGAAGGGCAAAGGAACTGTGAAGGATCTGGAGAACAAATCTTATGGAGAGCAGCTGATGGAACTAAGGTTGTTCAGTCTGGAGAAGACAAGGCTCAAGGTAGACCTCATCACTATGCAGCTCCCTGAAAGGAGGCTGTACTGAGGCAGGGGTCAGCCTTTTCTCCCAGGTAACTATTGATAAAACAAAAGGTTGCAGCCTCAAGTTGTACTATGGGAAGATCAGGTTCGATATTAGGAACAACTTCTTCCCTGAAAGAGAGGCGAGGTGCTGGCACAGGCTGCCCAGGGATAGGAGGTGTCACCATGCAGATAGGGCAGTGAGGGACAAGGTTAGCAGGCATGATGAGGTGGGGTTACAGTTGACTAGATCATCTTAGAGGCCTTTTCAACCTTAATGATTCAAGTATTTCTGAACTCAGCTGACCTTCATTACTGCTAACTGGTAACTTCCCCAACCAGCTCCATGCGTTCTCATATGGAGAAATACAGCTTCTAAAGAGCTTAGCTGTGATATGAGAAAATGCCACCATGGTGGTGGATCTCTCACACTTTGATTTGACACACTTTTCTGTTTTATTACTGGTTCCATACTGCATACATTCTTTTTACTGAGGACCATAGACAATAAAACTGAAAGCCGCCCCAGCTTCACACAAAACTAGTTATGTTTGTTTTCATTAGCACAGGTGGCAGTCACAGAAGACGTGATCTAATTTCCAAAGATTTCAGAGAACACATTAATACATTCAATCATTCAGTAATTCATCCAAACATTTAGCCAACTGTGCCAACAGGCATCGCAAATAAAGCTCATTCACTTGGCTTTCTAAAAGCACTCACACTGAAGGACACTTAAGACAAAAAATGTATTTTATGAACCCTGTCCTTGTTTTGTTGCATAATCACTCTGATGAGATTCAAAAATATCTGATAAAAAAGTGCTCCGCATTAGATTGCTTAATATTTATGTATTTGCACAGAGGGAGCTCGTATTTTTAGCAGATTCTTTTCAACAACAGAATTATTAGCCCTGGTGCACGATACAAGCTAAAGCTCTAAGTGCTTGTCTTCTGCTAAAAGGAGGAGAATGTTTAACTCCAAAATGAATACACAGCACAAATAAGAGCACAACTGAGGAGTTAAATTTCTTCCAAATTACTAGTTTCTTTTACTTGCAAGCTAGATGCTGTAGGTGATATTTTGCAAGTACCATAGAGGAAAAAGACTATCCATTAACCAAGAATGATTGCTGACCTCGTACTTTGGAGTTTCAGTCCAGGAGTCTAGCTGAAAAGAAAACGACAGTCCTCTGAAATTGAGGTGAAAGAGTTGTTCAGCTGAATTATACACTAAAAGAGAAAAAAGAAAGGAAAAAAATAGTTACAAAAACTGACAAAATTCTCTAGACCTCAGATCCAACAGCACTTTCATAGCAGGTCAATTAATTCACTAGGTCTGAGGATGTGGCTGGGAGGAACACAGTCACACTAGGTGCTAACTGGTTTGCTGCTCATTTGTTGCAGTTGAAATATAGCACTAAGAGAAACCATAAATCTATTAAAATAAGAGTTACTTATGTAAGCCGGTAGGCACTAATATATCCCTAATGATGCACTTATACAATGCAACAATCACTTAACATCATTAAAATAGCTTCAGCAGCTACTATTACCACTAAACAACTCTGTCTGCTGTTGTGTGACACTTGTACAGCCCTGACCATGAGGTGTTTCAAGCACAAGAGCCCAGAAGGTTGGTCAATTTGGTATTTCATACCACTGGGAAGCAAGGTCCTGGGAGAGGGGGAGGTGGAAAGCTCACAGGTCCCTCCCTATCTTTACCAAGGGGAGCTCCAGCTTGCATGCTCCAGTAATATAAGGAGGAAAAGCTTTGACACAAGTCCTGGTCCGTTTGTAACGATAATTAAAAATAGCATAATCAGAAACACTCACTGATAGGCCAGCTTTTAAAAAGGATAATAAATCAGGGCACGCACAGACTTCTAGTTGTCATTGTGTCATGAATGTCCCAATTTACTGTAATAAATTGCTCAACATCATCTATAAACAGCACTAAAAGTCACCCCACTGTTTACTCTGATGAGACATTGTTTTGTGAGACTGTGGAAAGCTCAAAAACAATGCCAGGAGACTGGGAGCTCAGGAACAGCTCTGGAACTGATGCTGCTGGGCTCAGCCTGCCCCTGGTAGCCAGTGGGTGGAACACAGTGTTCTTCTGACACATGGAAGCTGGTTCATTTGCAGAAGGGTTTGAGAACAGCAGAGGCAAAACAACAAAAACACAACAATGAAGAAACTCCGCAGCAAGAGAAGCTGCTTTCTTCAACTTATGCAGTTGAAATTGGTTCAGTGTTTGGGTTTTTTTTTTCCTCCTTATGGTTTCACATTTAAGAAAATATAGCAGCTTATCATTTAGAGAGAAAAAGCATTTCATTGTGGCTTTGTTTTTGTTTGTTTGTTAAAACAAAGTGCCTTTTAGATGTTCAGCTTCAGAGACATGTCACAAGATAGCTGTACGATGCCAGACTGCCCAGGATAGAAAAATAATGGTTAGGCAATAAGTACTAAGCTTCCAGAAGTCATCGTTTGTCTTTGCTGCAGAATGTGCTGGTTAAGAGCATTTTCCCTGCCCGTCACTCACAGCAAAACATGTGGGGAGAGGGAAATGTTTTGATCTGCAGGAAAATTACACAAGTCTCTCTCATGTGATAAATTATGATGCATCTTTTCCAAAGCCCACAGCCAGCTGGAGAAGTGTTTTTCCCCTAGTCATGCCAAGTGTGATATCTGATTATACACATCACATCGATTCCCATCCTCTGCAATGTTTATTGATGTTGAGGTTTAAAGGGCAAGGAACTTATTTATCCCCAAGATCTCTCTCGTATGTCCCTCAAGATCCTATGTTACAAATACCTATATGGATTTTTCAGTTGTTTTTGTTTGTTTTTCTTTTCAAACTCACAACCCAAGTACTCTGCAGACTAACTCTGCCAGAAAAAGCTGAATTTGCAAAAGGACTGCTTCTTTGCTGCTGCATTCTGGGAGAGAGACTGGGAGGGAGTCTGCCTTCCAGGAAAGCAGCAAAGCGTGGGCAGCTGGGAAAAGTTCCCGTAGAGATGGATGGGACAAAGCCACAGCTACCAGTAGAGCAGAGCCAGTCCCGACCAAAACAGAAGTAGATCAGAAGTCAAGTACCACTGGTCTCAAGAACAAGACTTTTCTGGCACCCCAGAGAGTCAGAGGGCAATCTCTGAGAGCTACAGAGCTGGAAAACAGGGGTCTCTCCCCTCCAGTAACACCACTGCAGCACTTTACTCTCTGAGTGCCATTCAATCCCACAGCCCCTACCCATGCTGAACAGTGCTTGGGCAAGCGGCCACATCCACGAGGATGCAGCACAGGATGTGACTGCAATAGAACCACTGGCAGGAGCAAGCGCTCCCCAGCAGGAGCTCAGGTCAGGAGACCGTGGAAGGAAGATGGAAAAGTGGTATAAAGCCTCAGCTTTCATGAAGCTGTTGACCTTCAAAGCACTCATATTTCAATCAGTTCCATGGCAAAGATACTACAACATTTCAAACTAACATGGGCCAAAAGGTAACAAAGCTGGTTACAATTTTTCTGATGACTTTTCCTTTTTCAAAACCACTGAGGGGGCAAAACCAGAACTGCTCACTGAAGGTTTCAAGAAAAACAAACAAACAAACAAAAAAAACCACATTGCTAACCTTTTGAAATATGCTTTGAAACTATCACTGTGGCCTGTGCAGAAGAGTTCTGCTGCAACCACGTTGGTTTAAGGGAAATCCAACATTCTGTTATGAAATTCTAGTGAATGTTAACACAAACAGAATACTCTTCATCTTAAAGAGTTTGCATTGTGTTTTATGGAAAGTAACGGCACAGAGAAGGAGATGGCTGTGTCATACTGTCATTCATAGAGACTGGCTTTCGGTTCTTCCGTCACACTGCAACGGGGGAAAGTTTCTTTTCCCACCTTTCTCTCTCCACATCAACTCAAATTTTTGGGGGGCGTGAAAACACTATCATCCCTCCCACATGTTGAAAAACTACTGTATTGTGTGTTTGCTTGTTTTTGCCTTTTCTATTTAAGGAAACAGGAAAAAAAAAAAGACCAAAACTTCGCATTGCATGTTACACTTCAAACATTCTTTATGACCAGACTGCTTACTAGAGAGCACTTACTCTAAGTAGGCTGTTAGTGGAAGATACTGGATTTCCAAAAGTAAAACTGAACAAGCATTTGCACACTAGTAAAGCAGTGACTGAGGCGAACAGCTTAAATAGATTTGCATATCTACTTGTCTCCAGGTGAAAGTTATCATCAGATGAAGCAAGCAAGCTTTAGTTCAATGTGCCAGGTGCACGAGGATCTGGCAAGCATGAAAACACGTGATTCCAAACTACATATTTAAGTGCCTGTGTGCAATTTTAATACAGTAAAAAAACATGCTAGTCCTATCATAAACAATGCTTACAGCTGAGATAATTATTTCTAAGCACCACAATTTTACAATAACTTTTTAAAAATATTTGCAAATAGTCTTTGTCACAGAACAAATCAGAAGTTACAAATCGTCAAGGGCATGCAGCCATTTTTACCTTTCCTAAACTCTATGAAGTTCTTGTACATACTATTTCCATAATAGCTAACTATAGATCTCACAGTGTGCCCAAGAGGAAATGCTAAGATCATGACTGAAGTGGAATTTAAAAAGGCTTACTCTGCTCCTTGGAGTATTACAGCTTGAAATCTTCTGAACTTCATTTATATCCATCTGATATTCAACCACTACAGCAGGCTCTTAGGCAATGATATTACTTTAGCCACATGACCCTCCACAGTTAATAAACTCTGTTCTGTGATGTGCAAGAAACCACCTGCAGAGAATAGGCACAAAGACTGGACGTGCAACCACCAGCAACCACAAAAAGCTCCAGTCTTTCTGGGATCACCCTGACTACTGCAAATTAACCCAGTCAAGCTAAAAATTGAGATATCTTCTTCTACCATGTGCAGTTCAACTTCCTTCCCGTTATGCCAGTTTGGGGCTCCATTTATTGAAGGTTCCTGAGCAGTTTAATTACAAATATCTCCCTCTTCTGTTTCACCACTTGCTTATTCTCATCATCTAACAAACCCCCGAGGCAAACTCAATTTTCACACGTAAGCAGGGGACTTAAAAAAAAAAAAATAAAATAACACTTCTGCTATAGAGGTGTCAAAAGGCCAAGAAGCTTTGTAAAAGCCACTGGGGGTTCAAGTCAGGTTACACAAACCTGTCCCAGTCCTGGTTGTGCTGCCCCTAAGGCTTCACACCTCCCAGGCACTCCCAGGAGCAGAAAGGAGATGCAGGGAGATGCAAACTAAGTCTCTCAGAGCACAGAGCTTGAGCAAACTGTCCTGGCTGGCTCTGCATGGAGATCAGCTCAAATGTCTGTATGTTCATGGTATACTTAATCCCTAAGGACACTTAAGAGCATACCATGCAGAAGAACGTGTAAAAACAACAGTATCAACAACAAAGCTCAGAATTTTCTGGCACTGGCAGTTCAAGAGAGATCGTTAATGATATCTGAGAACAGCATTCTGTGCCAATGACTCCAGCTATAAAAACATGGCCACTCTGGAACACAACTTCAAATCATCTGAGAACAGAAGTCTTCACACATTTCTCCAGGCAGACATACAGGAAAGGCACAAAAAAAAAAAGTCACTCCATCTAGGTGTACTTCTCATTCCCAAAAATATTTTGGCTTACCTCCTGGATGCGTTGCTCCAAATGACTGATCAATTTGTTCTATGGTTGGAGCAATTGCCTGAGAGTTAAAATGGACACCACTGAAAGACAAAACAAAACGAGTCTGCCCTAAGAGTACTGAACCGATGATTACAAACATTTACTAAAGGCAACAACACATTTAAATTGGAGAAGTCTCCAAGACTGAAGAAAATGAATAGCCTTCCTCAAACAATATTTGGTTATCTACATTTATTTATTAACAGTTACTGTTTTCTTAATGAGAACGGTTGAAAAGTGAGTTCAGAACAAAAAAAAAAAGGAGAGGAACCAGTCATTGGAATCAAGAAAAGACTGTTGGAGGTCTTAAATCACTTACCAATATTTTAACTTCACCTTAGTCAAGTCATAAACTTCAATCACCTGAAACATAGGACACAAACATTACCACGTTTGCACATCATAACAGAAATTCTTATTGGAAGGCAGGGAAGGCAAAGGCAGCTTGTAGTGCTTGGCCCTGTCCCTCTCAGCTCTGCTAGGATAAATCTCAGACTGACAAAACTCCAAGAATTCACTCAGCAATTGCACATCCAAAACAGTACTGAAGAACAGCAATGGACTCAGCATGGTACTCCTGGATCCTGAATAGATCAGTACTGATGTGCAGACAGTAGCCTTTCCATTAGCATGCCAGCATCTTGATTTCTGCACACACTACTCTTAGGCAAGACCAAAAGTAATCCAGTTAGGGGATCCTCTAATGAAAACCAAGCAGCAGGCCATCCTTTGGGTCACTCTTACTACCTTGAAGAATGCCTTTACAGGGTAGCAATTCCTAGTGCTGACTGCACCGCTTCCGCTTCCCAGCTTTTTTTCCTTTTTTTCTTTCTTTCTTTTTTTTTTTTTTAAAGGAAAAGATGAATACAGCAAAACTAAGCAGTTACATTCCATCTCTCCAAGCACTGCAGAAAATGTGAAGAGTAGTTCACAAGAAACCCAAGCCACAGTACTTAGTTCTAATGTATACTAAATATTTCACACTTCATTGAATGTTCCAGGGGGATCCCCTGGAGTCATTATTAGGCATGTCAATACTAAGTATGGCTCTTTTGTTCCAAATACATTATTGCAAAATGGCATTCAAGACTGATTTTATGTGATTTTTAAGTGACTGTTACTAGATTTCTGGTGCTACACTGGCTTTAGGCAGATCATAGATCAGCGAGTAATCACAGTCAAAGTCTTCTTCCACCCTATATTCGTGTTCCTCTGTCTGCAGGAAAAGGAAAATAGGCAGAGCCCATCCTAATTGCTGTCAAGAAAATGTGCCCTTCATGCTTTGGAAGGATGCACTGCTCAGTCGGAGCACAAAGCAGAACTCTGCAGGGACAAAGTAGAACTCCTTGCCTCTCTGTGTGGCTGTAAAGCCCAAAAATACTGTCAGCAAAGAAGGAAGTCCTGGTATGGGTAGATGCCTGGTGAATAACCCTAAATAGAACTACTTGCAATGCCCAAACCACTATATTCGAAAAAAATGAAAGAAAAAAAAAAAAAATCAACATTCAGTGGTATGCTGTTGACTCATAAAAAGCTGGAAGAGTTCTCTGAAGCATTTCTAGTTTGCTTGGAAAGCCCATGTGTTTCAAGACACAAGCAACAAGCATAGCACAAAGCACGTAACTTTAAAATTATGGCAAAGCTACCCTAAAGAAGTGCAGATTTCTCTTCCCAATAGACAGACACATTCCGGCAGTTCTGCTGAACACAAGATGGAACAGAGAGCAACAGAAGAGAACAGCCAATGAAGGGCAGCACGCTGCAGCATGAGGTGCCCACCCCATGGAGAAACGCGCTGCCAGCAGGCACCAGTTTGCCATCAGCCCTCTTCCCACACTTTGGGTGGAAGATCGGTTCATGTCAACATTGCTTTTTGCTTACCACAAAGTAAGAAACAAGCACAACTCAGCAAAATTTAAATATGGTCCAAAGATCTTGTCAAAATCATGAAAGACATAGACCAAAGAAACAGTGCAGCAGGCCACAGCACCAGAAAACAATTCATTTTTGAAGCCACAGAACATTAGCTTGACTCATTCTACATATAGAGGAGCAAACAACTGAGAAGACCAAGAACAACTGGCTGCCTACACCACCAGAAGGCAGTTAGTTGGCCCAGCAGAGTAAAATCTGCTGTTTAGTCACATGGGCTGTTTTGATGGATCCTACTGACTACAGATCACAGATGTGTCCAGGTGTCCTCTAACAGCAATAACAGAACAGCACTATAAAATTAACTTCTCCCTATTGGAGCTGGACAGGAGTCAGTGCAGTAAAATTCACAATAGATTAATACTTTCAGAATCTGACCCAACCTCTTTCATATCAACTACAAACTCACATAACATCTGCATTGCTTTGGCTCCTGAAAGTGAACAGAGGGATTGCACAGACATCCCGGCGCTCCCTGAACAGAGGGAGGGAACGTTTTAGGAATACAGCTATCATGAGCTACTTCGGCTCTGTCAAACCTTTCTTTCAACCTCTTTCTCACAACCAAATCCAATAGCAAGGCTGCATTAAAAAAAAAAAAGTAAAAAAAGGCAAATAAAGCCCAAACAAAAACGAATCACAGAAAGCGAAGAATAAAGAAAAAAATCCCAATTCTTCCAGTTTTGCTGCTGCTGAGCAACACTGAAAACAGTGTCACACCTCAAAAAAGAGATATTACTTATTCTAAACCCACACAATCCTTACTAGTGCTGCTGCTCACTTCTAAGCAACCCCACAGAATTTCTACTGCAAAGCTTCTGGAGCAGTTTTACAAGTAGTTTTCATAGCACTGTATGCTTTTACACAGCTTTTCTCTCCAGAGCTAACAAACAAAAGATAAACCACTTGATCACTGAATCGCTACATACCAGAAGAGGTTGGCTGGTGTGTTTTGTTTTTGAACAAAACTCTAAAACATTATGGGGAAAAAAAACAGGCAAAAATCCCTGCGTGTTTCTTACAACACTGAGTGTTGAAGTGACACCAAAGCAAGACCTTCAAAAATTGCTTGGAGACGCAAGGACATAGCAAATGCTACCTGCAGTAATTCAACGAGAGGACAGGGACATTCAAATGACTGGAGAGGAGTAAGACGTCCACTTGGAATGATTCGGTTTTGAGTTTTACCTCCTCAGAGAACAATAATTTTTTGCCAAGATCTCCTACAGGTGTAGCTTACATTGATAAAGTTCTATCTGACAAAGAATACATGAGATGTTATCTCAAGAACTGTAAATGCAAGTAAACGACCTGAATAACTCTAAGTTCCAAATCTTAACAAAAAAATGAAAAATCGCGTTGTAGGAATGAGTTTACAAAACAGAAACTTTTGCAAGGCAGTTACAAACTGAAATCTTCCCCCCAAAATGCTTGTGTTTCAGGCTACCACTGCCTCCAATAACCCCACAGTTGGGCTAGACATAACAATTTTACAGCAGAAGCATCTGAACAGCTTCAGCTGCTGCTATGTTCTTCATATGATTTGGAGAAAGATGTTTTGCTGCTGCTTGCATCAAATAAAGACAAGGCAGTTGCAGCTCCTGCTGCTGCAATGTCTGGGAGTATGGATGTGAGCACCATGCTCCAAAGTTACCTCAAGGATAAGCACAGATTTTCTGGCACAGCATTTAACCCCACACTTCTGCTTCCAACTGCTAAATGTCCAGCAGCTTGGCAGCTGGAGCAGGGCACTCGCACACCATTAGCCCCATCAGCCCCTGGGTCCTGAGCAGAGAACTGTGCTCAGATGGCTGTTTGCCAAAGCCTGAATCTGTGATCATCCCAAATACCAAGGAAGTTAGAGAGATTTTAAATGCTGTAGTTATGAAAGCTTTTTAAAATGCTGTAGTGATTCAGCCATATCTCTGCAGTCCCACAGTGATCCATTTCACACCACTTTTATAACAGATTTGTGGAGATCATAAATGCCATGGGAGGTTAGCAACCACTTGCCCTTTATTTTGTGTCTTAACTACATACAGCATCCTAGATAGGCAGAACAGCACTCAGTCACCTGAAAGAGCAGATGTGGAACTGCAAAAAAAAGAAATGCAGTTCATTATCACAAGGCAGCACTAAATATGGTACATTAAATGTATAAAAGGATCACACACTTATTTACACTACTTTAATTGTCAGGGTTTAGTTTTGCACTCTTTTCTTTGCACGAAGGTTGTTTTATTACCTTAAGTCTCTGATTGAAAGCATCAAACAGCAGTTTGATTCCATCCTGAGTCAAGTTAAGGATGAGGTCGTGGCTAAGAGGTGACTGCAAAACAAGAAAAGCTGTTAGGCCTATAATTTCAAGGCTTCTCCATTCAGATATACAATCCTTGTACAAATGGGTTACCTTGGAAAAAAACAAAACTGCCTCAAAAAACAACTCTTTGTTCAATGAATATGTATAACGCAAATACATTTAGCCAAAGCTTCCAATGCCTTCAGCTGTCTTACAGCAACAAATAGGGTCTCTGAATCTTGCAGGAACTCCCAGAAGGGCATCTGTCCATTACTGAGTTGAGAGGGAAAACAAGCATCCTCAGAAACAAACACATCACACTTAATATCACACACAGACATCGCACAGGGGCAGTCTGTCACAACCCTGGCACACAGAAGTAACACATCCTGCATCACTACAACGACATCACTCGACAGACAGACAGCGAGAGGGCTCTCCACTTCAGAAAGCCAGGAGTGTCACAGTCTTCTTCAGGCTGAAAAGGAAGGCTTCAGACTCTTCTGTTGTGAATTTTGGTTTCCTTAGTTACTGTGAATCATAATAACTCAAAGCCTAATTTGCAGTCTGCTGGAGTCAATAGGAGACATTCCACTGGCTTCCCTGTGTCTGGACAGGCTCCACGCCACCTCGGCCTGCCGCAAAGCTCTGGAAGCAGCTCACTCCTGCACTGGTACAACCCATGCACATACAGCCTGCTGGTCCTAATTCAGCTATTTGATAGCCTACCACTTGAAACACACTCCCTTTGAAAAACTCTACCCTCCATAACTGTCTGCTCAGAGGAGGAAAGAGGCTACATGACAGGCTGGTGGCAGTACTCATGCCCTAGAACTGCTCCAGTTGGTTATCTAGCAGAAGACTGACACGGAATGGGACACCTGGGGCACATTCTAGCTTCTGTATGAGCAGCCACATCATACAGCCTTTTCTTAAGCAGTCTTAAAACTGCTACTCTACTTCTTTGTTCCACTGGAGGAAGTCTGTGTTTTGACTGTCAGAACTCTAGTTTTCATCCCAAGTTTTCTCATCTCCTTGCTGCCATGCCAGCATCATAGCCCAAATACTTCCGTGCAACTCCTAACCCTTCCCAATCTACATCCTCGACATCACATTGCTAGGTCCAAATGAGCCTGAGGGCTTTCAAGCCCCTGTGCTGCTGTTTTCCCATTCCCCTTGCCTGCTCCCCTCATGCTATCTGAAGTCCTAACAGCACCCTGCACAGCAGTAATACTTCACTCACAATTGCTGGCAAAGCTCTAGTGATACGGTCTAGAATAGAAGCAGCACTGCCTCAGAGCCACAGATCTGAGAAAAAAGGTCTAATTCTGATCCTAGGAGGGTTTTTTTCTTTAAGTCCCTTACAAAACAAATTTAGAAAGGCTACAGATGCAGAGGAAAAAAAAAAAACAACAAAAACCAAACACAACAGGATGCACATTATATCTAAAATACAACAGCATGGTAGCTCTGAAAAAGGACATGATCTGCATCTCACTGGTTTCTAAGCAGGCTATTCCAAAACTAACAAGAGTATTATAAGGCATCCCACTTACGTCAGATTAAAAGAAGAGACGTGGGCAGATTTAATTGCATTTAATTGTCATATTAATTTTTGAAAGGAAATGCCTGTTGCCAGAGTTCTAGAATCAGAAATGAGATGCAACAACTTGAAATAAGTAAATGCCCCATAAGAGGCGCAGGTCCATCATGCCTTCTAGCACAGGTCTGCTCATCCTGTGACTCTACAAAACCAAGAGGAACAGCAGCCTCACTACTTATCTAAACAAGCCTAGAAATAATTCTGGAACATACTGCAATAAGACAACTAAAACACCTCCAAATGCATCAAGTACACAAAGCTACAATTTCAATAACTGAACGTTCAGTCATCGTGAAAGCCAGGAATCCACATGATCTGAAACAAAAGGAGTAACTCATCTAATTACATGAAAAACGTATCCAGCAGGAAACCACCAGAGCTGAGCTTGTTCCTCAGCCATTCAGTTCTCACTGTAACTGCATGAGACTTCAATCTGTACTTCTAAAATAAAATTAAATGTTGGCAGACTTTGCTTTTTTCCTAATGCAAAGATCTACAGCACATGCATATCATCTTCTGACTGAGGTGCATTTCACATAATGTGCTTGGGGCCTCCTCTGCCCCACATCCTTCCCCCTTCCTTCAAAGGGAAGTTGGTACATAACACATTTACTTCATTCAGCACATTGGTTTCCCCTCTAGTCCTCTTTTGGACAATGTCAAGCATATTAGGAACTAATAAATCTTTAATTACAAATAATGATTAACACATTAACAGATTTAAACTACTGCCCTTCCTGCAGATAGATCTGCAGATCCAGAAAAGCGTGGAAGCATTTCCCCATCACCACCCAACCAAACACCAACATGGAAAGCAAGGAGTACTCAGCTCCAGGCTGCCTGGGGGGTGGGGAGTCCCCATCCCTGGGGGTGTCCCAGAGCCATGGGGATGGGCACTGAGGGACGTGGGCAGCGGGCAGGGTGGGGGTGGGCTGGAGTTGGACCTGGGGATGTGAGGGTCTCTCCCAACCATAATGGTTCTAAGATTTGAATAATACAAACACTTGACAACAACAATGAAAAGACAGGCTAGAATTATCCCGCAAGCTACAGAACATTTCCTTCCTCATAAGGAAAACAACAGAAGCACCTCACCACCACATCTGTTACACCACTGCGCTCTGTGTTGAGGACTATCACACTTGATGCAAAGCTGTTATAAAGGCCACACCTCTGACGTGATCTAGTTCAGTTTTGAGTATACACATGCTAGCATGACACAGTATCAGAATGGGTCACGGCACCCTAACTGCGGGACACAACGAGCTGAATGATGTGACCAGACCAGCTGTACTCACCTGCTCGCTGTAGAGAACCTGGACATTCTTGATAATGCGACAGTGCTTCTGGAGAATGGCTACGGCCTGAGCCAAAGGCATTCCTGCAAAAACAACAGCAGCATTTCTCCAGTTCGCAGACTGGCTCACCCCATGTTTGGCAGAAAGGTTATGGATGAGGCAGAGTCATCATTGGCAAACAGTGCTTTATGACACACAGGCACACAATCGACAGAGGAGCCTACCTGACTCACGCTATCAGCACAAACCCGTGCTCTAGAACAGAAAGGCCATTGTTTACCCACCAGCTTGCAGCATATAAGAAAGGTTGGGCTGGCCACCAGTCAATGGTACGACAGCCTGGAGCAGATACCCGCCAGCGTCAGTCAGCATCCTCATACACTCTCCACAAGTTCCTGGGTGCATTTTATGGTCTATCTTTCAGTCAGGCCCGATAAGCGACCAAGAAGTTGTACAAGACAGATAAAAATACAACATATTCACAGCAGCTGTGCCGCTACAGCTGTCGGAAGGCACTTTATCTTCTCAGTTTACAGTTTCTTCAGCACACAGCAGCTTCCAACAGCAAGCAGACGGCAGATTTGACGAGGAAAAGCAAGTGAAGATAAAGATAAAGATACTCTGAGGCCTTTCCAAGCGGAGTGTGATCAGGCTCCTTGGTTTGGCATTTATAAGATAGAGCACAAGCTCATAATTTCAAGATTTTATTCCTCAGTAATTGGTGCAAGTCAATTATGGTTTAGTTATCTGACATTCTGTTTACATTCCTCACTCTTTCCTTCTCTACTTCTACTTCTTAAGCTGTAAGCAAATTGCCTCCGTTAGAAAACTTCAGCAGAGGAACTACAGCTCCCTTCAGCTAACAGCTCGGGCATTGGAGCTCTCAGACAGCAGCTATGCCCTTCACAGTGCGCGCACAGCCCCAGACCACCTTTCAGATATTATCTATGGAAAAAAGGAAACACTCAACTATAAACCACACATTGCTCCCTCCATCAGCACCAGTTCTGCTATAACTCTCCTAACACTGAAGGAATCTTTGCAGCACAGTGCTGATCTACGTGCCTGTCGCTCCTGTACAGCACAGCCCTCCTGGGATGGTGGCATCGAGCTGTGGTGGCAAAGTTTGATACATGAGACCTACAGTGATTCCATTTGTAAATACCGTACACAAATGTTTCTGGCAAAACTGTTTCCAAAAGCGTGAGCTAATAAGAAAAACAAAACAGGTGGTTGTGCCTAGAAATCCTAACCAGAAAACACTACAGATTCCAGAAGAGAGTACTTTTTTTGAGTATTTATCAACAACAGTAACAAAACCAACATGTACAGAGACACACAATTAAGCAGAACCGCTTCCTATTCGCCAGGAAACAACAGCTACCGTGCAGCCTGAGCAGCTCAACTCTGCAGCCTGCTTGGAAAAGACAGTTAAATAGTAAATAGAATTTCCAAAATGGAACAGCCTCCTGCTGTTGTTTATGCTTCTAAGATCAAAGATGCTGCTGTGAAAGCTATGCATCCCTTAACCCAGCAGAAGCTGTGCTTCCAATTCAGCAAAGGTGATTTCAAGCACAAGACTTATTTTCAAAGTCAGTATTTCCCCAGATACTTGTAGAGCATACACTCACAGCAAGTGCCAGCAGGGCTCCCTCAGAAATCCACGTGGTGGAACACAAACCCAAGCTGGGTTTGTAGCCCAACCAACTTAACTGCTGCAACCGTGGGTCTGCGAGCATGCAAACAGCTCACATGACAGCATTACTCAGAGCACTCTCATACTGCAAGCAAACAGAAGTGGGCTGATTTCATTCTGTTTTGCTGAGAATCAAGCAGACTTTGCCATGCAACAGTGCATTACAGCTACGAAAAGGAAACTAACTTCTCCAGGAGCAGCCCTCAAAACCCAAACATAGAAGGGACTACATCCTCCTACTCCTCCTCCACTAACAGAGAGCCAAGGGAAGAGTAGGAAACCTGAGGTAGTTCTCTTCACTCTTGTGGCACTGACATCCTGATCCTCAGTGAAAGCACTGATGGGAGCTCTAGCCCTCTGTCTTTCTGAAGGGGGCAGGAGAAGACAAATCACAATGCACCAAAGGGAAGTGAAACATTGTCAAAAAAGAAAGTATAAAAGACAGCAGAAACATAAGTGTACCTTAGAAATTACACATCTAACACTAATAACACAGCAATAGGCACTGCAAAATATTTAATTGTTCTCTTTCAAACAGCAGGAATGTAGCCTGAGAGGTGCAGTGACCCAGGCACTCAGCCGAGCACCAGACTCAGCCTTGGTGAAATTTTTCAAGCTCTGGTCACACAGTGAGTCAACAGTGCAGCCAGAAACAAAATTCAAGAACTCATGTGAAAAGTTCTCCATGCATTTCCCCCCAGCCATCTCCAGTGCAGGCACAGCGCTGGGAGCCAGGCAGCAGGTCAGGAGTGCTGCCACGGAACGTGGCTGAGAACAGATTGACATAGGTGCCGAATGGAATGGCAGGGCAGCATGGATCTCACTTCCAGCAGCACTTCCACTTGCACGGCCAGAGCAGCTCCACCAGCAGGGGCACAGCACACAGCACCGTGAGCACAGGGCAAAGTGTCTCGGTGCCGAGTCAGCCTCCTGCTCCGTACCACCAGGTCATGCTAATTATACGTTAGACTCATCACATGGTGGCTATATTTACTCCAAGAATTACAGCTGAGTTTCCTCCCTCTCACATCTATGCGTGTGTACACACAGACATAAACACAGTATGTAATTTTAGCCATGAGATTGTGTTAACGGGCTTCTTTGAGGGGTTCTTGGGAAAACAAGAGTCACGTCTCCATCCTCCCCCTCTCTTTTTTCACTTTTCTTTAAGTAAGGAGATCGGGGGGGTTTCAGTGCAGCACACACCCCAGCCGTGGTCATTAACACCATTTCAGATCGCACCTGTTTTCAGCCAACGCCTGACCCGGAGGGCGGCAACGCTGTCCACGGCAGAGGATTGGAACCGGGCGGGCTTTGAGGTCCTTTCCAGCCCAACCACGCCGCGGTCCCACGAATCCACACCCCCAAAGGATCACAGACCTCCAGGCACAGTGCGAGGACACGGGGACACGATGGCGACAAGGAGACCACCGGGATTTCCGAGCGGGACACCGCGCTGATCGGCCTCCAAAGCCCTGTAACGCTCCCTCGAGCAACCGGGCTGCACCCACCCCCGACCTCGCAGCAGCTCGGCGCCCGCTGCCTCCCACGAGCGGCCCCAGCTCCAGCCAGGAGCACGGGGCACACACATACCGCGCAGGCCGGCACCGGCCAAAGAGGGGCAGGGGAGCGGAGGGGGAGGGGTAGCAGGCTGGAAAACGGGACGAGGAGGCGGCCCAGCGGGCGGGGGGCACGGCGGGGCACGGCACGGCCCCCGGGGGGGGGGGAGGGGGGGGTGGAGGGGAGTGGAACGAGGCGGGGGGGGAGCGCCGCGGCCCGAGACAAAGGGAAGCAGCGGGCTAGGGGGGCAGGGAGCCGGGAAACAAACAAAGCGGCGCGGGGCCACGCAACACGGCGGGGGACGGAGAGCGGCGCGGGGCCCCGCGGGCGCGGACTTACCCAAGGTGAACTCCCATTGCTCGTTCCCCAGGGAGCGCTCGGGAACCACCTCCAGGTCCAGCATTGGCGCGGTGGCCCCGGCGGACGGGCAGCGGCAGCGCCGGACCCCTGCGGGGAAGCGATGAGGAGCGGGGGGAGCCGGCCGAGGGCTGAGGGCCCCCGTACCCCGCCTCGCGCCGTCGCCATAGCGACCAGCCGACCGGTCCGCCGCCCCCCTCCGCGCGGGCGGGAGCCGCCGCAGTCCCGCCGCACCGGCGGAGCCCCGGGTGTAAGGGGGGGACGCGGCCCCCTCCCCCCCCGCGCCGCGGGGCCGCCACTCACCTCACTTGCGGCTGCTGAAAAAGCGCTTCGCGGCCGTCGTCAGGCGAGGCCGCGCCGGGGGCGGGGCGGGAGAAGGGGCGGGGCCAGAACGTGGCCGCGCCCCTCCGCCTCTCGGGCCGGGGCGGGGAGCGGCCGTCGTGCGGGAGGCCGCGGGTTCGAGGCCCGCCGCGGGACGGGACGGGCTTGCGGTGGGTGGGAGGCATGGGATCGCGAAGCATCTCGAGCTGGAGGCGGCCCGCGCGGATCGCCGAGTCCAGCCCCCGCCTCCTCACAGCACAACGCGGACCCTACGTCTGAGAGCCGTGTCCCAATGCCGTGCCCGCAGCCCTCCGGGGCGGAGCCGTCCCCTCGCACCCCCGACCGTCCCCTGACGCCGCTCCGCGCCGTTCTCTAGGGCCGTGCTGGGAAAGCCAGGGCACAACAACGAGGAAAAACCACCGAACCCCGATCTCGTTTTTCTGGTTGAAGCACGGGGTGTGGAACAAAGGCTCGAGTGGAAATTAGTAAGTGGCACCAGGCAGCTCAGCCGGGCGAGCTGAGTGAGTCATCCGGGAAGAGGGCAGCAAACGAGGTCGGCGCTGCGGAGCGAACAGCTGCAGGGTCCCGCAGCCCCCGGCGCAGCGCCGCGGGATGGCTGCGTCGAAGGGACCTCGAAGCTCACCCAGTTGCAACGCCCTGCTGCGGGCTGGGCTGCCGCGCATCAGATCCGAGCGCCAGGGCTTTGTTGTCCGCGGTCCGAGCCCACAAAGCTGCCCGCCGTGCCGAGCGAGGGCGTTCAGGAGAGAGGGGATGCTCTGGAGGCTGCAGGCAGCAGGGAGGGACCGACGTCCCTGCTCAGCACTCCCCAACCCGCTGTACTCAGCCCTAGGGGCGCACGGGGCTGGCGTCACCACAAGTGGAAATAACGGGGCTCTCCCAGGGGCTGCTTTGCCCCCAGGTCCCGCCACAGACACACATAGGGGCATCTCCTCGAGAAGCCGTCATGGTTTAATCCCCTCGTTGCGTCCGTATCATAGAATCACGGAATCATTAAGGTTAGAAAAGACCTCTCACATCCCCAAGTCCAACCCCACCATGCCCACTGCCCACGTCCCTCAGTGCCACATCCCCACGGGGGGACTCCCCCCGTCCCTGGGCAGCTGTGCCGCTGCATCACTGCTCTTGGGGACAATAAATTGTTCTTAATATCCCACCTGAACCTCCCTTGGTGCAAGGTGATGCCATCACCGCTGATCCTGGGATAAAGGGAGGGAGAATTAAAAAAACCTGGCAGCAGTGACAGGAACCCACAGCCAGAGCAGGAACCCTCTGCTGTGCCCTCGTTGCTGCCATTCCCAATCCCTGGCTTCCTTGCTGCTGGGCCGAAGTCACAACCCAACCCCAGGGAAGGGGAAAAAAGTAATGCAAAATACGCCAGGAGCGACCAGAAGCACAGCAGGATGAGCAGCACTGATGGTGAATGCGGGCTGCCCTCTCCCGATGAGATTTAACAATGCACTTTGCTTTCACAGCTAGAAACATTTCAAAGTGGCATCTGCTAACCCTGCCTGCGTGCCTGGCTTCTCTGTGCTGGGAAGGGGGCCAGGAGGTCTTCCCTCACCCAAGTGCACAGGATTTCAGTGGCACCGGCATCACTTCCCAACCGCGAGAGTTGGGCTTTTCCCTCCTCACCCTTCTGTGCCATTCGCAGACCTCAGCCCATCCGGTTTCTCTTAAAGCCATGATGCATGCAGGACAAAATCTAACTAGGCTTCATTAGGAACAGATGCACCCTTTGCTCTTTTATTCTAGAGGCTGCTCAGTCTGGGAGCAGCGCACTCTGTGATGCAGCATGATGCTGCCCTGGGCTCCCACATTCTGGGGTGATGGTTTGGTTCTTCCCAAGTTATTCAGCACGCTCAAGTAGGACAGCGCAAGCAAAATGATGCTCAGTTCTTCCTTTTATCAATAGCTTTAAATGGGGGTCCATGCCCACCCCAGAGGAGCAATGTGCTCCTTCCAGCCCAGGATGGAGCAAGGCTCTGCAGAACCACAGACCAACTGCCAGGCTGATATCTTTGCCAAGCTCTTCCTGAAACGGGCGTATCTTCAGCACTGGAAGCCAAACCTTGGGCAATAGGAGGCAGCGGCAGTGTGCAGCCTGGGCAGGTGGATGGACTCAGGCAGCAGAATGCTGCGGGGTTCAAAGCAGCAGTGAAAGATGTGCTGCTGCAGGGTAGTGAAAGGAGTCACGCATTCCATGAGCCCACTGAGACCACGTCCTGACAGCCCCTTGCTCTGCAGAGCAGAACCGAAAGCAGAACCAAAAAGAGGATCCGTCCTTGGTATGGGAGCACCTGCCCCAGCAAGGAGGGAACAAGGGGGCTCGGCAGCACCAGGTGGGGAGTAGCAGCTGCTCAGTGACCTGATGAGGAGCAAGTGGCCCAGAGCTGCAGCTCCCAGCTGGCCCCATACAAGACTGAGCTCTCTCCAAGCTTGCAGCCACCAGAGCTTCCCCCGGTCAGTCCTATCTCATGTAAGCACACTCTAACCCTAAACACACAAACCTGCCCAAGCCAGAGCAGGAGGAACAGCAGCACCTCCCTGCCACCGTGGTTCATCCTTCTGAATCCATCAGCCCCACAGTTAAGACAGACCAAGACCCCTATTTGGGGGAACAGCTTCCATATCAGCATGGGTGGGAGCTAGGAGAGGCACTGCAAACACTGTGGAAGAAAGCACAATGAATAAATAGAAGGGTTGAGATGGAAGGGACCTACGAAGGTCACCAAGTCGGAGAGCCAAGTGCAAATCCTCAGGAAAGAAACCTGCAGACATCCATTCTGCAGCATAGGAAGTTCCGCACAAATGTGTGCAAGAACTTCGTTACGGTAAGGTAACGGAGCACTGGAACAGGCTGCCCAGGAAGGTGGTGGAGTCTCCTTCTCTGGAGATGTTCAAGACCCGCCTGGGCACCTACTTGTGAGACCTGGTGTAGGAAACCTGCTTTGGCAGGGGGTTGGACTCGATGATCTCTGGAGGTCCCTTCCAACCCCTACAATTCTGTAATTCTGTAATCCACCAAGGATGACCATTCCTGCCCAACTGCCATGAAATAGCAGCCATGGTGCTAAAACTGTGCCAAATATTAGCCAGGTTTTGCACATCTGAGCGAGAAAGATATCCAGTGAGGAAACCCAGCAAGAAGTCTTGGCAATGAGCAAGGCTGAACTAGGCAAACTTTGAGCACATTGTGCAGCAAGCAGGAGGAGCTCAATGGCAGAGCTGCGGGATGCAGACTGTGCTCCCAGGTGTAGGCTGACAGCAGGAGATAGCTCTCCATAGTAGGACACAGCCCAGAACCATGACTGTAAGCAAAGATTCACCACAAGGGCCGGGGAGGCTTTGCTGCCCACTGCCCAGCCTCTTCTCCCTCCACCAAACACTGAATTCTCCACTGCCAACCCTCGCTGTCAACTCCGCACACCTCCACGAGGAGGAGATGTTTGTGTGGAAAGATCCTGCAAGCATTTATCCACAGCTACAAGCAAGACCTCAATGTACGTATGCTGTAGAGTCAGTTTTGGTGAAAAGCAGATTGGTGCCTGCAAACTTATGGCAAACCTCCTTCCTGTAGAGAACAGCAGCCTGGGACACACAGGGTTGCTATCAGGAGCCCTGTGGGCACCACTGAGGAGCCAGCAGAATCCAACCAGCTTCGGCCAACGGAAGCACAGCCGTTCCTGTTCTCAGCACCCCTGCTCCCTGAGGTGACATTTGGGTCTTGTACAGCTGCCCGCTGCAGGTCACAGCAATGGCTGGGTTTGTGCTCGGCTGTCCTGTGTTTTTTCCCCCACTCCTCAGCTTGAAGAAATGAGCCCGAGGCAATTTTGACATTTCGTTTATCTCAATCTGCAGTAAAGAATGATGTTTAATAAAGTTCCTAAGCCACGAGCCTGAGCAGCTGCGAGCTGTACAGCAGCCAATGAATATGCATGCTCTGGGATTTGCATTTTGTTGCAGCCTGGACAGCACAGGAGGCAAATGAGTTACAAGAAGCATCACCCATGCAAATGCACCTCTCCGCTGTAACTTCTCACTGTAATTCTCATCCTCGAAGCCACTTTCACAACTCTCTTATTTGCATTGGAAATGTCCTAACAAAATAGCGTACTTTAAATAAATCAGCCCTGCTTCAGTGCAGACAGGATGGATTCCTGCAATACCCCTGCGATAAAGTGGTGTCCTGAATTAAAGGCAGACTGAACATGGCAGTCCTGTCAAGATCGCAGCAGGCCGTGGCATTTTGGACATTTCCAGAACCAACCTTCCTTCTTGTAACCTCCTCCCCACTATGTAGATATGGCTCTTGTAAGACACCAGAGTACAAAGGAACAAAAAAGCATTCCCGTTTCCATCACTGCCTCCTACAGAAGTGGGACTGAGAGCCCAGAGCAGGACAGCTGCCATCAAAGGGAGCCCAGGAAACTCATGCAGGCTTTGAAAACCTAACTAACATGGGAGAGTGGACCACATCCAGCTTCTCTCAGGGTAAGGGGCTGCATAACTGCAAGAGGTTGGAAAGAAAGCCAGGAGTTACCGTACAACAGGCAGGAGCTCATTGGGAGCTTCAGGAATACGGAGTGACATTGCTTGGCGCCTGGTTTTGTTTTCAGAGCTCACTCCTTCTCAGCTGCAGAAGCGTTCTGGAGGGCCCACAGACAGCAGGCACTGCCTGCTCCATTTGCAGGCAGGTTTTTAAAAGCATGAAATAAGGTTACACCTCGTTCTTTTGCACCAAAACACTTTCAGGGCCTGAAGTTACTAGAACAACTCTCCGCATGATTCTGGGACATGAGCAGCACAATCCCGTTGGCTGCTTTAAGGTTTACCTCTTAAAATCCCGCAGCCTTATAGGAGGGTTTCAGGTGTAGCAGTTAACACTCATATCTGCCCTGCTGTGCTTTAACTGTGGTTCCTCACTTCCTCACCTCCAACATGTAAACCACCTTTATTTTGGTCTCCTCATCCACAGCAGCATGACCTTTAATCACAGAGCAGTTTGAGTGGAAAGGGACCCTAAAGGCCATCTGCTCACACTGAGCAGGGACACGTTCCCTGACCTTGGCTGTCTGCAGGGATGGGGCAGCACCAGCTCTGTGTGCAGCCTGTGCCACCGCCTCACCGCCCTGAGTGCGAAGAACTTCTTCCTCAGCTCCCCTCTTCAGTGGGAGCCCCCTTCCCCACACTCTATCCCGGCAGACCCCATTGAAGAGCCCACTGCCCCCACCAGAGCCCCCCGGTGTCAGAAAGGACCTCACAACAACTCGTTTCACTACACAGAAGTTTATTATGAAAGTTAAACGTACAACACAAAAGGTAGCAAAAGCGATCCTGTAGCTTAAGGCAACTCTTGCAGGAGATGAATCCAAGAAAGATGATGCAACTTCAGTTTAAATAGAAATTATGAAAAAATATCAAATTGCATCAATAACTTAAAATGCACTTTAAAAAGTCTTCGCTAACCAGCAGAAGGAAGGGCTGTGATCTTAATGCCAGCATTAAGATATCGGAAGCAGCAGAATGCTAAATGACGACAGGGAAGGTTGGGTATTTACACCGAGATGGCAACGTTAATAGCTGATAGCATCATTTCCTGTGTACTCGTGGCTTAAAACCACCATCTGAAACGTTGGGAAAACCTTTTAAAATAGACCTTCAGGCTCTTCCATCAAAAACGCACCGATGGCAGAGGAGGCCCAGGGCTGGGGCACACGGTGCAGAAACACCTCGGAAATGTCTCTTTGGGGGAGGAAGAGCAAAAGGGACAGGTGGGCACAGCACATTTCAGTTGGAATATCAGAATATTTCTGCTGGATGGCATTCTCAGTGTGCAGTTATTGACATGAAGTGAATGTTAAATATTCGCCTGGTTAACATACAAAGGTTCTCCTTCACGTTGACATCCGCGTACATTTCTGCGAGACCCCCTGTACATCCACTGTATCACTGTTAACAAGGAACGTCATTATCTTAGCTATAGAATTTAATAAAGATTTAACTGCTCTTATTGTACAACGCTTCTGTCCTCAAAATCATTAACAACGCAGTGAGATTAGATCACGTATCTTAACGCTGCCAAATGACACCGCATTTCCAATTGATTTTCTTCACATATTAGATGAACACAAAGGAAAACGTGGCACAGAACCCCTTCCCCACCACCACCACCTGAAGAAAGGAAGGAAATCCACCCAAATTAACTCTCCTCCAGCCATACCCTGCCAGCAAACACAGCGCTCACTGCGGCGTGGCCTCTGTTTGCATACAATTTAATGGAAGCGTCCTATGCACGGTCTGAGGTTTTTCTGCACACAGCCTCATCTCAGCTCCTCACCATTCAGCACAGCTTTACAAAAAGCATAAGATACAAAATAACTCGAAGCAGCCATCTTAACATCATTCCATACATCACCTCGGCAACCCATCGCCTCCATTCCCAGTCCGTGTGCTGCTGGGTCAAACCATAGAGTTGCAGTATCCCTTCGTAAGCACTGTTTAAAAAAATCCCTGAATAAACCAGAAGCCAGCCTGCGACTTCCCATGAGTTTCAGTAAGGTACTATATACAGCGGTACTAGAACCACCCAAACTCACTGAACACTGAATAAAATGCAAGACAGATTTTGGGGCAGAATGCACACATGCATGAAAATACAGATTTTAAGATTTGATCGTTTAAAAAATGGAACCGATGAACGTTTAGCGGTCAGAAGAATACTGCAACTGTAAGGCTGACGAGCCAGCAGTCTGAAACCTGATCCCAACAGCACTGATTCACTGGGTTCAGCCTGGAAGTAACACCAAATAATGTCAGCAGTTTTTAGGTCTTGCAAATGTAGAAAAAAAGAAATCGTAAAGAAAGATAAGAATGCGTATCTAAAATAAAGCAGGAGCACAAGAAAGACAATCAAAACTCCAAAAGCCCATATTAAAACAATTAAGCTTGGAATGCGTTGGCTTCCAGCAGTTTACAAAAAAAAAACAAAAACAAAAACAAACAAACAAACAAAAAACACAACCCAAAAAAATAACAGAAACAAAAAAAAAAGTTTTTAATCTGTAATATCTTGACCTATTTTTAAGTGACAATTTTTATTACAGTTGAGAAAAAAAATGTTTTTATAGCTGCATAAGTTTCCATTTCACTAAAATAGTGCCAACAAAAATAAGTTTGCATAGAAAAACAAAATTTCAAATTGCCACTGGCTACATGCTTAACATGGGAAATGCAGGTATCATAACATAAACATAGTGCAAACCATGGCAGTTCACGGTGGTTCTGACTGCCGCAGGTCAGGAAACAGACCATAATATACCCAGTTATCACAGTTTCTGGTCTTTATTCAATCCTTTGCCAAGTAGAAGCAATGTATGTTGCAGACCCATGGCACTGCTGATGCTGATTAACGTAGTTTGAGATCGTCGCCACTTCCTAGGTTGGATCCAGGACTAGGGTCTTGTTGTCTTCTTGCCTGCATTAATAAACACGTGTTTAGGATCAACAAAATGACTCCAATCATCAGATCATTTCATAAACATATTAAGCACACGTCAAAAAACCAAACAGTTTTAAGTCAGAAACACATTAATTTCTCACAGAACCACCCTTTCCCCATGGGTTTGACTTATCCCACCTGAGGAACACCGGCCTCTGGGGAGCAGAACAACATTGCTCCTGCTGTGCTGAGCCTCTGCCAGCACAGGGCAGGGCTGCAGCCCCACGCATGGGCACACAGCCTTGCAGGCCTCCTGCAGCCAGGCTGACATGTTGCCAGCATGGCCCTGCCAGTCGGCAGCAGCCCTTCAGAGCAGCAGGGCAGGGCTTCTGCCCCTCCATCTAAAACACGTGTTCTTCACTGTGAGATTCCCTTCTTCTGTTAACCTCTCTTGCAAACGGTCTCAGGATCCAGGATCAAGATTATGGGGAGGAAAGGCTACAATACCAATGTGGCAAAGTATGTTACAGCATCCCCCAAGAGATCTCCCCCCAGTACGTGCGTGTGGCAAACATTTTGTTTAGCTTTTTATGGAACAAGAGACATACACCAACGAAACAGTACAGCTGAACCGACAGATTTGACAAACATTCTCACACTTTTTGTCAGAACATACTTACTGGAGTAATACTATTTGGTGCACCGGTAAAGTTAGCAGCAATACAAAACTTAAGAAAACTTTAGTACTGATGATTGAATCCCTGTATTAAAAAAAATAACACCAGCTTTCCTTTAAATAAGGAGAGCTTTTGACTCAATTTGAATGGAGCGTAATTTAAAGAGGAAATTAAGGATGGTCAGTATTGATTAGTGCTTGTAAGAAACACTTACCTGCTTTCTCTACCTGGCAATCAAATATTCACACAGCTAGCATCCCCACTTCTCCCAGCACAACAATCCCCACAGACACGTGCTGCGGATCACAAGTGTGCTGTGTTTCCTCTAAGGCAAGGAGGACCTGACCAGGAAGGTTTGTGGCAGGGCACAGCAGAGGAGCCCCAGCTGCCCTACTGTGGGTGAGACCTTTCTCGGGCAGTTCTGCAACTAAATTATGCTCCTCCTGTTTCAGAGGCGTCACCCCAGGATTTCGAGTTTTCTCCTCTGTGCACAAGCAGGCTGCTTTCAAGCAGCAAACAGAAATGCAAGTAAATACTCACAAAGCCATTCATATACTTCAATTCTAAGGTGGTGCGTCTGTTCTAGGAACACTCTCTTTATCCTAGCCATACTTTACAATGCTTTAGTACCAACACCTGGGTGTCAAGCTCCCGGGGTGCACAGCTGGCACGCTGGCCTGCAGCTATCAGCAGAACCCGAGCAGTAGCAGGGCTGTGCTCTCAGTTGCTGGCACTCATTGCTGCAGGAGCCCCATGAGCTGCACTGGCCGCAGCGAGCTGCCACACGCAGGCTTTCAGAACTGTATTCTCTAATGAAAAACAATAAAAAACAAAGCCCCAGACAAACAGTACTATGACAAAGGAGCGACGCCTCTCTCCTTCAGAAAGCCTTCTGTGTGTTGGTGAAAGGCAGGCACGGCCCAAACACGGGCAGCACCACCGCGGCCGCTCGCAGTCTGCGCGGTCCCCGAGTTCCCACGGTGCCACAGAACAATGCGAGCACTTCAGCCAGCCTGTGACTAACGGTGACACGGCGCTGCTCTGCGCTGCTCCCGACCCTTCTGAGTCACACTTACTGACACAGAGGAAGCCTTCCCGCCAGCAGCGGTTACCCCAGCTCACAGCACGCTGCTTGTTCCTCCCATGCTCGGCTGCCAGCCCCAAGCCTTTCAGCCACTGCCAACACCACGCTCTCTAATGCGGGCGGCTCTTTCCCTGCTCGCTTCTCTCCCCCTTCCTCCCTCTCTCCTTCCCTCCCTCCCTCTCTCATCTGGCTGACTTCGTGCTGCCAGCACAACTGGCCAGCTTCAGCCATAAGGAGGAGAAGCCCAGCTTCCTTCCCCCATTGAAACACTGGAGCTACGTTTTCCTTTTCTGTGCAATAAACCCATTCTGACGCACACAAAGTTTATTGAATAAATCCCCGTATTCATCAGCATGTTTCCAGAAGAGAGATTCTCTCCTGACCTTATTGGTGGTCACACTGCCATTACTGCTTTGGAAGCACGGTCGCTATTTGAATAGCACAGATGGTACCTATTGCACTTACATATCCAGTACAGAAATCGGACTGATGCAGGATTTTAGTTATTCCGGGGTCAGATCATCCTTTCACTCTGTTCTACTGATGCTTCTCTCAGCCGGTATGACCAGTAGTGTGGTGCTCATACATGCAGACCAGCCCAAAAGCAGCAGCCAGTATCACTGCACAAACCCACAGACCTCTCCGTAATGTGAGTGATCACATTAAAACGAGCGGGTGCCATCACGTACAGTGCAGGAGATTCTAAATCCTGATGGCATATTCCTTCCAGCCCCTGACGGACATCTGCAAATTGCTTTCTTTGTAGAGATGCAGAATATGGGAAACTGTATTTAATTGAGATTTTCACATTTGTAAACCCGAATCATTCAGTTTTGCATTCAGCATAAAAAAGGAAAAGTTAATGACGAAGAACCCCACACTTCATTTCTTTTTCTTCAAGAGAAAACTCAACTGCAATGTACAGACTTTCCTGAACACAGCATAGCTGTTCTGTGTGTCTGAACAGACACTTCTGCACTGAGAGCTGTACTAAAATTAACAAAGGAGCAACAGTTCCATTTTGCACATCCTTCTCCCATTGACCAGACTGTACCAAGATTTCTTCTGGTCCTGACTGCTCCCCACGTCCTGTAAGAAGAAACAAAGGCACATGCTCTTTAATGAAGAGCTGCCAAATCCCAGCAGTGCCCATCTAGTTACTGGTTTTGTACTCACACACTTCTCACACTTACTGGAGAAGCAGCCAGCACGTTCATTCCTGCTATCCTCCTGCTTTAAAAGCAACAGAACTGCTTTTTCAGAAAAGAAACCATATGCCCAGTAATTTTATTATCAAATTTCAGCAAAGACTCCAAGGTAAGGGCATATGGTTGCATTTACACTCTGCCTAAAGCAGCCTTTTCTTTCAGGACGTATGAAAGAATTCATGTGATTCATGAGATCACTGCTGCTTGTAGGGTTTGCAGAAGCCACTACTGAATGGCTGCCAGATCTGCCCTGTTAGTGATACTCAGGAGGCATGACAAATCACCCCAAATGTACCGAGAGCACTCACTGCAGTATTTCATAGGAAGCATATGTGGATAAAGGCATAGTTCTGATAGTAACAGGGGTTTACTGCTCTGTGCTGGAATGACAGCTGCTTCTCACTCATGAGCCCTTGTTTATTTGTGTGGTACTACAGTGCAGGAGCACAAACATGGAACATGCCCTTCACTGTTCCACCAAGGTGCACAGGCACAGTTTGCAGCCACCACAGCAGCACTCCATGTGCTAAGAGCACCACACACATTGCAGCTGAAAATTAAAACCACTGGTGAAGAACAGGAGAAATCCCCCTGCACTGCGTGCAGACACAGTGAGGACACAGCAGAGCATCAGGAACTGGGTGATATTTCTGGCCACTGACAAAGGGTAAAAAACAGCTTTCACAAGAATGCCACAAGTGTTCTTAACGCTCGTTTGTGGCAGGAACATGACCACCAGTGTGGTAGTCATCTGGTGGTTCTGCTCAGTTTGTCACAGGAAGACGGAGGTTCCTTCTAGAGATGTAAAAATGAGCATTTCCAGAACTCTCAGCACAGCTAATCCATCCACTGAATTGCAGTTTTTGCTGTAATTTCTGAAACGCATACCTCATGAAGCCATGCAGAAGCATCTCTATGAAGAATGAGCTCAGGTTCCCAAAGATTAAGGAGACCTGCTTCAATTAAAAGGGATGCATCTGTCTTTGCCGTTGGGAAGCGGAGTACCCTGCCATGAGTCATGCACAGTGAGTCATGAGAAAACAGGAGTGATCCATCTTATCTCAGTATATTTCATTTTTCAGTCAAACGCTGATTTTAAGTTGGAAGGAGGACTACCTTGAACATTACTCAGCTGTTGCTTTGTGAAATAGTCAGTTGTAAACAGTACATGGATCCCATTACAGTTGTGACTCTCCTGAGACTGAATGGCAGCTTCCTTCCAAATATCACAAAACTGAATAGTTAATGCGATGGACACACAGGGAGTTTCAATATCCAAAAATATTCCGCTTTCAGCACATGAAACCATGCAAATCTTCTGTAACGCTTCTGCAATTCGGAAGGAATTACAACTGGCCACAAGCCATTTCAAATGCAGGAGACAGCATGATGACCAACCAAAAGAATCGCAGGAATGCATTTGCAAAAAACACCGACCAAATAACAAACAAACAAACATATTGCAAAACCTCCTAGTTTTACCTTTCTAGTCTAGATCTATTTACACTGAATTCATGGGCTGATGAAACAGAGGAATATAACACACAAGGTAAAAGCTACTGACAATCATTTCGATTTGATGATAAACAAAGGTAAGTATCCATGGCAAGGAATATCCACAGCAATGCTCCAACAGCAATGCTCTCTTCAACTGTGCATGCCCAAAATCTTCCCAAGCCCAAGTATAAGGTCATCAGTATGGGCTGAAAGTCATTCTGAGAATGCAATGCAGTAGTATTATTTTTCTCCTCAGTGAATGAGATGACTTCAAGCTATCAACATCTTAGAATGGTGACTCTTTTGGACAGCAATTGTGCTAGAGCATTCACTGCTTCACTGCGGCACTTGGGTAAAACAGATGTAGGCATTGTGGCAGTTCAGGAGGAAGACAAGCAGCTCCTCCAGATGCCAGCACACTTAAGACACCAGCATTCCCCTCCAAGCAGCCGACCCTGCCCCATGCTATGTTGGTCACATTTTCAACACTGTCCATAAAACTCTTCAAGCTGTCTTTGAGTGTCTGTAACCACACTCTATTCATGAAAACAATGGAAAAATGCAACTAAATACTCCTGCCACTCCTATTTGCACCAACTCTCATTAGTTTCCAGATGTAACACCCTTTACCATTCTGTTGGCCTGAAACCACAGAGCAAACCCTGTGCAGTTCTTCAGACATGACTTGTCAAAAGCGTGTGTGTTGGGTGGGGGTCACTTTCAAGAGCAATCTGTACACTGAGATTCCTCTCTCCATTGGGCATCCTGACTCTGAAGCTTCTCAGACAGAGCTCTAGGACATACTCGAGACCACCACCCACCTTTACCACAAGTTCAGCGAGAAAAGATAATGCAGTCCCATTATGTGACAACAGCTCTGAGAAAGCAGAAATGGGAAAGTTGCAGATAAATCTAGAAAGGATGGACAGGGCTGTCAGGAGAAAGGGCCTCACTTTCTATGAATATCTTAAATTAAATATCTTAAAATAAGCAGTCAAAAATCAAGGACCTCAGCATGCTAGGCAGTGAAATCACCAGCAGAACTACATGCATGGCATGCAGACTTGGGACAGTGGTGGAGGGTAGGGAGGGAAAGGAAGATAGTTTGAAGAAGGGCTGCCACAAAGAGTAGCCAAAATAAACTCTTTCCACAGACAACTCCACTGCAATTCCTTAATTGCCTTCTGGCAGATCCATGCTGCTGAAGCAGACACAGCAGATGCATTATGTGCCTTGGCATGTATCATCTATAATTTACTAAATAAGTGAAAGATCAAGCTATGTTATGAAAAACTAAACAGTGAACATTTGGATTCTCTTAGAAGGACTGTCAACCTTCTGAAAAGGATTAAAAAAAATCTGAGAATACATCATAGATACTTTTCTAAAAAGCATACAACCACAGAGCAAAAAAAAAAAAAAAAAAGAAAGAGAAAAAAAACAACACCCCAACACCCAAACAACCAAGTGGAAGCAAAGAGAGCAATACTTAGAAAAATGACCGCTTACAATCACGCAACACACAGAAGGGTCTCCTCTGAGCTGCTGCTTAATGACTGCTCCTCCCCTACCAATGCGCACAAGGTTGCACTGCTGGCTGTGCCTCCACTCCCAGTACCCTTAGCTGTACTGTACAGTACTGAAAAGAAGAGTGGGGGAGGGAAAGCTCAGCACTCTCAGAATTCAAGCAAACCCAGGCCAATACAACCCACTAAGAGCTACGACTGATATATAATAGACCTTCTTCAGTCACAGAGCTGAAGGAGCACCCTGTACGATTCAGGTCTGAGGGGCTTCACTTCAGCCACAGCAGCAGGAGGATCCCCTCATCACTACACACCACGTCTGTAAGCTGCTGGAGGTCAGGAAGGTACATGACTTTCCCTGCACTCCTAGCAGGCGTAGGTGTCAGCGTGGGACGTGGTGGCCTACCTCCAGCCTCAGGGCAGCTTGGTTTGCTGGCTGTAATGCCCACTGTGCTGACACCTCTCCTTTTTACTTCAACCTGGGACGAGAAAGACCTTTCTTAACTACATCAAGCACCACTTGTATTACTCAAACAAAAGAAAGCACTTCCAAATTTGGTAGGAGATCTGGATGTTTGGCTGAAGTCCTTAGAGAAGAGTTTTCAGACTCTACACTCATTTTTATTGTTTTTAATTTATGTATCCATTTTCACTGCTTTTTCTGAGTCAGAACACAGTTTTCTTGACAAAGCCTGCAGATTAGAACTGTTTAGCACCCACCTCAGGCAGGACTTGATTCCAAGCTGCCAGACAGCTGCTTCCAAAAGCAGGCACTGCTCCCTAAGAGTGCACATGGCTGCTTTAGGCAGCATGCACAACCACACCAAGTGTGCACAATTTGGTTACCAATTCCCAATGCACCCTCTTGCCTGAGGTCACTGCAACCGTTCTTATCTTTGTTTAAAAGTCACCACGAACTGGAGATTTCAGTCCACCAAAACGGTAACCGGACTAAAATTACAGGCTGATAAAGGAAAAAGCAGGTGAACAGATGAAGCTCTTACAAGCTTCAAGTAGAGACCAGTTAAATTTTAACTTTCATAGGAAAATTTGAAAAAGGCTTGGAATGCTTCCTTTTAGGCAGCATTGTTTGAAGGCTGGTACAGACGTTATAAATTTATAATTAATATTGATTGCCTCTCGACCGTATCGCTCTGTTGCTCAGCCCCTTTCTAACCTTCATTGATTGAAATAAGACACTTATATTACAGTATTCCCTGATTTGCAAGATCGATCTCCTCTGTACTATATCCAGCATTGATTCCGTACAGCTCAAATAGTTTTGTAAGAAGTGCTTTGGAATGCGTATGTCAGAAAAAGCAATCTGCTGGTCAGAAGTTGTGACACAGCATGGCCATACCACAACCCACGGGTACAGGGCTCACAGCACACAGTCCTGCTGGGCAGCACACGTCCACACACCAGCCTTCATATTTTCCACTCAATTATGCAGTGTGCATCTGGAATATAATGTATATCATATAATATATCATATATATCCACACACCCCAAGACTGTGCTACCGACTGCATACAGAGAAGTAAGTTTGGATTTCTTTCATGCCTGAAAAGCTTTATTAGTGTTTAGAGTATTTTCATCTCATTTTCTGTCATTTTGGACAGTACACACAATAGGCAGTAATTAAGTTCATTCCAGATTAATTTTTTCAGGGGGAAAAAAAACCTCAAGTCAGAATTTGCCATGAAACAAATAGAAAAAGAAACCGATAAGCATGTTATATTTTTACTGAAGCAAATCCCACTTAACCAAAATACCTACTGCTAAGGCATTTGTTTGCACTGATAGTTTCATATTAAATTTCCTTTGCTTTAAGAAGGGAAAATAACTCCATCATTTAGAACCTTGGAAGAAAATCAGTCCTCCTACTTCACTCTGTTTCAGTTGTGAACTGTATGCATTTCTTTAATAAAATCTTGTTTTATTTAAAGAGCTCACAACTTGAGCACAATTCAATGAATATCTCTCATTCTAACTCTTAATTCCCATCACACACTGGTCAGTGTGCAGAAATCCATCACAGGGCTGAATATTTAAAGTTTGCGACAATCTTTATTATTTTTCATTTTTGGTGATTTCTATCAAGGGGGATTTCTATTGAAAGAAACAACAAAAAGCTTCAAAACATTTCATTCCTCAGCAAAACGTGAAGGTTTTTAAAAATGAGAAATTTGTGCAGTTTCCTAAAATGGTTCTGCTTTGCCATTAGTGTAATTTATATTTAGCACAAGACCACAAACAGACACAGTGCCGGGCTGCTCTGTGCAGGAAGAGCAGAGCACTCTGCCTCTCTCCTTGCAGCGTCGCTAAAATAAAAAGCACAGCAGTAATGTGAAAAACACAAAATAGAAAAACAGTACATTTCCAAAATGCCTGTTGAGCAAATTGTGTTGGAAAAATGAGAACAGATCCAACCCAGCCCCAAATAAAGCAATCCACAGAGCAGAATCAGCCAGGCATAAGAGTAAGAATAGAGCACACTGTGCTCAAACAACTTTGCTTCCATTTTAAAGCCATGGTTTGCCCATGCAAAGCAAACCTTCACAAAAAGTATCTGCAAACGTAACAAATATCCTCCTCTGGTTACCTTGCTGAGAATCTGCTGCTTCCTACTTTCTGCTCTGGTGTGCAGCCCCCACCCGCTGCCCTCCTGGGCTGAGCATGGCTCTAAGCTGCTGCTGCTTCTAGCCTCGCCAACTGGGGGCTGCTGAAACCTCCCCAAGCCATTCTGGACAGCGTAGCAAAGTTTGTGTCAGAATGTGGAATAAAAACCTAGTTTTTACTAGAAGGTTCAGGTATTTCTAGGCTGTAACCTCACAGTAAGTTCCACAGGACACCTCTTATTGTGACCCCACTCTGGTTATTCATGCTGAAACCACGCGGACAGCAGAGCACACTCACATCAGCTCGCTCAGCCAAGAAAAAGGGATAAAGAGATGTGTCTGCCTCACTGCCATTCCTCCTCCCTTCCTTCTCTTATTAGTTTGGCTGAGGGAAACAAAGCACAGATATTTCCAATTCATTTATCTGTCTGACGTGGTGCTTGCTTCAGGAAAGCAAAGCCAGCCTTCACCTGGCAGGAATTCACTAGAGAGGGCAAGTTTGCTACATAGCTCCATGGAACTTCATACAATTATCTATTTGTAAATAATACACTGTAAATATGCTTTACCTGGGGATAAAGTCCTTCTTCGTGTGCATCATGAAATATTTACTGTCTCAGCATTCCAGTGCTTTTGTGGAAAGTGAAAGCCATTAGAATACATTATTAATTTTGAAGGCATTAATTAAAAACACTCATTGACTTCAAAAGCATCTCTGAAACAGAGGAGCTCTGAGTGCAGCGAGGTAGGATTTATGGTATCTGATGTGACCAATCTACATACACTGACAGAAAGCAAATCCATCTTACATTCAAAACTGAAACACACCAGAAGTATAACAGGACACGTTTCAACTGGGAAAAACCTAAAAACTTGAAGCAAATTGCTTAAATAGATTCTCACTCAACAGTGTAACACCTTCCTCATGTTGGGACGAATGCTGTAGCTGGACCAAAACAGTAACTTCTGGGAAATCGGGCATGACCTACCAGGCACTACCAACCCTCTCCTCACTAAAATAGGGATCGGTTGTGCTACTGAAGTCATCAGTAGGAAGCATGCTACAGGACAAAAGGAGGGCAAACAAACTTCACAGCAAGCTGAGGGGTGAGTTTGTTTTGGGTTTTTCTGTTCTTATGAATGAGAGAGGAAACTTAATTAAAATTAGAAAAGTAATTATTTCTAAGTTGTTACTTACTTGCTATTTTTCCCCTTTTTAAAGTCTTACCAACCCAGCTTGGAACAATTTACCACCCCCACTTGAACGATTCAACAAGCTTTGCTGGGATCACTCCTAGGCAAGAATATACAACTTTGTTTTAAAAGTCCACAGTGAGACTTAAGAGTAGGAATTTTTTTTTCCTACAATAAGCTTTATAAATAAGGAATTGAATTTGATCACTTTCAGATGCTGCCAGGCTTTGGACGGATGAATGTTTCCAAAGAGTTGGCATGTCTGTTTAGGATAGCAGTGGGTGGAATACTGCAGGATTCTCCTTCCCTCCCCCACTGAAGCAGAATCTGGTCTCTATTAAGCTGAAATGCCTTTAATTCTACAGTAGGAAATCTGCTTTTTACAGACACTGTTGCAATTCCTAAAGTAATCCTTAATGCTGATGAGATCCTGTTCCAAGTCTGGCAATTTCAAATTGCACTGTCCATGCCATGCTTAGCAGGAAAGAAAAACCTGAAGTTTTACTAACATCGAAACACGTAACATTACAAAGTCTATGCTGTAGGGAGCTCTGTATGGAGCATAACAAACCAAAAGTCACTCAGCATGCTTAGAATCCACCACTTCTGACTGCCCTATAAAAACCTTCAAGTGCCATCTCTGTGCTGCAGCCAAAGACACAACTGGACCTATTGAAACAGTCTGCAGTATTTTGTAACTGTCAAGCCGTGTTTCCAAGCTAATCAACATTGTGAGCATAGGAAAATTCAGGAAAATACAACAACCCTGAACGCAGTTATGCCTTCCTTTCTATTCAGAATTTAAATGAGGAGCTTGTGATCATCATAAAGTGCTTTCTAATTAAGGTTAATTTGATCCTGCCTGAATGTTGCATTAGAATACAACAGCCCTGAAAGTCAGGCAAACAATGCCCGACTTGGAAACCTGATTCCTCCTGAGGAATGCATTGTAAATCTATACCCTACCCCCCAGATTGTGATTTTCGTGCAGTCCTGAGACCCAGAATGGTTATACGCATTAAAACATATACAGTAATACACAAAAAAATGAAGCACACATAACAAAATGTGTTGCAATTATTGAAAAAACATGGGTATTTGAATCACAAATTAATTTTGAATCTGGCAACTTCTTCATTCTGCTTAAACATGCTTCCAGATATTCATTTGTCCTTTTCTTCCTTTCTGTAGGTGATCTATGCTAGTGCTTCAGAGATGAGAAAATGACTATTCTTATTTTAAGAGAAAAACGGGTACTGGCAGCTAATAACGACATCATTTAATAACAGATGCTTGCTGTCCCATTAAGGAGAGACAATTTTCAGAAGTTACTGTATCCAGCTCCTGCAGCTGGCTAGGGACGTTGTTTGCATCTTACTGCCACAAGCTTTGATGTCCCTTATGAAGAACCAGATGCTTGATATTACCTCAATCTCACTCTTAGTTGAAAGTTTCTGTGCATCTTAGCTGCAAATAAGGGGTTTCTACACTTGAAGGATCAAACCACACAGAACTGCAGAAGTTCAACAGTCTTCTTTTTTCTTTAAAAAAAAAAAAAAAAAAAAAAAACAACCCCAAACTTTAAGCATTTAGTTAGCAGGAATAGATAAGAAGGGGATAGCAAAGGAAAGTAAATAAAGCTTGATGTCAATTACAGTAAAAGATGTAAGGCTGGCCTTCAAGTTCCTACAACATAATTAGAATTAAGGCAAGCTGTCTCAGATAGCTATGAACAGTTTTAAGATTCTACCTTCCTTTTGAAGTCACAGTTTCCAGCTATGATGCAACAGAAACAAAAATCATCCAGGTTGTCCAGATATTCCAAGGATTCAGTGGTACAAAGGCAAGGATTTTATCTTTGCACAGCTGACAATCTGACCTGGCCATGTCAGTGTCAGCAAGAACAACTTTGCCAATCTCTTCAAGGTGACGGGCATTATTCTCTGAATCTCTTTCCCCTTCTCACTTTCATGCTCAGTGTCTTCCACTGTCACTTGGAAGAACAAAGTCTGTTTAACTATCTCAACTATCAGTGAAGCCAGAAGAAAAGCAGCTTAGCAGTAATAAAGTTTTCTAAAAACATGAGGAGTCATGTTTGCTCACACCAAAAGATGGGTGGCAACAGGCAGGGAAGCAGCTGTCCCCCTCTGCTCTGCCTTTGTGCAGCCCCTCCTGCAGTACTGCACCAAAGCCTGCAGCCCTCAGCACAGGAAGGCATGGAGTTGTTAGAGTGGGTCAGAGGAGGACGTAAAGATGACCAAAGGGCTGGAGAACCTTTCCTATGAAGGTTGAAGCAGCTGGGCTTATTTAGCATCTGGGACACATCACTGTGACCTTCCAGTACTTGAAGGGAACTTAGAAGTAGGAGGGAGACCAACTTCTTACACTGTCTTATAGCGATAGGATAAGTGAAACAGATTTAATTTAAAAGAGGAGAGATTTAGATTAGATGTTATGAGGAAATGCTTCAGGCAAGGGATGGTGAAGGCCTGGCCCAGGGTGTTCAGCAAAGCTGAGGATGATCCATCCTTGGAGGTGCCCGAAGCCAGGTCGGATGGGGACCCGGGCAGCCTGGTCTGATGGATGGCAACTAGCCTACAACAGGGGGGTGATAACTACAGATCTCCAATGTGCCTTCCAACCCAGGCCATCTTACAATTCAGGTCAGACCATGCTGATTAAACAGGGAGTAAGAAAGAAAAGTAGTAATGAAGACAAATTCAAACTCCTTCAGTTTCATCCCTCTCTGGTTGACTTACAGTCTGTCTTAACTTGCCAACTCTCCTTACGCATCACTCATCCTCTCACAGCTCCTGTCTTCCTAACATCTTAGAGCAGCTGGTTTCCATTCCCTTTTCTGGCTCCTCTTTTCTTAATCCCAGTAATTTCTGCTCTAATAAAAAAAGATTTAAGACTGTGGGGCCCTAAAGAAGCAAAGCACAGGGTAGTGAGAGCCATATCAGTGAAATGGAGGAGGGGAATAAGACTCCCCATCAGTAAGAACCAGCAAGAGGAAAAGAAAGCACAACCTGTAAAAGAAAGCAGATTGTAGCATGTGATTAAGGTCAGTGGTAATGTTTTCCATAGTGTACAATAGCCAGCTACAAAATAATCTGCCAGCATTTCCTCATGCTTCTTCTACGTTCATGCAAAAGATGCCCCCATATCTGCCAGAGATGTGGCAGTGAACAAGAATAGCCTTACAGCTCAAGTACCCACTTGATCATCTACAGAGAAAAATAAAAGGCTAGAAATCAGAATTCTTGACAAGACTTCAAACATTTGGAACTGGTCTTTTTTTTTTTTTTTTTTTTTAGAAGAGTTGGAAGCAACACATTTTGTAATTTGTACACGACAAAACTGGACAACAAACAAAATCCACAACATCATACACACAAATTAAAACAATCTTAAGTTTTGGGAAAGTACTAACCAGTTACTGACAGCAGCTGTGAAACCCTCACCTCCATTTCCTCCCGATGAGACCTGTCTCTGTCTTCGAATTCACGGGTTCTTCTTCGAGCTTCTTCAAATGCTTGTTGTGCCAATGCATCCTCCTGCTACCAAACCACATGACAACAAGCGACACAGAAGGTTACCCTCATTTCCATCAGACAAACCTTTCTTTTGAATATTAGGGATTGCCTGACAGTAAACACAAGCATGTCTTACAGAACCAGCTAGATCACGGATCGGTTCTAGCAGCTGCAAACTGTAAGGTAAGGAATTACTACCTACCTTCATCACTACAGCAGAAGTAGCCAAAGCTACAATGCAGCTACAGCTATTACTCAAATACATTTTCGAAGGAGAATGGCTTGTCAGAAGTCATTTTAAATGCTGCAAAATTTTCTGAAAGCTAGGAATTCTCAGAAGTTAGATGAAAGAGGCAATGCACTTTATTTCCTTACAAAAGTCATTGTGAAAACAATATCCACAGGCATACTGAGAGTTCATTAGCATCACGACACATACAATGGTAATTTAATTACTTCCCATTTAAAAATTTACATCCAAGTTACAGAGTAATTAAACTGTCAATTTCATCAAAAACTGTTGAAGGTGCACTAATATGAAAATTTATAAGCCTTATGTATTTAAATAATCTAAGTTTAGCTGAAAAACATGGGGCAGAAACTATTCCACCACTGATACATGTATATGCACATATGATGGAGGGGAAGCCTACAGTTTTTCAACAACTCCGTTGCTTCTTTTTAAGAGAATTACGCATGAGGTAGATTATGCATGAAAATACCTTTAATAAACTAATGCTCAAAATATCATGAAGACAATAAGGGACAAACAGCATTACTTCTCTCTCCTCAGAACTTTCAGCTGTAACTACTGCTAACTCTGCTCCTTATTCCCATGTACACACATTATTTTCAAGCCCGCAGTTCTCCTAAAAGTAAAAATCCTAACCTTGACTGTTGGAGGACAAAAACATTGTGAGAAACCAACTAAATGTTAATACACCAAGGGACTAAGCGCATAAATTTTTTAATTTCAGTTCAAACATCTTTAGGCTGAGAGAACATTAAATTGCCTTTTTCGCCCCCGGCACAATCACGCTGCCTGGAAGGCACTCTGTGAACTGATGTCAGTGAGTGCCCCTCGTGGCCCAGCAGAGTTAGAGACAAACAGCTGTCAGTCAATAACTGCACCCAGGTCCCTGGAAAGCTGCACTCAAAGGCAATCTTTAAAGCTGCCCTTAAGAGAAATCTGATTTATTTCTAAGAGTAGAATTCGGCCCCTTACAGTTACCTTAACGTTCATGCAGCACGTACCAACTGAGGTCTCACAGAAAAGGTGATTTTGTTCTTAATAATGCAGAAGAGATGAAATACGAGATAGGCTTGTCTCTCTGATGATGGCAGAGAAGCTGCCTTATTTCTGGTGTACAGCAGCTACATACATCATCGTTACCCTCTCATTTTTGGGGGGACAGACTTAAATGAAAGTAGATTTTTCTGTACAAGATTTTTGCATTTTACCACCACTTGAAGTGGTCATGTAATAAAAAGCTAGCACAGCCTCAGCCAGGAGATTTTTTTAAACATGGTTGTAAACCAAAAAAAGCTAAGTTAGAATTTCAGAGAAGAATCAGTTTGTTGACGTCCAGAATGAACACATGCTGACAGCTGAAACGCTGGTTTATTAAGGTCAAATGAAAGGGAAAAAAAGCATCAGAATGCAACTTTAAGTAAAAAAATATACATACTACAGGATCCTGCATTGGCCTCAGAGATGCACTACGAGAGAAACTGAACTTCTCTGAAGCTCAAACAACAGGGATTTAAGTGTCCTTTTTCAAATGTCAGCCAAATCTGGCAATTACAGCCCAGCAAATTTGGAGGTAGGAAACCCAATCATCCATTCGCCCTAGTTTTATTCAGGAGCAATACTTGTGACAGGAGCCCACTGATGAAGAGTTTGCAAAACATGAACCATATCAATACAAGAACGGGGCCAAACAGCTCCTCAGCCAGGGAAACAAAACCCACAAAGGAGAGGCTTACTCACACCCACAGGTACCCACCACCACAGCCCAGCAGGACAAGCCTTTATAAGAACACCTTCAACTACAGAAGCTCCATAGCGAGAACGTTGCATTACAGAAGACACACAAAAGTACTGGAGACAAAAACAGTCTTTTAATGAGACTCCAGGCAAACAGCAAACTCAGGGATACTGCAGTGCTGGATGGAGAAGGTACCCAAGCACTATGTTAGTCCAACAGAAGGCTGAACAAGCAGCTGAACTAAGGCCCCCAGTAACAGAAGACGAGGCTGCTTAGGAGGGAGACATTAATTTGCTGTGAATTAAATAGAAAGAATGGTAGCTTAAAAGTTACAATGGAAGTATTTTATTGTGCATGTGGCTTTCCTTCCTGAGGCAATTTTTGACCTGCTGAAGGATAGAATTTCAAGAACTGTGGCAACAAGGAGAAAACGTATCTGATCCCAGTACTAGTAAGAAGTGGTAGGAGACAGGAAAATTCAAGAGCACTAGATTGACATAAAGCAAGCTTTCCCAAAAACAGCAGGGGTGGTGGGCAGGGGGACAATGAATGCTGCTAAGACTCACATGACAAAAGCAGGAGCACTGCAGGCACTGTACTGCACAGCTGGAAGCACCTGAACCCACTGACACCAGCATAACGTGGGGATCAACGTCAGCAGTCAGCTCCATTGCCACCAGCAATATTAAAACACATTTAAGAAAGGAAGCAAATGACAGATAAAGGGAAACTAAACAATGCAAAAGATTTACAATACTAACACAGACCAATATAATTGACATATCACCTTTTAAATTCTCATTAATTTTTTTTCCTCTAACTTGCACTTAACATAAACTTAACTGCTGATGCTCAGAAGCACAAATTGAAAATAGATTACACGCTTGTAATCAAGTGCAAATCTACCTTTGTAGATAGTGTGCAGTACTTCCAGTTCAGCAATCCTGAACTTGAAACATAAGAAAGCACTGACACCTGAGAGGATACATAAATTCCCTCTCAAAAAATTAACAATAAACAACAAATCACATGCTCAGTGCACAGATATTCCCTGAAGACATCTGTAAAGAATTCTTCCACGTATTTAAGACAGCATACGTATCAGAAAACTGAAATAATCCTAAAGCATGTAAAAACGTGTCATGAAATTAGAAGAGAAGAATGGAACCCAAAGCTCACTTCACTCTCCCTCTTCTTTCAGGAGCTACCCAGTTTTGGAGATGAGTGACACTGTCAGCTCCTGACCACACATCCCAGTCAGTCTCCTCTCAGCCCAGTCACACAACTTAGCATCACGTACCAAACATAACAGGCATGGGCCAAGGCATTTTTTCTTGCACAATCCTCAGGGGACTATATCTGACCGTAATGTGCAAGTCAGAGGAGTTCTAATCCATGGTGTTACAGAAGTTACTGGCTTTTTTTTTTTTTTTTTAAAAGAAAACACTGCTGTAACAGGAGCCTAGCTGTCCCAAATGCTCACTCTCAGCCCTGGAAGAAATGAGTGTGCAGCTAACAGCACCATTCAAGGAAAACTTCAGCTCTGTGGCTTTTTTTTTTCTTTTTTTTTTTTTTTTTCTCAGATAAACAAAAGATGGAAGGACTCTTCTAAGATTAGATTGCCACTGATTCTGGGCATCTTGAAGGAAGCACACAGAACTGTGACTATTTCAAAGACATTTAAATACTTGTATTTAAGACAGAACACAGTCAAAAGAATATGATCTAATGTACAAATTGGTTTCTTAAGTCTGAGGGAGGCCAGGCTCCACAAAGCTTGCAATTACACATCTCCACACAAAGTCTGATTTGAATACTTGCAGCTCTTGAATGGAGAAAAATTAATCAGTATGCCCTCCAGTTCTGCATATGTGCAACAGAGAAGTGCTCTTTGCATTTAAGTAGAATTTAAAGGTTCACACTTGTAAAAGAGTGACCGATTGTGGCTATGACTGAAAGGGAAACCCCGAGGGTGGCTGAAAAAGAGATGCACAGAGTGGAACAGACAAGGTCTGTCTTAACTCTGAGTAAATTAGGGAACTCTACAGATGCATAAGGAAGCTTATATAAGTAACAAGCACTTAAAAATTGAATTCTTCTGAGTCTACTTTTGTTCTTGTGCACATCCAAAGATTCAGCTGCTAGAAAAAGCTACTTCAGAAGTAGGAAACCAGTAGATAGGAAGTAAGTTTCTCAAAAGCTGCCATACCTTAACAAAGCTGCCTACCACTGTTACCAAGAAGAAAAAAAAAAAAAACATTCATCATACTCTTCTCCCACCCTGTGCCTCTTGTTTTTTCCCCTCTCCATCATGTAACAAAACAAAAAGGCTACTTTGACAAAAAAGAAACAAAAAAGGTAATCAGTAAGAAAAGACTTGCCAGTTAAGTTGTTTCATACTACACTAATAGCTTCTCAAACACTTTCAGATTTATTACTCTGTAGCATAGTAACAGTCCTAAGAAGCATCACAAAGTTGCAAGCTACAGATCATGCCTGCTCCTAACACTTTGCTCTAATTACAACACTGGTTCAGCTATAACCAGCTATTTCTCAACTTCTAGTTTTCTTTGCAATCTGTACACTAAGTGAAAGCTGAAAGCACACAAATTAGGACATGCAATTGTTACCTGACTGCATGTATTCCCCCAGGAGGAAGAACATCTAAGAGACAGTAGCTTAGGCAGGCTGTCTTACCTGTGCTCTCTCTTCATCAAATTCCAGGCAGCCCATACCATCCAGTCTCTGTAGATCTATCCAGCCTTTCCAGATTACACAGACACCATTGAGAATCATAGGTGCCTTCAAGTACACCTAAAATAAAAGCAAAACATTTACTATAAATTCAAAAGCATTACACACATGCCCGTGCAGTGAAAATAGCCACGCGGGAAGCTTCTGCCTATATTCTTAGAACATCCAAGCCAACTGGTAACATGAAACTCCACTTAACAGCTTCTCCTGCCTCCTTTCCAAGAACTCATTTTAATCAAATATACACTGTAACTCCTGCCTGCAATACTGGATGGAATGAATTTGAGCTGTGTTCTCATTCTATAAGCTGGTCTGCACCAGGATTTGGTCAGAATCCCATTACTGCTTTCAAACTGAAGTAACTACTTCTCTTGTCAGCTTACGTTCATGCCACAAGGAGACTGGCATGCTGCCAGACAGGGAAGATCCTTCACAGCATGTTCAAATGGTTAGATGAGCATGCTCTCCTCCCAAAAACCACTGCATTTCATTCCACATGTGAGTTTTTTCAATCAGGACCAAGTACCAGTTTCAGCCCTCAACTTTGTAAGCCAAAATTCAGTGAAATCCACTATATGTGCACACCACGCTGAAAATAATAGTCTTCCCTTCTGTATGCCAGCATTTGTGAAAGGCTTTTCAAATGCAGCAACACCAGATGATCAAAACCTACCTCTGGCTTCAATTCGCACAGTGCCCTGAACAGCAGCAAGAACAGTGCACGAGCAAAATGCCCTACTAGATAACAGTGATTTAAAATAGAAGCATTTCCCCTTCTAAAGACCTGAGATTATCTCCACACAGGAAATTTAAAAAGAAGCAGAAGACAACAGTAAACAAGTTTAACACCCTCCATTTAAAAGGAGAAAGAATAAAAAAAAAAAAACAAAAGCAACTCACATAGTTAAATTATCCAAATCATGGGGGAAAAAATAATAACAATAAATCAGCCTCTAGTAGTTATTTCAGCCTACTTGGCAAGTCATACCACTCACAAAACAGAAGTTTGTCCATGCTGAATTGCCAGAGAGGCAAACCACGCACACAGGCCGGCACCCGTTCCAGACGTAAGGGCTGCCTAGACATTTAAAATAGCAGTCTTCAGAAAGGGCCCAGCTAGCCAGGGGAAGTTTCACACAGCGTCTCCTCTAATCGCTCCACATTCATCCTCTGGCAAGCCCTCAGCAGCAAGCTGTAACTGATGTTTAGGGCGACAGGGCGCTTCAAAGCACGCTGACTGCGCCCGTCTGCTCGGCTCCGTGCCGGGCAGCTCAGGTCACTGCACTGAAAGAGGGAGGGCCAAGAGTTACAGGTTGTGCAGAGGGAAGGTGTGTCTTCCTTGCGCTAGCTGCGCTAACAGAACTAAGCAGCCAACAACATGAAGACGAGGGAAAGAAAGGCAGCAGAAAAACAACACAACTCCAACTGACAAACAAGTAATGTGAACTGGAAAAATGAATCGAAGTTTGCTCACTGAGCTTAGCTTTCACAACTTGTCATCTCAGTATAAACCAACATAGAAGTTTCAATGAATACAACGTACAGTAGCTCAATAATGATTAATCCCTTCAGTCATACCAAATGCAACATTACTCCCTTCCACCAGTCTTCACTCATTCATCCCACAGGAAATAAATGATGTGCATACCATAAATTTAAGTGATACATTTAATTGGTTCAGAAGTGGAAAACAGACAGTTAAAGAGGCCATTAGAATCAAGTGTTATTCCCTTCCAAAAAGGCAGAATCATTCAAAGAGAAAAAAGCACCCTAAACCTAACAAGGGATCTTAAAGTTCAGGTAAAAAATTGTCACGGCAACCCCCACTATCAGTACAAGTCAAGGGACAGAATGATGGAGCACAGCCCTGCTGAAAAGGACCTGGGGGTACTGGTGGGTGGCAGCTGGACATGAGGCAGCAGTGTGCCCTCACACCCACACAGCCAACCATATCCTGGGCTGCACCCAAGCAGTGCAGCCAGCGGGGCAGGGAGGGGATGTGCCCCTCTGCTCCGTGCTGTGAGACCTCACCTGGAGCACTGCGTCCAGATGGGAGTGCTCAGTACAGAAAGACACGGACCTGTTGGAGTGCATCCAGAGGAGGGCCACAAAAATGACACAAGGGATGGAACACCTCCCTACGGGGACAAGCTGAGAGCTGGGGCTGTGCAGCATGGAGAAGGGAAAGGCTGCAGGGAGAGCTGAGAGAGGCTTGTCAGTATCTAAAGGGGCTGTAAGAAAAAAGCTTATATACTTGGGGAAAATGGCCTCAAGCTAAAAAAGGGGAGATGCAGATCAGAGCTGAGGAAGAAGTTCTTCGCACTCAGGGCGGTGAGGCGGTGGCACAGGCTGCACACAGAGCTGGTGCTGCCCCATCCCTGCAGACAGCCAAGGTCGGGGAACGGGGCTGTGAGCACTGCTGGAGCTGTAGGTGTCCCTGCTCAGCGTGAGCAGATGGCCTTCAGGTCCCTTCCCACTCAAACCATCCTATGACACAGACCAGTCCCTCGGTACTGCAGTACCAGTTACCTTTCACAAGCATTTGCTGATCTTCACTTAAGGTTTACCCTCCACTGAACTCCTCCAATCCTCTGGCCCAACAAATACCTAGGAAATCAAGAGTTACCTAGAACTTTCCATAGACTGAAGAAGTTAGCTTTTCAAGATTTCCAGAATGCATGGTTCTTTTCCTGCCCCTCTTTTTTTAAAAAAACAAACAAACAAAAAAATGTTTGCTTGTTTATCTGTCTAGGAACCTTATGATGACACTGACTGCCACAGAATCCTAGAATTAGCAAGGTTGGAAAAGACCTCCGAGGTCATCTAGTCCAGTCATATTTCAGCAGTCGTTCAGTGCCTTGGTCCCTGCAGCTGCCAGTGCACGATGTGCCGGCTGTAGGTAGCTCAGTGCACACAGCAGGAAGGTCAGATGCAGCTGCTGAGGACTCAGTACTTCAAAACCTGCCTCAAGTTAAGCAACACCTGGAAGGCTAAGCGGTGCTGGAAATGCTGTGAGAGTCATCAGAAGTCAAAGAGAAAGAAAGGGAAACAAGTTAGAAGTGATGTGATTGCTGATGCCTACTATCAGCTCCAGACACACGGACCAGCAGCTGAGCTGATAAAGCAGTTCAAGAAGCACCAGAACGCAGCCTGACCCTTCATGATATGGTGTAAGGTACTCTGCTCCTCAATCAGAGCCCTTCAACCACTGCTTTCAGTAGGCTCTATTCCTACCAGCACCAAAACCCAGATAACAAACATTTTTCACTCTGAAAGGGTGAATTTCTTAACAAGCCATTTGAGTTTTGAAGTTACCATATAATCATTGAAATTTAGTATAATTCACATTGAAAGCCACATGTGCTTATGCAGGAACTTTTCTCTCATTAAAACACACAATAAAGCAAACTGGCGCTTTTTCCTTTATTGTAGAGAAAGGAATTTAGACTCCTTTTCCCCTCTCCTCTTTCTGGGGAATGGAAACCACCTAAGACTGGAGCCAAAACCGTTTAACCACATATTTCCTTCTTTTCAGATAAAGCCATGCTGGTTCCCTTTCAATTTCCGAACTTAACAGAATATTAATATATTGCCGCCCTTGTCTACAATCACACGATGCTAGCACACCCCAAAGCCAGCACTAAGTTATCTTTTAAGAACTTCCAGAATTCTCTGTTTTGAAAATTGCCTTAAGACAACCACAGTAAGACAGCAAAGGAAAAAGCCACCTGATTTCCATAAAGATCTTGATTTTTCCCTTAATATTACTGAGCTATAAAACTTAGATTAAAACCAGATAAAAGGATGACTTTGTTAGAATAACTCTTTAAAGGTTTTGTTGCTAACCCCAGATTAACTGCGTTTATATAATCTTATAAACCGTTCTCAACCCATCTGGTGCTTTCCCTAGCATCATTCAGAAGCCAGACTTGTAAGAAGCTGCCTACCAGATTTTGAGCCATAGGTAAACTGCCACATATTGAAATTTGTACTTTTGACTAGTTTATGCCAGCTGAATTTTTTATTCAGGTGGCTGCTATGCAAGTCTTCATTTCACTTCAAACCAGATTTTCAACTTCCAACTCCCACTATAAATCACTGTAACGTTACAAAAAATATATATTCTAACAAGAAAAGCAGGCATGCTACTTTCATGTCAAGAACAGGTTCTCAGTGTTAGAACAAATACACTGCTTGCTGACCGTGCAACCAGCAAGAGTAAACACACTTATCTCCTGGCACATTATCTGGTCTGAGGATGAATGACACCACACACACACCTCGAGAAGATGCCACACTACTCTGCGGGGCTCAAAGCAGCTGAGCTGTGCTTGAGCTTTCCTGACCCACCAGCAGCCCTCTGTGCCACACCTTCATGCATAATATCTCACTTTCCATACTCTTTGAACCATTCATCATTATTCCTCTTTATCTGCATTTAAATAAGATGCCCTCTTCTCCAATTCTGACTGAGTTAGCTTTGCTGTTTGAAAAAAAAAAACAAAAAAAAAGCAGTGGCTTGGCTTATGTCACACTATTTGTATTTTAAAAGCCAGACTTGATTTGAATATAGTGAAGCAGGCAAAAAAAAAAAAAAAGAAAGAAAGAAAAATGCTGTTTTAGTCGACCTCAGTTTCACATCCTATTTTTGTCCTCTAGTAAATCCTTATCTCACAACAGCAGGGTGCTGAAGAGATGCGATGCAGATACGCTATCTGATCGCCCCATCCACACATCCTGCAGTTGCAGAAGCGCTCCTTCTCCCTACAGCAACTGAGCCATTTCCTCCCCCAGAGATGCATGCAGCTCTCGCTGCCTGCTGACATGCAATCCCAGCAGCCGCAGCCGCGAGGGGACAAAGTTCACCCCCAGAAATCACCAGCACCCCCAGCAACGCAGTGCTGCCCACCCCCTGCTCTGATGCCCCAGCAGCACTGCTTCAGAAGATGCCGGGCTCTGAGTCACCCCAGCCCCATCACACCGCCTTCCTCCCAGGCCAGCCAAGTACAGATGCTGTGGTTTTGATCCCACCTTACCCTGAATCATACCCCACTTCTAAATATTTAAACAGCAGCGACCTCATACAGGGAACACTGACCACTAAGAAAGAAACTGCCATAAACTCTAAGTGACAAAGACCCCGAACCAGTCAAGGCTAACCTCACCATCTCAGCTTCTCACTGCACCATCTCTGCACGCTGATAAGTACGAGATTATTCTGCATTCGTTAGCTGCCTTGAACAGAAGTCTCAAAGGAGTGCCATTAATACAACGCTGTGGTCACCACTCCCTGGAGGCTTCCACAGGCTGGTCCCAACCAAGGGGCAGAGCACGGGAAGAAGCAAGCTAGGAAATTATAAGGAAAGAAAGAAAATCTCTAAAATCTAGCAACAGAATACATACACTAAAATCCCAAGTTATTTAGGGAAAAATAGTTCTAATGACTATAATAATAACTAGATTAGTTAAGAACTACTGAAGTTACAGAGAAAGCTGAAAAATCCACACAGGGCTTCAGACAACACTTAAAACACAACTTACAGCATCAAAAAGAAACTGATGGAAAATAACCAAACCAAGAACAGAGTTAGCAGGTTCTGTCATTTCAGTGAATAAATATTAATACGGAACAATTCTCTATTCAGTTCTGAAACAAAAGCCTTGTAGCACAGCTGTAACTGAGGCTGGAAGAGTAAAAATAAGCAGAGGGGAAAAATCCCACTTAGTCTGTCACACTCCTGGCAACTTCCTTTTGTGCCCAACCTCATCACAAACTGGAAGAGCTCAGAGAAGTCAGTAAGCTTAGACCAATCCCTTCACCTCTCATGCCTCAAAGCATCTGATCCTCATGCCTTTAAACACAAAATGTTCAGGCTATTTTGAAAGCTGCATCATGAAACAGCTTCCACCCCACAAACACAAGGTTTTATTGAAGTCTAAACTTGGCACACACAGAGCTTCAAGTGGAATATCTTCACAAGCAGTTTGTTAAGAGGTCTTTAAGACTGAGAACGTTGAGGCCTATGGTAAAGCATGTGATATTTGGAAAACGCCCTTCCTGACTTCTTCGTTTTCCTCTGAGTTACCTCCAGCAGGCAAACAATGCAAGTTGCTAGGCATCAGTTTTTACAGGCCACAAGAACAACTTATGGAAAGTTTACCCCAAAAAATGAAATAGGGCTACTCTATTTCATCAGCTATGACAAAGGTCAATTCCTCAAGCAAAATAATATGGACAAAGCACTCTGCTTGCTAAGAGATCTTGACTGTTACACTTCAAAAAAAGAAGAAAATACATTTCTAATGCAGCCACAACACTTTAGGATCACAAAAGCAGTGGAAATACAAATACACTGACTGTCAGAAACAAATGATCCCAAAGAAAAGAATTAGCTGAAATACAAACTGTCCCACGGATTGCAAACAGAACAGTAATAGAAGAGGAACAGTAAAAATAGCTGCACACAGAGCTAACTAATAGCTACTATTTGCAGGGCTGCGCTGGGTAAAGCATTTAAATCTGCCATTCACACCACACACACATCCCTGCTTTTCCCTGTCAGAGCACTGCAGCTCTTGTTCCTTCTGACTCTGCATATTGGAACTCAAATACATTTCATGATTAAAGAGTAGCAGAAGTAACTGAACTATGAAGTAATTGATCAAGAAGATCTCCAATGCTGTCTGAACACTACTGAAATACTGTACCTGCTAAATGCAGGAAGAGGAACACAAGGTTATGTTGGTGGCAGCTGTGGTGATTTTGTTTATTGAAAACAACATAGGACCTCATGTTTCAGACTGAAACTTATGAATTTACACGTCTACCCATACACTGCCTTATCAAAGACCATTCCAGATGCAGCCTAAAAAAAAAAAAAAAAAAGTATGTGAGAAACCTTCACTCCAAGTTGTATTCAGGAACAGAAGTAGGAAGGGTTTGCACAACAAGCAGTAGCACTCCAGCAGTGCAACTCTTCAGGAAAGAACATACTCGATTCAAACAACAAAAGCAGCCCAGGAAGTAGCTGCCAGCAGTGCCAGCTCCTCGGCAGAACCTGACTGTCCAGTACTGCATGCTGCCAGCTCTATGGTACGCTTGGCAGCGCCGTCCGTTCTTACAAGCCTGCGCAGCAAACAAACTCAGCTGCAGACCCCCACTGAAAGCATCTTGTTAAGCAGCATCAGAGCAGTGACAAAGCCCCTCTCAACATGCCTTCCATTTACTGAAATACTGCAGTGATAACTGTTGCTTTCTCCAAGCAGAAAAGCACTGTTTTGCACTTTACTGGACAGCCTTATTTCACAAGGCCATTTCAGACATATATAATTTTTTGTCTGTTTTGCACAGTTAGCTGAATTATGGAACCATGACTCCTTATCCAAAGCAGATCAACATCTCATTAAATTATGCAGCTTACTATTTCAGCTTACTAAAAACAAGTTATAACCTAAAACAGGTATGAATCATTAAAGACGTCGGAACAAATGTGATTAAAATCTGTGGAGAAAGCAGCATTTTATTCCTGGATTAAGATCATTGGTCAGTATTTACGATCAAAAGTCAACGCAGAAAAATCTAAAATGCTGTTGCAAAGAAATGATGCTTGTTTAGTGACAAATACGTCTACAAATACACTTCATATTTCCTAAATATTGTAATTGTGTCACTAAGCAGGCACCATACACAACACTTGACCACGAACATCCAAAAGCGTCACCCCAGTACAAAGGAAAATGCAGGTGGCTTGCTGCTTTTTGCAGTGTTTCTACAAAAGAAGTCTACTGTTTCCCAACATGAGATACCTCATGCTCATACTCCTCACTCCATACACCTTCACACGGAGGAAGCCAACCACACAGCTGGAACTCAGAATTAGCAAAACACAAGGAGCAGGATATAGGGATCATCTGAGAGGCAAATACTTGCTGGGGTTTTCCCCTGTGAAAATGTTCAACCCATATTTACCGTTGATTCTACATGAGAAAGACAACTGGATTTTACATCTCCCCTTCTGAAATGCCATGCATTAAAAAAGACCCAATTTTTCTTGCAGTATTTGAAAATAATATTGCTACAGCAAAATATTGCTAAGAGCTGCTACAAGTATGTATGCATGTAATTGAGAAATGCTTCTGCTCATAAAGCCTGTTAACTCACGGGGACATATACAGTTTTCTGCCACGTTGACAAAATTCATTTTCCAGACACAAATTTCAAAATTGGTTGGGAAATTCATTCTTAAGAAGCTCTTAGAAAATAGCATGACAAAAAACAGTTATTACTAGGAATCCCAGAGAGGGTTTAGAAAGAGAGGTTTATCTAACATCATATATACCATGTCACTTGTATACAAACAAACAATCTCTTAAACCTGTATTTTTGAAATGCCTAATGTGAGCGTACTCAGCCAGAAAATACCCGACTTTGGCAATATGAGCAAGCAGCAAACATAAATCTTCTCTGACCTGAGCAAGAGAGGCAGGAAAACTTGCCTCCTCCGCCCTCATACCTTAATCCTGTTCTTGAGCACTTTACAGAATCACAGAACGGTTTGGGTTGAAAGGGACCTAAGCCCACCCAGTTCCACCCCCATGCCCAGAGCTTTCCCTTCTCCATGACAAATACTCCCAGCTGTCTCCTGCAATTGGTCTCCATATGAGAGGTGCTCCAGCCCCCTGAGCATCTTCATGGCCTCTGGACCCATGCCAACAGCTCTGCATCCTTCTTGTGCTGTGGCCCCAGGCCTGGATGCAGTGCTGCAAGTGGGGCAGCCCTTCCCTGCCTGCTGCCACTGCTCTGCTCATGCACCCCAGCCATAGTTGGTCTTCAGAGCTGAAGCTGCACACTACGGGCTCAGGCTGAGCTTAAGCGTTCAGCACTTTGACAGCTTCCCTCTCTGCCCTAAGCAGGATTTAAGCGAAGAAACCCCACAAGCTACACAAATAAACTGCACTAAATCACAACTTACAAAGAAAGAAGGAGGGGAAAAAAAAAAAGCAGCACGAAACCAGACCAACATCCCTTGATTAAAGTAATTAAACAATAGAAGAATGGGCACATCCACAAATAAGAACACAAGAAGTATGCCTTCTGATTCTTCTCAGCTAAAGGTACCGCTCAAACTGAGAAGAGCCAGGCTATTTGACAGACAAGATCTCATGCGTTGAGTGAATTTGTTGTCATTATGGTCACTATCCTTCAAGTTGTTCTGAAGAAGCTGCAGCATCCACAGCACTTGAAACCCATGGCTTTTTTTGCTGAAACTAGTTCAAGCATCAAGGCACACTAATATGATACTACAAAAAAAAAAAAAGTTAGAAAATCTTCAAGTTACTAGTTTTGCAGTAACTCCCTAAGCACAAACGTAGCTGAATCAGGTTCCTTCGCAGAAATGAAGCACATACAGTAAGAGGTGCAGTCAACAACTAGCACATGAACATTCACTCCACAAGTAGTATGGTATCAAGCCTTAAAATAACAAAGGCAGTCGTTTTTGTTTTGCATACTATAACAACCTCTTAGCTCTCCTCAGCCCAAAAATTTTGCATCAAAACTATGTTTCTGTAGAAAATAGCAAATAACATAAATTTAGCTTTGGGTAGCCAAAAGGCAGCTAAAATGTGCCCAGCACAAGACCAGGAAGGGACAGAACAGAACCAACACTGCAAGACTGGAGAATGGATTCAATCTCTTCTGCACTACTTTTTTTTATCCCCTGTAGACCAGCTACTAATTATTTGTAAGCTGGGGAAAAAAAAAAAAAAAAAAAATCATAGCAGACATAAGCTGTACTTCCTCAAAAGCCCGAGCTTCAAGTTCTAGATATCAGTACAGAGCTAAAAAAAACTAACAGTGCTTCTCTAAATGCTTTGTCAAGAAAGTACCATCCTGCGTATTTCATGAACAGTTTGTTGCAAGACCTTCTGAAGTGGTTAGGAATACCATCTTCCTGGCCTGCTACCACTGAAGTCCTGAGTTTTCCTTGTAGGAAACCCACCAGGCTAGCAGGTTTTATAGCCTCAGCACGGAGTGCTGCAGTTCCCCTCGCTGGAAGCAGCAGGACGTACAACGCCTGCCCACTGCCCATGGCCAAGTGAAAACGCTTGTCCTCAGCATCCAAAAACCAAAAAGACAAACTAACCCAAAACAAAACTGGGAAGCAAGCAGGCTTTATGAAGAAATCCCCAAATGCTCTTTAGCAGCATGAGAAAAATACTCTACTACAGTTGTTTTATTTTGTCTAGACACTTTCCTGCCTTAGCTTTCCTATTCTTAAGCATTCTTCAGGCTTGTATTTGTTTTCCAAAAAGAAAACAAAAAAAAAGCCCAAGATTGTCTCTACCAAAGAATGTGGGCTTTTTTTTTTTCTTTTCTTCCTCTCATTTCTTCCTTTTCTTTTTTAAAGGAATACATTGGCTGAAAAAAAGTTACAGCTTCTTCTCACTACCTCCAATCTCCTTCGTCAGCGTTTACTCCTCCTCAGTAACCAACAAGAGATGTCACCAGGACATAAAGGCTCCCATTAACCATTATGTAGCTGCTTCCTTCCCTAGATTTCAGATTTCTAGATACTTGAAATCTGTGACAAACAACACTTTGACAGCAATCACTCTGTTTCAGTAGAAAATTCAAGTGCAAAAATTATGCCAGGTTTAAGAACTTTTTCTGACTCCTTCCATATGAGTTGTCTTCTGCATTTACACTCAGATGAACAGACAAAATAAGTTGCAAAGTCCCAAGATCCAGAGCTGTGGCCTACAACTGCTTAAGTGTAGTGCCTTAAACACAACAAGAACGCAGAATCTCTGCATAGACTTCTCAAATAGCTACAATTTGGATCCTAGTACAAGTCCAGATATTAATGTGGCACAAAATACATGGACGGTCTGCTCAGACAAAACATCTGCAGCATCAGCTATTCCCCAGAAGATGATCCTTTCATTAGCAGTCACATGTGCTTAGAGCAGCAATCTTACATGAGAAAAAAAGCCCTGTTTTTCTCCCCTATTATTGTCACAGTGCATATTTCATCAGCCCAACATGCTAAACATCAAATATGCAATTATGCAAGCTAATTAGCTCATTTTGTTACTTGTGCTTTGGACAACAAAGCTTGAAGAAACACTTCAGTAACTTTCAGAAAAATGAGTTTCTTGTAGCAAACCTTTAATCATCTCGCTGAGTATTTTTTAGAATATGAAGCATGAAGTGGTTTTTCACAAAGAACAGACCTCTTCAATGGCAGTGCTTGTGCTTTTCTCATTCATTTATAAGAAGAGTAGAGAAGCATAACATTAACAGCTTTGTTTAGTAAGTGGAGACTGATATGCAAACAAGAGGATTCAATAATCCGAATGTCTGGATTTGTTCCAATATCCAGTGGAGAGCTGTGGAGATCTTAAGTACTGCTTTCATCCACAGCTCACGTGTCCCCTGTATCACTGGTTCCCAAATGCAACATTTAGCTCATCAATTTACACTGGTTTTGTTTCTCTTCTGGGAGACTCTAAGAGGACACTATGACTAATTTTGAGGCCTTGTCTACAGAACTCTAATGGATGCATTTAGATCACTACATTTAGCTTGAGATAATATCGAAAATATGACTGAGGCAGATCAGAAAGCACTTAGGACCTACAGAAAATGGTTGATAAGCAGGCTCCCAAACAGCACAAACATGTTTTAGGAGTTGTTCGTAAGCATTGTTTCAAAGTGGCATAATCACTGTATGCATCATAACACTTGAACAAGGCTGCATGCAGCAAGAGAAGTATTTGGAGGGCAGGGGGAGAGAGAAAGGATTAGGGGGAAAAGACAGAAGACACTTGTCACATGAAAGACATCTGCTGTGACTCATGCTCTAACGGAGAGCACCCCACAATAAATCAGTCTTCAGGAACAACTGTCCAAACCTCAGCCTATGACTGCTTGTGTGCACAGGACAATATGTACCTAACAAGCTCTAAAAATTTCCCTTCCCCAAAAACAAGCTCCTAACCTTGAACAGTGAGCAAACTGGAGGCAGACACAGACATCTCCCAGCTCTGAAGGAAAAGTAGTAAGATATGTGCTATGACTACCCAGCTTAAAAAGGAGCTTTGATTAAGTAGTTCTCTATGCAACAGCAGGTCGTTATAAATACCACCTCAAAGCAGCTACAAAAAAGAAGAAAAAGGTTTTCTCCATTAAAGAAAAAGGCTAAATGAGCATAAACAAAGAAAATGATATCTCTGAGGAAAAAAAGAAAAGAACTTGAGCAGTCTCTGCTAAAAAGAACATCTCAAACAGTAAAGTATAGAATCACAAACACCTATACATAACTAACACTTTACTCAGACCATACAGATGATCATGAATGAAAACTGGTGAAGGGAACCATCTAGGAAAGATTCTTCTTATACGCTAAGCCTTGCTAGGACTTTTGACACACAACTCCAGTAAGTAAGGAAATAAACTGTTTTGCCAGGCTGAGTATGAACTGGTTACAAAACCAAACCTATCCTACCTGCTGTCAGAACAAATACATGCTGACTCTGGATAGCGCTTACAGAACAAGCTTTAAAAAGCCATAAAGGAATGTCAGTAAAATGAGCTTCATGAGGGCAACAACTTCTCCAAGCCGAGGCAGGCCCAAGACCCTGAAAGAGGCTGAGCAGCTGACATGCCTTCAGCACCCACCGCACTTCATTTCACAGAAAATCCCTTTGGCTGTCCCAGCTCCACAATGTTTTGGGGTTGTGGGGTCATCTGAGAGAGCTGAGAAGGAAAAGGAACAGTGAAATGAAAGTGATGTAGCAATACGGGAACAGAGGTAACAGTACGATGACTTGGAAAGGCTGCTGGGGAAAGCACCAGCACCAAGGACAGGCTCCAGTCACATCTCCAAGACCCCAAGCCAAACTAAAAATAAGGCAGGAGAGGAATTCTCCATCATCTTGCTAGCATAAAGGGAGAGAACAGCTGCTGAACACTGCTAAACACTTGACCCTAAAATATCGCTACCCTCATCCACCACTGTGTTAGTGACTGGCCTAAAAGTCAGCCAAGGACTGTACAAATCTATGCAAGAAATCTCAGCCCCTGAGTTTTCATCTGTAGCGCAACACAGACCACTCTGTAGAGAAACTGCTTAGAAGCAGGACGGCTCCTGGGAAACAAGAAATCCTCACATATTAATATGACAGTCCATTACAATGTGCACAGTACTGCTTCAATGCCAACATTTGCTATGTTTTTACTTAAGTTACATCTCACATGCTCACAGTACACCTACCCCTACTAGAATTGGCTCCAGAACTTCTGTTAGGTGTCATCCAGCTCTTCAGGACTGTAGCACTGTCTTCGGTGCCTTAAACAGAGACCTTCCCAGCCATCTGAAGGAGCATTAAATTACTACAGACAAGCAATGACTAAGTCTTGATGACTGTTATAGCCACATGCATCTCATGGTGAAGATGGTTCCCCATGCACGGTGGCACACTACAATACGAACGCTGGTTAATACGGCCCTAAAACACATTCTTCCTCCCCTAAATCCCAGCATTCAGTGCAAGGGCTCTCAGAAAAAGTTAAAGCAAAATCACTTTTGTCCAGGGACTAGGGGCTGTAAAGAGTACACATAACTGCTCCATAGCCCTGCTAGTGGTGACATTTTAGATGGGGACAATGCACAAGTCTCACCTGCTGGTGGACTGAAGATACAGGAGCTTAAGGGATACAGCCACTTGGCAACTCAGTGACACTAAAAAATGAAAGCTGAAACTATAAATCAGTTTCTCCAATTTGTTCAAAAGTATACCAAAACAACACCCAAAACAACCCCAAACAAGGAATAAAAAGCTGCTACTCCAATTTAATTTGAATAAATTAATATTTCATCTAAGTTCTTCAAAAAGAGGTGTGGACCAAATTAAGCCTTCGCTTTCCAAGCAAATTCTGATAGTTACACTACAATCTTATGTTTGACTGTAAACTGTATTTGCTCAAAAAACAGAGTAGTCAGTACATCATTCCAATAGCCTGCGAAAGTTTATTGCTGACGTCAGAAAAAGTTGATCTGGGGACAATTCCTATTTATCGAGCCACAAGTTCCACTGAAAATAGAGGTCAAGAGGAAAACTGGCACTGTTGGCTGCCATTTAAGTTCAGTTTTCACTCAAACACACCTCTTTTCTTCCTCACTGTGCTTCTGTAGCGACCACTGTGCAATCACTGATTCATCCAAGCACTTCAAAACAACTTAAAGCTAAATGAGTTTCCTAGTTATGACAAAGATATCACGTGAAGAGAAACTCAGCACCTTCAGCCCAGTGTTCTTTACTTAGGCTAGAACAGAGTTGATGGTCGATGAGCAGAACTCCTACCTGCACTGCACATGTGGCATGCCAGGTACCCCAGATCAATTCTAATCCTGTCTGACGTGCTTTCCTCCAGAACCGTGGGGTTTATAGCATACTGCACTAAAATAAGATTCTGGTTTATGAGCAGCTGCTGCTGAACAGCAGACAGGAAGTTAAGCTGCATTAGAAACGAGATGGAGAATAGTATTAGACAGGGGAGGGGAAGTAAGACAACTTCACACACTTCTGCAGTGTGGTAACTGATATTTAGGCAACAAAAAGGAACACTGAGAGCTAACATGCACTGAGGAGGCTAGAAACACCAGGCTATATACATGGCTTCAAGTTCAAGAAATAAAAAATACAAATGCTTTATCTTATCATAGAATGTACACAAAATAAACTACGGGGGGGGGGGGAAAAAAAAAAGCTGATCTCACCTCATAGTTCATAACAAAACAAGGGGACTTTAAATAAAATGTTAAGAAGCACTGACACCCTCACATGCACAGTGAGCCAGGGGTTCATATGGGATCAATATAGGACTGCAGTAAAAATTAACAAAATTCCCCAAAGTACAAGAGAACTACTTTAAGTAATTAACAATACTGGAGAACCAAGGAGAAAGTGCAGCTGTTTCACTCCAGGATTCAATTACAGGAGATTTCAGGCAACAGATGACTCTACTACACTGGTTAGACTCTGAATTTTTTAAAAACATCTATTCATGCATTCGTGAAGGAAAGAAGAAATTGGCATTAGTTGACCACAGACAGGACCAGGAAGCCTCTGCTGATTAAGGTATTCAGAAAGAGGACATGCATTCAACCTGACACCCTCCCCACCCCATACAAGACAGTAACAAAACAGCATTCTATGGTTTTTACAGTCAAGGAGTCCAGGGAGCAATTTTTACTGCTATGTGCGTTTTTGCTCGTAGCAAAGGAATACAATTACTTTTGCTACGGGACAAAGAGAGCATAAGACGTGAAAGCCACTTCAAATAAAAGGAAGACATATGAGTTTAAAATGAGCAGAAATACGATGAGAACTCTTAGCTATTCTATTTTTGAGCAGATCAGGTACTCACTAGAGGCCTTCCCACCCATCGCAAACATCAGAAACGTCACGCTGGAAGTCAAATTAAGCATAGGAAAAACCCCCAAGTGAGGAAATACCAGACTGAAAACCTCAGGCTGATGAAATGAACGTTCAGAGTCCTGAGTTCCAGGTGGACTCACAAGGGTCTCTCTCTTTCGGAAGCTCAGCCATTTAGGAGGTAATTCTAGCAGAGGCCGCGCTGCTGACTCGGTCAATTTGTGTACAAAGCTGCCCGGGCACAACAGCGACGCACAAACTATTTTGGGCCACGACTTGCTTGGCCAAACGCTGAACCAGGATTCCAGAATAGAAATATTCTAGCACAGTAAGTTTATCTACATGCTAGATCTCAAACTAATGCCTAAAATAATAATTAACTGACAGCTCCCCCCATAGCCCTTTTTATTCACATAATTAAAAACATGCCCTACTGGCTGAAGTCCAGCGATGAACAAACACACATTATGCACTGCCTCAAGAATCAAAGCTCATAAAACAATGTTGCACAGAGCTACAAAAAAATCACATGGTTTTAAGAGACTCCTGAAGCCTGTGAAAGAAATTCTTAATAAAACTAGGCTACAGGAATCTATGGAAAAGAAAAATCTCAGACACTTCAAATGATAAAGCACTTAACTGTTTTGCTGATAGCGTAAGCAGCTCTCTGCCATTCTGCTTACTTCTCTCTGAAGTTATGGGAGTGGCTTTCAGACAAGTTTAATTCTGTGCAGAGCAAGCCTGCATTCACGTGTGATTTACAACAGAAAGTCTGATTACAATGGCGAATCTGTGCTTTGTTCAGATTGAAGCACAGCTCCAGTCCCATTTAATAGCTCGTCTACCTCCAGCCTGATGCAGATGAAATATTCTAAGCAATTTAGTGAAGCACTCTAGAATTTACTGTAAACAGACATAAAACAGGGAGCGGCACACATTAATGAGGCTCATGTTCTATTTTAATATGCAGCATGTCTGCCCAGCTCTTACACCAATTATGACAACACAAGAAAACGGACAAAATACTTCTCAGTACTTGAAGAAATCATTCAGAGAAAACAAAAAGTTATAAGCATCACAGAAGTAAATAAAATTATTTTTCAACTGGCAAGAAGAGAGACTTCAGTCTTCTTACACATCACAAGAAAAATTCCTCATTCAATTGTGAGCCAGAATCAATATTTTTCAATAAGAGCCAGATTCAATTCAGCTTCCTTAGCAAAGCAGTCGGTACCCAGCATAGCCAACTTCACTCCTTCTCCCCCAGTTTGTCAAGCTTCTGGAAGCCTCACAGGACTAAAGGGAAAACAATTTTTTTTTCCAAAAATCCTCATTAACTTGAATTCCAAATACCGTATCTGCCCTCAGGAATTTTTTTTTCTTCCAATCAGGTTTTCCTAGTATAGGAAATGTTTATCTTCCACCTAGCAGCATTTAAAAAGTATGCCACAATATGCTGCTAAACCTGAATAATGCTTTGGATATTTCCTGCAGCCTGTTAGATTTGGTTGCATTTGCTGCTATTTGTTATAAGATGGGGCAGAAATTTTTAGACAAAAGGAAGAACTTTACGTCTCTTGAAATCTTTTAAGTCAAAGAACTATACAGAATAAAGGTTGGAGTCTCAAGTGCTGGTCCAAACCCAATCAGGTCAGCAGAAAGTCTCCCACGGACTTCAGCCACCTTTGGATTTACAGTAACAGAGGTAAGAGAGCACCTACATTTTTAAAGGTATGTTCTCCCGTAGAAACAGAACCAGTTATAAGTGATTTCAGTAACTTTACTCTAACCAGACTTTAAAACTAACACTGTTTCACAGTAACATCGCTGTCATTAAGGAATTCGCGCTTTCAATATCAGTTAATCAGACAACCACCATAGAGAAGAAAAATAAAATCATAAATGAACTTTGAAAGTAATTCTTATTCTGTATTATCACTCATGGTGAAACTGAGGAAAAAAAAAAAAAAGATTCCATTGAACAGCACACTGAATTCTTGCTGTATCAACTAGCAGCCTGAGATCCAATGAAGTAACCTGCTCAGAATGCAAATTCACATTTGTTGATGCCAACTTGCCCGCTGAGGTCTAATTCCTGTACCATTCTAGAAGCACCTACTCCATATTAGCAAGTTAAACTGATCCCCAAAATTTTATCATATCATAACCACAGAAATAAAGCTCTGCTCTCAAAATAATAAAAAGCCACGTGTTTCCCTCCAAAAATACTTTAAAATATTTGCATACTTTAAAACAAAATGATATCAGAGTTTATCCTGTCGGCTCACACTTGTACTCATATGACTACATGCAAGCAGAAGTGAGATATCGGCAATTCTGCATCATACCTGCAATCCATACCAACGAGACCATCAGCACAGTATAAAAATGTCTTTCAGTGGCAGCAATTTCCTTCTTACCTTGCCTCCTTCTCTCTCAAAGTCGACATACTCCCGGGTCGGTGTCTGCCGCTGCTCCCCCTGCCAGCTGGCCGGAAAAAACTGGAGAGACAGATTGGTTCCCGTGGCCACAAAAGCCTTTTAGAAAAATCAATACAAACAGGATCAGGGAGCAAGACATTACATAAATTATGCAGGCAGTCATTTATTTTTACATCAGTTTATGTCTTAAGCTAGGCAGCACAGAGAATACTTAAAGTCAAAAACATGCACTCATCATTTTTCTTAAGTATTAAGTTACAAACATCTGATTCCATTTTGACAATATTTGCCATTGGCTGCTTTGGATATAAAATACAACATGGAATCAATACTCCCTTCAAATCAGTTTTGCTGACATTAGAATCTGTCATTTTGGTTCTGTACAGATACCCTACACCAACTTAGGATCTGAAACATTAAAAATTGCCCATGCTTTTTAAAGAGCTTGCATATCTCTAAAAAGAAGTACTTCTGAAGGAAAATGAACTGCAGAGACCTGTTACTAGGAACAGCTTTGCTGAAAGAACAGAATACGCTTCTCAGAATATATACGTGCACCTGGATGTACAGTTCTCTGAACTGAAACAGAGATATTTCTCGTGTACTGTCCGCAGACAAGTAAGAGTCAACACAGCTCTATTAAGCATTGCAGGACTAAGTCATGCTGTCACATTAAGACACCAGTGAAATCCAAGATGCTGTGTCAGAATACATTGGAGCAGGAATTCTCAGCAGCAGCCTTTTGTAAAATCATTAAAGGGACTGAATTACTGGGAAAAGCATACACTGCTACCAAGTGAATGTTTCCTACAGCTTCAAATGAAAATAAGATTCTGTTTTCTTTATAAACTCTCTGTATTTATTTGCACATCTTATCAGCTCCATGTAGTGCACAGCATGCCAACTTCTAGATGGGGTGGCATTTTTTTTTCTTCCCGCCAATGGAAACCTGATTCAGGGTATTTCCCTTCTGCAGTATGCTGAATGTGTCCTGTAAGCATGCAAATCCTGCAGGGTACTGCCAGAACACAACTCTGCTCAAAATCTCAGGGTCAAATATATTTTGTTGTAGTCAAACAATACTGTATTGATCACCAGGATCACTTAGATTTAAACAGTCATTATCTCGGAATACAATTTTTCTAGAAAGCCATAAGAACACCGCTCTAATAGCTGCCTTTTCCAGACAAGCAGATTCCTTTCAAGCAGCCCAGAATTCAGCAACTTGGTGGCATAACTACGACTGCACTGCTATCTATGACACAATAGCTCTACATGTTATTTAAGACAGTTCCGGTCGTGTGCTGTAACACTGTCACAGGATTAATACCTCCCATTTTGAAAGTAGAAGTGCGTTGTCTCGACTTATCCCTCTCAACAAGGAAGACTAACACTCTGCAATCACATCCCATTCCAAATTACTTTTAAAAGATTTTTTTTAATTAATTTTTTATTTCTTTTACCTCCTGTTAAGCCCATTCTCAGTGCCGTTAAAACTGAAGAATCAGTTCAGCTGGCACTGAAGGGATGTTGCACTGCACATTAGTATTTGTTTGCTGTACGATACCCAAAGGCACATTTCAACCCATAGAACAGAACCTTCACGGAGTCTGCACTTGCACAGATATGAAGAATCAAAGCTGTGACAGCTGCAGACCATCAACATTTGATTATCCCCTTCACCTTTCCAAGTAATTCTGCTTACACACAACCAAACAAAAATACCGAACACTTTTGACTCACCCTCACCACTTCGCCTGCTCAAGAACTACTTTCCCCACCTCCGAGCATCTTTAGCAAATACATCTTTCCTGCTCCTGAATTTAGGCACTTAAAACCAAGTGTCAAGGAGTGAGATCCTGGAGTGCAGAGCAGACGTCTGCAGCGCTCCAGACCACTCCAGATCCCACAGGCCCTAAGGGCACTGGGCAGGAGAGCTGCACTTGCTCCCTGGGAAACTGAGCGAGATGCAGAAGCACCCCATGCCTAAACTTGTGCTGGAGGACCGTGAAAAAGCATGGGAAAATATTAGAGAAAAAAAGAAAATGAAAGTACGCAAATTTTCACATCCTCACGGAGCCGTGCAGGCAACGTAGACCATAAGCGCCTCAGAAGCTGTGTGGCAAACTTACTCTCTCAATTTTTGAAGCCCGTTTCCTCTCTTTGTGCAGATGAAACCAACCAATTAAAACACCCTGCCTCAAAATCATTGGTCGGTACTGAAAAATGCAAGAATAGCCTCACTAGTAACCACACAGAACTACTCTGGACCCATCATTTTTGTTGTTGTTGTTACTAAACAAATAAATACATGAGAAAAACAATAATCAGACCACCACTTTGGTAATAAAACTGAAATTGAGTACATTGTTATTTGCTACGCAGAGCCTTTTAAAGCTCAGTGCAAGGAACCAGCAGGTAGCACGAGGGTGGCACAACCTACATCCAGGCAGTGTAAACACACGCAAACACCTTCCAATCAAGCACAGATCAGAAGCCTCTAAAAACAAAATATCCGTGTAATGTTATTCTAAAGTTACAAAACCAGTTTAATACCAGTGAAGCAGTAATCTGATTTGGTATTCCATGTGTTCTTTTCCTATTAGTATTGGTAATTATTTTCCTTACTCAAACAAGAGTTATTTGATAAAAAGAAGCAACAACCTACTGCCAGTTCTATGTTAGAGCCTTCAGCTGCTCTCTGTTTTCATTTTTTGTCTGCTGAAAAATATGTAAGGTCATTTGCTGAGGCTCCCTTTGGAGATAAAAGACTAAATCCTTGATGTCTGGAAAAACATTCAAGATGAAAAAAATAAGAGACGGCCAGCTCTTCTTAACATCAGTCATTACACACACTGCGTCTCCAAATAAACCCGACTACTTGTGCCTTGTTCACAGAACAAAACCAGATGTTTCAGATCAAGAAATGTAGAGGCTGTTTTATAATTAAGTCGATGAAAAAATATGTAGAACAGACATCGCTGATGGCTTCCCTTCCAAGGGATGGGGCTCTGGCAAAGACAGACAGCACGCTTAGAAGTGCAGAGGTGAAACTACAGTGATTTCTCATTTACAGAAATAACGGCATACATTGTATTAGAAAGCCAGTTAGCAGCCGAACGCCTTTTGTCCCCTTTCATTTTCCCTTCTGAAGGGATGGACTAAGGCACTTCACACTTTCACCTGCTCAGGAGCCCCACAGGCCGGCAGCCCACTTCCCTCACCTCCCCATTGTCTCCCTGGCGACTTTTTAACGCCAGCAAACACACAATGAAAATTGAGTGTAAAAACACAGCAGCACAGGATCCCAGACCACAGGGCACGAGCATAGTTTAGTCTAGTTAAAATGAAGTTCCTCAGTCAAAGGGTATCCTGCTCACAGCCAGCAGCGAGCGCGATCTGTCGCGGCGATTAGCGCTCAGCTACACCGCAGCGTGGCTGTGCAGGCAGGGTGTCATCGCGAGCTGAGCCAAAGAGCCGTCCCAGACCGAGCGCGGGGTCTGCCTGCGGGAAGGGAACTCCTACCTCGCCCCGTCATAAATGGAGAAGGGCTGACCCGTGCGTGCGCCCAGCTCCGAGCGGCACGGCGGCGATCGAGCAGGAAACAGCCGCCACCTCTCCGCGCTCACAGCCACGCCGCGCCCGGCCGCAGCTCCGAGGAGCGCAAAGCCGCCGTCCGGCGAGCGAGCGAGGGGAGCTGCCAACGCCGAGTTTGAAAAGCGCCCGATCGAGCTCGGGCGAGCATCACCCGGCTTGGGCGGGACTTTTCTCCGGCGCCTTCTGGACGGCGTTACTCGCTCCGGAAAGGCGCCGTGCCCCCGGGAGCTACGGGCAGCGCGGCCCGAGGCGCGACGGGAGCCGGCAAAGCGCCCCGCGGACAGCACGACGCGGCCCGGGGCGGCACGGCCGGCACTTACGATCTCGGAGCGGCCGTCGCGGCAGGCGTTCTGGAAGCGGGCCTGCCTCTCCTCGTGGGGCCGGTCCCTGAAGCCGGTGTACTTGATCTGCGGGAACAGGGCGCAATCAGAACCGCGCCGATAAGCGCGGCGCAGCGCACGGACCGCGCTCCCCGCCCTCCCCGGGCCCTCCGCGCAAACTTTCCGCCCGCCGCCGCACCTCGCACTCTCTGCTCAGCTTCCTGAAGAACTCCTCGTTCTCGAACTTGCTGCGCTGGTCGGGGACGACCCGCGGCATGGTGCCGGGCCGCCGCTGCCCTCCGCCCGCCCCGCGCTGTCCCGGCCCCGCCACTCGCCTCGCCCTTTGTTAGCCCCCGCCGGAGCCCCCCCCTCCCGCTCCCTCCTCCCTCCCTTCTCCCCTCTTCTCCGCTCCTCCCGCCGCGCGCGCACAGCCGCTGCTGCCGCCGCCCCCTCCGCTTTCCCTCCCTCCCCTCCGACTTCCTCCCCGCCTCGCGAACTCCGCCGAACAGCCGCGCCATTCACAACTCCGCGCCGCCGCCGCGCATGCGCCGCGCCGCGCCCCGGGGGCTCACGCACCTCCCTCGAAGGCGGGAAGGGGGGCAGGCGGGAAGCGGGCGACGTCCTCCGCCCGCGGCTAGCAGCCCCTCGGGGCTGGGGCAGGCGGGAGCCCCTCGCTGCCCTCCGCCGGGGCGGCTCCCGCGGTGCTTTCCGGCTTCCTATTGCGGGGGGAGCGGCGCCCTCAGCCCTAGAGACGGGCGCACTCCTTTCGATTCTCGTCGGTCTCTTCAGCCCCCTCAGCCATACGGCACACTCTCCTCAGCCTCCCTCAGTCTCTTCAGCCCTCTCAGTTCTCTCAGCAACGTTCAGCTCGCTTCCAGGCCCAAAGCACAGCACCGAGTGCTGCTCGCTTCAGCCCTTCACCAGGGCCTCGCCCCTGCAGGACACACACTGCCTGTCCCAAACCCTTTTATTCCATCCTCACCTCGATTATTAACTTTTTCTGCAGCCCTCCGCTGCTCCTCAGCAGCCCAGCAGTGCCACGAGACTATAGGTGCCCTCGCCAAAAGCGCTCGGGTAGCTTGGTACCTATTGCCAGCATAAAAATATTAGAGGGCATTAGATCTTTTGATAAAGAAATGAGGTTTTCTAATCTCTCAGCGTTACAATCTTAACTTTACACGTACTCATGCAAATTGGAAGAGGGCGATGCTAAGGTTAGCCAGGAGGCGCGATCTGAATCAAGTGCGAGCAAATTAATAAAAACGAGGGAAGCGTCTGTATTCTTTAATAGTGTATAGACTTCATCAAGAAACTGCTGATGTTGTGTTCTCGTGTAGAAAAAAATTATGTGGGGAGTTTAGTACATTTAGGCAATAACTCCAGGTGCATTAAAGCTGTGCCTTCGCACTGTCAGTGTGTTACTGTGCTGCAGATACACAGATACGGTCAGAAGTTGAAAGAAGTTTAAAAACATTTTTTTAGTAATAACTAAATCTGAAACAAAGCTGCATGGAGATCAAAAACGTAGAAATGTTATATATTATCTTGATTTGTTTAGATTAATACCAGCCCTTAGGCAAGCCTCTTGTGAATGCCAGCCATATTTAGAGGTGCCCAAAAAAAGAATTAAAATAAAAAATCCATATCACTATTCATCTTCTATTCATCTTGCAGCAAGATCAATACCGAGTGCACAGACCTGCGGGAGAGCTGCCAAGTCCATCGGGTAGAAATCCACCTTCTTAACCTCCAGTAATCTGTCACCACTTGGAGCACATCACCCAGCTCCTGCCTCCCCCAGCACCAACAGAACAGGCCTTTTTCCAAACAACATTTGCAAAAAAGAGAAAAAAGTAATGAGCTCAAAAGTGAGTGGTTGTGCAGCCCTGAAATAAGAACCAGGAGCAGTAATCACCTAGTGAGTTGTGGGGTGTTTTTATTTGTTTTCTTTTTTGTCGTTGTTTGCATGTTTTTTGTCCTTATCCCATATTTTTTAAAACTTTGCTTGGAAACAACAGCGACTCTGACTGCTTTCCTCCCCACAACCCTTTGTTTAGTGTTTGCCATCCTGGGGCTCTCTTCACTGCAAAGTTTTCATTTTAAATAAAGTGAGTCAACATTATTGGGAAGTCTGCAACAGATCGGTCCCTGCCTCTGCCTGTTGCCTCCCTGGGTCTGATGCAAAAACAGAACAGGAGGCAGTGATGAGATGGAAAATGGCCTGACGGTACCATGTTATTCATCTGGGTTTATCCAGTTTCTCTAGGCTGAGCTGACTTTGAAAAAATGAACTGCTCTGAGGAATATCTCCTTGGTGAAGGGATCTGATTCCTGTTAATGCTAACAGATACAACTGGGGAAGAAAAGTAATATTGACTGGATTTCTCATCATAGGAAGCATATAACATTGGACCAGCTGTTCTCCTCACTACCCCTGTGCAGCCCCAGTGCCTTAACAAGGCAATGTAGGTCTCGAAGATAGAGAAGTTCCTACTTTTTTATTCCTAGCCTGACAGAGGAGAGGCACATGAATTAACACCTTTGCTGCATGAAAGGCTGCACATAATTCCAGGAGGTATTTACCCTGTTTGGCCACAGTGACTGGCTCCTGACCAGGCAGGCAAAAGCAGTTTTGCAGGTGGTAGCTGGGCAACATGGGAGGGAAAGCTGAGGTTATCATGTTGGAGATGGGATACAAACTTGTGGGTATTCTGCAGCTTACCACACTGCTTTTTGCTTCTTTTAGTACCATATCAATAACGCATGAAAACAAGCTAGAATCTTCTTGCTTGTGCTGTACCAAGCAAAAGCTCTTCCTGAAGGAACCTCAGTGATGTTTCTGCAAGCCCTTTCAGTGCAGCTCAGGCTGCTCCAATGTTAGCAGAATTAGCTTGGTCTGCAAATCCTTGTGCTGTTGATTCACGAGATGAGACCTTCATCTGTTCATCATGTCTCTGGGTGAGTCACCTTCGGAAAACAGAAATGGTCAAACTTGGAGACACGCTGCCTTCAGAGCCATTTCTTTTCAAAATAAGATCTACTGTGTTTACAGTGCATAGAGAACTGAGGAAGAATGCTACTGAAGATTTTCAGAGTGGATGTTTTTGAGAAGGGGAATTTTCTTCCAGTGACAAGTCTTGTGTACACTGTTCTTACCTTCTGTACCACGTCTTTGAAATTTCTGATTTGCAGTACAGATGTTATATCATTTTCTAGACTTCATGCATGTGAAACACTAATAAGTGAGACTCCTATGTATCCACTGATCTATGGCAGCTGCAGCATAATCAAACACCACTGTTATGTATATACAAGCTACTCTATGATTATATATCCATTAATAAACTGTTTGCAAGATATAATTATGCACATTAAGTGTGAAATGCAATCTCCTTACGCAAGGTCTATGCTAATGAGTTATACAAAATTCATAGATAGAGGGAGAAAAAGAGCTGACGAACTGATATTGGTCCCAGACTGATTTTTATTTCCTTACAGATACAACTGATGCTTTCAACTGGAATATTTTTACTGAAGTCTTCTCACCAGTGACCTGATCAGTTCATGGGCACACAGTCACAAGTAGAATCCATCCCAAAACGTTACAGTTCACCCACGGAGCAGCCTTTCATGCCTAGCCTGCATAAATCAGGACATGGGTCTATCTTATCTCCTGACTCCCAAACTAACCCTAATGAGCCATATGGGCAGCACAGAGGGCCACAAGCCATTGAAATCAGTTCATATCTGTGGATGCACATTAGACAGAGATGCATATATGTACCCTAAATGCAACAATACACAGCTTTTCAGGACTTGGCTAAGCCCAAAGTTAATACCTAAAGATCTTACATAGCACACGGAGATAAGAGCCGTACCGCAACAGCTAAACAAAATTTTGCATACTGAGTGGGAAGCTGCCTACCAGTTAAAAAATGCTAAGCATGGCAGGTATGAGCAAGGAAGCAGCACCTCTTTTCTCTAAACCAGTCTACAAGGCAGATGTATCTGTTCACTCCAGAAACCAAACCTGTAGACCTTTTCCTAAAGGAAACTGCCAACTGATGCTACTTGAACCATATGAATGGACTCTCCCTTGTGGGAACACAACTCCTGCTTGCCCTTGCTGTTCACAGGCATTTGGAGTACTCAGTATGTGGGAGACCTTCCCACACTGAAGTGCCTTCATAACCATGACCCCAGTGCAGCAGTAGCTGTGTTCATACTTCTGCTTCAACCTGGATCAGTGTCACCATGCAGAAAGAGCCCCAAATCTTCACAGGCAAGCCTACACAGGAAGCCAGAAAAGCAAGCATCCTTTCCACCCTGGCGATCTGGACACTTTCAAGGGCCTGCGCTATTCACTCAAATACACTCTTCTAATATTGGTATACAAAAAGTCACAAAAAGACTGGGGACATTTGCAACTGAAGAAGTAAAGCGTAACACTAGGTACACAAGTATGATGTAGCAAAAGCAGGCTCAGATTATTGAGCTTGGCACTGTCCTAGAAAAACATGATGCCAGAATGAACTGGAAGTCTTTTTAAATTCTTTCAATTAACCAGGGAAATGCAGACATTTTTCTAGAAACCAACATGAAATGAAACTTGAGAACATCAGAACCAATTAATCCTCTGATGAAGCAATGAGGTCTGAACTGCACAATTAGTTGGAGAACTAAAACAGATTATCCCAGAAGGCTGCTTGACTTTTGTACTTGTTGGTGGGAACAGCAGTGATGAGTGAAGGAGGTGTACTTCTCTAGAATTCTGTTGCAATCTGTGTATGTTTTGACAGTGGAACTATGCAGCTTTCATATTAGAAACCATTTTCCTCTTTAACAGATGTAGCACAAAGTTAAAAGAAGTATTGTGTGAAGTCAGAGTTTCTGTGGCCTGGTGAAACAGGGAGCAAAGCCAGGAGCCTTCTCCTGCTTAGCCTAGTCTGTTAAGGGACATTGGGCATCTCTCTTTGCCTCTTGTTTCACAGTTCCACCACCTATCAAACGATTTGTCATCCTCAGATGAAGATCTCAAAATCTCTATTTAAATAGCCAGGCTCTGTCATTATCTGTGATGTTGAGCAATGAGGAGAAAGTTTAACCGAGCACAAGATGTGACTCACTCAAACCCACGTACATAAAAGGATGTGTTTAAAAACTGTCTTTGTGAATTTAGTTCCAAGGATGCTGCTAAGGCTATACAAGCCATAATTACAGCACTTGATCGTATGCCGTTCAGGCAGAGTTTTTCCTGTGTATTATCTACTGAGCTGCTAGCAGCAGTAGTGTCTCATTACACTGGATTTCTTAATCCAGTCGAAACTCTATCTGAAGCATACGCCTGGCTTTGGGAGTGCCATGCTCTAGCAGAGGGCCCTTCAGACATTTCCGAGAGTGCTAAGTACAAGATATAAAAGTGTTGGACAAGCTTTGTGATCTTGTAATTGTTCCTGAAGTCCCTGCAGATATCTAGGTCTCAGAAAGCAGCATGAGGATGGACAGTGCAGACAGTCTTGGTTCCAATGCCCGGTGCAACACAGCTGCAGCAGCTTAGCATCATGGGGGGGATGTGAAGTTGCACACAGGACAGCAGAGGCTTTCTTCCACATGAGCAGCTCATGTGCAGGACAGCAGAAACACCTGGTCCTGCAGCACGGAACACGTTTAGTTGAAAGCATGGCAACTAAGCACTCAGGGATAGTTATCTGTGGGCTGCACTGGCAATAATGGGGGAGAACGCTGAACGGGCTGACTCAAACCTCATTCTTGCTTCACATGTGCGTGTTTATCACTGAATGAGCTCAGCATTATAATCTGCAATATGTATGATTTATACTCAATACAAGTCTTGGAGGAGATTCAGGCTTGGTACAGATAACATCCAAGTGACACTTTAGACTGAAACAAGAGTATTCCTGTAAGCTTTGAGCTAACCTTGTCTGCTCTTGTAGATCCAGTGGTGGGAAGCCACTGCATTCACTAAACGTTTTTTTATCTATTTATTTTCTTTTTTGCCTTCTCTATAGTCAAAGCAGAAATGAACTTCTAGAAGTATCCAAGAATTTAAGACTTTGCCTTACTGAAACATGAATACTGATAAACTTCATGGTAGGGGAGGTTTGTCATGGATGTATCTTAGTTGAAAATGTTTTGTTGGTGAGAAACAACGAAGTTATGCTCAAAAAATCTCCCCTTCCAAAGCTCCACATTTGTTTAGAGTAGTCAAACACCACTACAGAGGACTTATTGGAACATTTTACTTTAATCTTAATGAGAAGACTGTTTAAATCCCCTATTCTCTTTTTAGGAAGTTACCCTGAAGGCAGCAGAAGTTAAAGTTTTCTACCCCATTCAGTCCTCTTACTCACACTTTATCTGCCTTTATGACATGTGCCCAACTTTAAATTTGCCTCGTAACAGGCAGCAAAACATCAACCTCCAAACTGCCAGGAACTTACAAAAATCTTCCTCTTAAAGAATGCATTTCATTTTCAAGGGGAAAGCTTCATTTCAGAACTGAGCAGAGTTCTATTGCCTTGTCACACACTGAACTCTTCACAAAAACATGCATTCTCATATATCTAACTTGTGCTTTTGGAGAAATCAGCACTGCTCAGAGAGGGGAGACAAAGTCGCACACAGCATGATGTCTAACCAGAGCAGGGTGAGCTGCTGCCATGTACAGATGGATCCTGGAGAGACACGGATTCTCTCATTGAGGCTAATACAGAAAATTAGCAATATTTAAATTTGTGTCTCCAACCAAGTCCACAAGGAAATTTTCCTCTTTATCAGCACATTCCATCGCGGGCAGGTTTGGAGCGCGCTGGCGCAGGGGGATGCAGACCGCTGCTTTCATTACGGAGTCTGCAAAGAAAGCTAACAAAAATAAAATACCTGGCTCTGCTCTGGGGCTCTACCTAACCCCATTTGCCTCATGCCAGCGCGGGGAAAGCAAAGCAGAGCCCATTCCTGGGGCGTGGGCTGCCGAGGGAGCTGCCTTTTCACCTTCTTTTAGTACAGTGCTGCTACTGTTTTTGTTCCCATTGATCTTATCCTTTGAGAATTTGGAAGGGATTTCAAAGAGGCAGGCTGTTGATAGTAACTTTGTTTTCATGCTTCTTCTCTGGTTTGCTGCAGCTATTTGTTTTTACTGACTGGGAATGGGGATGGCCCCAGTCCCCCCCGCTTGATCCGAATGTGCCAGAATGAAGCCTCGAACTTCCCTCAGCTCTGTGTGAGCACAAGAATTTCACCATGCAGATTTGATTGCATGTTACAGAGTGGAGGGTGTATTTACTGCTCCCCCTATGACTTCTCTACAGCTCAAGACAGATTCCTCAGCATGCTCCACTGTGGGATTTTTCTATTAGATGTAGATTTTCTCCTCCAAATCTTTAGCACTCTAATTTCTCTGCTGCGTTTTTGTGCCCTGCTCCTTCTGCCCAGGAAAGAGAGCAGCAAGATGTCTACAAGCCAACACTACAGCAGCAGGAAAAGAGAAAAAAAAAACAGGTACAGAGCAGCAAGAGGCTGTTCTTCACCTCTCCATCACCTCTGTGGTCTCCTTTAGCAGCTGCAGCGTTTGTAGATGTCCAGGGGAGCTCAAGACTGACCCACAGCACGGGGAGAAGCAAAGGTCACTTCCACAGCTTCACTAGAAAGAAATTCCAGTGGCTGCTCAAACCCTGTAATCCAGACATGATTAATGTGTATCGAAGGCAGATCTGGTTTCGTTGAAGATCCTGGGTCAGGAGCAATCTTAACTGGTGGAAGAGAAAAAAACTTGAAAGCAGAAGGAGGAAAAATACAGCTCACATACAGAGTCAGCTCCTGTGCCAGGAACATTAACAAATGACAGTATTATTCTACACAAAGACAAGCTGCTATGGGGAGCATGGAAACAAAGGTGGGCTGGCTTCCTTCGGATTTGCACCTTCATCTTCCCCTCTCACGCACACCACCTCAGTTTAAACCTTTCACAGGAATTTCTCTAAAACCCTCCTTCCCTCTCACCCTCAGTTCTGCTGGAGTTTGACCTGCAGATTCAGCAATTTGTGGTGTAGGTGGATGGAAAGGGGGAAAAAAAAGCACACAGACATAGTGATCTCCCACACCTTGCTTTGCTCTGAAGCCAGCATCAAACCGAGCCGCAGCAGGGTGAGACTTTTAGCACAGAAAGGCCTTTCAGGACACAGAGAACGATTCCTGGAACCTCCCATGGGAAACACCTCTGTGTCAGACTGGTAGTCACCAACCCGTGTCCGCAGTGGGAGTTGCCACCATGGAGCTGGCACCCAGCAGGCTGATGCCTGAGCCACAGCCTGCTCCCACAGCTCACGTCCCTCTTCCTCAGCTCTGTAGCCTTCTGAAAATATCCCCCGCACCAAGGTTCTCCTGCTCACCCATAACACAGCAGCAGTGCTCCCTAACCTCGTGCTCAGAAACAGCTGAGATTTTTGGCTGCATTTTAAAACAAAAAGGCAAAGAAAGAAAGAGGTGGAAAACAGCTTGAGGGAAGTGCCTGGCATGGAAAAGCTTTAGCCTAAATAGATTCGGCAAGGCCCTAAGCAGTCAGACTACTTTGTACAGTGAAAACCACCCAGTGCTGTTGATCAGTGCGTCCCCACTCATAGGAACGCAGACACCACTTGTCCCTGCAGAAACCCACAGCAGATAAGGGTGAGCCATAACTCGTCACAGCAATGAGATCAAGATTAGATAAGAGAACACCTAACCCTAGAGATGTTTGGGGCCTGGGAGAGATTCCCTGGGAGACACCAGCTTCCAACACAGGAGGTTGTTGGGAGAAGATAGAGCAGAACCATCCCTGTTGTGGCAAGGAGAGCTGAGAAGTGAGCAAGTGACACCTCCAGATGCTCTGTGGCTTCTCTACGTGCATGCTAGCCATGACCAATAATGCCTTTCCCTTCACAGAAGGGCTTTATGACTGCTGAAGTGATCTATTGCCCATACCTCTGTTTTAACTGAGGTAATGTCCCTACCCCATCTAAAAGACTTGATGAAACGGAGGCACATGAATCCTGAGCAACTTGTCCATGCTCATCAACAAGCCAGTTCATGTAGGCTGACAGCACCAGCATCTAGAGCTCTGCACTCATCACTTCTCGACCCAAATCGTTCTTCTCTCTGGGAGTTTCAGAAAAGTTCACACATAATTTTGCAGCCACTGATTGATGATGGAGTTCCTTTTTTTTTTTTGGCTGCTGCTTCTGCCTTCAAGTGTATGTGAGCCCAGTGCCCTTCCTTGCAGCCACCTCATCCTCTCTTTCTTCTTTTCTCCGGCCAGGGGATTTCCATTCTGTTTGCAGACATCCCTTTTATCTAACATTCTGCTCTGTGTCTTACGGAGGAGAAATCCTGGATCAGAGGTTTTCTTCCCTATTTTCAACATCTACCTTTCAGCTCTTTCCCTCTGCTTCCAATCTGTCAGGTTCTCATTGGATGCCTAACATTCTAAAACAGGAATTCCTCTTTATTCTCCTGTCTCAGACACATTTTAATTGCAGAAATTCAAAAATAATTCATTGAAGAAAAAAAGAAGCCACCCAAGATTGCCAGAAGGTTCAGCAGAGAACATCCTGCTGTTGCCTAGCCAAGGGTGCCCACTGAGCATCTTGTGGTCTGGGGAACTGCTTTGCTACTCACCTGCTTTAACAACAGCTTCCTCTATGACATCATGTACCAACAAATCTATGAGCATCAGTTCTAAGCTCCATAAACCTTCCAGGATCCAGAAGTTTCTCTCATCTCATTGTCTTTTAGGCTTTTTAGGTTAACTTCCTCAGCAGCATCACATTGTTTGTACGCTTTTATTTTGTTTGCCTCTAGATGGGAAACAGCCACTATTCATCCAGGATCTCTTCTCCTTTTGCACTTTCCTGCTTTCCCACCATGTTGAGTTCCAGCCTCTATCACTCCTTGTCTCACTCAGTTTGGCAGCACACTCATTCTCCACTGCAGCATCTTCATGGCCTTTTTCTGCTGCCATTTCTGAGTTTTGTCTCTTATTAATGTCTTTATCTAGCAAGAAACTGAAGTAACCCTCATTTCCCAGGATGAAAACTGGGTGTGCCTTATGTGCTACGATTTTAGGGCCAAAAAGTCTACACTTGGCCACTTGATTTGGCCTTCTGCCTACGAGAAAAGCCAAGCAGAGATTTAGGGGATTCTCACGTGTGGCTTCCACAATAACCAGCCTTGATGTGCTTGTACGAAGGACCATGCACAGCCATGCTCCGGGATTGCCCTCCTGCCAGCTGGGCGGTGCAGTCCTTTGTCATCTCCAAAATAAAGTTTGCAGAACCATGTAAGGGGGCAAAGAAGCTTACCTACCCCTTACTTTTCAGCTCTTGTTTCACTGCACCAAAAACCTAGGCACTGCTCATTGGGAGGTCATGGCCAGCAAACTTGTTCCTAGCAGAGATCGAGTCAGGCACTTCTGACTTTTGTCAGAGCTGCCAATGGAGCAGTTCAGAGCAGAGCTCTGTGGCCCAACTCTCTGTTTCAAGGTGTGCCATTATCCACTGCCTCGAGCATCTTCTCAATGAAAGGCTGAATTTCATCAGGTTTATTCCCCTATGCGTGGTTGGAAGACTTTTTCCCCATGGAAGAATCTGTAGATATCTGAAAGTGTCTCCCAGAAGCAAATTCCATCCCCAAAGCACAAAGCTGGAAAAAGCCTCCACTTTCCATCCTCTGCAAAAATCCCTCATCGCTTAAAATTAATCCCAGCCCCTGAAACTTGTGAGCCTGATGAAATCAAAGCTGGCAGAGGCAGCTTTCTTTTGGTGGACAGATCTCTGTGTCAAAGCCTCTGCCATCCCTGTCTAGGCACAGGGCAGCGCAGGGTCCTGGCAGTGCCCTCCTGTGGGGCTGCTTCCCATCGTTTGTCACTAACAGTACATTTAGCAACAGCAAACAGCCCAGGAGTAGCACACGGTGCTTTTGCTCGCCACTTCTCCTGCCTGTGCACCGTTTCATGCAAAGAGCATGCAAAGTGCTTTCTTTGCACGGCAGGTCTGTGTTGTTCTCTCCCTGAAGCCACCTGTGATCCACCTTTTTATGCTTATGTAGGCACAATCAAGCACTGTGAGCAGCTGCCATCCAGAGCAGATGCGGGCTGTAGGCATCTCCATTCCTGGGGTGAAAGCAGCAGCCTCCTCCGCTCTGTTGTTCAAACAGTAGTATTTAATGACAAACAAGAGCCCTTCTCTAAGGAAAGCAACGCTCATAAAAGTGAGAAAACAGGATCTCCCACCCCGAGTCATTAAGCACAAAAGGCTGCGTTCAAAGCGCAGAGCAGAGGTGTGCATGAATATGGACATGAGGACGGGTCTCTCGGTCTGGGTTCCTGCAAGCAGCCTTTGAACTGAGGAGGAAGTGCTTGTGGCAATGCAGGATGCAAAGTGGAGCACACCTTTCTCAGTATGAAAACACATTCAGCCAGAGAGCACGTGACTGCTCTGGGAGATTAAAGGGAGGCTGAAATTCAGCACTTAGTCCTCCACAAAGTACTCGTTATTTTCTGAACCTCAGATTTTAAGGTAGGAAAAGACCTCACAGATCCCGAAGTCCAACCCCAGCCCACCCCACCATGCTCACTGCCCACGTCCCTCAGTGCCACATCCCCACAGTCTTTGGACACCCCGAGAGACGGTGACTCTCCCTCCCTCCTTGGGCAGCTGTGCCAATTCTTCGTAGAAGAATTGATCTTGATATCCAACCTGAACCTCCCCTGGCACAACTTGAGCCTGTGAACTGGGCATTTCTTCTGCTCATTCAAATACTGAACATGACAACTGTAGCAGAGCACATGGGATTGTCTCCCACTGCTGTCCCACCAGCTCAGGAGCCCCAAGGGAAAGCCATTGCCTGTGCTTGCACCAAGCCCTCCCTTTATCTTCCGGCAGCACGTATTAGTGACTAGGATGGATGATGTTTCCTTGCTCTCAGATATAGCAATGCTTTGGAAGCTTGTGGCATATGGCGGACTCTAAGTTGTTTTCCTTGAATGGAGGATCAGGTTGCATTTTAGTTAGGAGAAATATACCCCGGTAGAAGTCAGGCAGTGATGGATTAACAATTTCCTATTGCGTTCTCAGGCTTGCTATTTATTTCAGGTGGAACAAATTTGTGTCAATTGAATAATTCCATAGAGTCATTGATTTATTTGGAATTTAAAAGTATAGTAAAGAGAGCATTCAAAGAGTTTTAATCAAAGACTATAATTCTGATCAATTTCAGGATTAAAAAAAAAACAAAACAAAACAAAGAAAAAACCCACAACCCAGTGGATGAGCTATTCTCCAAGCTGCAGCAATTTCCAAATGTCCCTCTGTCCCAGCACAGTTTACATTGTTCTGCCCTGGTCTGTTCCATGGGCATTTCTAATTAAAATAGTTTTAGGAAACCAACATCAGACCCCCTGTGCAAAAATTGAGTGCCCCCTGGAACACGAGCACATTTCCGCGGTCACTGTTACCCTCTTGAGAAGGTTTTGCACAGTGCAGCTCACAATGTAACTCTCCAGTACTGAGGGGAAAGACAATTGCTCCATATTTAGGCTAAAACAGAACAGAAGCAAAAGCAGAGGCTTATGGCCAAGTGCGACAGTCGTGCTCTGCAGCTATGGCTATGGGGGTCATGCAGCTCTCTGCCTGCACTGCTCTGCCATGAAGGTGCACCAGAGCCACGTGTGTAATGCTGGAAGAACACGAACACAGCGTGCTCCTACCCCCACGGGTCCTGCATGCAGAAGGGAGGGTGTTTGGCAGTGCTTTTTGGGGCTGGGTGCTGGGGGCTTCCTGCTGAGCTGGGCACTACAGCCCCCACCTCTGGCTAGGCTCCAGCCAGCGCCCAGCACCCGTGCCTCTGCATCTGCATGTTGCAGAGCTCTGGAGTTTGGGATGGCTCTCAGGCCCACTGGTAGAGCAGATAACAGATGCACATGAACACAGATTTACGTGGGGAACAGGGCTGTGGATCTTCGGGATTTAAGTGAGGATGTGAATCACGGGTGGCACTGCAGGCAGCAAAGGCTTCAGCCAGGTTCACTCTCCATTAATTAAAAAAGGTTCTGTCTTCTTCCAGGTTAAATAACCTCATCTAAATAATGACCTTTCAACACACACAACCCAATAAATACAACCTCAGGATTGCATATTTACTACCCTCAATAAATACAGCCGTAATTTCAGCTACCAACTGGTTATGGAATCATAGAATAGAATCGCAGAACCATTCAGGTTGGAAAAGATCTCTCAGATCCCCAGGTCCAACTCCAGCCCCCCCACCATGCTCACTGCCCACGTTCCTCAGTGCCACATCCTTGTGGTTCTGGAACACCTCCAGGGATGGGGACTCCCTCCCTCCCTGGGCAGCTGTGCCACTGCATTACAAAGAACTGTTTGCAAGAGCACAACAACCATCGCTGGCATCCGAATGCAAAGCTAGGATGGCATTCCAAGTTCTGAAAGTGCGTTAAGAGTCCTCCTACAGTCCCTGTCAGCCCCGACCTCCAACCCCAGATCTAGGCAGGACCTTACCCTGGGGACTGAGCTGCTGGGAGCGGGAATGGATGCTTCGAGCACAACGGCAGAGGTTCACAACCCCTCTGTGCATAGGGGAGCATGCTGCCTGCGCCTAATTGGGGCTGCTGACGGTCTCCTCTCATCAGAACTACTGTTTGCATTACGGCTCTCTAATAACATATCCTCTGTCTTGGAGCATACGAAGAAAAATATGACCCTTTTCAACTTATCTGCTGGCTAAAATTAGCGATTTCTGGTAATAATGCATTTCTTAAATTATGTCCAGCAGGGCAGAAAGAGCCTCCAAAACACTTCTCTCGGGAGGGTCATTTATTCTGACAGCAGCGCCGAGGCAATGGATCTTTCTGTCGAGTCTCCGGCCCTCAAAAGAATCTCTAGACACAGCGTTGCTGCTTTATTTCTTTGCTTAAACACCGCTAATTGCCTCCGCAGCCCTGCGTGCTGCAAACAGCCGCGAGGGGTCAGCGCGGGGGCCGCGGCTCCACCGCCGGGTGCGGCTCACTACGGAGCGCGGCTGCGGGACCCCGGCGGGGGCAGAGCCGGGAGGGGGGCGGGGGGGCAGGGCGGCCCGGGCAGCTCTGCGCTGGGAAACGGCACTGCCGGGCGTGTTCGGAGCTCGTTGTGTTTGTTCGTGCGTTGGCTTTTTTTAAAAGCGCTTCAGATGTCTCACTGGGGAAAGGTGGGAGATGACTCAGCCGCGTCTTTCAGACCCAGGGAAAAACAACAACAACAACAAAAAGAACCAGCAACCAAACAACCTAACCCTTTTTCTAACCGAGCGTTCGCCTTTTTGCTGTCTGAGTGCCTGCGGGATACTCATGTGGGCCTGCTCTGATATACCTCCCACTCCCCACCCGTGGGAACGTGCCCCTACGGGCAGACCAGTGTCCAGCCGGGCTGGGGGAGGTGGCTCTGGGCTTTGTTAAGGACCCCAGGAGCAAACACACCCCGGGGCTCAGCAGTGCCCTGGGGCATCAGTGGGTGCGTGGGGACCCATATGTCACCCGTACCACCAGCCCACCCCGGAGCATTCCCTGCACATCAGTGTTCTGCTTGCACACATCATAGCAAAGCTTTAAAACAAGCAGAGGGAAGAAGGGGTGTGCTCTGCAGAGGGCTTTTATTTGCATTATAGGCATTATTTGCATTACGGCATTGTGTACAAGATAGGCATTATACACATGATAAGCAACTGCATCCCTGCCAGCACGCTGCCCTGTAAAAATTGTCGTGACCCTTCCTGCGCCCTCACATTCTTCCAGGCTGCACTGCTGTAGCACTGCCCCCAGAGGGTCAGCACACAAGGAAAGACGTGTCCCTCTGCAGCTCTTTGGAGAGACCCGAAACTTGCCCTATAAAGGTGGGTGTGGGGCTGTCATGTTGGGAAGGGTGTTGGCGTGCTGGGGCTGCAGGGTGCAGGGATGCACATGGGGGCAGGGCTGTGTGGGTGCAGGGGTGTATGTGGGAGCTGGAGAATGCATGGCTGTAGTTCTGTGCATGGCTGCAGGGTACATATGGGTGGAGGGGAGTATGTAGGAGCTGAAACATGTATGTGTGCAGGGATGTGCACAAGCAAAGGGATATGCATGGGTACAAGAGACCGCATGAGCAGAGGGGTGCCCATGCATGCAGCATTCACACATGGGCAGCTCTCCCTGCCAGGCAGGAGCAGGGCTGAGCAAGGCCCAGTCCTATAGTCCCTCGGCATTGTTCATCTCTGCACATCACACGTGTTCCCAAACCCTGGTTCTAAAGCACAGCATCACATCCCCAATGAAACTCATCCAGACCCAAAACAGCCTCATTTCCCCCTCTGTTTCCTACTAGCATTTCTTCATTCCCATTTCTCCTCACACCATCAGCTTGCACCATAGCTCAGCTCACCCTCCCAGCTCTGTGTCCATTTTTCCCTGGCCCTGTGGCACATCCCCATGCCCTCCTTGGTGCAGCCTTAGCACCCAGACACGACATGAGTGAGACGGCCGCACTGCAGCAGGTTTGGCACAGCTTTGATCCCGCAGTGTTTTCCAGGAGCCGGGTGAATGGGATGTTTGTCTCCCTGCTCTTCACAGTTTATCCAGCGAGGTTTTTTCTCAGGGAGTGGCCAGGGCTGGCGCTGCCCGAGGCAGCTCTGAGGGATGCTGTTCCCGGTGACAAAACAAATGCAGTGCTTAGGCACCGTCTGCACACCGCGCACCACTGGAAACTGCCCAGGGCAGAATTTTCCTCTGCTTTGGGGCTTTATGGCAAATCTCTGACAAAATAGGGGTTTGGTCATTTCCCAGGGGAAGGAAAGTTGGGGTTCTGCCACTGAGAGGCTCAAGGAAGTGCATTTTATAAAGCACATTGGAACCCACCCTGGACTGTGCTCTCCTTGGGACGCACACTGCAGCGCCAGCTCCTGCTTCCTGCTTTGCACAGCAGCAAAACAAGCCCTGTCTGATGTTCCAAACAAAATCTGGTGCTTGTTAGAGCAGAAACCCACAGACTGGGAACCAGGCACTTCTGAGCGCTTGCACAAAGGCTTCGTGTGGGTGTCAGCGAAGTGTTCCCCGGGGCCTGAGTTATCAGAGGCTCCAGATGTGCTCACTGGCTCCTCCACACTGCTTCACTGCAATGTCACCACCCTGGGCTCCTGGGACAGGCAGGCAGCATGCTGCTGCTCTGCACAGCAGTGATGGTCCCGACCCAAGTCCCCGGGGGTCTACGAGGCTGATGGTTCTGACACGTGGGTACTTGGGTGGGGGTAATGAGGAGCTGCAGGATCACCTCAGTGCTCATCAATGAGGGAAAAACTCCATGCATATTCCAAGCACATCCTGAGCACATCCCAAACACATCCTGAATGCATCCCAGACACATTCCAAACACATCCCAAATGCATCCTGAGTGCATCTCTCCTGTGCTGTCAGCAGGTTAAGCCATGAGTGCAGCCCTGCCAGATCCATCCAAACACAACACATGGGATGGATTAAAAATAAAAATGCCATTAAGTGCTTCCAGGATGTGAAGTGTAACAAAAGGGCTCTTTGTATGCAAGGGAGAAGGAACGGTGGGGCAGGAGTGCGCCTGGCTGGGCGCTTTGGGGAACACCTCAAATCCATCCCAACCAGCCTCATATCCATCCTGTCCCAACTCAGATCCACCCACTCCACCTCCAGTCCCTCCTGTTCCTTTACATCCTTCGCATCCCATTTTGACCGGCACATGCTGGGTTCAGTTTGTGCCAAACACGGGAAATCAGCTTTCTATCGATTGCCATTTCTCCTAACACATTCTAGCAAGCATTCATTAAATTTTCATTCAATTATCCTGGGCCGTGTTGTGGTGGTGTTTTTTCACCCCCATGCTTCTCAAAAAGAGTAAGTCCTAATGGCCACCTCTCCTCAGGGAGAAAGTGGGGGGGGCTGCCTTCATCCTCAGAGCAGAGCAGGGAGAGATGGGGGAGCGTGGGGTGGGAGCACAGCCATCCCCTACCAGTGGAGCCACGCCATCAGCACCAAGCTGTGTGCTACGTGGGGTACTGATGTTCTGGCAGGGCTTGGCTGTGCGTTGGGAATAACAGTGGGGTGACGATGGTGATGGTGATGATAATAGCAATAAAGATAGTTCACTATCACTCGGCACTGCAGATTGGGGCAGGGCCTGATGGTACAGGGTGGCTCCATTGGAGCCGAAGACGTGAGCGGTAGCAGGAGCAGTGAGCTGGCCTCAGTTCCTGCCTCCATCCCTCATCTGCAAAGCCAGCGATGATGCCAGGGTCCTCATCAGGTTCCTCCACTGGTATTCACAGTGATATGTGCTGTGTGGCTCCCACACCTACTGCATCCCCGAGGCTAGCACCAGCCCAGATCTCTTGCAGACCAGTTCCAAGTGGGGATGCTGGACCCCCACATCCCTGGTGCATGCATTGTTCCTATGGGAAGCTCGAGATGCTGCTGCACACAAATTAGCTAAAGTATGAGCAAGATGCTACTGTTGGTGGGACCATGCATGCTCTGGGCTCTCCCTGGCCCCTTCTGCAGCTCCCAGAGTGTCACTCCCAACTCCATTTCGTGCCATTGCTGCACATCCTCAGATATGTCTGCACGCATGCTGCTGCAGCTGTGCCCCTTGCTGCACCACGTGTAGAGTTCTGGTTTGGTCTGCAGGCTGCAATGTGCACGCAGTGAGCCTGGCAGGAGCAATGGGGAACCTGCCCTGGGGTGCAGCCAGCAGCATGCTGCTGCATCTTAAAGCTGAAAGAGCAAATCCCACAGCTGCCCTGCCCCAGCCAGCTGTTTTGCTGTAGCCTTGGGGAGCAGGGCAGGAGCAGGGGGGGATCCATCCTGAGCTTGACATCAGCAGGACTGGAGCTCCCTCCCCAGTGCCTACAGTGAGCTCCACCTCCTGCCTCGGCAGAGATGGGCCCTTAATGCGCGTCTGTAGCTGTCCTCTGTAATGCAATTATCTCACAATAATCTCGAAATGGAATATAATGAGGGGCCAGGGGAGTGGGGCTGGCAGCAGAGGCTGCACAGCTCTGCCTGCTGCCATGCGGCACTGCCCAGCTGCCAGGACATGAGTCGGTAGGAGGCTGGGTGGGCTTTTCTCTTTATTCTTGAAGAATAATGGGGCTGGGAAGCATTTGGGAGAGCTTTCAGTTGCACCAGGGAACGTTCAGGTCAGATATTAAGAACAATTTCTTCTCCCAAAGAGCAGAGATGCAGTGGCACAGCTGCCAAAGGATGGGGAGGAGTCTCTGTCCCTGGAGGGGTCCCAGATCCGTGGGGTTGTGGCACTGAGATGTGGGAAGTGGGCACGGTGGGGGTGGACTGGGGTTGGACCCAGCTCTCTGTCCTTTTCCAACCTCAGTGATTCTGTGATTCCATGAGACCCAGCCCTGTCGGTCCGTTTGGCTCCTCAATGCAGCTCAGTGACCACCTCCGCCCAGGTTAAATGAGGAGACCCCCCCGCCCTGCTTTGCCCCCTCCAGCACAGCGCATCCCCTCGGCCAGCGCTAGGGGAAAACCAGAACTCCCCCCGCCGCCCTGCGGAGGTTCCACCCCCCCCGTTTTGTCCCTCCGCAGCCCGACAGTGGATTTCTTGGAGCTCTCCCTGCAATTTGCGGCGGGCAGGACCTCGGTTGAGTTTGAGGATTTCGAGCATTTTTCTCGCCCCGAGGCGGGGGGCGGCGCTTTGTGTGGTCCGGGCCACCCCCGGGCAGAGCCGGGCCGACCCGGGCGGGGGGAGCCCCGTTGCCGGGCTGGTTCTCGTTACGCTCCGCACGGTTTGTGAGCACGGAATGGAAGGTGAATTCTTGAGGATTTTGCGCTCCTGCCAACGTGAATTATTCCTTCGGCCGGGCTGCCTTTGCAAACAAACAAACAAACAAAAATTGTAATTTAAGGGGGATTTTATTTTGGGCGATGGCACAGTCGGCCATAATACAAAAAGTTATAGAACAACAAAATTAGCAAATAAAAACGCTGCAAAATAAAATAATAAAATAAGAACGGTAAAAAATAAAATTATGAAGGCGCTGACAATGTAATAATAAAATACTGAGAACTACATAGTAGAAAATAGAAATACTGAAAAGGAGAGACTAAAATGAAATAGTAAAAAGAAAAAAAAAAAGTAAAAACCGAGAGGCTGAGAATGAAATATTAAAAACGTAAAAATTAAAAACAATAAAACAAAAAATGAGCCCAGAATGACCGCGGCGCGCCTTCCCCGACATTATGGCGTCCTCTGGCGGCCGAAAGGTGAAGCTGCAGCAGTGTGACGTCACCAGTGTGGTGTGACGTAATGCCATTGGAAATTGAAATGGCCCCCCAAAATAGCAGAGCTATTGAATAGCGGACATGTCAGAGATGGTCGTAGCTCAAAGGGTGGGGATGGGATGGGGAAGAGATGAGGATGAGGATGGGGATGGCGTTCGACTGGGGATGGGGATGGGATGGAATGGGATGGGAATGAGGATGGAGATTGGGGTGAGAATGAGATCAGTTAGGAATAGGGGTGGGGATAGGGTAGAATGAGGGTGAGAATGGGCTGAGGATGGAATGGGATGGGAATGGGAAGGGGATGATGGAATGGAATGAGGATGAGGATGGGATGAGGATGAGAATGAGATGGAATGGGGATGGGGGTAGAATGGAATGGGAATGAGGATGGGACAGGAACTGGATGGAGATATAGATGGCATTTGAGTGGAATAAAGATAAGGATAGGAAGGGAATAGGGATGGGGATGGTCTGGGAATAGAGGTGGGGATGGGGTAGCAATCACCATGGGATAGAGGTGGGAGTGAGATGGGATGGGGATGGAATGAGATAGACGTGGATGAGGGACAGAGGTGGGGATGGATATGGGATGAAGATGGGAAGTGTGTTGCCTGGGTTGTAATTAATACTGTTTCAGTAATGTCCCCAATGCTGTTAGGAGCCATTTCTTGCAGAGCAGCAGGTGTTCAAGGGCCCAGGTGCTGTGTGACAAAATGTGTGCAGAGAGGAAGAGAAGCACACAGCTCAGGGTGATCCCATTACTTCTCCCCCAAGAAAGAAAAGCAGTTGCAGGGCCCCATAGGTCAACAGTGGAGATGCATTGGCCCTTTGCCGCAAAGTACGGCCATCAGCAGGGCTCATTCCCAGCTGTTCGGGTGCTTGGTTAGTGGGCGGGATGCTCTGCTTGATGTACGGTTCCCCAGTAATGTCTCCTCCCGTGTGGAGCTGCAGATGGCAGCATGTGCTGGCAAACCGGCTCTGAGCAGCAGAAACATCCGTCTCCACCTATTTCCAGCGCTGTATTTCCGTATAAAAGAAAGAAATCAAAAGCTTAGGTAGGCTGATAAAAGCCATACGTGGAATCATGGCATCAGCCCTTATCCTGCTGCTCCATCCCTTGCCCAGCGATGTGGCAGGGATCTGGGGAGGAGCTCGGTGCCATGGACAGGGGGATCTCCCCAAAAACGGGACCTGGGGACAAGGCTGTGAATGGAGGGCGTGCCAGGGCTGCTCCTAGAGCACTGAAGACAAAAGAGAGAGGCCTCGAGTTGCACCAGGAGAGGTTCAGGGTGGGAATTAGGACAATTTCTTCTCCAGAAGAGCGGTGATGCAGTGGCACAGCAGCCCAGGAGGGGCGATTTCCCACCCCTCGAGGCGTCCCAGAACCGTGGGGATGTGGCACTGAGGGACGTGGGCAGTGGGCACGGTGGGGTGGGCTCGGGACTTGATCAGAGAGATCTTTTCCAACCTCAGCGATTCTATGACTGTATGACTCGATCCCTTCTCCCATGGATTCAGCTCCGCTCAGCGGGGTGCATCCTGATGGAGCAGCACCAGAGCCGTGGGTCCCAGTGTGGGGCTCTGGGGCTGCACTGATGGCAACTTTATGTGCTCAAAAAAAAAAAAAAAAAAAAAAAAAAAAAAAAAAGTGATTTTTGTCATAATTCCCCTTCCCTTGGGAGGAGAAGTGAAGAGGGAGTGGGGAAAGAAGCAGCCGGAGACGGGGAGGGGAGAGCCCGGAGTACAGACAAACATTCTCTTTATTGAGCTACACATGAATTTTCCATTAGTCAGAGAAAGAGATTGGCAGTGTGTAATATATCACAGAAACCTCACTGATTGGTAATAGAAAGGCTTAGAAAGACCTGGCGCTTTATATATATATATATATAATATTTTTAGTTTCCTCTTTATTTATTCATTTCCTTTTAAACAGGTGTGACTGCTCTTCTTCAGCAAAGGTAACTCTTAAAAGTGAAACTGTGACGACATCTCATTACTAATCAAGTAGAAATGGCGAAGGATTGGTCATGAAAACTGTGGCTTTAATGTAAACACTACATTCGATTTTTTTAATCTTTTTTTTAAATCTTTTGTGGTTTTGTGTGTGTTTTTAAAATTTTTAAATTATTTTCCTTCTCCCTTTTTTATTTTTTTCATCTTTTTTTTAAGATTTTTTTTTGAGATTTTTTTCTTTTTTTTCTTTTTTTTCTTTTTTCTTCTTTTTCTTTGCAGCACAAACATCCCCACATGAGAGAAAAAACACCATTCACTAAAAGGGAGGAGTGTGGGGGGCGGGGGGTGTGAAGAAAAAAGCAGCACGGAAAAGCATTCACTGGAAAGAGTTAAAAATGAAAAAAAAAAAGAAAAAAAACAAAATTACCCTAAACAAACAAACAAACAAACAAAAAAAAAAAAAAAAAGAGGGAGAGAGAGAAAGAAAAAACAAATGTATATATGTATACCCCTTCCCTGGAGCCCCCAGATCAACCCCGGATGACAAGAGAGGCGGTGGCCGTGGTGAGGTGGGGTGGGAGCTCAGAGGGCTGTGCTTCTGCATGGGGAAAAATGGGGGAAAAAACCCCGGAATGGAGAACGGCACCGCCCGCACCCCCGGCTGCCGGCTGGGAGGGGGGGGTCACCTACGTAGGGGGAGGACGGGGGGAGGATTAAAAAAGAATGAAAGGAAAAAAACAAAACAAAAAGAAGAGAGCGGATGGCAGCTCATCTCTGCCCGCACTGAGTGCCGCTGTGCGTCCTGCCCGACCGCCGGGGAAGGGATGGGAGAAGGGCTGCAGCTCAGCTCCCTGCTGGCCAGGACGTGTGGTCAGGAGCGAGCTCTGCCATTTCTATCATTTCACTCTTTAAAAATAGAATAGAGTAGAGTAGAGTAGAGTAGAGTAGAGTAGAATAGAATAGAATAGAATAGAATAGAATAGAATAGAATAGAATAGAATAGAATAGAATAGAATAGAATAGAATAAAAAAATAATAGCCATCCTTGAGTAGGGAATGAACCCATTCACCCCACAGAAATTTTAAATTAAAAAAAAAAAGAGAGAAAAGCAATAAAAAAACCCAAACCCCAGAGCAGGTGGGAAGGTCCCCCCTCCTGCCCGCGGCTCTGAGACCAACAGAAAGGTGGTGGTGGATTTGTTGTTTCGTTTGCTTTGTTTTTATATATATATATACGTATATATATAATTTCCTTACGCCTTTTTATTTACCAACTCGCATGATTATGGTTACGACTGTTTCCGTCCCGCTGTTTCTCCCGTTGCGCTCGGTGTGTGTGGTGCGGTGTGGGTGGGTGCGCGGGGCCCGCAGCCGCGGCAGGGCTCAGTACAAGCCGCAGCCCCGCAGGTTGTTGGCGATGATGATGTCGGTGACGGCGTCGAACACCACCTGGATGTTGTTCGTGTCCGTGGCGCACGTCATGTGGCAGTAAATCTCCTTGTTGGGCGAGCGGTTTTTGCTCTCGAATTGTGCTTGGATGTAGGCGGCCGCATCCTCGTAGGTGTTGGGACCTGTGGGCACAGGGGATGGCACGGGGACGTCAGGTTGGACCCCATCGAGCTGATGCTCACTGGGCAAGGAACAGCCCCAAACTACTGTTTTTTCCTTTTTTTTTAGCCATTTCAGCTTTCTTCCATGGGAGCCAGGATCTCAGCCTTGTGCCCCGGCACCATGGGGCTGATGGCTCCGCAGGAATGGCCCTTTAGCCCCTTCTCCCCTTTTCTACCCCATTTCCCACTCCAATTTCTCCCTTTCCCCCCCATCCACCCTTTTTGCCTCAACATTTACCCCTTTCCTCCCTCTTTGCCAGCAATTGGGTTCTGCCAGAGGCTCCTCCCTCCCCAGGTGCCACAAATTGCCCTCCCCACCCCACCCACCTATTTCCCCCAGCAAATGGAGACTGTGATGGAGGACACTCATCTATCCACAAGGATGCCCACCCATCCCCAGGGGTTCCAATCCATCCCCAGGGCTGCCTATCCATTCCTGTGTTGCCCATCCATCCCCAGGGATGTCCATTCACCCCCAGGGATGCCCATCCCAGCAGCACCGATGAGTCCCCACCACACATCGCATAGTGTTGGGCAGCCCCAGGGCCAAACGTCAGCGGAAAGAGTTGGGACGTCCATTGGGTGCCCCCTCCACTGTCACCCGTGGGTGGGACAAGGGACTTGCTTGGGGTGGGCCAGAGGCACCCTGTGGTGTGTGGGAGCCCCTCGGTGCCACACCAATGCCCTTTGCTTGGTGCTTTGGGGAGCTCTGCAGGCTGGAGGAGGGCCAGATGTTCGGGTCGAAAAATGTGCATTATGGCATTAAGCAGCTTACAGTGATGAGAGTGGCTGCACCAGGCTCCTCGCAGGGAGCTATAAAGCCTGAATTATGCCCCTGAAATCGCCTTTGGGAGAGTCACTGTTATCTGCAGATTTAGTTTCCTTTTCAAGTGCGCCTGCTTCCCCTCCTTTCAGACACAGAATGTGGTCGTAGGGCTGGCCCCAGCCTTGGGGATGGAAAATGGGCTGATGTGCTTTGGGGATCGGCCAGGAAGGACAGTGGGAGTGGTGCTGTGTCTGTGCTGGGATCCAGGAATGTTGTGGCTGGGCCCATCTGCATTACCCTGGGGTGCCCATGGGGGCACAGAGGTGCACCAGGGCAGGGGCACCAAGCCCTCATGGGAGGTGCTGGAGCTTCCCAGACGGGAGATAATTTCTTTCCCTTAGAATATTCAGAGCAGACATCTTTCTATTGTGTTTTCTTCGTTTTTTTTGTTTGTTTGTTTGTTTGTTTGTTTTCCCAAGCCATGTTGGTTTCATTTACTCTTTTTTAAAAAGTACGAATCTCCTGTGATTTGAAAGATTTCCACTGTAGAGACTCCTTCCCCCCAGGACTGCACTTTACACCTCACAGAGGGTGAGGTGGGAGCTGTGGCCTTGGGGTGCTCGCAGCCCCACTCCTCTTCGGGCCCCATCAGCATGGCCAAGCGCAGGAGCACCCTGACCACTCGTTGGCCTGGTCTTCTCCGTGCCAATGGCGGCCCATCCCCTTGGGTGGCTGCAGACAACCCAACGGCTGCGCCATGGGGCTGGTGTTGTGTGGGGAGAGGATACTGACCCGTGGCCAGTGAGCGCCTCGGGTGCCCCGTAGGCAGAAGGAGCATTACCACAAGCAGCAGAGATGCTGGTGAAGGCGTTCACAGCACTTCAGAGCGCGGAGCTTTCCGCACTTGGGATGCACCGAGAGCGCTCCGGCTCCCCTTGCTGCAAGAATTCACCAAACATAAACAAGACCCCAAGGAATGCCCAGGGCTGGTGCACCCCTGGAGGTGCCTCAGCATCCATGACCCTCCCCAGCTCTGAGCTGCAGTCCCACACCTACCTGCGTACTCGGGGAAGCAGATGGTCAGGGGGGACTTTTTGATCTTCTCGGCAAATAGGTCTTTCTTGTTGAGGAAGAGAATGATGGAGGTATCAATGAAGAATTTGTTGTTACAGATGGAGTCGAAGAGCATGAGAGATTCGTGCATGCGGTTCTGCAACAGGGAGCATGGAGAGGAGGAGAGAAAGGCAAAGAGAGAGAGTTAGAGGAGAGGAGAACTGGTTTTTCCACACTGAAATGGTTAGGAAGCAAAACCCATACAGTCAGACAGGGGTAAGGGTGAGGTGGGGCATGGGGCTGCAGCTTCTCCTCCACCACCCCCTGCTCCTGGCAGGGCTGATGCTGGAATCACAAGAAACAGTGGAGAAAGAGCTGTTGATTCATCATCTGCCCAAAGAGAGGGCTGGGGAAGGGGCTGCAGGCTCTGGGGTGACCCACCTGTGGGCCACGTGGTGCCATCACGGTGGGGCACAGCCCAGGGTGCAGCAGGTGCTGCCCCACGGAGCCCTCAGCCATATCCTCAGCCTTTGGGAACTGCAGCTCCTGGTTGAGAAATACAGGGCACAAAGGGAGCTGCCGAGCCCACCTCCTGGGCTGCTCTGGGGAGGCTTAAAGCATGTGAGAGCTTGAGCAGGAACATAGAGGAAACGACTAAAAACCGTATTGTTTAGTAGTCCTTTCATGCATGAACAAACCACGCCTGGCCTTCCCTGTGCTGTGGGAGCTGTTAGCAGAGAGAACAGAGGGAAAGGAGAGCAGAAGGAGGCGATGCCGAGGGGCTGCAGGGCTGTGGGCAGTCGGGACGCAGTGCTCCTTCACCATCCAGGAGCGTGCAGGTGCTCCCTAATGAAATGATGACCCAATTACACATTTTGGAGTTTTCCATGAATGTTTTATTAGTGAGTCATTTTCTTAGCTACACTTCGGCTGCAGCTTTTGCATGCAAAATTTAGCAGATGTCTGATTTCATCTCGAAAGGCTTTGAGATTACGCTGTCGTTTCCTTGGCGAAGCAGAGCTGTGAATGCCAAGCAGCTGCTTTCCAGAGCTTCTGGACCTCATTTGATCCTTATACACATATTTTAAAAACTCCTATTGACTGACTGAAAACAAACCATTACAAGTGGACGCGACTCTTCTCACCTTGGCCAAGCGGCCTTTGCAAAAGGGCTGGAGTTTTTCCGCAGGCAGCAGGGCAGGTTTCGTTTCCTTGTTCACCCCACTTCGTTCCACACGTACATTATAAAGGAGTGGTGGAGGAGCGGAGGAAACAAAGGCTGTGCCTGGGGGATGGAAGCCCCAAATGCAGCAAGAACAGCCCTGATGACTTCCGGACACCCATGCAGGACATCATCCTGGAGGAGATGTTAGGAAACCCTACGACAAATACACAAAGGAAAACCCTTCTTCCTGAGCCTCTGGTGCTCCTGGAGCTGGTCCTTAGCTCTGCAGGATGGAGCTGTGAGGCCAGGTCCTGCTGAAGCCGCAGCGCTGAATACAGTGAAGGCAGCAGCAATGACAGCTGATTTTCCTACGCTGAGGCTGATGGAAAATTTTCCCTTGCTTTCTTCAAACTGGTATTCATGCTTTCTATTTCTTGCCTCCGGTAATGCAAGCCCTTTGGATCAAACACAAAAGAATAAAGTGACACGAGTGTTATTTTGAGGGGACCGAAAGGTGCTCCAAGTATTGTGTCACCATGGTGGGGGAGAAGCACGATTTGCTGAAATGAACCAGAAATAGCTCTTTTGTCGCTGTGCTGGCGCTGATTGACAGAGGTAGAACATCGCAATGCTTGCTGCTGGTGCTGGGTGTGCAGCCACGACGCTGGAGGAAGGCTTGGGGCAACGCCGGCAACAAGCCGAAGACGCCGTCTGCAATGCATGGTGCCAAATCGCCATGCTTTGTCTGACTGCCTTTCATGCAGATGCTTGCAACAGGAGAGCCTCGCAGAAGAAGGCCTGGTCTTCAAAAGAGCGTGGTGCACAAGGCTGTTCTTTACCCTGCAGTGTTGCAGCTGGCTGCTTGCGTTGGCAATGAGCAGTGCGACACAGCCATGTTGGGGTGAAGATCTCTCACCTTATGGCTTCATCCTTTGTCAGTGCTCTTCCAGGTGCGAGGCCAGAGCAGGAAACCCAGCACGTGGATGGCTGCTCTATGTGCACGGAGCAGAAGAACAGCCGATGCTGGGGCCAAGAAGCAGAACATGCCAAGGGAGACCAAATAAAACCCTCTCACACTAGAAAAGAGCTGGCACTTTATTAACATTTTGTAACTAATAAATACATTACTGACAGCCAATAAATTATTACAATAGCTAACGTTCTATTAAACCAGTGGACAGTCACTCTTCGTACAAAATTACAGTTAATGCGGTTGGGGCCATCAGACATGCGGGAGGAGCGGCTCGGCGGTCCGGTGGGAGGAGGGGATGGCGCCCAGAGCCGCGGTGACGGTCACTGCTCCTGTGTCGAGCTGCAGGGGGAAAGGAAGAGTGGGGAGAGGGTGTTGCATTGGGAGTGGGGTTTTAGTAGGGCTGGGGTTCCTCTTTCAACTCTGTGTGCGAGGCGGAGGGCTGAGGCTGGTCACGGTGAAGGCACTGTGGGGCACTGGGTGCTGCCAGAGCTCCCGTCCCTGCGGGGTCGTTTGCACGGCTGTGCTGCACTCTCTGAGGGGGTCCCTAAGGGCTCAGGAGATGTGGCCTTTGGAGCATGCGGCTGTGCGTTCAGGTGTGCTTGTGGGTGTGTGCTTATTGCTATCAGCCCCTGGAAAGGTTTTCCTCCTACGGGGTTCTGCGTCTTTGGAATTGCCCTTCAGCTAAGTGAGCTGATGGAGTTTTGCCATCTCCCTGAACCTGGTGCTGCATACAGAGCAGCACCACGTTTTCCCTTTCTGCTCGGATCCCTCGTGTGCCCTGCACGTGGTACTCACAAAGGAGCATCACCTCCAGAAGGCACGTCTTTTGGGAAGGAGGGAACAGTACACCAACAGCAGCAGCTGGAATGGAGCTTTAGATGTACAGAATGACAAAGGAAAGGAAAGTCTCCATTGTAGCACTGCCTCCTGTCCCCACTCCCCACCTTGGGAACACTGCCTGGGCTGGCACGTGGGCTGCCCCAGGCTTGCACTGCCTGGGCTGCCAGTCACGGGGAAGTGGTGACACAGCCACATCCAGGGTTAATTCACACTTTCTTCCCTGAAATAGCCCTGCATGCTCCATTCCGGACCCTCCCGAGGCTTTGGTTTGGTGCTGCCTTCACTGGAGACAGCCTCTGTGACTTGGTGAATTGGAGAAAATGTCAGGCACAGTAAAGGTTAGAAACAGCGCACCTCCAAACCCCACATGCTGCTGAGCTGATTCTGCTGATGGGGCTTAATAAGGCCTTGCTGCTGGTGAAGGCACTGGGGCACTTTGCACATGAGGTGCTCTGTCCTGGAGCTGACAGTTACATACACTTAAGGTATCTCTTGGAACTAACATTCAGCTCTTTAGCCTCTCCTCCCTCCTGCTGCTTCCACCTGCCTTACCGTCCTTTGCAACTTCTGTCTCCAACCCAAGCTTCCCAGCTCCTCCCCACTCACCCGTCTCCTGCTCTCCCCCCTTCCCCTCTCCTTGCACTTTTCCTGCTCCATCGCTCACCTCGGCTCAGCTCAGCTCCCTCCCCATGAAGCAGACAGGTCAACCTTCCCCATCTGCTGGTTGGCAGGTGACCAACTCTGTGACTAGCTCTGGAGCCACACCTCCAGAATGCAGGGGCATGAGTGACAAATCCACCAGCTGCTGCTGGCTTCCAATGGGGCTTCCAAAAGCACATCCCTGCCTTACAGGTACAGCCCGGCTGCAGGAAACCAGTGTGAATATTTCTGGTGTTCCAGAGCTGAAGTCAGTCTGCACTGCAGTCAGTCTGGAAGGGCTCTGGGACACCTCTCTGCAGTCCCCACCATGGGGCAGAGGGCTGTGGGTTGCCAACAGCGTCCCCAGGGCCACCGTGACATGCACAGAGCCCTGGCTGGGACACATCCTTCCTTGGCACACAGGGAAATCCCCACCATGGGCACTTCCCTATAGCCATTCCACATGAGACCCAGCAAAGCACAACAGGGCTGGGGATGGGAGCCACTTTACTGGGAGCACCAGGCAGATCTTAAAATTAATTCTGAAAATATTGAGGTAAAACTGCTATCTGCAACAGTTTTAGGCATCGCTTGGGAGGTGCTGTAACTGTGCCTGTCTCACTCAGGCCCCAGTGGCTGTGTCACTAATAGAGAGCAGAGCACAGAGCCAGGCTGCTGGGGCTCTTCCTGGGCCTCCAGGGGCAGGAGCTGCAGCGATGGGATCAAAACGATTTGCTGCTGCCCAGGAGATGGCAATTTTGGAAGAGATAAATAGCAAGCATTACAAATATCCCTTAATTTCAAGGAGAAAAAAAAATGGATTTGGATCCAAACTATGCTGTTGCTGACAAATATTTTAAGGCTTTGATTATTATTTTTTTTTTAAATGGGGTATTACTGTTTTTGGCAGTTGAAATGCACTTTTTGGGAAATGCATCAGCTCCTTCTACAGCACTGCAAATGGGAACGGAGGAGCAGAAAGATGCAGCAAGAGGAATTCACCGAAAATAAACCCAAATAAGCCAGGAGAGGGCCGGGGAAGGTGGGACGCTGCAGTTCTGGGCAGAGGGAAGGGTTCACGTGTTCCTTCCTCATCGCCCTCCAAGGAGGGGAAGCAGAAGGGGGACCTGTCTGCTGAGGCCTCAGTAGAGTCCGCAGCCCCGCAGGTTGTTGGCGATGATGACGTCCGTGACAGCGTCGAAGACGAACTGGATGTTGTTGGTGTCGGTGGCGCAGGTGATGTGTGTGTAGATCTCCTTGTTGGGAGACTTGTTCTTGCTCTCGTATTGCGCCTGGATGTACGCCACTGCCTCGGTGAAGGAGCTGGGGCCTGCAGAGAGATGAACCCAGAGAGGAAGAGCTGGTTAGGGGGTGCCCATGAACCTGCACCCACAGCACCGCGTCCTAGGGCACCGCGCTACAAAGAAGTGTTGGTGGTTCTGTTTCTTTTTCTTTTGAAAGACAAAAATGCTCACTCAGAATCAAAGAAGGGCCCTGTCCAGCCTGACCTGTCTCCATCACCTCGCTAGGCCTTTCGGATGACTTAGGATTGCAGGGCCAAAATCGTGTCGGGAGGAGTTCCTCATTAGGAGTCTCTGTGCCAAACTGCAGCCCTCACGCATGAGGCAGTGTTCTAAGAAGCTCAAGGGTGGCCAAGCACCAAAAAAAGTCATCCTGGATGACAGGCACTGTCTGACACACAGCTCCACCTGGCACAGATCTGGGAGGCTCGACTTCCCCCGGCCCCTGCATGGATCCACGCTTGGATCCTTCCCCCTCAATTGGTGTTTTCACAGAATCACTGAATATCTGGAGTTGGAAGGGACCCATAAGGATCATCAGGTCCAATTCCTGCAGAGACACTGTTACAGGACAGTGAAGCTCTCCCTGGGGCTGTGATTTGCTGCGGTTGAAGGCAACAAGGAGTGGCTGTCATCTGTACCCCCACTGCTGTCTGAAAACATGGAGGCCAGAAGACTTAAGATGTGCTTGAGGTATGACAAGGATGTGTGCCAGGAGCAGGATGCTGCACGAGGAGCTGTGCAGAGTTTGGGCCAGGTCTGTGTGCTGAGCACAAGCAGGGCACTGGGAGATGCAGGAATGTTGGTTGCTCGAGGATTTAGAATTTAGATCCCGGATGGCCGGAATCACATGAGCTCAGAGCACAGCCTGGATTGCGCTGCTGTGCAGCTGAGCACTGTGGATTAGTTGAAAGCGCGGGTGAATTAAGGGGATGGAAATAGGCGGTGCTCTAGCATGCAGCTAGCACATTTGTGAATGCAGATCTCTAATAATTCTCTGCCAGCAGAACTAATGGACATCAGAAACTTCATTTCATCAAAAGCATTTTGTGTAACCGACTTTTGATGTCAGAATCCTGCTTGTCTGATTCACAGGCTTTCATCAAATATTTTTTTTTAACTCCAGGACAACTTTCCACTTCACACTGCTTTTCCCAATGCTACAAGGCGTTTGCTATGGGCTGGGCATCCAGAATGGCACCTTGAGGGAATCTGGAGTACGCTGAGAGCTGGAGAGCGTTGCACTGGCTCAGCCTGGGATGAGGTGTTCTTGGAGCAAACCATATTTGTTTTCCTCCCGGCACTTGGATGGGAACTGAGGGCTGCCCCCAGTACAGAACTCATCTTGGGGAGGACAAATAGCATCTAACACTTCCTGGCTGCTCCAACCTCTGCCAGCAGAAGTATGGAAGGGTGCTATTTGGGAATGGGGTTACTGGGAGACTTCAGGGAGGATTAACTAAATTAGGTGCACAAAACTTGATGAGGAAAGAGTGAAAGGTGCAGGTTTGTTGCACAGAGGAAGAGGGGAAGATAAAAATCTTCCAGGATAAAGAACACAGTGATCAAAAAGAGAGCAAGCAACATCCTAATCTGCAACCACGAAAAACATGAGGTTGGCATTACCATGAGCCTTCAGACACAAAGTCTGTGCCATTTCCATTGTTAGATCATAGAGTCATATCATAGAATGGCCTGGGTTGAAAAGGACCACAGTGCTCATCCAGTTCCAACCCCCTGCTGTGTGCAGGTCACCAACCAGCAGCCCAGGCTGCCCAGAGCCACATCCAGCCTGGCCTTGAATGCCTGCAGGGATGGGGCATCCACAGCCTCCTTGGGCAACCTGTTCCACTGCCTCACCACTCCCTGGGGGAAAAACTTCCTCCTAATATCCAACCTAAACCTCCCCTGTCTCAGTTTAAAACCATTCCCCCTTGATCTATGATTATCCACCCTGGTGAAGAGTTGCTCTCCCCTCCTGTTTATATTCTCCCTTCAAGTATTAGATCTTTTAGTATAGATTCAAATATAGACCTCTTAGACTAATGTGCCAGGAATATTGTGGTTCTGCCTGGAGCAAGGGGACAAGTAGATGGCTGAGATGTGGTGGTGGTGACAAACAATTGGACCTTCCCCGCAGAGGAAACATGCAGATGCTCCTCAGAACTCAGGCAGAGTTGATGATCCACCATGCAGCCCAGAGGAGCAGGATTGGATTGCTCTTCCCTATTCACAGCAAAAACGAAGTGCTCAGAGGTAGAGGAGCTCTGGTTAATAATTTGTTGGCCTGCCCAGAAATGTGACGCTCCTGGTGCTCCTGGTTCACAGCTATGTTTTCTGACAAAGAGATCCGCTTCTCTGTCTGTCAGCTTGATTCATGTGGATGTCTCTGGTGAACTTAAATAATTCATGATGATAAAAGCTTATTTTTATGATGCCCTCTTGGAATGGTAATGAAGGTTTGTGGGATCTGCAGTGGGAAGCAGCAGGGTGCAGCTGCAGACTTTGCTGGGCGATGTGTTCCCATCATGAGCAGGTCAGGCACCAGGCAGGCAGCAGGAAGCAGGGCTGTGCAATTCCCTGCAAATGCCATCACTGTGCCAATACCCTGACCATGCAAATGCCCTGATGAGCAGCGGTGGCTCTTCAGTGCCGAAGAACTTCTAAGTCACTCCCGTGCTTTTTGTGACCCACTGGAGATGATTGGGAATTTAGTGAAGATAAAAAAAACCTTCTGCAGAGAAATTGATGGGAGCACAGCTGTGCATTCAGAACTCTTTCAGCTCACTGCCTGCCTCGGTGGGGAGCGCAGCGTGCAGCCCTCCCATCCCTTTGCCCTGCACCCCACACATGAGCTTTCTCATTACCTGTGTACTCAGGAAAGCAGATCGTCAGTGGAGATTTCTTGATTTTCTCCTCAAATATGTCCTTCTTGTTTAGAAAGAGAATGATGGACGTATCTGTGAACCACTTGTTGTTGCAGATGCTGTCAAACAGTTTCAGTGATTCGTGCATGCGGTTCTGCAATGGAAAGAACATATCAGGCCAAAGGCACTGACTCGGGGCTGTTCAACACGTAAGGAAATCTAAAACAACTAAATTAAGGAGGAAAACAAACAAAACAAAAAAACCACAACAACTACAATATACATCATAAATGTATATATACATACAGCTGAACATACACATACGGCATCCCTATAACAATGCACATATACATACACAGATGCAGTCCCTATAATGTCTGATGTACAGTTAGTAACTGTAGGGCATTCAGCTATATAGAGCTGTTCTGATTTCGCATAGCAAACAATTTGGATGATCCCAGCTCACAGAAATCATCATGCACCATGCACGGACCAGGAGTCACGTTTGCTCTTTGATCAGATTCATGTGTCGGTGCAGCTCATGCAGATTTTCCAAATTTTTTTTTTCTTTTTTCTTTTTTTCTTTTTAACTTTCTTGAGCGTGTGCAGCACACAATCGGTTCTTTACATTAACCAAGGACTGGTAGATCCTTGAATTAATCTCGAGTTGGAAGCAGACCTGCAGGTGACATAAGCTGGGGAATGACCTTGCCGTGAGCTTTGCCTTCTCAGTTATTTTGTTTAGTGCTGTTGTCTGGGCTTGTCTAGGAATTTCGGAAATTTGCTTTTAGTTCTTTTTGAACAGAAAGTGTTCGGCAGAGAGGAGAAAAAGAGGAAAAATATTAAGAAAAACACAGAGAAGGGCATCTAAAAACAGCGAGCTACGAGTCAGGCAGCTACCAGTGGCGTTAGCCCACGCCCTACAAAAGAACATTAGCTGCTTGCCATGAGGTCAAGAAGTCAGCGTTGTGGTTAAAGTCATGCAAAAAACACACAGGAAAGGAAAGAGAGAAAAGGAGTGAAAAAAGACCGGTGAGAGAGCTGCACGGCCCACCGCACAGCGGGAGGAGCTCACGGCAAAGTCACCCTACCACCATCTTCCCCCCTGCTTCCAACTCCAAACTCAATGGTTTTTTTTGTGTGTTTTTTTTTCTTGGTTCAAGAGAAGCTCCATACCTGCCAAATTTGGTTGGTGTCTCAAATGCTCATTTTTGGGCCCTTGTTTGGCTAGGCAGGGTCGCGGAGGTGCCGAGGCTCGGTGCTGCTTGGCCGTCGGTGCCCGCGTCCGCCGGGCGCGCTGAGGACGCGGTTATGGCACAGCGTGGGGCTGCCGAGGCACGCGCAGGACTCGCAGACGTCGCGGCCGCGCGGTCGCAGTGCCGATGGATTTTGGCGCAGAGCGGCGCAGCCCCCCAATATCTGGCAATCCTGCAGGGCAGGACGCGGCCCCACCCCGCTCCGATCCGCGCACACGTTATCGAGCCCAGAGCGGTGCCGATTAACGCTCCCCTTTGCATTGCTGCACTTGAGCTGCTGACGGGCGCAGCCTGGCGGGACATGACCCCCCTCCTCCACAACGGCACAGCAGGAGGTTGTAACCACGTGCAACGTGCAAATGCAGAAATACACGTAGTTAGCGGTGCCGGCCGCAATCCGCGTGTGGGGATTGTCCCAGGTCTGTGTGCTGTATCCCTGCTCGCTCGCTGCATTGTGCCTGGCGTCAGAACTGTGCCCGTATGGAAACCCACAAACATTTGGTGTGGGCAGCACGCAGGGCCCACTGGGAGGAGAGGGGAGACTGGAGGGGGGTCAGGGGAACGAGGAGCAAAGACCCCCGACTGCTGGTCAGCAGGGTCCCCCACGGAACATTTGTGAAAGCATTTTTACCGTCTGTACTGACTGAAAACAAAAGCAGAGAGAAATACAGGAATGCATCCCATGGCATCGTCGTACTTACCGTGCCACCTCACTGCCCTTCCCAGCAAAGCCTTGCTGCACACCAGGCATGGCCCACAGCAGCACGGCTGTGCCAGGGCCCCACAGAAGCCCCCCTGCTCCCCTCCTACTAGGCACCACAGTGCTTCCCAAGGAGCAGGCGACTCGTAGCACTCAGTCTCAGCCAGAACATATACACTGCACCAATCAGGGTATTCCTGGAGGGATGACGGTTAGGGCAAAATTCTGTGATCCTTTCTACTTCCAGAGACAATTCTGAAGCCCCATGGGGCTGCCTGACCTGGCCTCTCTTGTATTTTCCTTGGCAACTAAGTGCTAACTAGCGTGCAAACTATAAGGATATTGGCCAATATCCTAAGCACAGAAACCCCATATCTCCCTCATGGTTTATTTCCGAAGATGCCCAGGCTGCTGCCACTTGCTAAGGAAATTTCTGAGTGCTGCAATTCAATTTTCCCTGCCCAGTGATAGCACAGAGCACGCTAAGTGGGACATGAAAGGAAATACAAACCAACAGGCCAATACTAATGCACATCCAGGGTCACCAACACGGTGCCTCCAACCCATTACGCGTTCAGCAATGGGGATGCAGACAATACTCTCATGTCTTAGCTCAGTATGGATGACCCAAATATCGTCATTCCAGAGGCAGCAATATGCATCCTTCTCCTCTCTTGTGATGGCGCTTTGCAGAAGAAGCAGAGGACCAATGGTTCCTGCGACAGGTCCCATATCATCCCTGTCTTAAAACATGAGGAGGAACAATGCAAACCTGCCTTTGTTCATCATCTCCTGCAATTTCACTGATGGATGTGACTGCTGTCCATCTCTCCTTCCAGTTACAGAATTGAGGCTTTGCATCCAATGATCTCTTCTCATACAACACAACAGTAAGGCACAATTGAGACAAAATAGCACTGTTATGCAAAACCAAGCACTGCCTGAATTTCCGTGTGGGTTTGCTCCTCACTGCTTAAGCATGTAGCCCTGCAGCCAGTACCGGGACATGATGATGTGGGACAAGTGGCATACGATGGTGACTGGGGCAATGTGAGCCATGTGAGTGACTGGGTCTTCCTTTACAAAGCATGATCTACAGGGGAAGATGGGCCAAGAAGTCTCAGATGCAGAAAGTTTTCTTTCTGATCTGGATGTAGAGAAGCAGTTGCCTTCCTTGACATCCATGCGGTTCCTCTTTGTGGTGGGGAGGTGGGGAGAAAACATGTCCCTTATAAAACATGACAACCCTTAGGGACCCTTCCCTACCAGCTTCAGGATGGAGCAGCTCAGTGGGCATTTCACCAGGCTCTTTGCTCAGCCTTGTTTGAAACAATTGCAAGCCATTACAAAACCCCGTGCTTATTGCCAAGAGGATGATGACGTATCAGTAAAAGCTATAGCCTCTGTGCACCAGCTCTGCAAGTGTTTTATGCACTTGGCTTGCAGCAGGGCTCCTTCCTCCCCTTGCCAGCACTGAAAGCTCTGCAGGCATCTTCACACCTGTGCACCCTCCAAACTTTCAGTGGCTTAACCAAGTTGGAAAGTGCCTGCACCACAGCACACATTTCTACAGAAAACAAAATGGAGGATCAGCACCCATACTTTAGCTGCCCTCTTTTTCGTGTTTTCTAAATGAGAAGCAATAAACACTGATTTACGTCATTAAAACCAGCAGATGTGACGGATGCAGGCAGACAGCAAATCAGCTGGCCAAAGAGGTGCTGCATTCTGCTGCCTGTTTGGAGAGGCACTACGCTACCAGGGAGCAGGGTGTATGAATGGGGCCTTGCTGACAGGGTGTCTGCAGGGCTGCACTTCCCACTGCCCATGGTGCAGGCAAGATGCCATGCTGTCATTCTGCTGCTTTGCATTGTCCACACTCTGATGTTGATTTGGGTTAGGCAGGGGCAACCCACCATACAGGAGCAGAATGCTCTCCGCATTTACAGCGAATGTGTAAATGAACAGCAGCTCCCTCTGCTCTCCTGTTGCTCAGCATCCCCAGGAAGGCTTTGTCAGAAGGGAACAGTGAGCAAATGTCAGTGCTGTGCTGGACCCTTACTGATGTAAAAGCAAACCTGGAGCTGCGCAGATTCCGATTTCAGCAGCAGCATCATGGTTTGGGCATCACAGCCAAAGTCAAACCAGCAGAACACCTTGCTCTCCTCTCAGGCTACAACTCAGCTCCCTGCCCTGAACACCTGTCCTCTCCCTGTGTATTGCTCCCACCCCAAGTGTGTCCCCCCACACTCACCCAGCTGCAGGGCTGCGTGGCACTGAGTTATTGCCTGGATTTTTACATCCTGGCAGAAGATTATGGTTCCTCCCTAGTGAATCCTACAGAAAAACTGTGCAACCCTCATCAGGGATAAGGGCAGAAGGAGGTTATATACTGAGGGTTATAAATGAGCAGTCACAAGGAGGTGCAGGGTATCTTCATCGGTCTGCTTAGCTACCTGGAGGTACATAGTCATGATGTAAATACCCTGAATTCTGGTCCCAGTACCACCTAAACAAACTTCAAGTAATTTCATTCAACAGTTTGCCAGCACTCAAATAGCCAGTTTGGAAAAGGCTGGCTCCTCCAGTCTTTTGGAAAAAACAAGTGGTAACTAACAGCATACTTTCCTCGATTTCCTCCTCACCAGCAGGACTGACATCTCACAAGCAGGAGAATAAAGACCCTCAGACAGACAGGGCTGGCAGGTGTGAGACTGAGCATAGATGAAATAATTATCCAGGTTGAAGTATGGCTTTTGGCTCCTTTTTGTTAGACAAATGCAACCGGGTGCTTGCTGCACTTGTTAGTCCTGAAAGCTTTCATTTCCATCACACTGAATGAATGGCTAGAATACAGTAATGAGTCCTCTCGCATCCTTTCCGTGTATTTAACTCATTTGTATTAATAGCACTCTTTCTAATATCAGAGAGCACAGGTCCCTACTAACTTTATTTCCAGATGGTATTTTGAGCCTAATGTCACAGTAGGAAGTTATAAAAGCTCTCCTGAAGCAAATTACCTAAGGAATCAAGCAGTTCCACTTTTACTCATGAAAATGAATTTTTGTAGCCTGAAGAAATAGGTTCTGCTCCTTGCCTGAGCCTGCCTCAGGAGGGCACCTCGCTCCCACACCTCTACACCACTATAGGACCTCTTCCTTCCATTTCTTTTAAAAGCCCACCCATCTGCCTCTCTGCTTCCGGACACAGAGTCCTGTTAGCACACTTTGAAAACACAGAGATCAACCAGAAAAGAGAAGTAAAACACTGTGACTTCACCAGCACATGAACCATTACCTGGAATGCAGAACTTGTTTTTGGGGAGTGCGGAGGAGGACAAGCCTCCTTGGGATGTCAAAGGGGCAGCGACGCACAGAAGCACGTAACTGCAGTCCCACAGCCAGCACATGGCCGTCTCCCAGCGGTGCTGGCTCCATGACATCCCATGAAGAAGCACGGGACCCTGTGGGACCCGCTTGGCACTCACCGTGGTTTCGTCTTCATGGAGCACCTGGTCGTAGCCGCTCAGCGCCACGCAGAAAATGATCGCCGTGACGTCCTCAAAGCAGTGGATCCACTTCTTGCGTTCCGACCGCTGCCCTCCGACATCGAAGAGCCTGCGGCACAGGACAGGACCATCAGCGCTCGCTCGTTGTGGGGTGAGGGAACCTTCAGCAGTTTGGGCACTTTCCTGCCAAAATGTTCCTGGAAGGCTCCAAACGCAGAGCAAGAGGTTGATAACCTCTGGCTCGGTCTCTCTGCTGGCTGTCATCATGTTCATCAATACACAGAGCTTACTGTGTATGATCAACTCATTTTGGAAAAAAGATTTGGCCAATATTTGTCTATTTATGAGACTTGGGGCCAATCTCATATTGTCTTTCCAAGCAAAGAAGTGTTGGTTGGGTTAGAAGAAGGCAGCACAAGCTCCAGTCTTAAAAAGAGCTGTTTGATATACAAACAGGAATTATGAGACAAGATTTACAAACTTATGGTACTGATGTCTCCCAGAAATGCCTCAACACCAACTTCCTTGGTGTGTGCAATTTGAGACTCACCTGAAGTGGAGGTTTTTGAATGTGAAGTGGGTTTCTACGATGCCAGTTGTTTTGACCCTGGTTCGAAGGATGTCCTGCTCCGTGGGCTGGTAGTCTGCAGCTCCGATTCGATCTAAGCTGTCTAGGTAGCTAAGTGGAAGAGAGGGAGAAAAGAAAACAACCAGATAAGAATAAGGCTCCCATTAATCTTTGCCAATCTCAGATAAATCCTCCGGCTTCCTATTAATCATTTTCAATCTCATTTTCATGGCTGAACGTATTGTAGTTAAAGAAGAAAACTCTCCCATTCTGAGAAAAAAAACCACAAACATGAACCAAACCCACAATCCCAACTATAAAATCTGATAGCAGACCGAAAGCAGGAAATTAAGTGTTCGTGCATTGTAAGCCCTGATTGCAATCTGTGAAAATACATCGTTTTAATATTACTTGCTGGTTTTATTCCCAGAGGGACGAAGGTCCTGGTCGGCCCCTTGTGCTAGGTGCTGCCCACATGCAGCTCTCAGGACTTACTCAAAGCACTGCAGCTTTGCTAGAGAAGAGGCTGTAGCAGAGAGGATCAGCTGGGTTGAGCACCCTTTGGAGGATGCTCTCTGCTGGGAAGGGACCAGGTCAGGCTGCTTTCTGGGATGGCATGCCGAGTTAAGTCAGACAAATCTGCCCCACGTAGCTTTGGTGTGGAATCAAACATCAGAGCAGTACTGTGGGAGATAAACTGCTTGGCCAAAAGCCAGGGGCCAAGAGCCTAGACGTGATGATTTGCAAGTTTGCATAAAGGTCTTTTGGGAAGTGGAGGGCTCATTTTCTAAAACGTTTAAGGATATTTACCCTTACTCTCACCCTGGCTTAAAATCGATGACCATAGGCAATGCTTCACCATACTGGAACTTTGGGCATTAAGTCCTACCTTTTGGTGTGGAATGTTGTAGATGATGCCCTACAGCTGTGCCCATATGAGCACAATCCATTTTTTCATCCACATTCAAGCTGATTTTTCCAAACAACCCGAGACAATGAAACACAATGAAACAGTTTTCAAGGAAACAAGGAATTTGATTTGGAGTACCAGTCAGTGTGAATGGCAAGCACCTAGCTGCATCACTCAGTGAACTCTTTCCCACCACTGCTGAGCTGAACACAGACACTCAACGGTGGTGACGGGCTGATGGTTGGACGAAAGGCTCTCAGTGGTCCTTTCCAACCCTCATGATTCCATGATTCTATGGTTCCTAGAGGAGGACAGGTGTGCATTACAGAGCCCAGCTGCCTACCTCCAGATCCAGGAGCTGCCATCTCAAGTCTGTGAGATGCACTGTGACTACAGCAAAGCAAATCTGTCCACAAGCAGCAGTATGGCCCTCTGGATCTCTGTTTTTTGGGCATCCTGCATGTTACCCAGCAGTAAGAGGAGCTGTGTATATGTCAGGAAAAGACATCATCTTCACCAGTAAGTATGAGTTTAGAGGGAGTGAAGGTTTTGTCGTTCGTTTTTGCTGAAGATTTGCAGGAATTGTGTCACCCAAAGAAAAGTAAATAAGGAGAGTTATTTTTACTGTGCCTTTTTTCAAGCATTTAAAGAGACTGTGGTTTCATGACAGATGCTCTCTTAATAGTCTTGTGATGGGCTGTGGATAGATGAATGGGGCTTCATTGGCTCGTCGCTGAAACGAGTGCCTTCGCTGTGACGGCCGAGGCCATGATCACTCATCTACTCACAGCTGGTTGTCAGTTCCTGTTATTTAAGAGACAGCTGCATTCCTTCACGCATCCGCACAGACCCAGAAGCTCTGCAGCGCTGCAATTCAGAGACTCAAGCTTCCCCTGTCCTCCAGAACAAGATCTGAAATGCTAAGGGGTAGAAAGTGGAGCTATAAGAGATCAGGAATGGTGTTTCCTCCTGCAGGTGCCCTGCAGACCTTGGTCTCTTCCTCCATCTCCATTTTCTGCAGTTTCCTATGATTCAACTGCATTTTAAGTCATTTCCTATTAATTATTCCTGCCTTTCAGATCCTCCTTTTGTGCTGAGAGTGCAGTGGATGAAGAGCTGCTGCTGGCCGAAGGGCTCAGCATTGCAGCAGCGCAGTGCTGAGTGGTTCTTTCCAATCAGTAATGACATGTGACAATTTGCTCGTGTCCTCCAGGCCTCGGGCCACATGCTGGGGCTGCAGGTGGCTCTCACTGCCCCCACCAGCAGTGACCATAGACAGCAGCACACAAGCAGCTGACAGCCCTGCCCCTCAGCACTGACCAAGCTCTGGATGTGATGCTGTGAATGAACCATCTCTGATGCTTTCTTTGCCCACCTTTGCATCCTTGTGCATGCAGCCACACAGCCTCAGGTGCCTCCATCCACCCACTGTGTGCTGGGGAACTGGGCTGGTGGGATGGGATGCAGCCTCTAGAGGGGGCAGGAAGGTTGCAGTTGAGAGAGGAGAGCTGGGAGGGATCCATCCCAACCCAGTCTGGGATACCTCCATGGGAAACTGCGCTGGGAGAGTCTGTCCAATGAGCAGTACGATGTGCAGGCTGCAGGGTGATGCTTCCCCATGCTAAGGGTGCTGCAGTGGCAGAGAACTCAGCCCCCTCAGTCCTCATGCTGCCAAGCTGTGAGTGAGCTGGGCGCTGGGGCTGGCAGCATGGGGTCACTGCCATGAAACACACCCAGCCCTGGGCCCCAGCCCCTAACTCACTGCTTGCCTTTTCCATTAACTCCTCTCCATCTATTTCCTCATTTCTAGTCTTTTTCAGCATTCTCTATGTGTTTTTCAGTGCCCCAAATTATTTCAGTTTCCTGGGTCTGCAGCTCTCCTGGTAGTCTTGATGAGACTCAACTATCAGTTTATATGAAGTTATATAATATTTTCAGTGTTGTTTTCGAGGCTGCATTCCACAACTATTTACTCTTTTGGTTGCTCTCACCAGGAATCTCTCCCATCCCAGGCTGCGGAATGTTTTCCCTAGACCTCAGCACTGTGTTGGGCTCCATCAGCACCAGCCCTGTGCTCCCTATGCTACTCAGCATTGGGTGGCAGTGCCCTGTACGTCCCTTGAGCTGCCAATCTCAGGCCAAACTGTTGCTGGAGACAATTAGTTGTCGCGACTGACTGGTTTGATGACACATAATCCTCTCTGAAGGCAGCATCTGTTTAACTAGCAGAAATAAGAGCACTTAGGAGGCTGCGGAGTGAGCGCTCGGCTCTCCCCACCCTACATCATCCTTGTTGCTTTGTGCTGGCATCAGAGCATCGTCTGCTCCCAGGCTCGAGGGTACTGCAAACTTGAAAGGAAGTGTATCTGAAATGACACATTGGCTCCTACTTGCCACCCACGTTGCCCAGGGCTTGCAGGGGTTAAAAAAAACTGTAGAAAGGTTAGGAGGTTTCTGCATACATGAATCCTCCTTTAGCATTTGTGCTCCTGAGCCGAGCAGCTCCATTACTGCTTATATCTCTTAACTTAAATGCTTTGTTTTGAAGCAGATTGCAGGTTTCTGAGTCACTTGGTTTATCAGACTTGGGGAGGTGAAGCCCGACCACATTACGCTGCCAAAAGCAAAATGCACAAGAAGCAGTATTTCCCAAAGCCAGAGAGGAACGGATGAGTCTGAGGCTACAAAAGGCTCTACGAGGACTGGATGATGCTGACTTTCCTCACATGGTAGTGTTGAAAATAGGGAGTAAATAAAGTTTCCAATGGCACACGGTAGCAGCACTGCTGGTGCCAAAGAGGTTGCTGCAGGAGTTCCCCCTCTGGGAACACAGTGGTGGTGGCACACACACACTGCCCTGGGGACAGGGACCCTCCCCAGGCACACTGCCCATGGAACCCTCCCAGGTTGGTGCCTGTGCCAGAGGCTCTGCTGGCTGCTGTCCACAATGGAGAAGTGCAGCTGAGGTCCCCAGCTGTGGCCACAGCTGGATGCCTGTGGCACATCTTACACAGGTGTATATTCCTATGGGTTGAGGTCACTGGCAAGAAAATAGTTAATGCTCTGTTCATTTAGTTGTGCTTCCTAAGAATGGCTGTGGGGACACCAGGGTGGAAAAGCAGAAGAGCAAGCCTGGAAAGGGCAGTACCTTATCAGATTTTCCTTCAAGGTGCTGGACTGTGAGTGAAGGGCCACAGGTGGGATACAACCAAGCACGGCAGCACTGGCTTGGGTTGCACTGGAGGGAAGGGCACTACATGTCAGAGAGCTGAGTCACTGCCGGGTTATTTTTTGCTCCTTTACAGAAGTGCTCAAGGGTGAGCTCTGACACGTGGATTGGTAGCTGCTGGAAAGCACTGGCTCTTCAATCAAGGTTAATGATTAAACCTGTCACGAGCAGTCTCACTCTGGATGCTCTTGAGAAGATGTCCCAGCCAACTGATTGTGCTGCACTTGTGGATGGAAAAGGGCATTTCTAATGTGTGTTATCTGCTTCTGGCACTAGATTGTACCCTAACTTCTTCCTTTTGTGCTGATGAACCATAGCAAAATGTATATTTAGCATTGAACCATTTAATATTTATTAACTGCAGAGGAAGGAGCCAGATGAACAGCACCAGGCTTGGGGAATGTCAGTGTAGTAAACTCATAGCATCTTCCACCAGGAGAGGAAACTTGTGTGTTTGCTGCTTCCAGAAGGTGTGATACGGCAGCACAGCTGCTCAGGCCAGGCACCACAGGGCTCCTCCTGCAGGCAGCATGCCTGGCCCTACTGCCCATATTGCTGTGGAGCAAGGGGAAGAAAACCCCAGAGCCCACAACCAGAGCCCAGCAGCACACACAAGGCTGATGTAATACATCTTAAATAACCATCAGTTATGAAATGCTTGAAATGTAGCCAGGCAGTTGTATTGTGTCCCTTCAGCAGTCGATAATACGTTGGTGAAGGAAGCACAGCACTCACACGTGCGCAGATATGATGTCCTCTTGGGGAAAGCAACAGCATGTGGCAAGGCACGTTGCTTGTCTGTGCTGGCAGATGAGCCAGGTGGGCAGGGTAAGGGGCTGCAGAGGGGAAGTAATTTGGTTTGGGTTGGAAAGGACCTTAAAACCCACGCAGTTCTAACCTTCTGTCCCAGGCTTGCTGCCCCCATAAACTCAGGCTGACAAAGCCCCATCCATGGCCTTGGGCACCTCCAGGGATGGGGCACCCACAGCTCTCTGGGAAGCAGTGCCAGGGCCTTACCTGTGCTGTTGGGTTCGCTGCTGGCAGCAGCAGCGATGGTCACCAGGACCATCTTGTGGACTGTGGGGTATTTTCCTGCATGAGCTCTAGGTGCTCACTGCTCTCCTATGAAAATGAGGAGGATGTTCCCCGCCGTTAAAAGGATGTTGCCAAATCTTAACAGGAGGGATGCTGTGCTGCAACGCCTTTTTTGAACCCACACTGAAGTGGAAAGCTGCTGCTGGTCTGGATCATAAGGTGTTTGTTCAGACCTCACTGGCTGCAGGTATGGGAGTGCACCCATGAAAAGGGGAAAGGAGTCGTGCAGGCAGCTGTATCAAGCTTGTACCAAGCTCAGCTTGGGAAATTGATATTAAACTAATGATAGACAGGAGGAATGAGGAAAAGCAAGGTGGAGATCAGCTGTCCTAGTTAGACTTGCAATTTCCCTGGACCCTTGCAATTTACGACTGGACCCAGAATAATTTTTAGCATTGCTTGTGGATGAGAGGTGCCACTGAATAAATAGAGTGTAACAAAGGCATTTGGGGGCATGAAGGGAGCTGCAGCTCTGGTCCACATGCAGGAGCTGCTGGCTGGCTTTACTCTTGGGCTGGATAACTTGTGTCCAAGAGCAGATACAGAGAGAAGAATGCGCAGACAGGGCAAGTGTGCCATACCCAGGCTCCTCACAGCTTCCAATGGAATTTTGAAGAGAAGGGTGATACCTTTGTGTTTATTAACCATCGTGGATGGCTCAAAATCTTTCCTGTATTGGGGCCCCAGACCTGGACAGAATACTGGACCTCACGAGGGCAGAGTACAGAGGGACAGACCCCTCCTTCGCTCTCCTGGCCAGAGATTTTTCTAAGCACTTTTTAAAGCCACATAAATTTCTAGCAGCCACATCTGCAACAAGGAATTTCACAGCTCAGCTACTCTGCATGTACAAAACTGCCTCCTTCTGCTTTATTAAATTGCTGTGTCAGAGTTTAACACCGACTGTACGGGAACAGCTGTTGTCTGTCTCCTCTCCTCTTGTTTCTGTAGATGCATCCCATGCTGAGTACCCCTGCTCTGGCTGGGAAAGGCCCCTTGTCCAGAGCTGGGGAATCTCTTCTAGACCTTGTCATACCATGAGGAGGGTTCCTGATCTCCTAGACCCTGTCTGAGACGGGAAAAGGATGAAAACACAACTGTATGATCTATATGTAAGCATCTGCTTTACAGTCCCTTAATATGATGCAGCCCCATGGATAAGTCCAAGTCCCTAGAATGAGAAAATGGACAAAGCCACAATAGCTTGCTCACCACTGCCCTCACTGCCCCAGCCCTTGGCAACCTCACAAGCTCCAACACTGGAAAGCAAAGAGCTGTGAGCACAGAATGTCTGGTTTCATTCTCCTTTGATCAGCCACCGGCCAGAGAGATTTATTGCATTATGAAGAAAGGCCCAAGATTTCTATTTGAACACTAGTGGCAGTAGGGAAAGCAACATTAAACGTCTTCATTTCTAAGCAGGAAGAAAAAAATAGAGCTGTAGCAGTCTTGCGGTGCGAGGTGTCTGCCTGCGGTGGGGATGGCCCTGGTGAGGGATTTAGATCCAACGCAAAGGGAAGCATTAGTTAATGAGATCTGAGCTCCTGTATCAAGCAGACAGAGGATGTCTCTAGCAGGGCTAGATTATGCAGTTATATGTAATTATGCAGAGTGGGGTGGCCTCCTCTGTCTGAAGCTGCTTTCAGTTGGGAGTCTCCTTTAAATGTCTGCAGTGGTCCGGGGGAAGGTGGGAGTTACCAATGGAGTGGAATCATGCTGGAAGATCCTCACACCTGTCCTTTTCCTCACGCTGTAGCAGGCTATAGGACTTCTCCTTTCAAACCCCAAAGAAGCCTCCCTGCCAGGAACCACAGGTACCGAAATCAGTCAGTGCTGTGCCACGGACAGGGAAAACTCAGGGTCTGCCCTCGGCTGCGCACTGAGGATGTTTTCGTTACCCCAGACAGAGGAGTTCTCCTGGGCATGTGAGACCCCTGCTTTGCACAGGGATCTTCTAGTGCTTCTCAGCAAGCTGTCAGCTTGTGGCTCCCCTTGAGAACAGCTCTGCCTGTGGGACTGCAGCATTTTGGTTTCACTCCAGGCCGGATCCAGAAGCAGAGACATGTCAGGAAAATCTGTGGAGTTTCCCATCCCGTTAGGCAGCATACAGACACGCAGCTGTCAGGAGAAAATCCCTGTTTGCGTGTCTCACAACAGCCTGCTGGCTCTCCCCACGCTGTCACCTGCTGACTGCACACCTCTCCTTCCCTCTCCTAGCAGCAAGCAGCTTCAGTTCAACCCACCACTGCAGCCTCCTGCCACCACACAGCCACCCCAACCCCAGCCAGCACTCCATGCCAGCCCCGGATCTCCATAGGAGCAGGCTGACCCCATCTTCACATTAAGGCGAAGATTAAGGGACACAGATGTGACAACATCATCCTGGGACACTCCATACAGGACAGCTCAGCCGAGCTGGTGGGGAGCTGTGGGGGCTGTGCGGAGGCCTTCCTGTGTGCTCCCTGCCTACAGCACGCCTTGTAACAATGAGAGGTAATAGCCTAACTGGCCTCACGATGGGAGGTACAGGTTGGGTATTAGTAACGCATTTTTCTCCGAAAGAGCAGTGAGGCACTGACACAGCTGCCCAGGGAGAGAGGAGAGTTGCCCAGAGTCATGGAGATGTGGCACTGAGGAACGTGAGCAGAGGGCATGGTGCAGCCTGCTGCAAGACTTGTGAGTTGACCCAGGAGAGCTTCGCTTCTCCTGGGAGCAGAGAGCCAGCTTCGAGCAGCGGGAGGGCTGGAAAACATCAGGAATCCTTCCAGACAATGCGGACACTGCTGCCAATAAAAAACTGGTGTTGAGCTTCCTCTTGGCTGCAGAGCAGGAGGAGAGCATCAGGAGCAGATGGCCCGTCAGCACGAGCATCGCCCCAGCCCAGCCCGCATTCCACACTCACTGCATCTCCATTCCTGCCAAGCATGATCAATGCATCCCCAGCTTCCCGCCTAAGCAGGGAGATATTATTCATCACACTTGGTTTATGAGGAATACAAGTATTAAGAGGATGTATGACTTGACTGACGACACAACAGGAAGTTCAGCCTGAGTGGCTGAACTCGGAAGTGGCTTCCGAGTGGCAGCACTCGGAAGTTGGTTTGGGTTTTCTAAATCACAGACAGAAGTTTTAATCACAAGACCTTATTGCAGTGAGTTTTGTAACAGCTGAGTGATGAGCTTTCATGCTTTTAACTGGGATGTTGCCCATGTAGGGGCACATGCTACAGAGCAGTAGAAACTTGTTGGTCTATTATAGGAAAGAACCATAGAATCACAGAACCATAGAATCCAGGGTCGGGGCATCCACAGCCTCTCTGGGCAGCTGTTCCAGCACCTCACCACCCTGTCAGTGAAAAACTTCCCCTTGACACCTAATCTAAATCTTCCCTTCTTTTTAGTTTAAAATCATTCCTCCTTGTTCTGTCACTGTCTATCCATGTAAAAAGTCAATTTCCCTCCTCTTTTCTGTAAGACTTTGATATGGTCCCCCACTGCATCTCTAAACTAAAGAGATATGGATTTGAAAGGCAGACTATTTGATGGATAAGGATGGATCACCCTTTAAATATTGGAAGGCTGTAATGAGGTCTCCCCACAACCTCCTCTTTTCCAGGCTGAACAAGCCCAGCTCCTTCAGCCTGTCTTCATAGAAGTGCCCCAGCCCTTGGATCATCTTCATGGCCCTCCTCTGTATCCTATCCAAAAACTCCACATTTTTCCTGTGTTGGGGGCCCCGGACCTGGTCGTAGTACTCCAGCTGGGGCTTCACAAAGCTAGAATAGATGGGGACAACCACCTCCCACACCCTGTTGGCCAGTCGTTTTCTGATGGAAGCCAAGATACCACTGGTCTTCCAGGCTGCAAGCACACACTGCTGGCTCATGTTTTGTTTTTAATCTACCAGGACCCCTAAGTCCTTCTCAGCAGGGCTATTCTCAAGGAGTTCTTCTTTCAGTCTATATACATAACTGAGATTATCCTGACCTAAACGTAAAATCTTGCCCATTACTTTGTTGAACCTCAGTAGGTTCACACACTTTTGGATTTGATCAAGGTCCCGCTGGATGGCATCCCTTCCTTCTGTCACATCAACCACACTGCTCAGCTCATCATCAGCAGCAAACTTGCTGAGTGTGCCCTCAAACCCATCATCTGTGTCATTGATAAAGACGTTAAAGAGTACAGGACCCAAGACAGAGCCCTGGGGGACACTGCTCATTACCGGCCTCCACCTGGACACAGAGCTATTGACCACAACCCTTTGGATGTGACCTTCCAATCAATTCCTTACCCATCAAATAGTCCACCCTTCAAATCTGCATCTCTCCAATTTAGAGATAAGGATGTGGTAGGGAACTATGTAAAAGGTCTTACAGAAGTCCAGGCAGATGACATCAGTAGCCTTCCTTTATCCACCAGTGCTGCCACTCCATCATAGCAGACCATCAGATTGATGTTAAAATTGGCTATTAAATTTCAAGTTAACTCAAGAATTTGAAAAGAGAGTTTGTGGTTTTTTTGGTGGGTTTTTTTTTTTTTTTTTTGGTGAATGAAGAAGGCTGAAAATGGATGCAGCAACGTACTTTGCTGCTCTAATCAATATAATTTCATGCATTCCTCTGTGGGTTTTGATGAGTTCTGCAGATCAATGATGTTGCATTTAAACACAAGCTAAGCAGTAATTACAGATGCATGCAAGATTTATTTATCTGGTGGCACTGCACGAGCTGATGGAAGGATCGGTTGTATCCAATCAATGTTTGAGGTTTCTCAAAATAAAGAGCCTTTTGGCTTCAACTGCAAAGTGAAAATAAAAATAACTCCTGAATCCCAGGAGAGGCCCCTTGTGTCCACATAGGGAGTGCTGCGGGATGGGTCTGGGCTCTCTTACCCACATCTGTGTGACACTGCTCTTGCCAAGCCTTGCTTTTGCACCCTGAACCCATCGTTCATGTTGGGTCTTCATGCACTCACTGCATGACCTTGGGGCTGCGGATTGGACAGACGAGAGTTAAGACAGAAGCAGGGAGATGAGCAGTGTGGAGGAAGGAGGGGAGCAGACAGCTCTGGACTGTCTCTGGTGTGCCCGTGCTGTGAGCCTGCGTGCCACACTGCGGTGTGAGCGGAGCAGCTGGGGGACTGCAGCCTAAGCACAGAGGTGCGTAACGCGGCTGTTGTCATGGGGACACGAGGCAGAGGATGCGAGGTAGCATGCTTAAAGGCAGACCATGGAGTCTGTCCAATTTTTCTTCGTGTTCTTCTTCTTGACGTGGGCTACATGTCCTTAAAGGAGCCCTCCCTCCTGCAGAGCAAAAGTGCTTGCTCCCCAGCGTACCAGGCAGTCCCACACTGCAATGCACTTTGCTGGGACCTTGGACAGGTGCTCGCTCTGCAGCCAGGTCTCCTCTCAAGCTGATGGAAAGTGGTAAAACACCAAGCAGAGGCAGCAGGATCAAAGCAAAACCTACAGCTTCCCATTACACCTCCATTCTAGGGGCAAGGAATACACAGAGCAGGATGAACGGAGCAAGTGAGTGGAGCAGAGCTCTGCATGTTCTCTGAGATGCTCCAATGGTGCCTGCAGCCCAAAGTTCAGCAGCAGCCTGAGGGACTCCCAGCCCACATCCAGCTGAGCACCATGGCTGGGAAGCTCATACCCCCACTCTGCTTGGGGATGGAGAGTCAGGAAAGAGGGCAGAGAGCTCCAAGGTCTGTGCAGATCAACAGGCACCAAAGTTAAAGGAGTCCTTGGTAAGATAAACAGGTCGTGAGGGTGACCTCTGTGCATTCAGCACACTTTCTGTTTCCTATCAACTATTTTAAGCATATGCTCTTAAGCCTCCTGTAGTGATCACAGATGTCTGAATAAACATAGTAGAGCTAAGCCTCATTTCCTTGCCTGTGCAAAGGCAACAACCAGCTCTACCAACTCTGGGGGCACAGGCAAGTGGAAAATCCATTCAGCCCTGCCCAGACGACAACCCCAGGTGGGGAGAGGCTGCTCAGAGTATGCCTGGGGTATCCAGTCCCCGCATCACCTTCAGGATGGGCACAGAAGTGTGCTAATCTTTTTTTTTTTTCCTTTTCCCTAGCTTATCTGTAGCTTCTATATATGTGTCATTTCTTTGTTAATGCCTTTTTGTTCAATGAGATAATCACTGAGGGATGAGGGATTTCTCAACGCAAAGTTGATGTTTCCATTAGCTGGAGTGAAGATTTTCACCTGGACTCCATTATCAATTCCCAGCTCTCAGGAGACGCTAGCTGGTGTCAGCATCACATTTCTGCAGACTTCCTCCTGTTCTTGGACACTTCAGATTTGTACTCATTGCTCAGTGCACCCCCAGTTCCCTGCTTCTTGTGGTTGTGCATTGTAAAACAGAGGACAAGCTTCAATGGAAATGTTTAAACTGACTTTAACTCTGGTCAGTAGGGGGCAATGCCTCGTGTTTTCTGAATGAGGACGTAGAGATAGCTAAGAAATATTTAAAAACCCCGGGTGCCCACAGCCGTACTGGGATGGAGCAGGAAATGCTGATTTATGCCATTAGAAGTGCTGCCAGACTTTCAGAGCCACACTCATGTCTCACGGGGTGTTTTGTGACCTGGACTTATGATTTTGGAGCACTGACTTTCTTCTCAAGCCTGATGCTCCCAGGAAATCTGCTGCTCTGCCCTGGGTAACACTGTAACCCAGCAGGAAAAGGGTTACAGCAAGGCAGAGAGCATCACAAATCGCAGCAAGAGGGAGGCTTGGACTCCATGCCAAAATCAGAGCTGACACTTCCCTGGCAGGGCTCCACAGTGCAGTTTGTGCCTAGTTTCTTTTCTCCTATATCTTTTCTCTCCCTTTCCAACAGCACAGAGAAGGTTCTGCCTGAAATCTGGGCTCAGAAGCATTTCCGCCCTTCTTTCCCAATGAATTCAGCCCCAGAAGAGACCCCTACAGACCTCTGCAGAACTGTCTTCTCCGTGTACTGAAGCAGATGAAGAGTGCTGGAGGTGGGCAAGATGCAGCTTGGGGATTTTGGCACAAGGACCGGTGCTCGATCTGCTCGAGCTCCAGCCTCCATCTGCACTGAACCATGCTGTCATGACTGAACTGATCAGCCCTGCATGAAGATGGGGGGCAGAGACATGTGGGAGAATGGGAGGTGCGGGTTTGGGTGTCTGTGGTGACACAAAAAGGTCACACATCTGCAGCATCTGAGGCTTGCAGTCTATCAGGCCCACTGATAGACCAACCCAGCCTAGCAGGATTTGTGCATGAGAGGCAAGCTAGTGGCAGGCAAGCCAGTAACACAGCAGCATCATGTTCTACTGCCTTGCCCAAGTCAGTGATTGTCCCATCAGTGTGTCCCATCCCCGGGCTTTTGTGGGGAAAAAAAAGCTAGGAAGCCCTTTTGACCCCTCCAAGAGACAGAGGAGGCAGGAAGTCCATAGCCGGCACCAGGTCTGGGCTGTGTCCATGCAGTGTCAATCACTGTGCTCCTGCTGACTTGTGGGCTGGGGGAATGTAGAGTCCTTTCTGCGTACCCATGGTTGAGCATCCCTGTGCCAAGCCTGCATCGGACAGCCTGCCTTGCACCGAATGCATGTGTCACCTAGCCCTGGTCCCAGCCACGGCCCTTGGCATGGCAGTCCCTAGAAAAGCAGAACCTAACTTCAGCTGGAAGTCAATCAGTGAGGGTTGAATGTTGGCTCGGTGCTTGTGCTGGGTAAGCAAGACACAAAGCAGTGTTTGCTACAGGGCTGATTAGAGCTATTAGATCAATTAATCTGTGAAACAATCACTGCCCGGGGGCTCCGCGAGGCACATCTCCATTCCAGCAGTATTGCTGTGAGCAAGTGCTGGGACCCTCCTGCTGTGAAGGTGGGCACCAAAACCTTCCCATGCCCCCTCCCACCCCTGCCCTTGTTTTGCTTTGCTTCAGCCTTTGCCGCTCTCAGCACAGTGGACTTCCATATCTCATAGATAGCATTTCCAGCTGCCATGCCCTGGTGCTCATGGCGGGTGGGAAACTGAGCCAAGGGGCTTTCACCTACTCCTGGCTTTCCTTGCACCTCTGGGTGCTGCATCCCCATCCAACCTGTTCCTGTGGTTTCACTGCAAGTCTTCCAGTGTTTCTGTTTGTTTTGTTTTTTTTCCTTTCATTTTGTTCTCTTCTAAAGCCCTGTCCCCTCAAGGCTGCATATTGGATGGACAATTTGCTTAAGAAAACAAAAAAAGGAATTTCCAGCCCTTCTGTTCAAAGACAAAAGGCTTTAAAGCATAAATCCAGCTTAGGAAACAGCAGATAAAAGCAATTTTCCAATGATTGTCTTAATACATATTGAAAAATGTGGGCTTTCTAAGCTAAGCTCACGACTGATTTGGGATTTTACTCATAACCTCGGACACCTGAGCACAGTGATGCTCTGCTCCTTCCCTTGGTCCAATGCACTGTGTGAGTGTGTGCCAGCTCCGGTTTCTGGCAGCTCTTGTGCAGGAGAGCTGCAAGGAGGGAAACAGGGACATAAATCCACCCTGTGTACACGGAGCTATCTGCCCGGCCCTGCTCTGCCGCCCCTTCACTCCCATCACTGTCGCCTCCGGTGTCTGCTGAGCCATGTGGGAGACGTTTTTGCTCTGTCCCAGAGCCTGGCTACAAAGAAGCCCCCACGTTCCTGCCATTCTTTGCCATTTAAGGATTTCAAACAAGCAGCACATCCATTGGAAAGCATGCGTGGCTGCCTCCTGGCTCAGCCCTTCTCACGGATGGTGCCAGACCTGACACTGGGGGTGTGAAGAAGAGCCCCGATGTGCCAGGCTGATGCAGCACAGGGTTGAGGGCTGGGAGCAGCAGATCCCAGCCTGGCCCTGAGGACGGAGGTTGGGATGCCCTGAGAGCGTCCTCGAGGGAGGATGCCCCACGTGAGCGATCCAAAAGGCAGTCAGTGGGAAACGGGGGCTGGGTACCAGCAAAAAAGCAAACGGAATAAAACAACAACAAAATCACCCCAAGCCATGGTGGCAGCCTGCCAGTTCCAGCTGGTTTCATAAGGACACTGCAGCCTAAAAATATACAAATACTCAGCCAAAAAAACAAGTCCAATCTCTCTGCACAGAATCTGTCACCCAGAGCCCCTGGAAGGGGAGGATCTGCTGGTCAGCCATGAGCAGCAGCTCGCCAGGGTTCAGGACTATGGTTCAACAGGTTTCCTCTGGGGGTAAATCAGAGCGTGTTTATTGGTGGTGCTGGCAGTTCCTGTGCTCTAAACAAAACCTGACAAGACAAGAGACTGTACCCAAATTCTGGCAGTGTCCCCTCCTTCAGACGAAGTAACTGCAGAGCAACTCTGTGTTTTCTGCTGTGTTCCAGCAGGCTCTTACTGTGGACAACCACTGCTTGCAGCCCATGTGTCTGTCCAGGCTGATAGCACCTCAGTTTCATGTGATTTTTAGGTTTTCTTCTTTCCAGGTTTACTTCTGCACAAATGAGCTTGGGCTGCCAATGTTAGTCAGCCAAGCCATGGCACCCCAAGCAGCTTCATGATATCATTTTCCCAGATTTGGGAAGAAGAGAAAAAGGAGAAAAGAGATCATGCCAGCACATTTTCTGTTAGCAACAGACCATTTTCCCCTCTGATAAAGGCACTGGTGCAATGCTCCCCTTCTCCCACTGCTTTCCAGGCTCTGCTACTAACCAGCCCTTTGGAAAGGAGAGCACCAACTGCCCAGTCGTGCTGATGAGTAATTGCAGAATCAGTAAGGCTGGGGAAGTCCTCTAAAATCATTAAATCCAACCCCAGCCCACCCACCACGCCTCATCCCTCAGTGCCACACCTCCATGGTACCTGAACACCTTAGGGACGGTGACCTCACCAACAAACTCAGTCCTTGCAATCCATCTCCTGGCACAATCTGGTGGGATAGGGGGGAGCATTGCTTAACACCCACCTTTGAGATGCTGTGACATGGCCTGTACCCTGCTTAGGGCCAATAGCGGCAGTCCCTGGAGAAACTGCGACTAATTTGGGCGAAATTGGTTCTCCGGATGAATGAAGACTGAGTTTGGGATGCTAGAAAACATCAAGCTGATTTCAAAGATGACATTTTTCCTGAGGTGCTCTTCACTCACAGTCAGCCCTAGGTGTGGTCATGTAACGATAGCAATTTCTTCATTTATGACAATGACACATAAAAGCCTGGGACCTCTACCAGGCTCTTGCCTTGCTGGATTCTAGGAGGCTGCCATTCGGCTGGGCCACGCTGGGTGGGTAACTAACCCAAAACTAACCCAACTGGGGTAACAGAGGCCTCACTTCCCGGAAAAGGCCCCACTACAGACCTGGCATGACCAGACACCACAGAAAGCCATTTGCATCTCGTTGGTGGGGATCCAGCAATGCTGATGATTCCAGTCAACCAGCTCTAGCCATTATGAGCTGTTTTGTTTCGCTTATCACAGGGGGAACTTAATTATTCAAAGTTGGTCATCATATTTACTTACAGGGGTAAATTAAACCATAAATTCAGACAAATGTATCTACATCTCTGCCTGTGATGTATTTTCCCTGTCTGCCTGGGCTCCAAGACACAAAGGTGGATTGTTCAATAAAGAGTGCAGCACAGTCATACCAATTAATTGGATTGTTCCATTTACGCTGCTACTCCCTCCAATTAAACACAAATGAGCTCAAGTGACAGTCACGAATAAGAAGAGCGGACAGAAAACCATATCCTAATGCAAAAGCTGTGATAAGAAAATGAAATCCAGGCACCTGACGAGAATATTAATGCAAAACCTTGACCTATAATTCCTCTTTCCTCAGCCTGAGAGAGCCAGCGACAATGGCAGCTTATTAAAACAGACCGTGTCCTGATGGTTGTGCGTAATGCCCACGTCCTGAAGCGCCACAATCTGAATGTTTAGCTTGCTGCCAACATTCATTTTGCAGAGCTGCACAGTTCTGAAGCACAGAGCACTTGCACGGTGTAATGAAGCCTGGATGTATTGCTTGCACAAGTACCAAGTAATATCTGGTGGGCTAAATAGGATCAAATAGTACTGCCTGGCCACAGGTAGCCTTCTCCAGAGCACCCAGTAAAGCAGCATTGCTGACTGCAGCAGGATTTACTTCTTTCCCCCTTAACCTCCATGTTGGTGAGCTGGCTGCAAGCAGGAGACTGCAACCATCAGGGAAGTGGGAACGGAAATGATTTTGGGAAAGTCGTGCAAAGTTCTGTGAACAGGGGAGCTGCAGGAGCCCAATTTGCTGCGGGGTTCAGTCTAGACGTGGGAAGGGAGGCAGGCCTCCTTCAAAGTTAAACTCAGTTTGTAACTCAGGTGGCTCAGCTGCAAGTACTCTCAAGGCTGGAGATTTTACAGCAACCTGTTCTGGCAGTGCTCCACTGGGGCTCACTCCAGAAGCAGTTCCCTACATCACGACAATGTCTGGCTCCAACTAAGGCATGTTACCACGCAGGATGCAATGAGCACTGGCAAGGAAGGTGATACCACCGTGCAGTGACAATTTCTTTGCAAGGAGAAGAGATCTGAAAGCAATCCCACATGAGCAGGTGTGAGAAGGAAAGCGTCACTGTTTTAACCTTCGCTCAGTGCGATACTTCCTTAGGGCACTGCCGAAGGAGCTCCTGAAAATGGGCTGACTGAAGTGGTCCAGTTGGCTTGAGATATCAAAGTTGTTAGCTACACTGGGGCAGCAGACACAACTGCACCTTCTGCACCTCTTCACACTGCACTGAGGTCTGTGTTCCCCTTTGGAAGGAGCTCTCCCTCCCTTCACTCCCCACAGAGAGCCAAAGGCAGCAAGTTTCCTAAGCCCCGACACCTCAGATGTGTGAAGATGGATGGGTTGAACATAGGCCTAAAATACTTTGCAGTTTCACGGTAGTTTCACAGCCCTGGCATTATCAAGCGATCTTTCAGTGTAGTTGGAAGCCAGAGAATAACTTGAGATGGATTCTTTTTTCTCCGTGTGTATGTGTACTTGCAAACTGCCTCTGCCTACACATCTTGCCTGTATGGATATGTGCATGGAGGAGTGGTGCTCGTGTGGATGCTCCGTCTGCTCCATTCCCCTCCTCACATCTGAGGCTGCTCAAAGCAGGTCCCCCAAACCTGGGTGCTCACCATCAGACCTGCCCTCCACGCTGCACTCCCTGACCAGGCTAACTAGGAGCTCGAGGACAGGAAACAAGACAGTTTTTAATTCTGAACAAAAGCAGGAGATTAAGGAAACCAGCTGGAAACCTCTATTTTGCTGATTTTGAAAGCAAAATGTGGGTCACAGATGTGCTTCCACAGACAGAAATTGGCTGGACAAGAAAAGGCATCAGCAATGCCCAGACTTTTTGATGATCAGAGGTAGATTTAGCTCCTAGGCATGCAGACAAGAAAGGAAGAGGAGGCAAAGTAGGAATAAAAACATAATCAGGAGATTAGGAATGTGGAACTCAACCCACCCATAAATTTGCCTGAGGGAATGATGAAAAAATGCAGTAATGACAAATGATGAAACCCATAGCTACCTCTTACTCTCTTTCCCTCTCTTGCTGTCCTTGTTGTTTTACTTTCTGCTGTACAAGACACATGAGGATCCTTGCAGAATTTCCCCTCTTCCTCTGTCACATTTTTTCTCTGCAGGAGTGCTATTTTCCATTTTTCATTTGCAGTAGATATAAAAACCCTGCTAAAAAGAGGCTTCTAGAGCCTAAAAGAAACAAAGCTTTGCAGTAAAGTCCAGACTGTTAGGCAGAGCAGGTAACAACATGCTCCTGCTCATCTTTGACAGGAGAGAAGAGCTATTACTGAGTTCATGTTTAGGCTAATAAGAAATATTAAATCTATTTTCAGACAAATTAATGATAGACTAATAAGAGCCCTGCTGCTAGCTCTCACAGGCTGTTGATTAGCTTGAGGTTTGCTCTCCCTGGGCACGCAGCAGAAGGCCTGTAGTTCCCATTTCAAAAATCAAGGCAAAGCACTAGGAGTGCAGCTCAGGACAAGCAGGGCACTGGCCAGGAGTGAGCCCTAGTGACAGCAGAGGGCTGCTTTGGTCTGGCAGCTCTGCCTTGTCAGAAGCTGCAGGGCACAGGGGACAGCCGCGGTGCCTTTATCCATTAAATAAAGCAGATGCTGATGGCTGACCTTGCACTTAGTGATGTGTAGAAGCCCAGGTAGTGGTTCCAGGGGAGCAGATAGGGGATTCGGCAACAATTTCGGGGAATTCAGGATGCATGTGGCACGGTGGGGATGAAGGGCAGTGCCCCAGCTGCCCCTGACAGTCCCACCTCTGCTGCCCTGCAGGTCTCCAAGTGCCTTGGGCATTGTGATCCCAGTAGTAATCTTCCCTCCTGCCAGCAAGCATCAGCTCCTATGCTTGGCACCAAGAGAAACCCAAAATAAGGGAGATGCCTGTATGCTAGCAGCCCAGCTCGCTATCATCACCATCTCTGTTTTTCATCTCTGAGTATTTCAGGTTCAGCTTTTGTCCAGAATTTGTTTTTCTTAATTCTAATGAAAACCCATTTTGTAGTTACTAGTGCTTTAAAGCCAGTATCAGTGTCAATAAAGACAAGTCCTTTCCCAGGAGAGAGAAAAAAATAGAAAACTGCCTCAAATTTTTCACTCATGCAGAAGAAAACAACCTTGAAGCACTAAAAGATTAAATGAAAAATATGCCTCTTTTCACTGGGTGTCCACTGGGCGTGAATAAGTGCCAACTGAGCTCTCACTTGCATCACCATCTGGTGTGATGCACCAGGGCCCAGAGCTGCCACGGGATGCGCTGGAGTCCCTGCCCTGTGACAGCATCTCTGCTCCTGATGACGGAAGCACCAGGGGCTCCGGATCTGGGCATGCAAAGGACTTTGTTATCGTCAGCTTCACCAGCTGCCCTAGTGCAGAAATGAGAGTCTTGCCACAAGAAAAGGCACAGCCCGGGGCAGCAGAGGTGGCACAGCCCTCCTCCGGCTGCATGTGCAACTATGGTTAGGGAAAGGGAGCTTTCCCTGAGGGAAAGGCCTGTGTCCTCATCTTCCCGATGGTTTGTGTCATTGTCACAGCTTTGAAGGGTGATTTTTCTGGGGTCCCAATTCTGGGAGGTGGAAAATGTGCCCGAAGTTATTTTTTCTCCATGCTTTATGTGGGAGATGTCTGTCTTGTTGGGTGCATCTTCAAGGCGAGCAGGTGAGCAGTAAAGCACCCTAGCACCAGCTCCCTGGGTGTGTGTGTCTCACCCAAGGACAGACAAATCCACCATTTAACCCCCCCAAAAGATGTAGCCAGTATTTTGCCAGGTAGGAGACACAGTTTAGTGACGGAATGCAGCAGGTCATGTCCATGGTTGGACTTTGTGATCCTGAAGGTCTCTTCCAGTCTGGATGATTCTGATGACTGTAGAAGGAGCAATGCAAAAGCCAACAGACTTTAACTTCTCCTCTTCTTCCATTCTTTCTTCTGTCATCACCTCTCTTTTTGTGCTGACCAGCTTGAGTTTCAGTGCAGCACAGGAGACTTTGTTAACAATACCAGAAACAATTTTGTTGGGCTGCAAGTGCATGTAGCCATCACCGTGAATGCCACAGCACTGAGCTTCTTGAGTTCATGTCTAGAAACTGCCTGTGATTTCAGAGCTCCTGCTGATGAATTACCCAGCATCTGGTCACACTGGGAGGGCGAAGCTGATTGTTTTCAACTGCTATATTGCATGGAAGGAGAATCAAAATACTTTCCTCAAGGTAATTGGCTCTAAAACAATTGAAGAATTTTCCAGAAGGCTGTAACGCAATTAGGACTGGCATTTTATATAATTTATATCTCTAATGATGCGTTTTTGCCATCACACACTTATCTTGTGGGGAAAAAAAAAAAAAGGCAAGAAAAGGCAGATCTTGCTGTTACAGGCAAAGAAATATTGATTATACATGGGTGTCCTCCTCGCAGTGATTAAAAGTCAGCATATTTTGGAATCATCACTTACATGTGGTTGTTTGCGGTGTGAAATTGTTGGGTAGGATGCTGTGACACCAATCACACATCTGCAGTTCCCGTTTGTTTTTTGGTCAATGCCAAGAGATGTGTCATTGCTCATGCTCTGCTGCAGCACCGCAACAGCAAAGTAATTCTGTGTTCCCAAATTGCCCTGCCAGCTGGGATGGGAGGAGATGGAGCAGGCTGCTGTGGTCAGTGCTACTGCACAGAGCACAGCCATCAGCTACAGCTACCCCCGTGTTTGGGTCTGTGTTTTGATGGCACTCTAAGCAGAGGTGCCAGGCAATGCAAACAGGCAGGAAGTCCCAAAGGACATGAGTCAGCTGGTGGACCTGATGACATGGGATACCGTGAAGACAAAAGCATGGACACAGCATTCCCCTTTCACCACTGTGGAGCCTCTCTTTCTCTGACTATTAAAATAGACTCCCAGGGTAGTGAAAAGGATTACTTTGTGCTTGCTTGTTCCCTATACTACCATATTTTAGTGACTACTGTCTAAGACGCAGCACAGGGCCAGGGGGACATTTTGCCTGACTGCAACAGCTGCTGTGATTGAAATTGTGGCACGAAATGCTTTATCCTTCTTGCCTAGGCAGGGACAAACAGACTGGAGGAATTAATGTTTCTTCAGAGCTAGAGTAGCAGTTTATGGGTAAATGTCCTGTTTTTGCAATGGGATGAACCAAAGCCATAGACTGAATCACCATGAAAAAAAGATCTGGATGTGGTCCCTAATGGTATGGATGCCACTGACTGTATTGTGAGAATAATGCAACGCTACCAAACATGCAGATAATTTCCCTGTCCTTGGTTGTAACCCAGCTGCCTATCAGTACAGTGCATGATTATCAGAAAGGCAAAACCAAGAGCTGTAATGCCATACAAAGCAGGTGTCTGCACTCTTCTGTTATCTACCGGACAGGAAGAAACCATCAGCCACCTCCATGCGTTGGCTGACATCACTGAATTGGTTTGCAGGAACACACCTTGAACAGTTTGAAAGTAGTTTGGAAACCTGGCCTTAAGGTCCCGGACTCCAGAATGGCCAGAGGGGAATACGACCATCCTGCTTGATTCTTTTTACCTTGCAGCAGTCCATGACACAGCACGCATTCTAGTTAGTTTGTAATCAGATCTACTGCTGTAAGGCAACTGACGCCTATTGGGCTACTTTGGTTAAAACTTAACAAATGCGGCTTCGTTACACTAAAGGCCATCAAAAGGGATACTCACTATTGGGCCGAGTCATTGAGTTGATATTCCCGGGACCGGTTGAAGCATTCCTGGATCCCAGAGTCTGCCCAGAGTCTCATCATAGCTGACAGCAGCTCTGGAGAGAAGGGCTCTGTGTCCTCCATCCGACTTACAACATCGCAGACCATCTTGGCATCAGCCTGCAAAGGAGAGAAACAAGCGGTCACACAGATGCTGGAGGCAGGATTGGAGCCAGCTATTTCAGAGTTTGTCCAGCATTCAGCAGTAGGAGGCTGCACACAGCGGGATGGGGCTGAGGATCCACCCCCCTGCAGGAAGGGCAGGAGGAGGATGGAGCAAGGAAACCTCACTTCATAAGGGAACAGGTGCTTGTGCAGCCCACCTCACGTCAACACCAATTTCTATTTAGCAGACAGAAAAGGAAATCCATGTATATACAAGTACATATGTTAAACTGTTACCGAATGCATATGCTGTACTGAATCCCCTTTTACCGAGCATGTAACCTTGCTGAAGCAGAGACCATCTGTATCACACAGGACAGCAGAAAGGCTTCAGAAGCAGTTGTTTTCAGATCCTGCCTTATTGCTTCTTCTGAATTCCTACTCTTTCCTATGTGTCCGTCTCTGCTCCAGGGCTAACTCATGCTAACACAAAACACCTTGGCTGTCTGCACTGCTTTGTGACTCACATGGAGAGGAATCTCCTGTGGTTCGAGAGTATGGTGGGGAGGGCAGGGCCAGCTGGTGACTTTCAGATGGAATCTTTTCTGGTGAGAAAAATCTGATTCACTGGAACAGCAACTTTTCCTGGAGGATATTGTTCTGACACAACTCAGGTCTGGAAGATGTCTCAGATTTAGGATGGGAATGTCTAGACAGCCTCAGAGCAGCTGAGTGCAGCCCTGCTGTAAAAGCCCACAGCAGCCGATGCTTCACTCATTTGTGAAGCAGGACATCCAAATCCTGAACCCACAGCTTTTCTTTGCAGTGAGTAGCCCTCCCACCCCCCCAGACTCCCAAAACCCCAGGGATGCTGGCTAACCTGCAGAGTTTTTCTTTCACTGCTTTGTTAACTGGGGGGGAAAAAAAAAAAGGAAAAGTCTCATCTTTCTGCTACCTGAAACGAAACTAATTATTATCATTATAATTAATTGGCAAAGAGGAGCATTTATTCAGCTTTGCTTACAGCAAACTAGTGAAGACAGCCTCCTTGTCTCATTACCTTTCCTTATGTCCCATTGGTAGCTCTTTATTTCTGTTCCCATACGTCCCTAGCCCTGTGTCCCACTTGACCCAGCTCTCTGGGCAGCTGTAGGGCTCCCAAGGGACCAGCATCTCTCCCAGCAGCTGGGAGCAGCTGAGGTATACGGATGGGGAAAGCACCGGGTATGACACAAACTACATGGCCAGGGCCAAAGCTCTTCTTCTGCAGCTTCTATTCATTGAAACTGCTCAAAAATCGCAACGCACCGAGCTGCTAGCACTGCAGACAGAAGCTGCTGAAGAGTTCTACACTCAGAGGAAGAGCTTCAAGTCCACAGAACATCAAGTCCTTATAGGCTGCAGAAGTCTCAGTACTGTACAGTGACATCATCCCATAAAACTTAATGGGGGGAGTCTGTGCTTTGAAGACTTTATGAACATAAAGATGTTTTCACTGAACACTTAATTTAGTATTTTCCTGCCCAGAAATCCTCCTAGCCCTCCATACAGACTCTGCTCGTTTTAGAGAAGCTGCCTCGGTGACTCACACCTCAAAGCCAAGGCAAGCAAAGAAGCTTGAAGGGTTCAGTTAATTTCAAAACTTGTTTTCTGCCCCGGAGTGCTTCGTGAGCCCAGTGAATATTCATAAACCATCAGCACGGCTTTTCTGCCCTACTGCAGCTGCAATTCCTCTCCTTGCAGAGGTTCTGAACAACACACAGCCTGATGAAGGCTGGTCAGCTCAGTGCTGCAGGCTGGTTCACAGGCACCCCACTGCCTTCAGATGGACTGCGTGCTTCACAAGGTATCCAAACCGTGCTGCAGCAAGCTGCTTTCCTTCAGGGAGGGAGGAGTTCTCTCCTACGTTACCTCGAATGCAGCAGGGGGGATTTACAGGTGTAAGTCACAGATCGGCTCATCAGTCTGAGATGGCGAAGCAGATCTGAAGCTCTCCAGCTTCAGGACAGGGCCTGCGCTGCTTCTGCCCTTCGTGGCCTTAACTGGGGATTGCTTTGCACCAGGATCAGAGGGAACGTCACAGCCATCACGGTGTGCTGGGAAAGAACTGCCTCCCTTTTTCCTCTATGGGGATGTGTGGCAGTTCCCTGCGGCGTAACACTCAGTGGCTCTGGGCAGAGGATGTTGATGGATGGCAGTGACAGAATGGGAGCTGGCAGGGACCAGGCATCTAGGCCACGGTCACCGGGTCTGTGCGGGGCAGCAGTGGGGCTAAGCTCACTGTGCAAGGGTTGTTCTGGGAGATGCAAATGCAGAACAGCTGCAGCAGCTCTGCAGTCACCGGGAGTCTCGTTTTGGGACGGAAAACCTCCTTTCTACAGTACGAGAGCTGAGTGCAGGGCATGGAAAGCACAGTGCCTCTGCTAGCTCTGTATGCAGCACTGGCAGCTGGGTTTTGTTTTGCTGAGCCGACGATCTGACTCTCACTTTTGTACACCCAGAAAAAGCAGAGAAATGAGTGTTTTTAAAAATACCCCTCTCCTCTCCCGAGGATAAAGCCCCTCTGCCAAGGAGCATGGGCTGCCCATAGGTTTATGCATCTGTTAGGTTATTTAACGAGCAATTAGGGATCCAAGAAGAGAAGATACCCCCTTCCTTTCTCGCTCTCCAGGCTGCATCTCACGCTGGGAATGACATTAAAACCTCCAGCCCCCCCTGGGCCCAGCAGGTAGGTTTTTAAATACTGCCTGATTGACTTTTCCCTCGCTGCCTCCCCCGGGCCTGGCGCTCCCCCTTTTCCCGAGGTGAGAGGCACTGAGCCTCCTGCCACGCGCTGCGTCTGTACTGAAGCGAGCAATTAAATCAAGCACAACAAACCAGACCAAGCGTCCCCCCACGCCCGCCTCGCAGCTCCCATCTGATGGGGATTCAGCTAATGAATATCACGCTGGTATTTCAGCTACCTCAGGAGCTAAAAATAAGCAGCAGCCTGCCCCTGGGACCACTGGCAGGAGCCACAAAATGGTGCAGTGCTTCCTCCTCCTTCGCTGCCCCTGCACTTCTCTGCCCGATGTTCAGGGCTGATGCAGGAGCAATGCAGCAACACAGCATGCAAGCAGCATTCACCATCACATCGTCAGGGCAAGGCTGTGAAGGGTGCCAGAATCTCCAAGCAGACTCAATGATCTCAGTGGTCTTTTCCAACCTTAATGATTCTGTGACTTGATGACATGCCTCTAAGAGGTCTCGGCCATTGAGTTGTTTCCCGGGTGGCTGGGACAGCTTTGTAGCTGGGTGCCATGGGAATGCCTGAGATGATTTCACATGAAGCTGCGGCATTCCTGGCTCTGTGCAGAGCTTCCTTGGGCTGGTTTTTGTCTGGTAGAAGTGTGACCTGTCCCTTGTGCTTCCCAACACATCGCACAGCTACATCCAAAGGCCTGGTGCTCCTCATAGCAGATCAAACCCTGACCCCAAGATGTTGACTTCAAGTCATTCATTACCCAGAGCAGGATTTTTTCAGGTCTGAGTTGCTTCCCATTGTGTCTACCTGCAGTGTGGCAAGTGGAGCCACACAGAAGTGGATGTGACACTTTTTCACCCTGTGCTACGCATCTATCTTTGCATTGGACACGTGGTATGGATTCAGATCATAAGAGGAGCTGCTTTCTCACAAACCTGGGTGTAACCACAGTTATTTATTTGCCTCCCATATGCCATTACCACCAAGCACACAAGGTATGTTCAGCAAGCAAACTTATGACTTCACTTGCAACAGCCACATATCCCAACTGATTCATCATCTTGCTGGTAGGAAGAGGGATCCCCACAGCACTCAGACATTACCAACAGTCATATTTGTCTGGGAAAACTAGTATTTTTCATCATGCACATATAGATCAGTCCTAATTATTTGCTGCTCGTCACCAGCTATGATTTGTGCCTGCACAGACCACCAGTGGAGCTGCTTTCAGCCTCACTGCCCCATCCCCCTGACCATTGCAAGGTACATCTCAGTGATGACACTTTGGAGCCATCTGTACATTAAATAGGGGACTTTTTTTTTCCCAATAAGCAATAGTTTTTGGGACGAGGAGACTTTAGGGAAAAGCACAGACCTATGTGAAACTATGTGGCACAAACCTGCTAAACTCTATGCAGCTGCACTGACTTCCACCCACAGGAGAGCTGACCCTCTGCATCACATTGCACAGTGTTTTCCTTTTGGCAAACAAAATCCCAGTAAATATTATTCTTTGCTGTTATTTACTCTGATTAATCATATTTGTCACTCGGTCTGTCTCAAAGGTTACCACGGGGGCAATTTCCTCTGGTGGCTGGCTGTACTCAGAACTGCATCTCATAACGTTTCATAAAATCCGTGCAGTGTGGGAAGAAGAGAAGCATAACAGTGCAAGAAAAAGCAAAGACATGGTGCTAGTTACCAGCAAGGGTGATAATTTGCAAAGGGTGTTCCTGGATGGGACCTTCCTGGGGTCCCAGCCCCTTGGGCACAGTGCTACAGGGGGAGAGAAATGCAGTCCTGTCACTCGGGGGCAGAATGTGGCTCATAAACTACAACCCTCCTCCTCAGAGAGCGGCTTTGAAACACGGACCGTGTTTACAGCTGAAGTGTGGCTGCATCACAGCAGAAGCTGGTTATTTTCACAGCATTCACAGCCTGAATGGATGCTGGAAACAAAACAGAGCTGGTGACTACGCCTCTTCCAAAGGCATTCAGGGCCCAGCTCCAAGTCCATAGAAGTTTTTGTAGACATGAAATAAACAGTTACACTTATGGCTCTCCCCCTCACTCAGCCTCTCCTTCTCACACATCTGTGTTTCAGTGCTGACCTCTGAATCCCTGGAAATACGCTGCACATCGCAGTATTGACAACCATTCCACTGCTCCCTCTGCCTTCCATCCACCTTCACGTCCCATCCCACCTCTGCCTGGCACCTGGCTTGCTTGGGCACACCAAGGTGAGAAACCCTGCAAGGCACTGAGCTCTAAATGACCCCATCCACTGCCTTCAAACGTAACCATTTGGAGCAGCCCACAGCGCCGCGCCAGCCGTCTTCGGCTGTGCTTGGGAACCAGAGCCCACAGAAGGGCTGGTGACACTGTGGTGCCAAGGAGCTTCTGGCTCATGGCAGACTGGTTTGCACAGCAAACCTAACCTGACAGCCACGGTGATGTGCAGAGCTCTCCTCCTGAGGCTGCACTGTCTGCATAGCAGTTAGTGAAGCCCTGGATTTCATGGCCTTCTGGAGCCAAGATGGTGCCATCTCCAGTTGCCTAGGCCAAACAGCTTCTGTGTGTCTGATGCTCGGTCTAGGATCGTGTTCCTGAAGCCTCATTACTGCTGTGATTTCTGTTTGCTTCTTCCTGTTCGGAGAGACACTAAGCAGGTCTGATATTAGACCTTATTATGGCTCTGAAGTAGGACAGTTGCTCTGCCTTCAGCACTGCTTTCATTGCTGGCCATTCTCTGCGGTACCACAGCACATCCAGGAAAACTGGCTAGCTCCTGTGTGGGTACAAACCTCTTTTCCCATGCCGTTTGCTTGGACCTGCTCACTGTCAGACAATCCAAGGACCAAACTAAAGCCTTGCTTGGACTGGATGAAGGAACTGGACTGCCAGTTGACCACCTCCATTGTACAAGTCCTTAAAATAAGTCCTGAATCACTAGCTACAGTGAAAGGTGAGGAAAAAGTGATGCCATCCTGGCACAAACAAAACACAGTTGGTAAGGCTTTCATCGCTGAAAAACCAAGAGCCACTGCGAGATCCACCAGTGTCCCTCTGGGGACAGGATGCTGTCTTTGATGGGTCCTCTGACCTACAGACACAGAGCAAAAGGCCCGGGGAAGGGATTGCCAGCCCAAACGTTACCCTCTGCCTACAGAAATGGCATCCAGGACATTCAGGCACAGAGCACTGCCCACCAGGGAGAGGAAGAGAGGGAGAGCCACAGATGGGGACATTAGTCGCATGGCTTCATGCGCTGCAGGGAAGTGCTCCGGTGCGGCGGTGAGGAGGGGATTGGAAACATGGAAAGGATAAAGAATAAAATCCTTGCAGCGTGCCACTCTTTCGGCTCCGTTCTTCTCCTCTCTTTTAAAATCATCTCTGCTGAGGGAAAGGCCATAAAATTTGGAAGCAGTGGAGTGCTTATTCTGTACTAAAAGGCAGGGAAATGTCTGATATCCCACAGTGGGAGTGCAGGTGGGGAAAATGCATTGGCTCCCACGAATTGGAAAATAAATGACCGCCTTGCAGTCACTGCAAAGCAAATGGCTGAAGGTGAGTTGGACGGGAGTGACAGGGACTGGGAACGCCGGGGTCTCACAGAGCCTGTGCTGGGTTCAGGAATGAACCGTGGCTTTAGCCTGCACATTTTCCACTCTTTGAATGTCTTTAAGATTTTCCACACCAGCATCCCTCCTACTTAAAGGTGGCAGGGCAGAGATTTTGTCCTGAGTGCCTTCCAACCACAAACAGAGAATGGGCATTGTCTTTTTAGCAGAAGGGTTAAACAGCCCTGACCGTGGGAGTATTCTCAGCACCAAGCAGGATTTCTTTAACACTGCTGGCTGAATGCCACTCGTGTATGATGATTTATAGGGCAGTGCCTCCCTGCTGGGAAGCCGTGCGGTGCTGGAACCCAGTAATTAGTTTAACGTTCAGAGCTTGACGCTGAATGGTGGGTGCTAATATCCACTCTACAATTAATCCAGCAGATTTATCAGTGCATCGTACGATGAAGGACTGAGTCTGTGGGTTGCAGTTGTGTCCCCAAAGGAAGCACCAGTGTTCCAATCAGAAAGAGCCTTGTTTCACTTTACAGCTCTGTTTTACCTGATGTTAAAAAGGACAAGGTGGACAGGATAAAATCTCCCAATAATCCTGCTAGATTTCAGCTCCCTGAGGCATCTTAGTTACCTCTTTTCTTCCCTGTAACCCATACTGGCTCTTGGGGTATCTGGCTAGGGATTTCCATCTGCTCTGCCCTGAAACAGCCACACCAGGGTCGGCGTGGTGCCCACAGGGGGTGTAATGAAATTATTTCTGGCATTGGTGGTGGGAGATCAGGGATCACAGATGCCAAATAATACTGGATTTTCCACTTGGCAGCAGAACTTTAAAATGAGACGAGGTGAAAAATCAGCTTGGATCAAATATTTTCCTTTGCATTCCACCATAGACCCAAAAACCTACAAAAATTTAATTTCAGATCCAGCCAAAACACCTTCCTTCAGCCCTCCAAACCACTCTGTTTTATTTTGAGTTGTTCAAGGCATAGCATATTATTATTTTAAATGTTAATCTGCAAACAAAACCCAAATCTGACTCCAAATGGACAAATTCATCAGAACAGATCACTCTGCCCTTTCAGGAATGAAAAATCCTCTTGAAATATTCTCTGAATTTTCAAAGAACTTCACCTTGGCCATGACTACCTGTGTATTTTGAATGTATTTAACAGACATTTTTGCTTTCTTTTAGGCTGTTTTTTTAGTACATTCACCATTCATCAAATAATCATGTCCAGCTCTAGCAATAAGCACAACAGGACCCTGCTTATCAGCAGCCCTACGTTCAGCGCTTATTTACAGTTTTAATTTGGATTCTCGCCACAACTTTCCGCTTTTCAATCTGTTACTCCTTCATCAAATGCCCTACAAGATGATCACTGCTGAGTGCGGGTGAGGGGTTACCCATATTTCACTTGAGCTTCAAATGAGCCAAATGAGGTTCGTCACGTCTGACATCTACGTACCCCAGGAAATTGTGCCAAATATGGCTTCTGAAATCCTGCAAGGCTGCAAACACTCGAGGGAATTGCTTCAAGCTTGAAGATCTTTGGATGCCTGCAGGGCCACAGCAATCAGAGCAAATCACAGCAAAGCAACCCCTTCCCTCTCAGACTCCAGAGAAGAGCAAGAGCATGCAGACATGGGCAACATGCAAACAGAGCGGTGGGAGTAATGCTGGAGAGATGGGCTCTTCCCTTCCAGAAGAAGCAAAATATTCTGAGGAGGATTTCTGGTTGGGATGCACGTATACAGGGCAAGAGGACAGGATGGCACTTTGCTGTCCTGGCAATGGGCTAAATATTAACTAAGCATGCAGCACGTATGGCAGCGAGGGCACTTTGGGGACTGAGCCACTGCTGCGAGCGTGGCTTCTATCATTTGTTTAAAGGAGTACTTTGGGAAGAGGGCCCCCAGGAAAATGGCAGTGCTTTACACAGCTTTCCCTATCAATCCCCAGTCTGTCACTGCCTTTGACTACACCATTTAATATTTTTTTTTGCTTTTTTTGGGCTTGAGATCCCAGTGGAAGTGCCCGTTGGCAGGGCACAGACAGGAGGAGGAGGAGGAGAAGGCTAGAAGAATCTTGGGGCGATCTGTAGTCATGTCCTGCTTGTCCCTGCCACATCACTGTGTGCAAGGCTTGGCTCTCTTGTCTGCCAGGATGAGGGCAAAACAGAGCAGCTCTGGGGTCCCAGGTGTGAGCATTTCCATTGCAGGGGGTCTGTGCTCTGGGCTACTGACAAGAACTTCCTTGTATTTTCAGAGAGGGTGGATAAATGGGACTCCAGAGACAGCATTAGATGGCAGGTTAGTCTGTAAAATGGCACATTAGCAGAGAAATATCTATATAATGGCTTAACAAGAATAGGCTGGGGGCCTGGAAGAGATCTTTGATGCTGCTGTGGTTATTTATTATTTATTCTGCTGGCATAAATACAGCATCAAAAAATGTCAAAAACAACAGGCCCATCACCTGTTGTAGCTAGATTAGTCCTACATCTCTAACTACAACACCAGGCAGTATTGACAAGAAACTCTGGGAGAACGGGAAGAGGAGCCACAGATCTCTAACCCTGGGTGGATGAGACAGATTTTTTGCTTACCAAAAGGGGTAAGAAAACGCGTGAGCATCCCACCAGCCTGGGCACCTGGGAGTCTCAGAAGTGATGGAGAAAGGAGAGAAACAGCAGAAGCCTTCTCTCGTGCATAGCCATGATCCACGTGGGGAACACTGGGTGGATCCCTAAAGCATTTTCTGCTCTTGCAGAGCTTAAGCACAGGAACATGGTGACAGTAGTCAAGAAGGGTAACACCTGCAGCATCTCGACCCCACAATTAAACCCCAGCGGCTGTGACCTGACGGTGCCCAGCTCACAGCATCCTGCTGCCATGTGGTTAGGCGGTTCCTCCTCTGCTACATGCCATCCCTGACTGTGCCAGCACGCAGCTGCAGCAGCTGGGAGCCTCTCACCATTGTAGATAGGAGGAGCGAGCTTAATTCCCTACGGATTTCTCAAAAGTAAACTTCTATTTTTCCACAATGCTTTTGGGAATATTTCAAGCACCAGAAGGGGATTAGGAACGGGGGAGTCCTCTTTGCACTCGCCCTGCGGCACAGAGGAGAATCGGCAGGAAAACCTCGGAGCAGAGACCTTCAGAGTTGCCTACGAGTCCGGGTTTGGCTCTGCCACCGTTCCCAGCCTCAGGAGCGCTCCCTGGAGCCGCGGTTCCTCCTGCAGGCATCGCGTGCTGCATCGCACCGACAGCCCCAGCGGAGCGAGCGGTGCCGGCGAGCCGCTCGCCTGCCCTTCTCCTCTCCGGCCGCTCTGTGCGCTGGCTACGAGCCTGCTGCAGCTTTGTGCCGTTCGTAAAAATAACCAGAAGCACTCAGGAGCAGACAGAGCAATCCCAGAGACTCCGAGCATCGAAGGGGCTTTGTTTCCAAGGCAACATCTTGTCTCCTAGCTGCAAAAGGCCACGAGAATGAAGGCAGCCTATGGAAAATGAATAGCTCAATGACAACAACAAAAAAATCTGCTGGGGAGCGTATCAGAGAGGGGGAGAGAGGGGTGTGCTGAAGGGGGCTAGGAAGGATCACGCCACGAGGGGACGGGGTGCGATTTATCTCCCAGGAGCGCGGTCCTGCCCCCATTGAAATGCATAGCACCGCTTCTTTCGCCTTAATGGGAGCACGGGAGCTTGCACAAATCGGCTATTCTTTTCTTTTCCCCCTTTTTTAAGCTGCGGTGTTTGAAGATTGGAGCTAGTTAAAAATAATCCATTGTCCGCGGCTGAGACTGCCCGGTCCCAGGGGCTTTGCGGCTATTGATGTTAACCGGGTCCCCGCTGCCTCCTGCCCCCGCCCCGCAGGGCAGCCCTCGGACCTTCCCGTCAAAAGAGGAACCTGCTTTCACCTCTTTTTAAGGCTTCCAGAGCTGTGCGGCACACCGCTCTTGAACAGCCGTGAGAATCCGAGCGATGCGGTGGCTGTGCTAAGGCTCTGCCTAACGGGGTTGAGCCTCTGCACGGACTTCCGAGCCAGCAGCCGGCACAGAGCACTGGGGGCTTCGGGCCCGGGGCGCCCAGCAACGACACTGGTGTCCCATAGCACCTTCCTGCACAAGGGGCCGCTGGCATGCCTGCGGCTGTGCTGCGGTGCTATTTCGTGTGCACATCGCCCTTACGTAAGTGGCTGCAGCAGCAAAATGCCCCCGGGATCGTTTATGGGATTTATGTCAGACTGGGAAGAGAGGCTCACCAGCGCGAGCAGTCTGCCTGCAGATGCCCTGCTCTTGCTTTTCCTTTCTCTCCAGTCTCCTGGGAATGCCCAAAAGCTTAGGACTGAGCCGTCAAATCTTTCTCTCTGCATCCTGGGAGGCAGCGTTGACGCCCCAGAGCGCACGGGGAGCGACTCAGGGTGGGCCATGCAACCCAGCAAGGAGCTTCCAGGCTGCAGGAAAGTGAGCAGGAGGAGGGAGCAAAGCTCCCACGTGAGCCAGAGGTTTGGGAAGGAAGAGCTGCAGGCTCAGCCCCACGTGGGAAATGCTCTCCTCGCACTTTTTTTGCACCCTCTGCTGTGGGCAGAGCATGAGTGGATGACTGCTATTCATTGTGACATGCTATGCAGAGCTCTATCTGAGCAAGTTTTGAGACTGAGGAGGTTTACTTCTCAATCTCTCTCCCTGGAATGTTTTTAAGTAACTCCTCTGGAATTGCCCCCGTGGAGAGCAAGCTTGGGCAAATAAACGAGAGCTCTTGGGGCTGGACCGGCAGGGACAAGACTTGATGTTCAAGAATCAAGAAGTCATCCCAACGAATAACCTGGAAAATATGTGTCAAATAGCAACATAATATGGCCAGGGCTACGATGGCTTCTTGCTATGGAGGCCTGCTATGATTCAGGAGGCACAGAGCTAAGGATGTCACAGCCTGGTGTCATCTTTGATATCAGATCTGTGGTTGACACCATTTGCATCAACATCAGCACAGCAATTTTACCCCTTCCCACTGTTCTTTCTTCTTATAAACACCAGTTGAGTGTATCATACTTAGTAATCTTCTGCCTTGAACTCCTCTGCAGCATTCCTGGCCCACATTACAACGTCTCAACTTTCATCACTATGTGCCTGATCTTCATTCCTATATTGAATGATTGTTACAGATCAGGCCTAATTTTTATCTGCCAATACTCCAGGATCACTCTTAAAGCTCACAGCCCACTTACAAATGGCACATATTTCATACTTGCACCATTTTCTGTACAGCCAGCTCTCAAAGTAGTTCATAATATTAATACAAGGGTTGGGATTTTCCAAAGCACTCAGTATTGACCTAACTTGATTCACACTGAGTTCAACTGTAGATTGCTATCAACGGGGAACAATGAAAGCTCCTAAAAATCCCATTGCTTGGGTGTAACAGAGAAAATAGACTTTTCAGGATGAATTTTGACTGGTTTGTTAAAAATTCTCATCTGGACTCAAAAAGGATCCACTTGGATCTCTCGTATTTGCACACACAGGCTTGCCATCAAATCTGAGTGACTCAGGGGTGGTCAGAGCTAAAATGCAGCCCTCCAGGTGACCAGCTTCCCGCTCAGTGTTTGCTGGCTGATTTCTCCCCTTGTTTAATTTCTTCGAACAGGTGACAAGACAGCTGTTCCCTGGACTTAACACAGTATAGGTGCTGAGCACCTGTTGCACAGCATGGAGCACACTGACCCCCTCCTGCTCCACAACTCTCCATGCTGCCCTGTGCTTTGGCTGCCTGAGTTCCCTTACTCCCTCTGTGCACACACAGCTGGGCTTCAGCCCTGCGCAGCGCATGCTTGGATCTCTACAGATGCAAGTTGTCAAGTTCTCAACCTCTCTTTTAGCTGATATCTTCAGGTCAAGCTGGAAATGCATTTCCAGCTGGTGTTTGCCTATCAGAATAAAGATCTCCACAGCTCCTCATCACTTCTGCTGAGCCACGATGCTTAGTAATGAGGCCTCTGATGGAGCAGTGGCATGTTCTTTTGTCCCTGCCAAACCCCTGCTCCTCCTATTCAGCCCAACAAGATGCAAAAAGCCAGGCGCTGCCAAGCACCCTTTCAGCTGCCAAAGGAGAAGCAGTAATCGAACAAGAAAGGCATTTGCTTGGTGCCAGGCTCCAGCCCCAGCCTGCTGCCCACCAGGTGTGATCCTGACTGGCTCCGGCTTTGTCCCTTCCCACCCAGGCACCAGGGCTGTGCTGCAGAGATGTGTGGGCTCATCCTCACCCTGCTGCCTGGGCTGGCATGCAGCAAGCACCCTGCATGCTGATCCACATCATGGCCTGCATCCGTCGGTGCTTTTAAAAAATCCCTTTCCATGATGCCAGCTTCCTATCTTTCCCAGCGCAATACTCCCCGCCATTATTTCCCACATTGGATAGAAAAGCCTCACGCTGTGCCTTTCACATCCCTTGGCAGCACGTTTGAAGTCTATTTCACCTCTGTTTTACACTCTGCTTAGTCAGAAAGGAGGGAGGCTCACTGCTGGTTGTCCATATGAGTATTTCAGGCACCGTATGGGTCATACTCCATAGCACTGCTGGGTTGGAGGCACTGCCCTACTTGGCACCCAGCTGGCGTAAGGCAGCATCACCGCATTTATTCTGCTGCTGCCTGACATTGATTTACACCCGATGAGGATGAGGTTTGTTTTCAGCTGCATCCCAGTCTGCTTGTCCTGAACATTCTTCCACCTCTTCATTTTTAGCACTGGCATTAAGTATTTAGAGCATAAAATGACTAATTTGCCTTTCTGCAGCCCCTATATTTTGAGGTCATTTGGGAATTGCTGAAGTTATTTGCCACCTACAGCCCAGTGACTTTATTAAAGAGATCTTCATGTTTTCACAGTGCTCTGTAGCCCAAATAACTTTGTGCAAGGCGTTTGTTTGCTATGGAGCCGTCATCACTGAAATGGCCGGAGCATGGCAGGGCTGAGCAGCGTGGATGCCACATCACGCAGTTAGGGCCAGAAGTGAGAAGGCCATGCTGCCAAATGAACAGCACCAAGTTATCTCTTTCAGCTGGACTTGCTCCAGTGCTTTTGGCTTTTCCAGAGCTCGCAGACACCACAAAGAATATTTAAAGAGGAAAAAAAAGTAATTTGTACACTTTGGACTTGGGCCAGGGCTCTGCTGTAAGTGTTTCTCTGCTCTTGCAAGGAAGTGCTGTGGGCTTTTCTGAGGTCATGGGCACTCAGCTGCTTGGTTCTGCATCTCTCATACCAAAGAAACAGCTCTGACCCCCAGCTCCCCACACTGCCAAGGCCCTGGGCTGTCATGCTGCCCCATGCTGACCTGTTCCCTAACTCTACACAGAAGCCTTTCCCTTCCTTCCCTTCCCTTCCCTTCCCTTCCCTTCCCTTCCCTTCCCTTCCCTTCCCTTCCCTTCCCTTCCCTTCCCTTCCCTTCCCTTCCCTTCCCTTCCCTTCCTTCCCTTCCCTTCCCTTCCCTTCCCTTCCCTTCCCTTCCCTTCTTCCTTCCTTCCCTTCCCTTCCCTTCCCTTCCCTTCCCTTCCCTTCCCTTCCCTTTCGCCTCTGGAGTAGCCACCAACTAGCTGCATCTGTAACTAATGCTGTGCTGAAGCCCCAGAGATGAGATTATCTCCTTCCCCTGCAGTCCCTGTTCTGCCGTGGCCTGCAGGAGGACACTTTGTGTCATCCCTACTTCTATGCATTGTCCAGATCTGGTCTTGCCTTCCCTCTTCCTCCCCTTCTTCCCTCTTTACTTCTGCGAGAAGCTGACAAAGCCCCTCAGACAGGAGGGCCTTATCAAACAACCAGCTGCAAAAAAACCTCAAGCAACCGAACCCAACAAACTGCCTCCCAGCAAACTGCCCGACCGCTGGCAGAGTCATGATTTAATAAACTCTCCCGTTTTCATGTTAGCTGTCCTCATCCCCCAAGCGGGGCAAGGAGCACTGCCAGGATTGTTCTGTCTGTAAATATTTCCCCACTGTGCGTGCAGACTGTTCATCCCTTTCTGCGTAGTGGATGAAGATGGCTGCTCTGCCAGCTCACCATGTAAATTTAATAGCATTCCAAAACCTCTGTCCTACATAAATGTGAACGTATTTCATCCGAGAGGAATCTGTTTGTGAAGGAGCGGTGCTGCTAAATCATTCAGAAGATTGTTGTTTCAAGAACTCACAGGCAGCAGTGCCTCGGCTACTGCAGCTCAGAAAAGTGGAGGGAGGTGGAGGAAAAAATGAGTGGGGATGATGGAAACCTCTCTAAATGAAGGAGCTGATGCGCCGAGATCAACAAGGTGCAAGCAGGGCAGTGCCAGCCGGCAGGTCTGCTCCCAGGAGGACACGCCAGCTGCAAGCAGCTTCACAAATTATTCACTGGCAATTGCTTTCTTGCTGCTGCCCTGACTTATTTACACTCTGAAAGATTTCTTTAGTGTGTTTATTTAAGAAAAATGAATCCAGAGGCTCTGGAAGGGGAGCAGAGCCTCACAAAGAACTTGGCCCCACCACGATCCCATTCGTTTCCCTTGTTAACCCCTGAATGGAAGATGAGCCAGGCAGCACAGCACGCTGAGTACTCATGCATTATGCATCGGCACGTCAGGAAATTCTGATTTGATGGAGGTTGGAGGTTAAGAGACATTTCTGTGCATTACTGTACTCCTCTGTGTCACACTGGAGGATGGAGAGACGCTGTGGAGGTGGAGGAAACTGGGGAATGAGAGCTCCTGCTCCCAGACACCATCTGCCACAGTGCAGATGAGTACAGCCATGTTTCCTGATGTATGCGTGCTCCCCTGACAGCGGCTCAAGCATCACATGCTAACATCCTCAGCAAATTCAAGCATTTCAACCTCTATTTTGCAAATTCTCTGCTGTCTCTAAGCAGTTCTGTGTCATCAGAACATGAAAGTACGAGAATCCTCATCTCAATGTTAAGTAATATAATTCTAGGAACTTCAGAGATATAATTCTAAGGACTTCAGAGAAGGCACAAGGTGCGAAAAGAGACTTGAACAGGAACTTCAACTTCTTACTAAGCTTGTAAAACAGCAGCTCACAGAGCTCTGTTTCTAAGCTGTTTTCAGTCATTTAATTCATGATGCAACTCAGTATATCTGCATGTCTGTCCTTTACTCTTTACTGAATCATCTGTTCTCCAAGCAAACGGTGAAAATGAATTTGCTTTTTTTACACCTGCAAATTGCAGAGGCAAATGAACTGCATGTGCAAGTGCTGTGTTTTTAGATGTCAGCCCAATCTTTCAGAGGGCATAATTAGGCAGATGCTTATCTGCCCCTGATGAGCCAGATTCACACTGCAGTGAACCAGTGCACTCTGTAAAGGTATCCACGGGATGCTTGTACCTCTCAGGCAGGAACCTTGTTTGCATTTTGGAGCCCCCTGACAATGGACACTGCTGTCTCAGTTTTGGAGCAATGCATCTGAGACTGTCAGCATGATGGACAGGTGCATTTGAGGCTCAATCCTACCCTCATCCAGGTTAGAGGAAATCAGCAGGGTCTCAGCCTGGGAAGCAAAGCTGTGTAGGTCAAATCGCATGGGTACATATCTATATGATTTATTAAGATTGGAAAAGACCCCTAAGATCCCCAAGTCCAATCCCAACCCATCCCCACCATGCCCTCTAACCATGTCCCTCAGTGCCACGTCTCCACAGCTCTTGAACACCTCTGGGGTCAGTGACTCCTCCACCTTCCTGGGCAGCCCATTCCAGTGCCTCACCACTCTTTCACTGCCTCCATGTCTTTTAATGAGGGGTCCAACCATGAACACAGCACTGAGGTGCAGCTTCACCAGAGGTGAGTACAGGGGGACAATCCCCTCCTGCTCCTGTTGGCTGCACTATTGCTGATAAAAGCCAGGATGCCGTTGGCCTTCCTGGACACCTGGGCACACTGCTGGCTCATGTTCAGCTTGCTGTCAGCATCCCCAGATCATTGTCCACCACAAAGCTTTCCACTCTGCCCTGATGCAGACGCAATGCATGGGGTTGTTGTGACCACAGTGTAGCGCCTGGTCTTGTTGGACTTCATCCCTTTGGCCTCAGCCTACTGATCCAGCCTGTCCAAATCCTTCTGCAGGGCCTTCCTACCCTCAGGTAGAACAACATTTCCTCCCAACTTGGCTTTATCTGCAAACTTATCAATGCTACACTCAAATCCCTCTCCAAATCATCAATAAAGAAATTAAACTGGACTGTTCCCAACCCTGATTTGTGGGGAACACTACTCGAGAAATGCGTAGTGGTGAAAAGCTGTCTGGTCTGCAAACGTTCTCCAGGTTTATAAATATCTGAGGTGTGGCGGCCATAGCGGTGAGGCCAGTCTCTTTTCAGTGGTACGAGGAGACAGGAGGAGGGGAAACGGACATCAGCTGCAGCATAGGAAGTTTCGCACGAATGTGCGTAAGAACTTCTTCACGGTGAGGGTGACGGAGCACTGGAACAGGCTGCCCAGGGAGGTTGTGGAGTCTCCTTCTCTGGAGATATTCAAGTCTCGCCTGGACGCCTACCTGTGCGACCTGGTGTAGGGAACCTGCTTTGGCAGGGGGTTGGTCTCGATGATCTCTAGAGGTCCCTTCCAACCCCTACAATTCTGTGATTCTGTGGTTCTGTGCTGACCACAGAGGACAGCACCATGCAGTTTTATACACGGTCACGTCTGATGCAAGAAGCACTGGGTGCTTTGCCTGCACAGCTCTCATGTTCCTGAGGAATGGCAATGCCACATCACTTTGCTTTTGGTCAAGCTCCAGAGAAGTGGTGCTTTTCTTGCTGCTCTGCTCTTGTGATGCTGCTCAGCCCTTTTTTACACCAAAGGGTCACGTCCTGTCTTGTTTCCACTTAAGTTCAGCTTCATGTATAATTAATGTGAATGCTTGCTCCCAATGCAAGCTGCTGCTCTCAGAGAGGCACCTTTGACCCTACCTGGCCTTTGCAAAGCAGTATGTGCTCACTCTTGTGAGGAATAAAATATGTCTTCCACTGCTCAGCATGCAGAGTTTTGACTTCTGGCAACAGGCTTTCAAATTCAGATATTTCTCACACGTTACATTGTGGTAAAGCTCTTAAAAACCCAATTTAATTTTGGTCTCATTGCTCATCAGCCCAGTGGGAATTCTGACTTAATCAAACTTTAATGTTTTCCTTGTAAATTTCAGAAAAATCAGTAATTGGTCTGGTCATTGAATTTTCAGATCGTGTATCAAAGGAATAATGTCATGCACGGGATGAGCAGCAGCATGCTCCTGGACGCCCAAACATCTGAAATGGAAAATTCTGCAGAATTTAGATAAAGATTTGAGCGTATACCGCGGTAGAGCTAAGAATAGAATGCATTATTTATATTGTCAAAGGAAGCGGCTGAAAACACAGAGATCTTCAGAGAGTAAAGATGCTCAGACAGTTGTGTGCAGGCATTGCGTTTGTGGAGCTGAAGTGGAAAGCTACTGACATCCCAGGGCCAGCGCTGCGGTCCCAGCAGACCAGGCTGCATCCCATGCAGAAGAGACACGTTGGGCTTCTCCCTGATGGAAGACATGCTCAGGGCATCTCCCAGCCCCTAGGAAGACGGGAGGGGTGAGCTGGGGCTGCAGAGATGGTTCAGGCTCCAGCAGATTCATCTCCACCATGCTGAGGTCCCACTGTGCACTGCTTGTCCCATGTCTCTGACAGAGGGCTTCACTTCACAGATTCCTCAGTGTTTTCCCACTGAGCTCTTCTCCAGATCTTGTCATCCTCAGAAGCTGACTGCCAGTGAGTGGGAAAAATTCAAAACACTCTTTTAATTAAAAATATAATAGAGGCCTTACAGCCATGATGTGTCTGCTTCTCTCTGCAGTTCACATCCTTTAAGAACTCTGCCCCTCTCTCATAGGGTTATGGCAGCAACACTCAGTTTCTCCTGTGCTTCAGATGACTTCAGACTCACAAACCTTTCCAGATGCACAATAAATGCCTGGTTTTGGTCTTTGCTCAATTTTTCTCTTTTCTCTCAAGTGTGTTTCTTGTCTCTCCACTGATGTTTTCTACCTTCCTTTCTTGCCTCTCCAGTCCAAGTTGAGCATCTCCAATCTTAAAGAGTATTGAGATAGAGAGGGTCCTGCTTCCTCTCTCAGAGGAGTGAGATGCACTGAGACTGCATCACATGCAGAGGAGGGGGACAGGGGCTGCTTCCACCCTGCTGCTGCTGCTGCCCAGCCCCTCCAAGGATGCAGCCAGCACTTGCAGAGGTGAGAGCTCAGCCCTCCCATGTATTTAGGTGCAGAGGCAGAGATGATGTTCATGTTAATTCAGGCTTCTTTTTCTTTTTTTTTTTTTCTATTGACAGCATTCAACTTTGCCAGCCCTGTGTCCATCCAGATGCTTGTGTTTCTCCTCCATGGCTTGACAAGCAGAAGTCACAGCAGTTTTTGCAAAACAAATGTATCAACAGATTTTGGCAGGTGGTTCTCTCCACGTCTCATTTAGACAGTATCAAATTTTGTCACTTAAGTGGTATCAAATGTTTTCATTAAGGTAATGACAAAATATTCTTCTTTAATTTCTTCCTTTCATTTTAATTCTCCTCTCACATCCACTCATCAGCTAGCATTGCTACTTGCCGTGCAGCAAAAAAGAAGGCACTCAAAGTGTTCTGCTCAGCTTTTTCACTGTCAAGAATTCCAGCAGATTCAATTCTCTGTAAATTGTGGGATTTTGAGAAAGCTGCATTTTTAGAAAGGAAATTACTTCCAGGGAAATAAGTAAAATTGGATACAATGCACGTGCTGGCATTAGCTTAGCTCCATCCACTCAGGGGAAGGGGAGTTGCTTTTAAATTCATTCGAGTGTGAAAAAAAAATGGCTCTGATTTTTCTTAATGATGAAAACTTCCAAAAACATTATTTTCCTGCCTATCATTCAAAGCAAGTTGATGTCAAACTGCAACAAGAGGGAAAGTTTATCACTGAACAGTGACAGAAGAACACAAAGCAGCTCCTGCAGCTGCAGTGCCCCTTGCTATGGCTGGGCTTGGTGCTGCCCTCAGCACGATTGCTCAATAAAGTTGAAGGTTAGTTATACTGGAATGTGTTCGTCTTCAGATCCATAAATGGCCTTGTTCTCCATAGCTTTCTGTTTATTAATAGCTCATTCTGCTAAGACAAACAGAAATTATGTGGTAATTGATCCACGAGGCAGCTTTAGCTCGACAGCATATGTTTGCGTTGCAAGAGAAAAGGACTCACCTTGACACTTTCCCATCTACAGCATTTCAAACATGGGACAGGCAAAACAAAAGGGCTCTCTATGGTTTAGCAGCCCCCTGCTTCCCCGAAGGGCTGAGATGCAGGGCCAGGAGGGCTCGAGGGATGCTCAGGTGCCCCACATCCTGTTGACACTGGGCTTGTGGGGAGCAAAGGGGGGGTTGTGTGTGTCTGAGCAGCACCAAGCTTGGCAGCTCCTTTCAGTGAAAAGTGTGACAGCCTTTCCTCATACATCCCCACAGAGAATGATAACGATGACCTCTCCTAAATCACTGGGCAGCAAAACCCTGGGGAATACCAGGGTGTGCATCGCCATGGGGCACAGCTGGCCCAAGGAGCAAAGGCTGCTTGAGAACCATAGAATCCTAGAATGGCCTGGGTTGAAAAGGACCACAGTGCTCATCCAGTTCCAACCCCCTGCTATGTGCAGGTTACCAACCAGCAGCCCAGGCTGCCCAGAGCCACATCCAGCCTGGCCCTGAATGCCTGCAGGGATGGGGCATCCACAGCCTCCTTGGCAACCTGTTCCAGAGAAATTACATGCACCAACCCCCAACTTGCTTTCCAGCACCCTTTCAGCTTACGAGAAGGAACAGAACACTTCTGCAGTGGAAAAAGCAGATGACCAATGGTTGGCAGAACAAACCGCTGTCTCCTGTACCAGCTTTGACCAGGCAGCAGAAGCAAGGCAGCCAGAGAGAGTGAGATTTGGGAATGTGGTCTGTGAGCATCATACAGGCTGGGAAGTAGCCCTGAGCTCACAGAACAGCTGCAGCTGGTCCCTGCTGAAAGATGCTGTGAAATATCCATGCCCAGCCTTACCAGGGAGCTCTTCAAGCAATTGCACAGCCAGCACTGCTCATCTGCTCATCACCCCCTGCACTGATGTTAGAGATGCTGCTGATCAGAAGAGCTTTTGCTCTGAGGGCCTGGGGGTGCTGGATGCTGCAGAGCTGAGCAGATGTAGGGGAACTCAGGTTACACCTCCCTCTCTGTTAGCTCACACAGTTTGTGTGCTCAAGAGAACAAGCCCTGATAAAATGCTGCAGTTAGGGCTTCTGTTAGAAAATCCACACTCCACTTTAAGAGGCTTCTGACAAGCAGTAAGTGCAGATGAGCAGAATGCAGCAAGGCTCTGAAGCTCCTGAGAGCAGCTATTTTCTTTAAGATGGAGCTGCTGATATGCAACCAAGTTAAAAGTTGGAGGGATTGGACAATCTTCTCTCTTTACCTTCAATACCATCTTTCTCTTTTGACCCTCCTGGACTCTATCTGCATGCAACACACATATTCAAAATATTCATCTATTTAGATCTGGAAAGGAAAAATGCCCATTCCACAAGGACTGCTCTCCTCTAGCCAGATGTTTGCCTGGAGGCAGTCAACACCTGCTAGCCTCAAAGCCAGCTCCAACTGCTCCCCCTCACACATCAATGATGGGGAACTGAACAGCAGACAGACCTCCCCTCAGGGGAAAACCTGTATTTGTTTTCTGGGAAGCAGAAGACGGTTTATACATGTGAGTGGCTACTAATATTTTCTACTTGTTGATGGCCACAGGAATAGCACCCAGCAGAACTCATAGGCTGGGGCCTCACCCTACAGCATCACAGAATCATAGCATATCCCAAATTGGAAGGGACCCATAAGGATCAACAAGTCCAACTCCTGCCTCCACACAGCACCACCCCAAAATCACACCATCAGCATCAGCAAAAACCAGCACTGCAGCCATCAGCTGTGCTGTGCTTTGTGCCCTTTCTCAAAGCAGAGGAGGAGAAGGTGATCTTGAGACTACTAAACTAATTTTAAGTCTTAGACACTTCTCTTTGAGAAAGAAATAAATTTGTACCACCTTCACAACAAAGGCTTTTGCTGGCTGTGTCTCCACTGCCTGGGAGTTGCAGCAACGTAGGAGGTACTTCTGATGTTAGGGCTGCCGTAACTGAGAGCAGGCATAAGCTCAGACAGGCAGAAGAGGGAAACCCAGGAAGTGTGAAATCTAAGCCCTAGTAGTTATTTATTTATTCGTTTGGGTACTTAAAGAGGAGGAAAATGGCAAACTATTCTGGAAGCTGGGCCCTTGGGAATTCATATTATAGAATCATCAAGGCTGGAAAAGACCTCAAGGATCATCTAGTCCAAGCATTCAACTCCTTCAAATTTGACTTTGAACACCTTTTATTTCTCTTTACAGCTTGTTTTAACTCTCTTTTTTTTTCCTCTCTCTTCTGGGCTGCATTAGAAAAGGGGTGGCCAGCAGGGAGAGGGAGGTGATCGTCCCCCTCTGCTCAGCTCTTGTGAGGCCCCATCTGCAGCACTGCGTCCAGGCGTGCGGCCTCCAGCACAGGAAGGACGTGGAGCTCTGGGAGCGGGTCCAGAGGAGGCACTGAGATGGTCAGAGGGCTGGAGCAGCTCTGCTGTGAGGAAAGGCTGAGGGAACTGGGCTTGTTTAGCCTGGAGAAGAGAAGGCTGCGGGGAGACCTCATTGTGGCCTTCAGTGCTTGGAGGGAGCACATAAACAGGAGGGGGAAAGGCTGTTCGTGAGGGTGGATGGTGACAGGACAAGGGGAATAGTTTTAAACTGAGACAGGGGAGGTTTGGGTTGGATATTAGGAGGAAGTTGAGGAGTGGTGGTGGCACTGGAACAGGCTGCCCAAGGAGACTGTGGATGCCCCATCCCTGGAGGCATTCAAGGCCAGGCTGGATGTGGTGGTTTTGAAGTTCCCTTATCAGGATTTGCTGAACTGCAAAAGATTATATCTCTTCAAGTTACAATATGCTGCTCTCCTAAAGCCTGTCTTTCAGCAAGGGGAGGCTCGAAGGCTTGGGACTGAGCCACTGGAAGCTAGGACTTATTCTCAACACTGAGAAAGCTCATAGCCCCAAGCTAACCTGAACTCTGCAACTCAGTGTGTGTAAGCACTATATAAAATTCCACTTTGAGGCCGACTTCAGAAACAGAAGAATCCAACATCGTGAGGAATGACTTGGAAGAGGAGCACAAAGAAGTAGAGTTATGGCTAAAAGACATACAGTGTCTCTACAGGGGGAGAATCTTACCCCGCTCAAAGCAGGGGAGTTGGAACTAGATGATCTTTGAGCTCCTTTTCAGCCCAGGCCATGCTATGATTCTATGCTGTAGCAATTGAATGTGCAAATGTTGCAAATTCTTTGGAGGACCTGATATTGAGAGCTGGACCTGCCAGTTCTTTGTCCGGATGCTCAGAGACTTCAGCATCCAATGTCAGGCAGATGAGCATGAAAATGATAGCAGTGACCCTGCAGACCACAAGTGTGGAGTACTCCATGTTGACCACTCACACGGATAGAAAACCCCATGGTTTTGGTCTTCCAATCACGTTCTGGGAATCATAGAATCATAGCATGTCTTGGCTTGGAAGAAACCTCAGGGATCATCAAGCTCCAACCCCCCTGCCACAGGCAGGGCCACCAACCTCCACATCTAATACTTTTAATAGTTCCCAAGCTATGATAGCTGAGGCAAAAATGGAAGGGAAAACATTAAGAGCCATGGAGGACAAAAGACAGAGGGATGTATCCAAGAACACAGCAAACCAGAGCTGAGCACTGTCTCACTTTTGAATCCTCTCCATTATAAGGAAGATATTCTGTTGGAGCTTTTTTCTCCCTGCCAGCTTGGCACAAAACCAAATTAAAAGTAGAGGATGTTTTTTGCAGTGCAGCTCTTTCTCCCAAACCCATCCCATAGGGTATTATAGGTATCAGCCATGGATACCTAATATAATCAAGAGATTAAGCACTAGAATGAAACTTGAAGCAAATACTAGGCAACCAAAGAGTATGTGGATGGGAATGGCCACTGAATGCTGGGCAGCATGACATGGCTGACTTCATTGTGAAGGAAAAGGCTGAGAAACCTGGAAGAGAAATATAAGATGGGAAGGGAAAAGACAAGCAAATAAATTTGCTGCCTGCTTACGCACATGCATGCCATTAGGTGAAAGATTGTCCCCCTCTGTGTGGTCATGGCACAGGCTGTCACCTCACATTAGGTCACTTTACTGAGCACACAGAACCTCTCGTGGTACTTTTTCACACCACACTTATTTTTCCTATCATTTTTTGCTACAGCAGTTGCTTCCGCCATGAGCTAAAACTGATGCTTATGATTACGCTTGCAAATGTCGAAGTTCTCCAAGAATCACAACAGAGCCACGTTTACCTGACAAGTACGCTATTTAAAAACCTTCTGGAGGCAAAAAAAAAACCAACAACGTGGTTAGGCAAAAATGAATGCAAATAGCTGTTTGCTTGGCGTCATTATCACAAATAAAAAAACATTTGGGGACTTCTTTTATGTGCTGAATATTTCATTCAGTCCTGCAGTGCAGTGACTCCCAAAACCTTTAGTGATCTGAGCTCTGCTTTTGAGGCACTAATTTGCTGTTGCCATGACACTGTTAATGTCTGAATTGCTTTTTTTAACCACTCTTTTCCTTTTTTTTTCCAATCCCTTACAGAAGCATTCTGAAATTGTGAGCACGAGCTGATTTTGTGGGTCCTCACAAACAACAGAACAGCGTTGGTTTTTACCAGCTAGAAAGATGACACAGTCCGGATGGATGGATGATTGCAGTCCTCTCAAATGACAGATTTTTAACCAGAGAAACGACAGTGAACACACCTGACCTGGACAAAACAGTTTGGGCTTTGGGTGTGGGGGATGAGAGGCAGGGAGCTATTTCATCTGCTGGTATTTTAGCAGTGACATTCTGAAAAACCATCACTAAACACCAGCCCAGGTGATTTGCAACCCAGTGGGCAAAGATTCCTCTATCTCTGGGCTTTCTCAAGCCAAAGATACGCTTCCCATTCAGCAGAAAGGAGAATGGGTCCATAGGCCTTTGGGGCCATTCAGAGTGCAAAATACCACTTAGAACTTAATAACCCATTATGGCTTTGAGTATTTCCTTGCTTCGGTCTCCGTTTTTATAGGGGTATCTGAAAATAAACAGTGTTCTTGGATGGCACCACCAATGACATCTGAGCATTTCCAGGAACACGCACTGTGAAAATGCCTGCCCACCTCTGAAAGGAGCAGAGATCGCCATTTCAGATAACAAACGCCTTTGATTTTCTCTCTGTGCCAAGGAACACTGATATTGTCTACGTCTCCTGGGCATTCTTCAGTGTTCCTCATTAGGATGTTATGAAACGTTGCTCTATTTGTTCTGTTGTAAAGCAGTAAAACAAGCTTTGGGGCTGCCTCCAGCCAGCCTGGGATGTGCGAGCGGGCAGCATGCAAGGTGGGCACACAGCACTGCCCCAAAGCTTTTTTTATCCACATTGGAGCTCTGAATCCAGACAGTGGGCTGGGAGCAGCTCCCTGCAAGTACCAGGGGGCTGTGCAGTCCCACTGTGTTGCTTTTCCCAAGACAAATGCCAAGGAAAGTTGGCAGTTTTGTTTTTAATAAACAGTGTTCAAAACACCTAACAGTGCCAGGCTTAAAACATGACAAAACTTTCTACAGCTAATTTTGCCAGGGCAACTTGATAGTGTTTGCAGGTATTAGGCTTTTAATGAGTCAAACTGGACATATGTGATCTGCACAAACAAGGTGAGCAGCTGTACACACAAACTCCATTGCAACACAACTGCATCATCCCACACCTCCTCTGACACTGCACACACATGCACTGGGTGATGCTCAGCCCTGCCTCTGCTCATCTGGTGGGCATTTGCCCTCAGGATCATTCTCTCTACAAAGAATAATCACAAGTTCAAGTGGTGAAGACCCATTTCCATTTTTAGAGATCTGAATGTCAGCCACAAACTTGGATGCAGATTGCTATGGAGATCTACCAAATATGGGCTCTTGAAAATTCAGGCCTTTTGGATAGGCCTGAAGTGACCGGGATTGCAAAGCCCCTCCTAGCCTGGCAATCACATTCCAAGTTGCCACGCTTTGGGCTAAGTGACCTTTGGCTTTGGACAGAGCTCTGATGGTGTCTTTTAATGCTAGGTTTCCAAATGCCTTGTTGGGAAGCTTCCACATGAACCTACATCAGCTTCAAGGACAAATGAAAGCTGCACATAATTGCTGGCTTCAAACCCTCAAAGAGTTCTCCCTACGTGATAGAGGTAATGCAAAACGTTAAGATCCTCCAATGGAGCAAATTAGAGTGGGGAGAAATAGGACTGTAGTTACACCATCTAATTAGAAAGCACTGTGAATTATACACTTCTTTTGGTTATAAATAGGACAGCTGGATAGACGAACGGAAGGATTCCTCTTGAAATTCAATGATGCAAAAGAGATAGATCAACAGAAATTCAGAGTCCATCTGCCCCTTCTGTCCATCTGTCCATCCACGCCTTCTGTATTCACCAGGTGTGAGACAAGTGGACTTGTTGGGGTTTCCTTCCTAGCAGCTCACTTTAGGGCATGCAAAGGAAGCATTACTGCAGACAAACAGCCTTGGGCAGCACACGCTGAATGAGGAACTTTGACTTCTGCTCGTGCTTCAGAGGAAGCACTGGGAATGGGTGGTGAGCCCAGGTGTGCTGCCCTGTGGGCTCTGTGCAGCGGCACTGCAGCTCAGTGGTGAGGATGTCCCTGTGAGCCATGGGCTGCTCCCTGCCGCACCATGCCCTATCTGTGGAACCACCATCAGCAATAAGTCCCTTTTGGGCCGGACAGCTTTAGCCCTGCTTATTTCAGCCTATGAACTTGCAGATGAAAGCAACAGCTATTCCCAGAGCTAGAAGGGTACAGGCAGACCTAACCTTTAGAACAACCTTTTGCAGTTGCGGAGATGCTACTTTTATCATGCTATTACTTGATATTTCATTTAGCATTCAGCCAGAAGTTGGTGTCCCTTTCTTTCCTGGTTCAAACCCAGCTCTGCTGAGACAGACCCACAGCAGGGCTGTGAGCTTACTTCCCAACCCCAAACACCACAGTTTCCTACAGAAAAGGGGCTGATGGTGGTGTGCCTGGTTGTACAGCAGATTTGCAAGGGCTGTTGGGGAGCACATCTGCCTGCAGCTGGAATTTAAGCAAAGCAAGCACTCTGAGCTGAGCTCTGCCCTGGGCTCAGTTCTCTTCCTTAAGGGTCACTGAAGGCTCACTGGTGCTGGAACAAATCCCTGAGGGTATCTTGGAGGATTTCAAGGCAATGACAGTGCACAGTGACAGGCTGCCCCTCCCCACCAGCCCTGTTTATTTGCTGCCTGCTTGTCCAATACAAAGTTGATGGTGAAGGAGAAAAGGGGCATGGTGCCACAGCCTGTCCACCGCTTTCAGACCTTTGTGCCCTTGGATGGGCTGGGATAAATGCAGCTGCAATGCGTGCTGACAGCAGCATGGCCCCAGGGCCGGGGGCTCATCTGCACAGAACTTGGGACACTGCAGCTGAGCAGCTTGAGCAGGGAGCTGTGCCTACATGGACTGCTGCTGGCCAGGATGCTCAGGTACCAGAGCCAGACTGGTGCACCATAACTGTGCTAATGAGAAGAGGGGAGCGAGGAAAAGGGGTCTGTCCAAGGGAGGGGTGACTCAGTGTGGCAAAATGCCTGTGCCTTCAGCAACCCACAGCTGCAAAATGAGCGGAGGTGTAGTCTGGGCCTGGCATCTCTTGTTTCTGAAACCTCGTGGCCCAGAGCCCATCTCAGCTTTTGGCCTGAATGCTGAAGTGCTCGGGCTGTGAGACAGGCTGTGAGCAGCCAGCACACAGCTCGGGGCTGCGGGCTGGGAGTGTCCTGTGAGCACACTTTCTGCCTCGATAGCTAGCAAGGAATACAAGATCCTCCTCCCTTGACCCACAGTGACCCAAAGAACTGAGCCACGGAGCTCTGCAGAACCCAGCATGCTGCCGTGAGCCATCCTGCAGCCTTCCCCGAGGTTTTGTTCTTGGAGTGGCAGCAGAGGAAACGAGGATTTCTGCCCATTCACTCATCACAAGACCAGACTGCACTTGGCTTGCGACCCATTGTCATGGTGAATGTGGTCTTTTGAGTACAGCTTCTGCCTGTGGAGCACGCAAAATGAAGCAGCCTGCAGTTGTGTCACTGCAGCACCCTTGGACAGCAGACTGCAGTTCCCTGGTAAAGATGCTCACTGGTAGGAGCCAGCAAGGAAGCCACCCAAAAAAACAAGGGAGAGATGCAGAGCTGGGACCTGCTGATAAACCTGTGTGTCCTGGGAAGGTCATCTCTAAAATCTAAGAGATTCAAGCAAGGGCAGCAGCCACCAGAAGAGGAACACTGTAGCTGCTATTCAACTATACGCTGAAGATGAGACCAGAGCACAGAACACGTTAATCCAGCAGTGCCAATGGAGAATTTGCTGTATGAATAGTGATTACTGAAACTGAAATTCAGAGAGGAAAACCTAGCCTAAAATTCCCCTGTTTCTGGCATCCACAAAAATGTCAGGCTGCGCCTCCAGGCAGGTTGTGTTGCCAAAACCTGCGCTGCCTAAAAGAAAAAAAGTACACAGATGTGATAAAAGGAAGAAGGGAGGAATGGAGATGAAACCTGGTTGTCTCTTGGAAGAGAACAATTCATAACTTCACAGAATGATATCAAACTTGCTGGACTACAGGGATCTCTTCCTGCTAAGAAGTATGTTCCATTGGTGCCTGGAATATTGTCTACTGGCTCTAAAAGTTCTCATTACTTCAAATAAAAACTCAATAAAACTGGCAAGCGGAGCATTCTCCTGGACTCAGAAGATACTCCCTGCTTCCCATTGCTGTCTGGCTGTAAGACTTGGATGACCACGAGACTGGGCTCTGCTGGGGCAGCCTAACCCAATAGGGATGGAGAAGAGAAGGTTCAGAGGAGACCTTACCACTCTCTACAGCTCCCAGAAGGGAAGTTGTAGAGAGGTGAGGGTTAGCCTCAGCTCCCAGGTAACAGAGAAAGGGTGAGAGGTAATGGCTCAAGTTGCACCAGGGGAGGTTCGGGTTGGATAACGGGAAAAATTCTTCTCCAAAAGAGTAGTGGGGCAGTGGCACAGCTGCCCAGGGAGGTGGGGGTGTCCCGTCCCTAGGGGTGTTCCAGGACTGTGGGGATGTGGCAACGATGGATGCAGTCAGTGGGCATGGTGGGGGTGGGCTGGGGTCAGATTTGGGGGCCTTAGAGGTCTTTTCCAACCTTAATGATTCAATGTTCTATGATTCCTACCACCACGAGGAATGTCGAGTGCAGCAGGAAGGAGGAAACCTGCCCAAAGCTGGCAGGCATGGCTTTTCCTGGACATAGGCGGTGCCAGCATCACCCCTGGTGGCAGGGCTGGGGTGGGATGGGGACCCTGTCACAAAGGGGCGGGGAGTCCTCAGCTATTACCCATGCACACAACACTGATTAACAGCCCAACACAACCTGTGTGGAGGTCATTAACTTCTCAGGCATAGTGTGACTCTGGGAGCTCGGCATGAGCTCAGAAGGGGATGGATGAGCATGGTGCCCAGGAGGACTGCAGGAGGCACCAGTGCTGCCCCACTCCTGCTGCAGGCTCTCCTCTCTCCTTCCCTCCCAGCCCTGTGCTGCTGGGAAGCCGCAGGCTGCTCCAGAGCAGAACCCACACTGTCCCTTGCTGCAGTCCTGAGTAAACACCCAATGGCAGAGCCAAAGGAGTGATGCTTTCTCAAGACATTTGTTTGATGCTTTTTCCCTAGTTACACACCAGAGATCTGTTAAAGGCCAGGGATGCCCTGTATAAATGTTTTTGTTTTACATCTGGAGACATTCAAATAATAGGAACATCATGGAAGGCATTCGGAAAACAAATATTTCAAATGGTACTCTAAAAGCGGTGAGTAAGCAGTGTGACTCAGCAGCGCTTTCCAATGCTTCCCCAAAGAGATGGAAATAAATCCACTTAATAACTGACATATATTGGAAATGTGCTGAGTCGTTTGTCGCTATCTGCAGCCCTGCTGGGAGAAATGACTTGCAGACGTACCTGCGCAGAGCACCCGCACCACATGCAGCTGAATTCAGGTTTCAGAAAGACTTGGGGGGGGACTTTCTGGGAGCAGTTCAGTGAGTGCTTTGCCACCCGCAGAGCTGGGAACAAGCAAGCATCTTCAGAGCTTCTGCTGCACTGTGTGTTTAACCTCAGCCCATGGAGCCCCTGGGCAGGTGGCGGGGCCGTGCTCACCCCCTGGAGCTCTGCTCCTGCTGTGCTTCTCTGACAGAGCTCTCTCAATGACTCAGTTTTGTGCTGTCCCGTCAGGGCCTTTGCAGGAGCTCCCACAGAAGTCACCTTCCAGCAGCACCATGTGGCACAGAAGCAGCACCACACTGTAATTAACGCAGCACTGGTGTCGCAGCCATGGCCTCTCGCACCCTCCTGCTTCCCTGTCCCATTGGTAGCACTAGCTGCAACTGCATTTGAATAACAAATTGCACAACAGCAGCCCTTCTTCCAAAGGAAGAGGTAGTGTGTTGTTGTTTTTTTCTCCTTTTCAAACTAAAAATACTCCCTGCATCATCCAAAAAGCAGAATCAAATGCAGAGGCCTCTTGGTGAAAAGAAAGAGCCTGCAAGCCAGGAACAGGACAGACAAACCTCCCTGCAGCACAGGTTCTACATTTTCACAGTGCACAGTGCTGGAGATGTGGGGATCACAGAAACACAGAATTGTTAAGACTGGAAAATGCCTCTAAGATCACCTAACCCAATCCCACCCCACCTCACCACGTCCCTCAGTGCCACATCTCCACAGCTGTTGAACACCTTCAGGGATGGTGAATCCCCCAGCTTCCTTGGCAGCTGTACCACTGCGTCACTCATCTGGAGAAGAAATATTTCCTAATATCCAACCTGAACCTCCCCTGGTGCGACTTGAGGCATTATCTCTTGTCCTACCACATCCATTGGACAGTTGGTGTTCTTTGTCACCCTGAAACCCAGCCTAAAATAGCAACTGAAAGCAGAAAGACGAGAAAGAAACCCAGCACTGAAGATGAGTGAGCACCTGAAGATAGTGCTGGCCACCAGAAAACATCAAACAAGGAGCCCAGAGTATCTGAGTGTATCCTAGTGGCAATATCCATAACTTGCAAACCTATTTGGGTATTTCCTATTTTCACTCCCCACTTTTCCCTATTTTCCCACATTTTAACTCCTCTGAGACTGGGTGGCCCTGCAGGAGAGGTCCCCCAGCCTCTCTGAATGCGCAGACAGGAGTGGAACAGCATTCTATATCTGAACCTGATCTGATCAGAGATCCTTGTCCTGACATCTGTGCCCACTGCTTTGTCCCTCCAATATTTCACTGTGTCTCTCTGGGACAACTCAGGCACCATCCTCTTAAAAACCCTCCTTATGTGGTGAAAGATGTGAGTAGATTCAATATAAATTTTGACACTGGAGCTAAATGACTGTGGTCTTCCTATCATCATTACCCTGAGACATCACTTACCCTCTTTTTCTTCAAAAGAAAATTAAAAGACTGAAGTTAATTAATGGCATCTACTCTAGTCTCTGGTATCACTGTGTGGGCTGTAAGGCTGATCTCAGAACTGGCAGAAGTGTCAGCAACGTTCTGTGCCTGACTGGTGCCAAGCATTCACCAACAAGGCAGATGCGAATGGCATTTTGAGGTGTGATTGCACCAGTCCTCCTCATCTGGCTCACTTTGGATGCTGAAGGGTATCCAAATACTTCTTTTTTTTCCTCAAGAAATGCGTTATTTAGGCCCTGCTTTCTGAGTGTACAGCGTTTGGCAGAAGGGCTGACCATCCATCACCCCCTGCTGCTGCCGCTCACTACCACTGTATGAGCCCACAGCTTCACAGAGACTCCAAAAAGCAGCTCGAGTGCTCACTTCTGAGTGAGGGTGAACACTGCAATGCCAACACAACAGCTCTCATCCCAAAGTAGGACCAGTGTGTGAAACATCAGCACAGAGTGCTTGGCAAGGTGGCACGGCCCCAGCTCAGCACCCACCCTCCCCTGCATCCTTTCAGCTCTATTGCAAAAGGGCTTTTTTATAGGAATTTCAACCAAAAACGCATTCGCTAGGCCACCCTGGGGAGTAAAGGGGGAAGGAAGTTCTGGATCTTAGAGCTCAGATGGTGCTTGATAGGGTTCTGCTGGAGAAAAGGCAGGTTGGATCCACCTCTGGGTATGGAGGATTCGGTGCAGTCAGTCACTCATTCCACCGTTGTTTCATTTTCTAGGCTGTTTCTATCTGAGTCTTCATCCCTCCTCTTTCCACTGAGTGGGTATCAGCCCCCTCCTTCACAAACCCAGGACCTCCTCCTGCTTACCAGCACCATTACATGTCTGTAGCAGACTGGGATCCTGACTATCAGTTACAGCTACTACTGCTGCCCTATAAATAGTCAAAACACAGGCGAAGCCAGCTCTCAGATCACATTTTAACCTTAAATGAATTGCCAGTTTTCTGTTGTAATTATCCAGGTTGGAAAGGAGTACAGACCTACAAACTTATTCTGAGTAAACTCTGCAGAAGGCTTGGCAGCTCCAGCTCTACAGCCTTTTTTAAATGGAAGGCTCTTCCAAGCCAAATTCTGTCTGCGGGAGCAACCCGTGATAGCCTTGATAGAAGGTTATTTTGTCTCCGGTCTAAATGCTACCTATATTAGTAGTATGACTATGGGAAAACAGCCCCTGCTTCTGGGATTGCTCTTGCTATGCAAAGATCGTCTTTCTTTGCTGTTATTTTACTGGGATCACTGACCAGGGCAAGATTTTGTGTTTTCAGGGGCTCAAGGGACTGCAAGGTGACAAAGGAGGAAAATACGTTCATGGGACATGGAAGATGGAGCTTTCAGGAAACAGAGCCTCCAGAACTTGTGTGGGGCTCCCTGAGTTCTTTGTGTCCTCTCTTTCCCCCCACCCTTACTTTCCAGCAGCACATGGGCCACTCCAGGCAACAGCACGCCTTTCTGAGCAAGCCAACATCTCCCCAGCAACAGGGCAGGCTGTGGAAATAGCACAGGATTTCCTTTTTGCTTGGCTTTTCCCACCTCTTGAGAAATGTCCTGCTTTTGTGCGTCTTCTCTGCCCAAAAATGTGAATGATGGTAACCGCAGTGCGCCTCAGGGAGGGGCAAGAAAGCTGGCTCTGCTCTTAATGGGAGAGATGGCTGGTCTTTGCATCTGGAGAGAAAGGCTGAAAAAGGAGCAGGTCTTATGAAAGAGGGTCTCTCCCACACACTGCTTCGTCCCTATGGGGAGGCAGCAGCAGCTGCGTAGCATCCTCAGTCCTTCTGGTGAGGGAGGGAAGAGGAGGGCAGCCCCAAAAGTCACCTGAAAGAGAGCATCTTCTTGCGAGCAAGGACCAGCCTAACGGTGAGATCCTACACAGCTCTGTACCCAACCTGCAGGCAGGTCCTTATCAGCAGAGAGGGTCAGCAAGACTTTTTTGTGGTTAGTTTTGTCTTTTCAGCTCCTGTTTCCTATTTTGGTCACTGTGTGGCTGACTGAAGCAAGGAGGTTTAGCCCAGATCTTTCCCCAGCCTTGCACTCCCTCTAGACTAAATACCAGAGAGATAATTAAGGGCAGCAGAAAAAGGAGATGTGTAAGAGAGGGTTTGGTAACTTTTCCTCAATAGCAAAAGCACAGACCATCCAATTCACATCTATTACAGAGGGGAGAGTGAGGCTGTTCTTCATCTCGATCTGAGCGTGGTCTGGGTGACATTGTGAAGGAATAAGGGAGAGATGGATCTCCCATGAAGTCTGGGGGGCTTTGTAGGAGCCAGACAGTCCCCGGCCCCATGTCCTCTGCTGCCTTGCTCCGAGTCACCTGGGAGCAGCCCCAGCCCCTGCTCCCCTTGGCCAGGTCTGTTTTCCTGGGGGCTTAAGTGATGAGTAGGGAAAATCCCTCACAAAAAGATTTGCATCGGAAACCCTTGGCTGTGGAATGACTTTTAAAATAGAAAAGCTTTGCTTGAAAAGGGATGAACTGTGCAGCGTAATGCTCAACAAATCGCCTGTTTAATGGCCTCTACAGCAGCTGTGTATTAATAACAAAAGTGGGGTAGCAGAAGCCGTGCGCTTCTTTGTGAGATTAAAATAAATAGTATTTGCTGCTAATACCAGCAACTTTCTGTGGAGGTTGACTAAAAGAAAGGAGCAAGTGGAAGGCCAGGGCAGACAGGCTTGGCTTCTCTGCTCTCCTTTGTATTATGTCTACAAAGGGAGAAGATACTCCAAATCTTTTCCATAGGAACATGAATGGACGTGACATTCCATGCAGCCCAGTGCCCTTCCCCTCATTCTGGCAGTTCTGATAACAGCTCTCCCCATCTATGCCCCCTGTTTTGCAAGCTCGGGCAGTGCTGAATTTCCCCCCTAGAATTAGGATTTCAGGCATTAAACAGAGAAAAAAGAATTTACAGTTTAAAGCTGTCTGCCACAGACTGTTTATCAGACATGGGGAATGATTTGTTTCTGTTTTCCTGGACATAGGTTTTTATTGAGGCAAGATACGTTGCCTTGCTGAGAGCTGAGTCACTGAGTAATCAACAGATTAATGTAGTCAGTTTGAAAGCCATCAGCATTAGTTCTCGGCAAGCTCACAAGAACTCCATTATTGTATCATTGATGCGTTTGGGATGAAAGAGTCTTCAGGATTTAGGGTTCCTGTGGGAAAGATCCGTCAATGCAAAGAAATCAAAACACCCCTTTGCGACTGGGAGACATAAGGTACCTCTTTATACAGCAACACCACAGCAGGATTTTGGCATCCTTTCCAGCAAATGCTTTTATTATCAACTCTTAGATAAGGAGTTTGGGGTATGTAATATGTCTGTCATTTGATAACTACCTAAAAATAGCCATGATAAACTCAGTGGCATACAGGACTTCACCCTTAACGGGTCTTGAAACTGAAATGGTTATATTTCCAGTGAAACCAAGTAGTGTTGCTTTCTGCAAAAAGAGTGATCTTGACTTCTCTCGTGCCTTGTGTTTCTCCATTTTGGGTTTGCTTTGATCTAGAAATGCAGGAAGGAAAGGCAAAGGATAGCACAGGCAGCTGGTAAAGGAGATTGTTTAAAAATAGGGAGCTAGTTAAAAAAAACAGAGGAGCAACAGGGAAAGGTCTGGCTAGCTTAGGTGCACAGCCTCACAAGGCTGCCGGACATCAAACTGTTGTTCTGATGGACTTATACTAATACTGCTACCTAAGATCCTGCCTGTAAAAGCCTCAGTGAAATAACAGATCCTCCCGTTTGCAAGCAAGATCGCTGTTTGGGCATGCTTGGATGGCAGGTATGTGAGTAAAAGTCAGTCAAGTCCCTGCTAAATGCAGTTTGTTCTAAAAGCCTTCTTACTTTAGCAGCTGGTGGAAGGGATTTGAAGAGCAGCAAGACTTCTCCCTGAGACATTCCCACACATACCCCGTGCACAGACAGCAGACAGAATACATCTTCTCTCTCTTTCTTCAGATCTATCAGTACCTCTCACTTCACTGCCCTCAGATGAATAGAATTCTTTTTCACGTGGCCTAGCCAGTGCTAGGGCATGAAAGATTCTAGTTGTCACTTCCTACCTTAGCTCTTACGTCATGTGTAACTGCATCTATGCACTTATTTCTTAAAAAACTCCATGCAATGGGCATGTAACAGTGATGTAAATATTTCCCCTCCCTTCTTTTCCCCCCCAAGACATTCAGATTGTGCAGACACATTTTGTTTGTGCTGTGGAGTGTCCCAGTTCTCAACTCTTTCTACCAAGAAGTGGAGATTTTAACTCACCCTTCGTTCCTTGTCACCATATTCGATGCCCAAGGTATCCATGGCACGTACAATAGCTGCCAGCGACTGTATAGTGTTGCTGTAGACCACTGGCTTGTACTGCTTCACATCTTCTCCAGAGAAGCCATCCTCATGGATGATCCTGAAGAGAAAGCAGAGGACAAAAACCTATTGAAAATGTCATTCAGTGGGGGAGACATTGAAAACAGAACTGCGCTCGTCTGAAGAGCACATCTGCCAGCTTGATTCACTTAATTTAGTCATCATTTCTTTTCAAACTCTTCTGGCTGCTCACCACTAATGCATCTGAGCCCAGTGCCTGGAATTAACATCCCTTCTGCTCTCTGTCAAGGTCTCGTGTAGGGCTGGTGCAGGCTGTCCCTGCACCCAGCAGTACCGTAAGTGCTGGACATCACCTCCTGTTTGCACAGGGAGGCTTCCAGGTCCTACTTTTTCTTTTCTGACAAGGCCTATGGAAGTACATTCCCTGCTTACAACGACCAACAGATCAGGTCTTAACAACTAGGAAAAAAAAAGACAAAAAACTCTATTTTTTGTCTAGTCCTTTTGATAGTAACTCCTGGGTGCCTTCCAAAAGGAGCGAGTCAAAATCCCCCTCTGTGCATGGGGCCACAGACATGGATAAATGTAGCACCTGACATATTTCCAAGCCTTCATGCCTCCTTCCTTCCCAGGCAGTGCTGGGAGCTCCGCAGCCTGGAGGCATGTTATGTATCCCTCAGGAAGCACTGCAGGAATGAAACCCACGTCCTGCAGCTCCGCGCGTTGGATGCTCTGCCAGTCTGTCAGCGCTGTCAGAACTACCTGATGGGGTGAGTCCTTGCAGCCTGGCTGGTCCTGCTGCCAGAATCACTTCCCCGGTGCAAAATGCGCTAAGCAGCTGCCTGGGTTCAGGCAAGCATGAATAGGAAATGAGATCATGAGACCTGTGCCGTTATAGCCTGGGTCCTATCTGTAGACACACAGCTGGCCTGCCGGACACAGGAAACACATCCCTGCATTTTGTAGCATGACATTGCCACGGGCAGGGTAGAAGACTGACCCCTCATCTCTAAAACTCAAGGACTAAGCCAGGGCGTGCCCAGAGAACAGCTCGAGTTCACAGAGCTAATTGTGCTTGACAGCAATTCTTCCCAGTGAAGACATAAGTTATGATCCTGTCTCTTAGATATTAGCAGATAGGATGATCTGCTTAGCCAAAATGAAGTTTTTCCTTTCTCATTTGCAGATCTCACTGGACAACGTACAGTCCTTCAGTAATGGATATGTTCACTAATAGAACCCAGCATCCTGTCTATAATGTGACTCTTCCTTCTATTTTTTCTAGATCACATACACAAACCAAGGTTTTGACCAGAGCTGGCATCTCCCCCAGGGAGATGAAGAGCAAGCAAGGATCATATGCGAGAGTGCAATAGATACAGTGCTGGAATGGCATGAAGAGCAGAGCTGGATGCCAGCCTCATGTTATTAACAGATGACTTCATGAAGAACAAGGCTGATACAAGCATAGCGATAGCTACTTCCTGTGATGTGAACCTCACCGAAAGGCTTTCTAACACCAGTGACCAACCCCCTGCTTTCCCACCATGGCACTGAGCCTAACAAACTGAGGGCCCTCAGCGTTCCTTGCTCTCCATGCTCTCCAGACCTTTCCCCATCTCACTGCCCTCCTTTGGACGCTCTCTAACAGCTTCTGGGGAATGTCTGCTTTGCCAAAAGTTGCAGTCAAGCCTGAAGAGTTATGACTGGCACAAAGCACAGGGTCTGCACCAGCCCCACCTGAGTCCAGTAGAGCACCGGCTCCTCCGTGAGCTCTGCAGAGCAGGGACCCTGTGGGTATTCAGAAAAAGCACCACCAGAAATAATTCACTCCTTGTGTTTGGCTGTTTTGGGGTGGGATTCTGGGTAGGAGGGCTGAATGTTGGCTCTGGGCAACTCAGAGAAGGCTTCGTGCCGTGAAGTTGCTGCCCAATGCTCTCACATCTAAACAGTCTGTATTTCTAAGTGCTCCATGTTTCCCAATTCCCTGCCACATCACAGGGCTCCCTGCTCTCAGGAGGCAGAACCAAGCGGTGCAGAGCGGCTCTGGTATCCCTCAGTGAACATCCTGCTGACGGGGCAACGCGTTGACATCATTCAAAGCACAGGCATAAAAGCATTGCTTTGAAACGGGGCATAAAAGAACACGGAGGAAAAAAACCCGATTGTTCCTCTGTGAAATTTCTCTGGGAAGGCAGCCACTACAGCTAAAAGCAGTGCAGCCGATGCCAGTATTGAAGTTCTGCCGTAGGACGTACCTACGGATTAATCAATCATGCAGTGAGCACATTACCTAAGATTGGAGCGAGCGAATCCCCACTGACTAGTGCTGTTCCAAAGACTACTAGGACACTGTGAACTGGTTTATTGTCCTATATGCTCTTAGCAAATGTTTTTCTTCCTGCTTCCTCGGTGAGTTGATCGCTGTGCTCCTCTGGCAGCTTTACCAATGGTTCTTTGGGAACGTTCTCACTGCCATCGACTTTGGGATTTACCTTTCTGCAGAACTGTGCCTTATTGCCTATGGGACCACCCTGGGGAGGTACACTGTTAGGGAGAGGCTTAATCCACACTGGAACAGGTTGCCCAAGGAGGTTGTGGATGCCCCATCCCTGCAGGCATTCAAGGCCAGGCTGGATGTGGCTCTGGGCAGCCTGGGCTGCTGGTTGGTGACCTGCACACAGCAGGGGGTTGGAACTAGATGGTCATTGTGGTTCTTTTCAAACCAGGCCATTTTATGGTTCTATGATTCTATGATTCTATAATTCTATGAATCCAGCTTGTGTGCTTCAGCACGCAAGCAGCAATGGGTTTTGGATACTGTGACCACTAAAAATGCAAAGGAACCAACAGAAAAGAGCAGGGCATTACGACTGCCAAGTTGTTAAAGGTTCAGGCAGGGTGGGCCAGTCCTTAAGCAACTTGCAAATTAGCAGGAACTGAGGATTTTCAGCACTAAAAATGTGAATTCTCTGCTTTCTAAATGGCTGGTATTTTTTCTGTGTTGAAATACAAAGGAAGCTGCTGTAGACAGGCTCCTTTCTGCCACATGAGAGCCTGTTCTTCCCAGGGCAGAGGAAGAAAAAGGATTTAAGAGGATCCCGGGGTTGCTGTGGGGGGGGAGAAAATGATGTAATTCTTGAAAGCGATTCTAAGCAATTAAAAAGCCATTTCATTCACCAAGTGATTAATGAAACAGCATGCACTGAATGGAATGGTGAGAGACAACTGAATCAACCTGTCTAATGTACCTATCAATGCCTACTTCCTATCCATCAGCCACTGACACAAAGTCCATATGTTTGCACATTATATTGTCATACTCATTTTAGGATGCCATTAACAGATAGGTATTTGCTGGGGAGAAGGGCTCCACTGCAGAGCAGATCTTCTGCCACCCCCCAGCAAGTCATTAATCCTGAAGAAGCGCCCAGTGCCTCAGTGATTATTGCTTAATTGCAAAATAAATGAAATACTTGGAAACAGGGGTTGCATTTTGCATAGAGAATCGCCTTGGCTTCCATTCAACAAAGCATTCACGCGCCTTCAGCCTCTCACCAAAAAATGGACGTATTAAATAAGCAAAGCCCTAGATCACTTTGCTGCATGTCCCTGCTGACATGTGGAGCTCCAGCAGCTGGGAAAGGGCAGCTCGGGATGGAGCACACAGTCCCTCCAGCATAGCAGGGCTGCATCTCGAGCTGAGGAATGATCCAAGCCAGAATTCAGTTCACCCAGTTCAGTCCTGGGGGAACGCTCGTCCATCTGGAGCACCTTCCTTCGAAGAAAGGTTGAAGGAACTGGTATTGCTTGGCTTTGAAAAAAGAAGGCTCCAGGGAGACCTCATTGTGGCCTTCCAGTACTTGGAGGGAGTGCATAAACAGGAGGGAGAAGGGCTGTTTGTGAGGGTGGGTGGCGATAGGACAAGGGGGAATGGTTTGAAACTGAGACAGGGGAGGTTCGGGTTGGATATTAGGAGGAAGTTTTTCCCCCAGAGGGTGGTGAGGCAGTGGAACAGGTTGCCCAAGGAGGTTGTGGATGCCCCATCCCTGCAGGCATTCAAGGCCAGGCTGGATGTGGCTCTGGGCAGCCTGGGCTGCTGGTTGGTGGCCCTGTACACAGCAGGGGGTTGGAACTGATGATCATTGTGGTCCTTTTCAACCCAGGCCATTCTATGATTCTGTGATTCTATGAACTATTCCTGTCCTACTTCCTACCAAAATAGGAAATGAGATCAGCTTAACGTGCCTCATTTTTGAATAATCCATGTGGGATGTCAATCATCTCCCCTTTTATTTCCTAGGTGCTTACAAACTGATTGTAGTTCAGTTCCCTTGGAAGCTTCTAGAAGTTGACCAATCTTTAAATTCTTTTACTCCTCTTTTCTTCCTCTATATTTAATGAAGACAGGCACCATGATTACATCTTTTTCCTGTCTCACAGTACCTGTCCTCCAGGGGCTCTCAAGGAGAAGTGGTTCTGTACCCGACGTTGTGCCAGGTATGGAGCATGGAGCTCCTTAAAGCTGGTTTGTGTGCAGGCTGTTTCTCCTCTCACAGCCCTGCCTCATCTCCTGGACTTTGTAACTGCTCCAAAACCTCAAGCAAAAGCTGCTGAAATGCTTCCTGCTGACTTCCTGCTTGTGTGGCTTCAAACTGCCTGCATCACTGTGAAAGACATACATGGAGCCTTCCAATTACCTAGCAGAGAAAATAAATCCCATACTGTTTCTGTTCTGCCTAAGATGATTTACTTTCCATCAGCAGGATGTTTCCAGCTGAAGGAAGTTTCCCCATATCAGTGCACATCCCTAAAACTACAGTGACTTACTTGAATAAAACTGGGCAAGAAATCACCAGGAGATTATTACAGTAGAAGTCTACTGTGAGCAAACACCTTGCAAATGAACGGTCCAGTTCCTATAAATTCAATTCTTGCTCTTCACCTTCATCTGAACAAATTAAGGCAGTTAAAGGTCACCGCACAGCTTTCGGACAGCAATGAGCTTCACCTGCAAGGCTGCAGGTAGCTGGAAGGAGGCTGCAGGGTTCACTGGCATGCCCTGCCTTTGTGTTTCATATCAGGTTCTGGTGAGGGTGGGCAGAGGTTGAATGAAAGGAAAAAAGAAACAAACTGTAAGCCTTGTTTGCAAATGGGGAAAAATAAGAATGCAAACATCTTACTTTAATATACAGGGAAGGGAAAGGGTTGATCAAATTCTGATGGAAATTTTTCTGCCGGACATAATCAGCTATTTCTTAAATTGATTTTTATCTTAACATGAGGTTAAAGAAGTTTGTTTACAGGAGAGTTATGAAGCTAAATTCCAGTGATTTTGTTCTCACTCATTTAATAGCCTGAAATGCGATTAAAAACTCCTGGATTATGTTAAACTAAATGAATGCAGATGCCCATGACCTTCTGTGTGAAAGGCTGCAGCAGCACAGCTCAGACGCCCATGGCAAGGCACAGATCTCTCACAGCTCTTCCACTCTGGCTGTGCTTGAATGACACACTGTGCCTCCCATTCCTGCAAGAAGAGCTCTGAGATGGAGGTTAAGATGACTGTTTGCCTCCATGCCTGCTTTTGAAAAGTAAAACAAACTCCTTCGTCAGGGCCATCTGAAGTTGCAAGCAGTGCTCATTTGAGAAAGCTTAACTTTTTCAACCCAGATTCTTAATGCCTACCAAAGAAACATGAATGGAGCTCTGATAAAATCCCAGCTGGGGATGATCTTTCTGGAGGAAATACCTTCTGGTCACTCAAAACTAAACTCTTACCCCTGAGGTATTTCTTGCATGCAAAGATGTTACTGTAACTAACCAGCTGGTTCATGTTAAAAAATAAGCAAATCCATCAGGAGACTGAAACATGCTGCCAGACTGCAGCCCTGGATACATTTAAGCCTATCCCTGTTCAGATGAACTGCGAAAATTGCATGAACCGGGGCAGAAGCCTTCTTGCTCTTCTAAGGCAAAATATGTGTCTAATAAGGATGCGTGTAAGGAATTGATGCCTTCACAAGGTCTGGTTCAGGTCAGGCATGTGCTTCTGTACCTCCACTGCTGGCCAAAAAGCCACAAGTGACGTTACGTGGAACTCTCACATGCCTGCTCAGAGTGAACGTCGCTGCCGCTGTAGTTCTGCCTTGGATGAACTGACACCGAGCTAGGACTGCATTCTAGGCATGGAGGGACCTGATATGGCATCTACCCCAAACCTCTGTACCCAGTCTGTGTATAAAGCGTATACAGAACACTCTCCATTTCCTTTTTAAAACAGATAAGAACCAGAAAGATGCACGCCAAAGAAAACTGCCAACGTGGTGCTGTGTCCCTGCAGTCCTGTGGCTTGTCTGAATCAGCTCTGAGTTTTACTGTTATTCCTTTCTTAAGGCTTCATTTTGGCTCTGGACAGCCTTAAGGGGTGATACAAACTCGAGCTGCATGCTGTTGAGACAAAAGATGGTTTCCTGGGCTGTGTTCTCAGTTCCCTGCCCTGTGTCTATTGAGGTGTTTCTTGCACTGTGCTCTGGGATCTACCAACACCCCTCCCCTTGCTTGACCTGCGAGATTTGTTGTACTTCTATTTCCTATACCCTGCTTTCCAGTGTGAGCATGTAAAATAAGTTTAAGAGTGTAAAGACTAATACATCCTGAAAGTAATGAATTGCTGTTGATAAATGAAAGACACCACTGCAGCTATTTCAGCAGAAGGCAGAGCAGAGCAGCTGGCACCAGGTAGGAGCATGGCACCATTTGGCACCTAACAAAACACAGTCAGAAAAACAGGTCCACGGTGGCATACCCTGGAGAACAAGTATACCCCACGCTATGCCTAACTCCCTTAAGTGCTGTGCTCAGCATTGGGCCCCTCACTGCAAGGACATAAAGGCCCTACAGCATGTCCAGAGAATAAGTCCATCATGCTTGCTAACACAGAACAAACACGAGATCCTCCTTTCTGCCTGAAATCAGTTTCTTATGCTCCCAAAAGCAATAAAATAAAATAAAACTGAACCTTGCCCAAACAGGAAGGAGAAGCAGCAAGGAGGGCTGCAGGCTGGCTACCCCCACCCCCCATCACTCACAGCACCAGAGCGGGGCAGGCTGGGGCTTTATGTAATGCCAGGGCACTGACACAACTTGCTTCTACTGCAATTTGGAATTGTGTAACTTTGATAACCTGCCCTCTCCTGGGGCCTTCAGTATTAAGATCAAATACTGACTACCCTACGTGCACCTAATTAACTTTAATATGCATCCTGCTCTGCTCAGCGAGAACAGCAAAGAAACTCAGTCAAAAACCATCAGACCAGGATTTCTTTCGATTAAGGAAAGACAGCTGGACAGCACATACTCCTGCAGCAGTGCCTGCATCAGACGAGATTGCATTTTTCTGTGCAAAAAGCCTTGGGGCCAAAGGGGTTTCAAATAGCACCAGAGGAGGCTGACAGCTGCGCTCCTCTCCTTTGTGCATTCCCAAGTAATAATGCAGCAGAAGAAAAGGGGTGCCTGCTCCCAGTGCCTTGCTTTCTGATCCCATGCAATGGCCTATGCTGTCAATCTACTTTGTCCATGCTGCCTGGGAGCAATGAGATCCTCTGGGGAAAAAATCCACTGGGCTGGTGATGACCCACATGCGAGAATTCTCATTAATTCCTCGGTAACGTTACATAAGGTCATTTTGTTGAATTAAAATTATTGGGATTAATCCTCTTAAATGTTCTCTTAGATGCAAGAGGGCTCCGACCGCAGCTGGATCATCCCACAGCTGGTTCTAGAAAGTCAAAACAGTGTTTTAAAGCCCCGTAATGGTTTTGTTAAATTCATCCCCTGAGCAAGGACACAAAGCAGCTTTTTATGGCTTTTTTAGATCACTTACAACTTCTGTAAGCTGTCATTAACTATCATCAGAGCCTGAAAAATGAGGCAAATGGGTTCAATGTCAGTTTTACTGCCCAAACCTACATAATATTTCTGCTTTCCCATCTGCCTCATCTGAAGTGTTTTGATAGCTGGAAGGTGACTTTGCCTTTCAAAACCTTCTCAGATTTTGGGTTCCATAACCAAACATTCTGTGGACAATAGACAAAACAGGGGATGTCCGCAGCCTCTTTATCTGCTGATGTATTTCAGCCTCAATTAAGCAACGCCGCCAAATCCCACAGCAAAAAACAAAGCTTTGGTGGGATGTACGAAGTTCCCTCATGCGGCACACACGGCTTTCCAAAGCCCCCCAAAATCCATTGGGATTCCAAGCTGCTGTGTGCAGGACTGAGCTCTGCAGGGCTGAGTATCTGGGTGTGTGTAGTAGCTGCTCAGGCACTCAGCAGGAGTCATGTGCTGCCACGAAAACACTAAGCTAACATAAAAATATGCTTTAAAGCAGCTTTGCCTTTTTGGGATATCAAATCTTGCAGCAACTGTCTTTTTTTGAAGCAATAACTGATGGGTTTGATCAGCTCTGCTAGCAGATGCAGTGCTTCTGGTGTTTTAACTCTGAGCAGAGAAGGAATTGATACTGACAAAAGTGATTCTGCTGTGCCTTACCCCCGTTCATCCTCGCTGAATACAGCCCAGGGGCTTCATCTCCAAATGCCTGCCCCCCAGCATGCTGCCAGGCTGCCCTTACCCCTCACTAATCTCAGCTCAGAGATCTTCCAGCCCTGGTGCTCCCGGCTCTGCACCACGCTGCTTTTCCATTCGAGGATGCACTCAAGCACTGCACCTCGCACATCACAGTCTGAGGGAGAGTAGCTGATTGATGGCAAAAAGTCCCTGAACACTATAATGGATCCTACTGGAAAATGTTGCAATGAAAATGGAGAGCTGTGCTATAGAAATGACAAAAGTCCTGGGCAAGGAACAGCAATTCGGCCTCTGGTGCTGTTGCTGCTGCTGCAGGCAGCACAAAGCCACATCTCATCTGTGTAGCTTTGGTTGTTCTTGCAATGAGGGTGCATACTTCTGCTGTCTGTACTTAGTGGAGCCTCTTGGAAGTCTCTGCTTACATCCGAAGCACAGCTCAGATGGAGTAGCAGTGCCTCTGAGACACAGAGGGTCCCAGTCTGCCTTATGCCCCTGCTCTGAGCCCTGCACCACGCTGCTCACAGCCACTCTGTGTGCTGAGATTGCCCCAGCTGAAAGCTTTGAGCTGAATGTGGCACATACGGCACTTTAGGATTCCACCCACACTGCTAATGAGGTTTCACAGCAGGAAGGAGGTATGTTGCACTTGTGATTAATTACACGCATTTGGATATATTGAAATTGTAACTTTCTATGCTTGTACTCAGAGAACAGGTTATCCAAATGGAAGACAAATGCACAGCTTCTCCCTGACACCTGTCGCAAGCATTCAGGTAAATAATGATAACCTTTTAGGACTTCTCACATGTGGCTGATGCTTAGGAAACACCAGAGGTGGCGAGACCTGGACAAGAACACAGAGAGAGACTTGTCCCAGGCAATGGAAGGCTCTGCCTCTGCTGCATGTCTCCCAGCTGCCCTGCCCTGAAAAGCAAGAGGAGCAATTTTTCCCAGTGTTTCCCCAACGCTTTGAGGCTATTTCCATGAGCTATGGTTTGGAAAAGCATTGGAAGACCTTGGGCATCCTTGGTGCCTCACAGCACATCCTGGAACCCAGCGCTGTGCTCTCAGCACTCCAGGTGACCAAGGACTGGTTACCGGCATGCAGCAGGGCAGCTCCCCTGACCCGTCTCCTGACTATGTGTTCCTCAAGCTCCACGCTGGCTCACGACAGGGCAGCTCCTGCCAGTGAAGGAGAGAGATCAATAACTGAGTGTCTGGGGTACCCTAGGGCCAGACATTGCTGCATCTGAAAACCTGATGCAGAGCTTGCCTGGCACTTAAGCTCTCCCTGCCAGCCCCGTGTTCTGTTAATGGCGGTCCCAGGAGCTCTGCGCTACCAAAAAATAACCCCAGGACTGCTGGGAAGCGAGCCCCTCCAGACAGCCATCAGAGAGCCCGCTTGGCACCTCTTCCTCCAGCTTGTTTCACTGCTTGGTGGCTGCCAGAGCCAGACAGAAGCAGCAAACACCACAGCACAGACAGCTGTCACCAGGTGTCCGTTCCAGGCGAGCCGCCTCCAGCTCTCTAGATGGACACAGCTATAGCATAGGGCAGCTCTGCATTTGAATTGATATGTAAATGTGTTTTCCCATTTTGTTGGGAGGTGACCACAGTGACAAACATCGCAAAAATGAGCATGTTCTTCCTATTACTTTCATCAGTCTTTGTCATCTACCATGTCCTTATCTTCAATTGAGAAATTCCGTATTGAACTCATTTATAAATGCCTCTAAGTCTTCCCTGAGAGTATCTGAGAACAAGATGCGTCACGATTCAAAGCGACTGTCTGAACCACATTATAAAGCATTCAGCTAGATCTGGTAGATCTGCCTTGTAATAAATTCACTCCACATCTGATAGTCAGAGTTTAAGCACATTTCTGGTGTAAAATATTCCTGCCTTCTGGAGAGCTTTGATTGGATTCACAGAGGCTGATGTTTAATTAGCTTACACTACTCTGACTCTCTCTTCCCACCCACATAGTTGGTGCACTGCTGGCATCTGGATGATGCAACTTTTTGATGGGGTAAGCTTTAATTTTTCCAGAAAGCATCTAGGAAAGTTTGGAGACCTCAGAGCATTTGAGGTTTCAAGCAGCACAAACCTTCCCCATCCCCTTGGTTGGCAGCCAGCGCGAGGGACTGGCCACAGTGCTTGTGATGAGTCATTGGGTTTGGATGGGGATGAGCCCTTCATTCACTGCCCGTCCTGCCTGGGGAAGCGAATCTGCAGGGAGGGCAAAGAGGTCCCCGCTCACTGCCTTGTGCCCAGGCATGCTGCAGAGCCCCCACTGCACTGCCATCAATCAGGGAAGCACAATTACAGATTCTTTTCAGCTCATGGCTCGATATGAGCTGTGATTCGGCTACGTCTGCCTGCATCTCAAAGGTTCTGCTCCATCCCTCAGCTGCTCCTCCAGGAATGGGTGCAGCCTGTAGGCTGTGTGGCCGAGGGGTCTGGAGAGGTGACTGCCTCTTGGGGAATGGCAGGGGAGGAAAGAAAACAAATGTAAAGATTATCTGGACTTTGAAAGCACCAATAAAGGAGCTCTGATTCAGCATTTAACAGCACTGTCGGTGTCTCCTCTCTGAACAGTGATGACTGTAAATTGCTAATATCTGTATAATAGATTTACAACTTACAAGATACGGGGAAATGTGTGACAGAAAAGACCTGATCTATAAGCAGAGGCAGTAGTGCTGAGTAACCTAAGGCAAACAAGTGGCTCATTAGACAATCAATCGATAAAGTTAAATGGAATAACTCAGACTAAATGCTGCCCAGCCGCCCTAGCAGGATGCGTGCAGGGCCAGGAGGGCTGAATCCCAGCTGGAACCTGGAGCTGTCACAGCCCCCTCTGCTCTAAGAACGAGTTGGAGGGCTGGAAATTACCTGTATCCCCAAGGCTCTGTTTCCAGTTAATGCCTAACCAAAACACTGAGAAAGGGGAAGGGAATAGGAAGGAGATGGATGAAGTGAGGAGGAATGTTCTGCAAGGATGAGGTGTGGCTCAGGTGCAGCTGCTCTCATTGCCTGCTGGCCTGGCCTCCTGGGGACTAAGGCAAGGTGACACGTGCTGAAACCACTCCAGAGAGATCTCACTGGACCGAACCTCAGCCTGAAGGAGTTCTTGAAGGTGTGAGATGTGAACCATGGGGGTCTCAGCCCCACACCCCTCCGCCGGAGTCCTGTGGGATCTCAGAGCAGAGGAGCCATCCCATGTGTCCTCCACAGCTCCAGGGCAGCCAGCAGTGCTGCTTGTGGGCAGCTCGTGTGCTGCCACCACGGAGCAGCCCAGCTCCAGACCTGGAGGTGGTGACTGCTTTATTTGGCTGATGGCAGTGAGATTCCTGGGGCTGTTCTTCAGAGACACCTCTCAGGGCTCCCAAAGCACCCACAATATCAGGGCATCGTGCAAGATCGTTCTATTCTCAAGTCTTTTGCTCCAAAGCTCCCAGGCTGTGAGGCTTTCACCTCTTTTCCAGGAGCACTAACCCAGGGTAACATAATTCATCATTAGAAATATTTCCTGCTGTCCAGTCAAAATTTATCTATCGACAAACTCAAACACAGCTTCCTTAACGACATTCAAGCTGTTATTTTTAGTACTAGCATTGTCAGCAGAAATAATAGTCCCGATGCTTTTTTTTCTTTCCTCTGTAAAATGAGGCTTCTGAAATTATAGATGTGAGTGCCAAAAATGCTATGACCAATTTGCACCGCTATGAAATCGGGGAGCAAATCAACACACTGCTACTCGATCGTGCAGTTATGCTACTGTGTACACTAAGCAGGCACATATTCACTGGTAGGGCTCTTCGTGACCGCAGCTGATGTTACTTGCTAGAAACTATCCCCGGCAAGGAAGCACTTTGCATTTTTTACCCAAAAAGAACATAAATCTAAAAGAACTCCTCCCCCCTCCCTTGGCTTTTATGCACGGTTCTTTTAACACAGCAAGACAGTAAGGAGACATTTCACTCTTTAGGTTTCTGTGATGGAGCAATGGGCTTATGCCATAATTCCTGGACTTCTCATGCCACCGCCCGTCCTACAGCAGCCAGGTGAGGACCGCTGCCTTAGCACACAGAGTGCACAGCTACAGATCCACTGCAGCACAGATGCAGAGCAACAAAAGCTCTGTGATCGCCAGTCATCCAAACAAATAAGATAAATACCATTTGCCAGTCCAGGAAGATTACGTGTAGTTTTTGTTTCCCCTGTTTCAATTTCCCGTGCTAAGCACTGGCTCACCCACTCACAGTCACTAATGCTCAAGGCTCAGAGTTGCACTCCCTCATGTTGATTTCCATGTGTACTTTAGGGTTTCTTTACATACCCAAATCCTCATTACCACTCTAAACCCCAGTAAATTACGGGAACAGTGCGCTGATAAAAGACCTCTGAATTCAAAGCAATAGTGAGCCTATTATCACTGAAAGCTTTGGTTTGGGCTGCAGAAGCATGCAAGAGCTCAATGGAAGAAGTAAACAGAAACAGTTGTTGGAAGAGTTGGGATGTAAAGATTTATCACTCTAGTGCATCCAGGCAGGGCTCCTGAGCTGCCTGCACAGCCCCACCTCAGAGAGCCTTCCACCACAGAAACGTCACTTCATAGAATGACAGAAGTGCTCAGGCTGGAAGGGACATCAAAACCATCCAGTTCCAACCCCTGCCATGGGCTGGTTGCCAACCGCCAGATCAGGGACGAGGATCCCATCCAGGCTGGTCCTGGGCACCTCCAGGGATGGGGCACCCAGAACTTCTCTGGGCAGCAGTGCCAGGGCCCTACTGCTATCCGAGTAAAGAATTTCCTCCTAATATCTAACCTACATCTCCCCTCTTTTTGTTTAAAGCCCAATCATGCAACCCGGATCCCTCCTGTACCCTCACCCACAGTTTCATATTACATATATATATATATGTATTTCTGGCTTATTTGTCTTTCAATTGCCCCTTTCACTATTTTACTCACTATCTTATTCTTGCAGTGTGAACATCAGTGTCTTCATGGCTTATTCCTTGTTATTCCTCACTAGCCTGTTCCTTTTGCCTGCTGTCTTGGGCAGTCTGAATCCTTCCATCTTGTTCATACAGGAATTCACTGCTTCATAAGACTCTGCAAATCTGCTGAGGCAAAAGGAATCACAGCGCATAGAAAGCAAACGTGTCTGGGCCAAAACAAGCCTAAATGTGTGAAGAGAATGAACCAATGTGGGTCCAGAAGGAGCAATGGTGGAACAGCCTGGTAACTAGAATATAGATAAGTGAAATTCTGTGATGACCTTGGGGAATAGTGATAGGACAAGGGGGAATGGTTTTAAACTGAGACAGGAGAGGTTCAGGTTAGATATTAGGAGGAAGCTTTTCACCCAGAGGGTGGTGAGGCAGTGGAACAGGTTGCTAAGGAGGCTGTGGATGCCCCATCCCTGCAGGCATTCAAGGCCAGGCTGGATGTGGCTCTGGGCAGCCTGGGCTGCTGGTTGGCGACCTGCACACAGCGGGGGGTTGGAACTGGATGAACACTGTGGTCCTTTTCAACCCAGGCCATTCTGTGGTTCTATGATGATTCTATGACTTTACAAATTAAACTGCAGAATCATATAATAACCCGAGTTGGGGTATTCTATGATCCTATTGGGGTATTCACGATCCTATTGGGGTATTCAAGATCCTATTGGGGTACTCTGTGATCCTATTGGGGTATTCTCTGACTGCCCTCCAGAGCCTTCCCCATCTCACAGCCCTCCTTTGGATGCTCTCTAACAGCTTCAAGCCCTCCTTACATCGTGGTGCCCACACTGCACCCAGTGCTCAAGCAACCCACGAGCTGGCTTAGGCCCTGGGATGCGTGTGTTTTCCCTGCCACCAGCCTGCCTTCGGCTGGGAGCTATGGCCCATACAGGGAGGCCCTGTTTATCTGTGCGAATGGCAGCACTGCTGTTAAGAGGTGAGAGTGGGAGTGTGCTTCAGGCAAAAAAGCACACAGATTATAGCCCCGCCAGTAATGAATCCAGCGCAGAAAGAAAGAAATGCAGATTGTTCTAATTTTCTAAATAGATTTAATTCCATTCTGTTCCCTGCGAGTCCCTTCGCTGACAATTGTCTGAGTGGAGGGAGGAAATAAGGGTTCCAAGCAAAACATTCGTCTGTGAAGGATGTTATTAAAATGTCCTACTTGAACACTGGTGCTCTGCAGGCCGGTCGCAGAGTGGGAGCTTTCTCCCTTCCTTCCAGCAGCATTGTCTACATGCAGAATGTTTGTCCCTTATTTTCCAAAAGCGCAATTGCTGTCATCTGCATTAGAGTTGCCTTGGCTTGTCCTGCCTGATTTAGCACCCACTCGAACAGGGTGGGTTCAGGAGTTCAACGAGAACTTGAGTGTTGTTGGATTTGCAGCGGGCTCAGAAAACACTTGGGAAAAACAACAGGGGGAGAGAACAGACATAGAATGAATATAAATGGGGATGGAAATCAGAGAGTGGTCAGAGAAAAAAGAAAAATGGAAAAAGAACTGCAGTGAGTGAAAATCCACTGAAGAAACATCACGGCAAAGGTCTCCAGTTGAGTAAACTTCCACTGTGTGGTTTCAGAGGACTTGTCTAACTCACCTCCAAAAGTCTGGGCTGGTTCTGTGCGTTTGCTAAAGCTGACAGCCCTTCAGCAGAGAATTTGGCGCGCAGCATGGATGTCAGTCATGTTTTAGCACAGACATTAGCCCAACCATGCTCCTAGCTTGCTTTCTTTTAATTGGCCTGGGCAATGTGTCCTGTCGTCCCGCAAGTGCTGCAAACAGGACCAGCATCCCATGAGGCAGGACAATGCCAGAACTTAAACCACAAGTGAACTGAGCGCTGTATGGCAGGAGAGACTTGCTGAGAACCATCACTCTTCTGTTTATTATGACCCCAGTGTGCTGGACCCTCTTCCCTGTGAAGAACGCAGTTCTGTCCCCTAAACTCTGCGTGTGTGACTGTGCTATTATTGGTACACAGTGCTGCACGGCCAAAGGAAAGCACTGCACTGGCTCTTGCTTTTTCCAGATACAGAAAGGACAGTGTGCACAAAGGCAAACATAGCCTCTCCTGTGCACATGTGACAGTCACGGCACAAGCGAGTTGCCATCAAATGCCTCATTCCTCCTGACAGGTCTTGTCCTAAAACAATGTCTTAAAGTCTGCAGCTGGGCGTCTGGATTTTTCATACCCAGCTGAAACTGCCAAAGGAACAGAAAAAAGCTGCTGTAGCAGAAAAGATGCCTCGGTTTGGAGACGAAACCCTATCCCAGCAGTTTGTGCAACCAACAGGCGCAGTTTGCCACCCTCTCCACAATGGATGTATGCCCCGAAGCAGATTGTATGTGGGAAGGATGTCTGCTCTGTTTCACATGTGCAAAACAGTGGATGAAAGGTATTTCACAGTGATGTGATGCTAGAGCTCCTGTGGCCTACATTTCATAGAATGGTTTGAGTTGGAAGGGACCCTAAAGGCCATCTGCTCGCACTGCCTGCGCTGAGCAGGGACACCCACAGCTCCAGCAGTGCTCACAGCCCCGTTCCCTGACCCTGGCTGTCTGCAGGGATGGGGCAGCACCAGCTCTGTGTGCAGCCTGTGCCACCGCCTCACCGCCTGAAGAACTTTGCTATGTTCATTCAGGTCAGGATTCAGGGCTCCAAAGTGCTGCATCTGTTTCTGCAGGATATCTGGTGGTACAGAGCGTATCTGCTTAAATAAGAACCTGGTTTAACACGCTAACGCCCACATGGGACAATTGCAGCTCTGGGACAGTCCAACTTTTCCTCCTCAGATGCAGCACCTTTATATTTGTTTTTGAACTTTACCTCATCGTGTTTTTCTTGGCTATCTCAGTAGAGATGTTTGGATGCTGATATCTCAGCCCCTGCAACTTCTCCCCAGTATTTTTAGCACAGGGACCAGGACCAGGGAAAACATCTCAGGCTGAAAGCCAGTGAAAACAACGTGGGGTGTGAGAGCCCACTGCATGCTCACTGTGCTGAGACTTACATGGCGTTGTTCATAAAGTTACTTGTAAATTGTTGATGGCATCCTTCATTACTAAGCTAAGGTACAGCAACATTCACTTCTGTATCTCTTTATTTTCTAAGCTAATGGCTGTGCTGTTTTCCCTCTGTGCTGAGCTTCAGCAGTAATCAATAAAAGACAAAGGTGTACATCTCCATTTGCATGGTAATAATTGCTTCAGCGCTGCCTTGCCATAAACAACTCATCCCTTACAAATGAATGAGAGCACTTCAAACGCAGCAACCTTTAATGCTGCCATCTGCAGAAGTCTTTTTAGTTTGTGCTGCCAGTGAGGAAGCCCAGAAAAAAAATCCCAACCAAGCCAGCAACGCATCAGCCCCTCACCCTTGATGATGCTGGCTTCTTTCCAGCCTTAAAGAGCAGCGAGCACAGCCCCGTGCTGAACACACTGCCTGCCTTCCCGCGACGCTCAGGCAGAGGATGTGTTGACACCAAGCGCTGTAAGAAGGCAGAGTGAAATGCTGTCGGCTTGGCTGGAGGCCTGGCTGCCCCCAGGCAGGTAGCGCAGGGTGCCCAGGACCCCAGGCTGGGTCTGGGGGCTGCGGTGGCCTTGGTGGGCAGCGGGGGATGGATGAGCGTGACTGGGCTGGCAGAGGGACTGCAGAGAGAAGTGGGAGAGGAGCACTGTGCAATGAATTGCCCCATTAACAGCCATGTGTTCCTCGCAGGCACATCAGAGGGAAAACTCAGCCCAGGTTTCTAAGCTTTATCCATCTTGCAGTGGTTTCCTCCCTTGCTGTTCTTTACAAGCTTAACAAACTGAAGACTGTTTGGAAGAGATCACCCCTTAATCTGGCTTGTCGTAAGACCAATAGGAGAGGAGGAAGGCAAGGTCATGCACACTCGACCATGGAGCTGAAACATCCTTATTTATCTTCTCTAAGCTGTTCTAAATTTTATCTCCTTCAAGATATATTGAAATAATCACGACAGGAATTTGGTGCTGCATGTAACTGCCGATGAAGTCCTGGCTCTCTGCACCAAGTCATTATTTTAGGTTGGGTCCAAATTTCACCCCATTTGGTTCCTTTGGTGCAAGTCATGGGAACAAACACACTGCAAAGCTGCAGATGAGCTCCTTCTGCCACCCCAGGCAGCTCTGCCAGGTGTCGAAAAGAAACTCACATCCAGGACTGTTACTGTGCAGTCCTGCCAGTTCAAAGTTAAAAGTACTCCCCTAAAAAGCTGTTTTGGGAAAGTGAATCCAGGGAATGAGACAGATGAGCACGACACTTTTTTAGAAGCTGAGTTTAAGATTGGCTAAAAATATGGCCTATCCCTTTCAAGGGATATTTTGCTCACGGTGTGGACAAGAATAAAGCTATTAGTAACACGGTGTTCAGGGTATTTGAGACTGGTGTTTGTCTGTCAGTCAGTCATCAACCAAAACACTCTTGTCGACTTTTGGAAGGCAGGCAGGATGAAGGCAGGCTGCAGAAGGTCAAGGAGCTACAAGGGCTGCAAATGGGGGCAGAACCCGAGCTAAGGGAGGCAGGGAGGGGGAGAGCAGGGAAAAAGGCTGCTAATGAGGAAAAATACTAAAAATCCCAAGTGCCTGCAACAATGGGAGATAGGTTTTAGATGAACAAAACAGCCTAGAATAGGGGAAAAAAAGAAAAAAGCTGTTTACAGAAAACAGGCTGAGAAAATGATCTAAGGGGAGACAATGAGTAGAGATTATATGAAAAAAAAGAGAAAGAGAAGTCAGAGTAGGAAAATACACAGATCAACTTCCCCATTCAATGCAGGAGCAGAGCATGAGCAGCATGGATGTGCAGGACAGCAGCTGTCACCGCTCAGTGTCACAGCCTGCACAGGGCTGCCTGGATGCCTGGGAGGCAGTTACCACCATCACCTCTGTGACCTGGGGCTTCCAGGGACCAGCTCACATTTGTCACACTTCAAATGCAAAGGCCCACAGTGATGTGAGCTGGGGAAAAAGGGAAACTCTCCTTGAAGTGACTCTGCATGCAGAGTTTTAGAAAAAAAGGGCTCTGTGCCTAAGGAACACAGGGCTGGGTGCATTCCTCCAGCAGCAGCCCCTGCAGTCTCTCCAACCCAGCCTGTTCCCCCATTGAGTACCAGGTGTGGCCATAGGGAAATGCATTTCCTGCTTATCCTCCCTACCTCCCCGTGCCAGCACAGAACCTCTGCAGATTGCACCGTTCTGAACTGCTTTCTGTCTCCCTTTTCTGCAGCTGTGACAGATTCTGTACAAGAGCATCTTGCCTCCCGTCCCCTCCCCTCCCTCAGCTCTTTAGGACTAAGCTTCTAATGCTGAACTCTTCTTTCAGGCACTCTCTACATTTCACCCTGGTGCTCCCTACCCACGCAAAGCATTTTGCTGTTGAAGAGCTCCTGTTCTGTCCTGGGAGCTGTGCTGGGGAGCAGCTCAGTTAAGGGCGCCATGTGGAAAACGTGGTCTGCAGCAGCAGGGCAATAACATGGCCGTGCAGGAAAACCCTGCAGAGAGCAGCCTTGCCTTCAGTGATGAAATGCTTAACTGAGTGGTGTTGAGGAGGTTTTGCTGTTAAAGTATCACTTGTGACAATAAACTGTGCACAGACAGCGTTGCTTTCCAGGCATAACCCGGGGGATGAAGAGTTACGCAGGATAAATTTCTACTCCAGTCCATGAAGTTGGTCTAAACAGACTGAGGGCTGAGTCACTTACAGCAATCCTTGCAAGGAGCTCATCAAACTGAGTAAACCTTCAGCTCCAGGCTGCAGAATGTGGCTACCCTGGCTTCACCCTCCAAAGAAACACTGCTGAGGTTGGTGGTGCTCCATGCATTTACATTGATAGGAGCAAGAAGAAAGTCCCAGTGCATGGAAATGGTTTTGTTCCCATTGAAGCTGACCTGAGAACTTCCAGATTCAGCTGACTTGGTGTGCTGTGCCCCCAGGAGCCGGCACAGAGGGAAGCAGCAGTGAGCCCTGAGACAGAACTGCTCCTCTCCTCCCACCCATCCCCTGAGCTGAAATCTCACACCTGCTGCCTACTAAGCCTCAAAATCCACATCGCAGAGCCTGGAGAAGGCAGCCAGGATCCAGAGCACAGGCCAAGCACACACAGAGACCTTCCCTGCACAGATAATCTGTAGGACATGGAAACAGTGACAAAAGGCATCAGGGAATGGTCCAAGTAGAACCCCAACTCTGCTCTCTGCATTAGTTCTTGGAAGAAAAGTTTTGTGAGGAAAGGCTCTAAAAGCTCTCAAAGCTTTGTCATCAAGGAGTCTTTATGATGAACAGTCTATCTAGCTCATCAAACCCATCCAAATGGTCTCCAGAAAGAGAAGGGGTACAGCTGCAAACTCCTCGGGCTGAAATCCCATTTGCTCCATTCGTGGGCCTTCAGCCCACACCAGCCACAAGACAGCAGATCTGTGAGGTGCAAACCTTCCCAGAACCTTTCACTGCAGGGAGCGTGGGGAAATATACCAACAACAAGACTCTAAATATTTAGGTGTTTAAATAAATCGTTTTCACCGATTTCCAGAATCTATTATTCACATTGTGCTGCAGAGTTGTCCATCCTGTGCACCAAAGCATATCCACTTTTTGAGAGAGCAGAAAAGGAATTGCAGACTCACAAAGTTCATTTTGTGTGTTGAGAGCTGCCCCAGGTCCTCTGCCACCACACAGGTAAACCTCAATTGCTTCCCAACCAGAGGAGCCACGGCTTCCTGTGCACTGTGGTCAGATGAGAAGCAGACTGTTCATTTCTAGTCATGCTGACAAGAGAGGGGTCTCTCAGCCATCACCTTCTGCAATGCACGACGTGTCCCCACCAAGTGGACCAGCCACAGACAAACAGCCAGCGCTGCTCGTTCAAGTGAAATCAATCTAGAAATGACCTGAGGATCAGCTTCGTAAAAACACAGAGCATTTAAAGTCATTTGCTGAAACGGATTGTTTGAGGCAGGAAGAGTTAGGAAAGATAATTTTAATACTTCTATGACACAGCTTCCCAGCTAACAGCACGCCAACCCAGTGTCACCACCTGAGCCTCAAAGTAGGCTTCCTGACCTGATAAATCACTCAACCACAGAACAGTTGAGTTGGAAGGGACCTTACAGCCCACCCAGTTCCAGCCCCCTGCTGTAGTGTCTCCAGCAGCTCAGAGCTCAGTCTGCCCAGGGCCCCATCCAGCCTGGTCCCGAGCACCTCCAGGGATGGGGCACCCACATCTCCTATGGGCAGCTGTGCCAGGGCCTCACTGCCCTCTGAGTAGAATTTCTTCCTAGCATTTAGTCTAAAAAGGCCGCTATCCTTCCTCACATCACCAAGATGCCATCAGAACTCTGTATTTTCCCCTTGCCTGTAGCCACACTGCTTGCTCTCGTAGTGAGCTGCTCTGACCTGAGCAACTGTCTCCTTCTATCTGTGCTGTTGTGCTGGCATTTTCAGCAGGGTTACAGATAATTAAAATGTCTGATTAATTAAAATGTTTCGCGACAACAACAACAGCAAAAATTGCTCAGAGAAAAGCCTACGTGAAGTGAAACTGCAGCCTGGTTCACATGAATATGCATGAAGCCCAAAGTACACTGTATTAGCATGTGTGCAGCCTATCCCCAAAGTACCCAATATAGCAGAGGAGGAAGAAAGTAGAGGCTGAGAGGGTATAAAAATAGGGGCATACAATTCCGCATTACCCTCAGTATTTCCCCCTCTGCTATAACCCACAATTCAAGTGTATGGAAATATACTCTCACTGGCTCTCACTATGGCCTGCTGAACGCATGGGATCTCCAAGGAATTATGTCTTGGGCAGTGCTGCTGCTCCTTGTTCTGACTGTCAGCAGCCACCAAAGTCTGCACACATCGCTTTCCCCTCCACACACCTCGGCTTCCCCCTCTGTTCAATGCAGGCAACTCCACTTGCCTCTTTTGTAGTGCTGTGAGAAGTACAGAGGAAGAAATATGCTACAGAAAGAGAAATGTGTGTTAGCAATTGACTCTGTTTCCTTTTCTCTTTGTCAAATCTGTACCATAGCGGGAGTCAGCTCTGGTGGCACAGAGCTGAAGAAATCTTTGTTGCTGCTCTGAAAGCCCCACAGCAGAGCCTCATTGTCCAACCGCCGATGAATGGTTCCACTGGGAATCCAGATCCTGTTCTTTGGGAAAGCAGCAAGCCTCACTAAATAGCTATTTCTATTACTGGATCTGGATAATTAACACTTCTGCCATGTTATAAGGTAAATACCATGTTGTTGCTAAGAACGCAGGGCGTCAGACTGCCTATTCTGCCAGTGTAACAGCCCGTCCCTGGCTTTTTCTCTTCGAAGGCAGCTCCATACGAAATGCTAGCTAAGGGGATGGTGTTTCTTCTCCTTCCCCCCCTTCTTTCTTAAATCAATTTTTTTGGCAGGCACTACTCTCTTTTTAGCCATTTAAAGGCTACAGAGAAGAAATCATCCTCTGAAAGAGCAACCTCAAAAGATGCCTGTCCACAACTGGTGCGTGCTTATGCAATGGCTCTGTTCCAGGGGGGGATGCAGCTCTGGTCTGCCGATTTTACAGCCAAAACTTAAATTTTGCAACCTACAAATCAACACTGCAAAGAGCCTCTGGCCTTGAGCAGGATTACCCAGCGGAGCCCTTTTCCCCAGGACCTGTGCCAGTTCAGGGCAAAGGCTTCCAGGGAGGGATGAGCCACATAACGACCATGCAGCGCGATCAACGGCAATGTATAAAAGATGGGAAAAAGAAGAATACCACCGATTAGATGTTTTGAGGATTTTATGTGTTCAAGAGTCTGACAGGTATGAAATTGTTGCCTTGAAGCATATAAGAACTGCATTTTTAGTCTCTTTTTTAAAAGTATAATGAACACATGCTTCTTTCAAATTATGTTTGGATTTTTATGGTTTATGGATCTAACTTCAACTTCTGTGCTGCTACAGAGGATGAGATTTTTTTCCCCCAAGCCATGGAATTGAGGATTCACAAAGTCCTGTGACAGCAGAGGCTTTAAGGCAAGCCCAGGAGGCAAAGAGAGCCCTGCAAGAAGAGCAGGCACCCTGCAGTGAAGGCAGTGTGCCTTCTGAGCACAGCGGGTACCAAAATTAGGAGAGCAGAGCCACAGAATCCTATCACTACAACTTATTTTTTTAAATAATCCAGGCTCAAATTGATTAATATACACGACTATTTTCTAAACTAAAGATTCAATAGGTCCAAAGGTACATTCACTAATTAAATTTTGGCTATCAAACTGAAATGCCTAACACCTTATGTCTGTTTTAAAGATCAGCAACACTGCTTCTTCTTCATTTCAAATAATATATGCTTAGATTATGCTTCAAAGAGGGATTAGGGTTTTTTTTTTTTGTTACTTAAAATCCAGCACTGATCAGCTAAGGGGTTCTCAAGCCAACCACAGCTCCACAGCAGTATGCAGTGTGAAAGCTCAGTGAATCACATTTATTTCCTCCAAGACCCAAAGGTAGCAAAGAGTCACACTGAGTATTTCCCGAGAAAGTAAGTGGCCATGACAAACAGAGAAGCACCAACCTGTTCTTCCAAATGCTGCAGGGATCGCTGACATTTTATTGCATCTGATTTGTTTAAAACATAGTAGTGTGTTGGGTATCCTACTCCCTGTTTCTCAGGCTCAGCTTTGCAATCAGGCTGCTCAGACCTTTAAAGCCCTCTTCTAGCAGCACCGAGCTGCTGCTGGGCAAAGATGTGAGCACAGACCTTACGCTTGCTGAAGAAGAACACAGGAACACATTTTCAGAGAATCATTAAGGTTGAAGAGGACCTCTCACATCCCCAGGTCCAACCCCAGCCCACCCTGCCCACTGCCCACGTCCCTCAGTGCCACATCCTCATGGCTCTGGGACACCTCAAGGGATGGGGACCCCCCCACTCCTTGGGCAGCTGTGCCATGCATCACTGCTCTTATTATTCCCAATATCCAACCTAATATCCAACGTTGCTTTGGGAAACAATGACTGGTGGCTAGGATCTGGTCTCTGCCTCGCTGCCCAGAATGCTGACATGGACTCTCCCACAGACGCTGTGCTGCTATTTTATTATACACATAAGCAATGGTTTGCCAGTACTCAAGAACGAGACCCCAATCCTGCAAATATGAATGTCTCATTTTAGTCTTTCATGCTGGTTATACATGACCACAAGCATCAGTAAAAGTAAACCTAGGACAAAAAGCTTAGCATATTAAGGGAAATATATAGACAGTCTTAAACAAAATGGAGCATAGGGACATAGAGCTGGAGCAGGCCCTGAGCACTTGAAGGAGCTGTAGGTGTCTCTGTTCATTGCAGATTGGACTACATGGCCTGTAAGGGTCTCTTCCAACTAAAATAATTCTATGATTAAACATTAATTTAAACAATCTTTATATAACATTAGGGTCATATTTAGGGTTAATAATTAGTTACAGACCAGAGCAAGTGAGTAACAGAAGGAAATATTAATTAAAAATCCAGTCTTTATTCAGTCACAGATTTTCTTTCACACTCCATTTCTCTCTTTTTTTTATTAGAAAATAATCATCACATTACACAATATTTTTCCTCATTAAACTACAAAAGCAACAAAGATCCCTCGCTTCTTGGGCCAATTAGTGCCTGTGCACAACCACCAGGAATACAAATCAAAGTGTGTCTCAGCTGACTCTGACCTAATAAGACATCCAGCATAAACCTAAGCTCCACATTCTTTTGTTACTACAGCAGTTCTGTTTCCTTACCAAAGGCAGTAGGCATTACACACCGCCTGTCAGGGAACTGCAGCGTGGCCACAGGTTGGGCTGGGGCTGAGGGTCAGCTCTGCTGTTGGGTGAGCTCCTCCGTGGTTTGGTGTAACAAGAGGAACTCCAAAGTAATCCCAGGGCACACAGCAGGGGTGCTGAGGCTCGTCGTGATGGGGGTTTGAGGATAACGAGCAAAAGGAATCATGCACTCACGGAGCCATGGACTCATAGAATTGGGCTGGAAGGGACCTCAAAGACCATCTAATTCCCTGCCCTGGGCAAGCTGCCATCAGGTTGGGCTGCTCGGGATCCCACCCAGCCTGGCCTACTCATGGTGAGTCTGCGACAGCCCCGGGGCAGATCTCACAACCAGGACCCCGTGCTCCTGGGGGCTGTGTTCCTAGGAACCTCTCTTCCTGGTTTTTCCTTTTCCTCTGAGAAAGAGGCCATTTTCAGAGTTGTACTTCTACATCCGCCCCCACCCCAAATCCGTGTAAGTTTTTCTCACTTAAACCAATTTCACTCTCCCACTGAGTGCCGAAGTGTTGCATGTTACGCCGTGCCGTGTTATTCACGCCCACCGACATACATTTTCAGACCAATTTCCTTCTGATATGCATCTTAGCCATCTTCAGAGTCGCTTCTGAATTTGGCCTAAATTGGAGAATTACATGCTGAAGCTCTAGTAAGATGCTGTACTGAGCTGATCTCTGCCAGAAGGTGTGTGCACCAGGGATCTGATCTCTTCGTTGCTGTTTTTCAGTGACAATGGAGGGGGAAGCACCAAAAGCTGGTACTGCAGCCTCAGCTCGTGTTCTCACCTCTCCAGCTCTACATCTACATCTGCTACAGATGGCAATTACAGGTTGTCTGCTCATCAGTGTTAATCTAGCTACTGAACCTGATCAATAAGCCCAGACAATAATAGCAATCCTGCTCCCCCTCCTTCAGAAACATTTCAGTTTCTTGGACAGTTGAAGCCTTGAAGGCACTGCGCTCCTGGAGCTGTCATGGAACCATAAGGGAGGGAGAGAAGAGAAACCTTCCTTTTATCTGTCTCTGTTCACTGCAGGCAAGTTGGACTAGATGACTTTTAAAGGTCCCTTCCATGTCAAACAATTCCATGATTCTATAGTTCTATGATCCTTGTAGTCTTCCCACATGCCAGAGGAAGCAGACCAGAGCTGATCCATGAGGCAAAGCTCCCTGAAGCTGGAACTCACTGTTTCTGCTGCTGAAGGCATGATTTCGTTAATCTGCCGGTTTGGAAAGAGAGGGGAGCATCAGCCAGAACACACGCTTCTGCGCAGCAGGGACCGCCTTTCTGTGCTGGATGTACAGCTCCTGGTGCAATGGGATCTTGATTGACTTACAGCTTGGGTGTGTTCCAGCAAAACCCCAAGTTAATCACAGTAATAGAGCTGTCCTGCTCCCTTCCTAATTTCCACAGGACAGTTCTCTATGGAAGACAGCCTCCCTCCATCACCACGAACTTCCATAATCTAATGCTATCATCTAATCTTGTCATGTTGCCCAAATTAGTGGTGTACCCCTGCTCCAAGTGGAACAAATGTCCCCATCGTGTTTGGCTGGGTCTCCTGCTGTTGGTTTGTTTTATTTTGGCTCCTGCTGTCTGTGAGGGAGGAAGCACAGTTCTGATTTTGTGAGGCTCAAATGGGGAATTTGCCTTCTGAGCTAAGCAGTCCATTGCTAAATGGTTAATGAGGTTTTTTTATGGGTATCTTGGAAAACTGAATCTTCCTCTCAAAAATAGATGTTTGGCTTGTTTTTTTCTGGCCTGCTTAAGCCAGCACATATCAGTGGCTGTCCTTAAGCTGGATGCAGTGCTGGTGCTGAGGGTGCGATGTCCCCTGCATGCCCTGTGCTGGCAAACCACAGTCACCTCTAAGCAAATTTCCCCTTCCAAGGCACCACAGAGGCAAATCATTCGCTGATAGAAACCCATCAAAAGCACACATCTCTTTGTTGTAATGGGATGCTTTTTCAGGGCTATTTGCCACGCAGATCAATGGCTGCAACATCCACCCCTGGCTAGGTGTGCAGAAACACACATCATCTGCAACACAAGCAAGTGATAGAATGAGGAGATGCAATGCAGAGGAAATTTTGTTGGCCTGACACAATCTCAGAATAGCTAAATGGGGCAAAACAACGCGTATTTGTGCTCAGATCCTGGTGATGTTTATTTACTAGGACAAACATAGCTAAGGGTTGCAACTTATCAACGCTTGCTTTATTTCAAGAGCAAATTGCTCCCATGGAACCAGACATTTGATGTTTCCCTGCTATCGCCCAACAAAGAAAGCTCGCTTCTCGAAGTCGGCTAATGACCAGCAAAGTCGCCTCACGTGGATTACAAAAATAAAAAGCACAAAAGGCTCAGAATGAAAAATAACAATTTCCCTGGCTCGCTTTTGTGATCAAACAGTGGGGAACTCGTAGTAGAAAAGTCTGTTTGAAATACAAAAATAATAGTAACAGTCAAAATAAATGGCAAGGTCTTGTTCTACTGAGCCTTGAAAACCCACGAGTTTTGCTGTTGGAGGGTGTATGAGGATTCATTTAAAAGTCAATAATCAGCGGAGAGGGATTCGTGCCTTCCAATAACTGCTCTAATACAGAGATAATAAAAGGCTCCTGCAACGTTCATTATCTTATCCCTTTACACTGGCTCACAGCCCCGAGTTTCATATGCATCACATTCACTCTTACGGCAATAGAGCAAATTTGATCAGAGCAAAGCCAGCAAGTAATCCAATGGCATCTTCAGGTCAAATCTTCCTTGATACCTAAAGAACCTAATGAGGTGCCCAGCCTGGCTTTGCTGCAGCTGGAGCAGCTCTGTGCAGCACAGCTCCATCACTGCAGACCCTGCAAGAACCAGCATGCACCATCACGCTGCTGCAGTGGGATAGGATTCCTCTCCTGCTCTTCCATGCATGCACCAGCCTGGATGCTTTCATTTTTTCTATGCAGACACGAAAAATGGCTTGTTAGCCTTCCCCAGCTGTGATAAGAGCTCTGTCTCCCCGTGGCATGATGAGCTGATGGGTTGATGGGTCAACAAGATGATCTTAGTGGTCTTTTCCAGTTTTAATGATTCTGTGATTCTATGTTGTGCAGTACCTCCAGACAGATTAGCTTAAAAAATTTAAGAAACCAACTGGAGATAGAAAGTTTAATGCCAAATGAAATTGGTTTAGGCATCTGTAGAATGGCTTATTTATCTAATAGGCTCTTAGAGACTTCATGCATCGAATCATAGAATAACAGAATCATAGATTGGCCTGGGTTAAAAAGGACCACAGTGATCATCTGGTTCCAACCCCCTGCTGTGTGCAGGTCGCCAACCAGCAGCCCAGGCTGCCCAGAGCCACATCCAGCCTGGCCTTGAATGCCTGCAGGGATGGGGCATCCACAGCCTCCTTGGGCAACCTGTGAACAGTGCCTCACCACCCTCAAGGTGAAAAACTTCCTCCTAAGCAAAAAACTCCCTCCTAAAATCAGTTATCCTGACACAAATCTACAGATCATGTACTCTCACCTGGGGTCTGAAGTCACATTTCATCCTGACCAGCAACCAGCATTTTACTACCATTCCTTGTGGCCATGTGACATAATACTCTGCCTCTTCTGCTTTTCTGCTGATATTTTTCTGGGATAAGTAAGATAAGTAAAAGAAATTTGCATGTCTACGTCTTCTCCCTTTTATGCAAAAAATGTGTTTACAGAACTCCTTAGCCGAGGAACTGGGAGCACCCAAAGACCTGAACCACCTGGCCCTCTGAGCACCCACACAAAGAAGACAGCAACCTGAATTTAGTCTCAGGCATAATCAATGCACATTAAATCTCACTCTGAAATGTGGCCTGCAAAGCATGCTTGGTCCTGAGAGCTGATCTTGGCACTGCCTGCATGGAGATCACCGAGCTGTGCTGCAGCTGTGCTGCAAACACCTGGCAGCAGCCCACAACCAGGCTGCATTGCCCACCAAAGCAGCAGGGACTGCTTGTGGTCTGCAAACCAACTGCAGAAGACCCCCAAACTAAGAGTACATATCTAGTAGTATGTGATACATCCCAGTGAGGGGGTCTTACGGAGATCCCAGGCCTGAAAATGAAGAGCCCCTCTGTTTCCATCCCTGTGCTTCTGCCAGAAAAGGCAGAGGGGTTGGGAAGGATAGGGCCTCACCTCAGCCCCTCCAAAAGATGCAGACCAAAGGAACAGATAAGCCCACAAAGGCCCTCACTGAAAAGCCAGCTCTATCAACAAGCTCCAGCTCAGTGACCACGCTGCCCAGTGACTCCTGGTCAATAAAGGGCCGATTCTCCTCCCTTTCAGAAAACAATGTTCCACACACTGACACAGCAACAGCTCCTGGGCAGCCCTGCAGTGTCAGGGGGTGTCAGGCTCTGCTCTGCCAGATGACAAAGCGAGCACATGGACAAGCTCCTCCTGCCATCGCAGGCTGCCCTGGCTGTGCCCCGGGAGATTTTGTCTGCTAATGGAAATGAAGAAAACCTCCAGCGCAGATAATCCTCCATTATAGTAGCAGAACATTTGGGAAAGGGCCAAGTAAAAGAACAAGCCAAATCTCTTTTACTTAAAGACTGGCCCGAATGTGATAATGTAATGACTTAGGTCGGGATGCTTTAAATGCCATTCATCGTGACTGACTTAGCATATAGATGGTATCAGCTAAAATAACTAAGAACTAGGAACTGAATAGATGGCATCAGAGAACTTCTCCCTTCCAAGAAAACTGGTTTTCATGTGCAAGCGGTCTCAAAGATCACTGAGTTTCAGCACCAGGTGGTCCAACCCAGCAGCACCATCACTTCAGTTTCCCATCACTTTCTGCAGAAGGTTCAACCCCATCCCCCAGTCACGGGCTGGTGACTCAGGTACCCCCTTGGAAATGCAAAGTCCTTGAGTTCTTAGTGCCTAACCCCTTTCTGCCACTGCTGGTTGCACTTTGCATTAAAAACCTGATCACAAAGGTCACTGAAGTCACTGGGAAGATTCCCATCATCTTAAGGGGCTTTGGGTCAAGGCACACTTGGATTTCCTCTACCACAACAAGTTTCCAAAAGCACGGTAACCCTAGCTGTTGTTTAGCTTCCTAGCATCTGTAACAGCTAACTTTCATTTCTGTTTTACAGAAATAAAACGCAACTCAATCCCCGATGTTCCATGCGAGCTTAAGATTGCTTTCGATTACTATTAACAGGCTTTTCAAGGTGATCGTCGTGACATCCCAAAAGAAGCAAAATACTTACGGGACAAATCAAGCTATTGGAATGACCAGCTGTGCTGAACAAGCTCCTCACACAGCTGGCAAAGAGCAAAATAAAGCTGCAATAAACTGATGACATCCATTTTCTAGAGGAGTAACAGCTTATCTTAACAGAGAAAACCACTCAACTTCTGAGCGACGGCAGCTTCCCCAACAATACCCAGCATTTGCTCACCTCTCCCACAAAACACGAAAGCAGCAGCAACCAGAACAACCAAAACAGACCATTTTCTACAATCCACACTAGTGTTACAGAAGGCAGAAGGTAAAACAAGTGCAAAATGCCACCATTCTGATTTTAGTATACCCACTGAACATCATTTTGATGTCTACGCAGGGTGGAAAGCAGTAGGGGATCATATTAATCATCCATTTCAAGTCTTCCAGTTGGCAAACTCAGACCTTTAGGAAGGAAATTCTCTCACTCCGGACAAGTTTTGGAATGGTTACAAACACAAGATCTAACATTCTGGTTGCATTTCTTACAAGCCCCAGGCATATCATAAAAAGTAGTGTCTTATTTGAATGCTTTTATCTTCCTGGTCATGTAATTTAGCTCCTTCCAGAGTGGTCATTTATTTTCTTCGCTGTTGCCTTCTTCATTTGTTACATTTCGTGTTGAAATCAAGGCTCATCAGCAGCCCTGAGCAGAGCGTCAGTGCTGGTTTGAATCTTCCATGTCTTCTGTTTAATTGAATTTTCATTCGTATCTCCTCAGCTGTTTCCCCTCCAAGGCCTTCCCCCTCCTCTCCCCTGCTCTCCACTCATCCATAAAGATCTAGCAAGCGTTTCTGGCAAGCACCAGCTGCAGATACTGAGAGTTCTTGGGCATCTTCTACTTTTAGAAAACCACCAAGAGGCCAAATAACACCACTGCTTGTTCTGTGAAGCTTGAAGCCTGCTTTTCAGAACAACCCACCGCCTTATTAACTGCACTACTCTCTCTGAAACCTGCAGCAAGATTCAGGGGATCGCAGAGCTACACATTTGTCTATAGAGGACACAGAGCCACATGGGGCTTTGCAGTCTTTTTTGCTGAGCTAGCCTGGCCAGCCGGGGCTCTGAAATACCATTAACGGTACCAGTGTTGTTTAAAAATAATCACTTGGAGCCAGGTATGAAGACAGCCTTCCTCCTCCTGCTGGTGCTGCCCATTCTCAGAGATGCTCAGCTGGAAGAAGTAGCTCTGGGGTGAAGTTAATTTTTGTACTATGGACTCACACAGCTTCTCTGGGGCTCAGGTTGGAAGGCAGGACTCTGCTGGGATTTCTGTTGCATGGGAAAACATCACATGATGTGTATATGATGACTCATTTTCCACCACCGCAATCCTTCTGGTTGAGGACAGTCTCTTTTTGACTGGAAATCTTCAGGATGAGAAAAGGAAAGCACCACTAACTCCTCTTCCAAACTTTGGTCAAAAAAGCTTGGTTACAAGCATTGTAACCATACAAGCATAATACAGGTTAGCTCCAAGATTCACCAGTTTGTATTCCTACTCCAGCAGCTGATGTTGTTATAAGCTCTTCTGTGCTGGGAAGTGATTATAAGAAGCAAAGGAAAATGTCAGAGTAAAAATTCAAGATACGGGTGTTCAGTGTGAAACCTATTCTATGCTAAACACTGCAGTTGAGATGGATGTAAAATTGTGAAAATCTTGGTGTCTGCTCTATTTACAAGAACATCATGCGAAGCACTGAGAAATACATGAGCAAGAAGAGTTCTGCATTAGGACAGAGCTGGACAAAATGACCTTTCATTGATTTACTCCATCACTGGCTGTACAATTTCTGCTTGTAATTCATCATTCTGAAGCTGTTTACCATTTTGTCCACATCAAGGTCAACTTCCATCAATCAGTTCTTGGACCTGGAATTCCTGGCTCTTTATCCAAAAAGCATTCAGGAGAAACGAACATTCTCATTTGAATATTCTCCTTCCTTGCTCCTATACACGGCACTCGATCCATTACTGAAAGTTTGACACTCTCTTTGGCAGATTATGCCAATCTGACATAATCTGACATAAAGAGTGTGTTTTGCTACTAAGTGAAAAAGTACAGCATGTCAGCTACTGAAAGTTAACAGTGGTTTTGCTACTGGATGTAAGATCTGATTTTGTTTCTGTGTACATTCGCATTCATTTTTATATACTCTGCTGTTGGGTATTTACTGCATCAGCTTTGTGCAAACGGCCCAGTGCCTCTTCACTGCAGTTCAGACCACTACAATTTATATTTAGGAGATCTTCTAGGAGACAATAAATCAGAAGCTAGAGGAGGCTTGCTTGCAACTGAATCTGAATTGAGGCAGCTCCTATCCCTTTACTTTTTGCTTTTGTACTGCTTATGGAAGGATGCACTTTAGGAAAGGAAAGACATACGGTAACATTTTGTCTTTTAGCTTGCAGAGTTTTGTGCCTTTTCATTTAGGAAATTAGATTACAGGACTTCCCATGAAAAGGGGGCTTTCTAGGATCTATCTTGCTGGCATTCACTTTCTATCAAATCCTACCAGGCACACTTAACACCGTGAAAGGGGGGTCATCATTTCTCCTACCAGCCTCTGCCCTTCTTACCAGCTCTGACAGCTCTGATCCACTTATTCTTGGCACTTGCTCTGAGCAAGGTTCACACGGAGGTGTCAGTGTCCAGTCTGTGCACTGCTGTACCAAGATGCTGTCACTCTTCAGGTTGACTGCTTAGGAAACAACCTCGTTTTGTTATCCAGAGCCTGAGCTTGGTCGTGATTCCTCTCTTGACTCCTGCTTTCAGGCTCTGCCTCTTTCTGCCTCTGGTATGCTTTCTGCTGTCGGCACTACACTCTTGCTGTCACTGGCAGTGCCAGCTGGTCACTTCTCTCCTGCTCAGTTATAAGGGATGGTACAGGTCAACAAACCAAATACTTAGGGCCTTAATTTCTATTTTCTCAGGGAAATAATGAAAGAATTTAGCTGGAGCCTGGAGGTCACTGTTAAAAGGCAGTGGAGAGGTGGTTCATTCGCATTCAAAGGCAGCTGGGGCTTCAGAAGACACCAAACTGTCTGGTATGGGTTTTGCTATTTGCTAAATTACTTAACATGCAGCATCTTCTTGAGAAATAGAGGACTGTGTGAAAGCCTCTTCTAAGGAAAAGAGGAAATTCAGGACTTACACTGAAAGCTGACCTTGCAGCCATGTGGCAGACTCCCTCTGAAGCTCTTGTGACGCTACAAACGTGACAAAGACCTTTCACAAGAAGGACTTTCCAGCCTGGTTTACTTAGGAGGAGAGCACAAAAGGTGTCTCACTGAAGCTGCAAGCTGGTGATTCCCTGCAAAGCACCAGGAGGCTTTAAAATCTGCTCCTGGTAAAACGAAACTTGAAAGTATTGCTTGCCACTTGTATAACAGGATTCCGCAGCGTTTTGGCTGTCCAGTGGAGGAAACTTACCTTATAAATTACAAAGACTCTGTCTAAGGCTAAGGGGAAATAAAAGAGAGAAGTCTCCAAAGCCCAGGACAGCTAAGGCTTGTTATGAAACCACAGAGTTCATTCTAGTGTGAAGCAAACCTGAGCACTGCATTAAAAATGTAAATGTGATTGAAAAAGCATAACCAGATAAAATGGATTTGACCTCCACAAGCATAAGATGTGGTCCAACTGAGCTGACACAGCGACAGACTGCTGCACTTTGCTTTTTGCTGCACGGAGGGTCACAGGAAGTTTGTTTAAAAAACCCACAGAAATTCTGAGCCAGTGGAAGATTTGCATTGTGTTTACAGGAACTAACAAGAGAACATAGGGCTGGTTTGGGAAAAAAAAAAAAAAGTCATTTGAATGGTTAAAAATAAAGAAGGACTTCTCAAAATGACTTCTCAAAGTCTTTGAAAGTGACTGATTTACCTTCAAAAAATTTAGCCCCACACAGAGCAGCAGCCAAGAGTGACTGGATCTTTCAGTGTGATCTCACACCTCGGCGCGCAGTGTGCCGGTGCCTTACCGAGAGCTCTTGATGGACAAGCCCTGCTGCTGCCTCCTGGGTTAATGTTGTGTTAACCCAGACCAGTGCAGGAGCTTGATTTGCTGCACCACCGTACCACAGAAATGGCCCCTGGGTTCAGAACAAGCAGGGACAGGCAGAAATGACTTAAACCTCTGTCACTAGCAAAAAGAGATGTTAGAGATGTTAATCAAACCCCTGCTTGGGATTTCAGAATCCAGGAAAGCATCAACTAGGAGCAAGAAAACAAGCTGATGTAGTGCAAATTGAAACCAGCAACCAATTCCTCCCACCCAGCTGAACCTATCCCGCTGTGTATCCTCAAGACAATCTGTGGTAGCACTGCTTATGACTGAGCCTCAGCTGGTTTCCAAACGGAGACACAGTTCTTTAGTTAAGCAGAAGTTGGGAATCTTGAATAAGAGATTAATGGGGGTTTTCTCGTTAAACTTAGGCAAGAGGTCGCTGCCCAGAGCAGAGCTATTGCCTCAGCTTGAACAGGCTGCCCAGGCGCTTGTCCCGCTGAGTTACGAGAACCTCCTAAAACCAGACAGTATGACTTCTCTTGATGCGAATAATACTGCAAACAGCTGCAACAGAAATAAATTTGAAAGCTGGTACCCAAGAGAACTTGAGTCAAAATGGAAACAAAGGATGCATGAAACAGGCTGTGACAAAAGAAATCGTTTCTTCCTGCTCTGTGTTTTCCAAGAGGTGTAGGAATGAATATGTGGACAGAGATCGCATATACAAGAGGCACTAAAACTGGGCGGCAGTCAGCCCAGCAGAGATGAGCCTGAGCTGTGTCTTCAACAAACCTGGGTGCACACACATCTGCCTGCGAGCAGTAACCCAGATCTGCTCCCGCCCATTGATGGTGATGTGCACACTATTAGAAAATTCAGTTGTCCTGAGGTTTGGGACCTGAGCGTGAATGAAACATGAGCTACATCTAACTATTTCCAGATTAGCAGCAGCAATTGTTTGGCAGCACTGCAAGTCCTGTGGCCCCGCTGCCAGCAGCAGTGAGCAGTTGCTTCAGCATATTTATATTGTTGGGGAACTTCAGCATGCTGGGTTGCCTGGGCTGGTACTGCTGTTAAGGGCATTCCATAAGGTTTTTCTGCATTTTACATTTCAACTCCAAAAACCCATTTCAAAGCCTTACGCGGGAGCACTTACAGAAACTGAATGTAAAGCTAATCCCGAATATCTGCGGGTTTGACCACAGATGGGAAAAAACAGAACAATCTGATCTCTCCAATCAGAACTAAAAGTACCAGTGTAATAATCAATTTTCATGCCCTGTCATGTAGAAAAGACATTACAATTTGTTGTTTACGCAAGAATGATTGAGAAACAAACATTTCTTGAAAACAGAAAATGCAGATAAACAAGAAAGTAGATAAGTTAAATTTAGATTCTGAATTATTTACTGAACTGCATGAAAATCACCACTAATTCTTTCCCATGTATGGCCTCACTCCCAGTATTTCTTTCCTCCAGATCCCCTGGTGCCAGTACCAGCTTTAACCCCTCCTGCCCCACTCCCATCACTGTGAGACGAGGCCCCACAGACACGGAGAACTCCTACCAAGCACGCGTGTGCTGCAGCCCTGGGGGTCCCTGCCTCCTTGCCAACATGATGCCAATGCCACCAGAAGGCATTGCTGACTGTCAGGCTTGCATTTCGTAGAATCACAGAACCACCAGTGTTGGAGAAGACCTCTCACATCCCCAAGTTCAACCCAGCCCACCCTCACCATGCCCACTGCCCACGTCCCTCAGTGCCACATCCCCAAGGCTCTTGGACACTTCCAGGGACAGTGACTCCCCCACCTCCCAGGGCAGCTGTGCCATTGCATCACTGCTCCTGGAGAGAAGGAATTGTTCCTAATATCCCAAACACCCACTGCTCTGTTTGAACGCCTCAGACATGTGCAGAGCAATATTGCCATGTGGGCATGTAACCTTGAAGGCAAGAAGGGGATACAGCACTTGGAGATTTTGTTGAGCTGGAAATCAGGAAAATAAAAATGTATCCTACAGCTAAATTGAAGAAAACAAATCATGCCACTAGGAGCTTTCTGCTTTATTATGTAAATATCTCCTCATTCACATGGAAAAGTTTGTCCAATTTGGCTAAACAATTAATTACCCAGGGTGATTGGTGACAATGACGACGCAAGGCGTATGTTCATCACAGTGATTTCCTTCCATCCCAGAGATGTGCTGACAGAGGTGAGGATGAAGGCCCTGCAGTGCCCTTGGCAGTGCATGCGCTCCGGCTGCTATTTTGGAATTTGTCAGCAATGAGACAGGACCTCTCACCTGACATTGGAAAGGAGCCCCTGCACAATGGGCACCAACGCATCTCCTGTGCAGCCTGATCCAATGGCTGGTCACCAGCCCACAGCAGGGAGTAGGAAATGGATGATCTTTGAGGTCCCCTCCAACCTACGCAATCCTATGATTCTATGCTCCCGCCCACCGCAGCCACAGAAGTCCAGCAGCAAAACCTCTAATTTGCCATCTGGATCATCACACCCAACAGCCATTTTGTGTGTCAGCCCTTCCTGTGTGCTGCAGCCGGGAGCTGCAAAAGTGGAGCTCCTACCTCCAGTCACCTCTTGCATGGAGAGGACAAATCACCAAACTCAGCATGTTTTTATCACTTAAGTGATATTTTCCACAATGCTCCCCATTCTCTTCCAGTAACAATTCACAGGTAGTACAGAAATCCTCCAAGTGTAGCACCAGGCAGTTTTGGGATGGCTGCCGCCCGAACCTTCTCCAAAAGCAGCTCCTGCAACGACCACCAAAACAGATTTCTGCACCAAAGGAGGCTAACGAGAGCCACCAAAATTCCCAGGTTTGGGCAGGACCCTCTGTTACCATGTTTTTTTTGTTTCTCTAACTGCTTTTCTTCGGATCTTTGAGCTTATCAATGTTGATGTAAGCTCTGCTCTCTTAGGTTGGGTATCAGGAAGAATCTCTCCTCAGAAAGAACAGTGGACCACTGGCACAGCTGTCCAGGGAGGTGGTGAGTCACAGTCGCTGGAGGTGTTCAAGAAAAGGGTGGATGTGGCACTGAAGGACGTGGGCAGTGGGCAATATGGGTGGTAGGTGGACTAGATGATAGATGATCTTAGAGGTCTTTTTCCAACCTTAATGATGGTGCACTAATGCAGTTTTTGGTGACCAAGCAGAGCAGGACATGCCCGGGAATAAAGAAAAACAGAACACTTACAGCTCTTCTCTTTCAATGTCAAAACTGCTATTGATTAGCAATCTGCAAACAGATGGGATGTCAGCTTACTACACAATTCCCCGCGCTCCTCAGTTCTTTCTCAATTAACTTGAAAGCTGCGGGAGATAAGCATTTCTATTGGTAAGCTAAGAAATGTCTCCTTTTTCTCCCTTCTGCTCAGCCCTAGAAAAGAATCCGTTTCTTTGCTTTGTGTTATCCAGAAGCATTTTTCAGCCTTTTGCATTTTCTGATTTTAGGCAGAATGCTAACAGCATCCCATAATCAGGACTATAATCCTCCGGCCTCCCTGCATCTATCATTTGCATGAATGGCCTCGAAAATAAAATGAGAATGATTCAATTAACAGTTTAGGGTGATTTTTATATATGGTAGAACGTTTCTTTAGCACTAGGAAAACCATGCCAAAATATCATTTGTATTTCTCACTATGGATGAAACCAAAGAATTTATCGGGTGAGAAAAATGACCATAGGTTTTAAGGTGCCAATATTTTTTAAAATGTAATTTCCAGACCTTTTTGTTTCCAGTTTTCATATCTGCAGATGAAGCTTAGCCGTGTCTAGAATCCCATCAAATGCCATGCAAACACTTGAAATTCAACAGATCTCCTTGGACAGACATCGGTTTAGGAAGAATGTGGTCCAAAGCCCACTGAGATCAAAGAGAGAATTTGGGGGTAAGGCCATTCAAGTTGACTTAAAATAACTGAGTTGGCTGGTTTTAGTCTTGCTAATGCAAAACAATAATAATAATAATAATATGAAATTAAAAAGAAAATTAAAAAAGAAAAAGGAATCAGGCTGCAAAAACAACTCAGCAGTTGAGATGTTTTTGCTTTCCTTGTCTTTTGGACTGTTTTTTATTGTGCTCCCAATCTGGAATCCATAGGCTAAACTAAAGACAATTATTTTTTTTTAACTTGTCTCTAAAGCCAGAAGAGCTGGAAGTTTTCTTTCAAAAACAGAGCAAAGACAAATGCAAAGAGTCTCTGGAACAGAATTCACTCAGTCACTATGTGAGTCCAGGTCTCACAGAAGCAATTTTAGGCTCTACAGCAAACCTCTAATCCTCTGATCCCTGCCCCTGCACCACGCTTTCTGGTGGCAGATCCACCAGTTTCAGCAGTCAGTGAGGACTTTTTGTCTTACAAACCCAGGCAGAACTGGGGGAGCTTAACACTCACGGGGGTACGATGTGATTCTGCAACAGGGCTGAAGAAAGCTAGCTCTCACATGAGTAACTCCTGATGATTCTATAGGAATTTATTCACTGCCTGGCTCTTACTCTCCAAGTGACCACAACCTGTTCTTGCCTTGACCAGTGTGAATCTTCCCTTCATTTTGCCCTTTCTCTTGACCCAGTCAAGTAGAACAGCCAACAAAGCACCGCTACCTTCATCAATTTGTCTCTTTTCCGCTCCTCTCCCATTTTGGTGATGTTCCCCAGGAAATCACACTAGAGAACCCATGCTAGATGTGGCCCAAGGAGGCTGTGGATGCCCCATCCCTGGAGGCATTCAAGGCCAGGCTGGATGTGGCTCTGGGCAGCCTGGGCTGCTGGTTGGTGACGATCATTGTGGTCCTTTTCAACCCAGGCCATTCTATGATTCTATGATGTGAAGCTGCATGCCAGATAGATGGGAGAGAACGGACTGAGAAGAACCACCATCATTTTCCAATTGTCACGACACAACCTGATGTTTCTTACAACTTCTGGGTTAGCCAAGCCAAACATAAAAGAAGACATCCCCAGTTACATTTGTGCAGATTTGTCTCTTTCTTCAGAGTTCATTAAAAGAACTGCTTTCATCTCGTTAGCTTGCTAAAACATTTCCAACAGGACTAGATGTGTCATGTCAGAATATGACAGGCAAATTTCTTTTCAGGTTTTGAAAGTAGGTTGAAAGAGGAGAAGCTATGCAGTTCACTGTTGTCACTGAAAGATATTTTTACTGTTATGAGTTTCTTATACAAGAAACAAATTAAGAACTGTCAAGGCAAAAGAAAAAACCCAAACCTAAAATGTATTCTGTCTTGCCTGCTAATCTAGTTACTGCTTTTCTCTAAAATTTCTCATCCTAATAACAAGAAGTACAAGGAAATGAATATGATTGCTAGCATTTTGTTTTATAAGCACCATAATCCAAAAGGAAGTACCAAAGTACCAAAGTACCAAAAATACAATTCCTCTTTTGCACCTACAAGCCAAAACAGATAGCCTCACTTTCTTCTGCCCCAGCCCTTATTTCTGCCCAGTTCAGAGGGTGCTGTGCCATTGCAGGGCATGGGAAGCAGCATCCACAGCATCCAGGGATGCAAAAAAGCATCTGGGAAGGGGCTGAAAGCACGAAATTGCTGAGGGCTGAGCCACAGACACACAGCAAAGAGCAAGGCCCCAAGTGGGTGTTCACAGCACATCGTTGGGTTTTGATGGCATTTACCATCAGATTGCTGAGACGGGCTGTAAACCAGTGGGTGGGGACTGTTTCTCACTCTGAAGAAGTTCATTAGATTATCAGTAATATAGTTACATGGAGAGCAAGTAGAGCCTGGGGCTGTTTTGAGGGGCTCTTTGATAAAGGTCAAAACAATATATCAGCAGGCTATTGGGACTGATGGCTGTTGGGAAGAACATCAAGAGCAGCATTGTATTCTCGCCTGATTTTTCTCCTTATTACAGACTCCCATCTTTGGTGCAAAAAAATAAAAAAAAAAAAGGAACTGTAAAGATGCCCATCAGTGGGGCACTGCCAGCACTGCTGGGGAAATGAGATGAGACTGTTTGGGAGGATGTAGGGGGCTGGAAGCAAGAACCAAAAAAATACGTATCTCCCAAAAACCCAGGATTTTTGGTGTAGGCAGGTGAAGCCCTGTGTCCTCCTGAATGCTGAAGCCATCACTAACCTCCCATTTGGGAAGGAGGAATGGCTCACCATCCAGAAAGGCAGCTGCTGAGTAAGTGGCCGGACCTTGGTTCTGAAGCCATGCCAGCTAACTCAGGTGCTGTGCGTTAGTATTTAAATGCTGAATTCCCCAGTTCAGGGAATAGTTCCTCCCTGCTCACCACTGGAACACTGCATGCATCTGACTATTCTGCTGAATAGTAACAGGCTGAGATATTGGTGTTGTCCTAGGCTGGGGCTGCTTGATGAACAAGCACATTCACCAGAGTTGTAATTCCCTACAAAATCCCACATACTAATAACAAGTCTTGCCTCAAAGCTACCATCCAGATAATCCAGAAAAGGAAATCACGTATTCCAAATTCTGCCTGCCCTCAATGTTTATTTCAAGATATAAGATCTTAAAAAATGTTGAATTCATTGCAGTCCTACATCAAAGCGAGCTTGCAGAGACAGGTAGGGGAGAGGAAAACAAATTTCTCTTGAATCACTCTCACTCTCTGACTGGGATTTTCAAAGGAGCTCCAGATTTGTCTGGTAAAAGCTGTTTTTTAGCTGCAGAGAACAGCCTGGTCACTGCCTGATTCTGAGCACACTGGCTTGCATGGCACGCGTGCAACTCTCAGGGTGCTCCCCAAGGCACACAGCCCTCCACTTGCTTTTGAGACATGGATGAGGATGTGAAAGAATCCCGAGCAGACGTCACCAGCCAGGATGGGCACAGCCAAGGCGCAGGGGCTGTGGGAACCATCACCCTGTGCTGAGGGAAGTGCCACGGTACCCGTGCTGTCACTGCCAATGCGGGCTGGCCTGCAGCCCTACCTGCCTGCGCTCACCTGCACCTCCTTTCTTCACTGCTGACTCCCCGCCACCCGCCGAAAGGTGCCTCCAAGCACCGATCAGCCCCAAGCCCCATCCTCGCTAAACTCTCCAAGTGCTGCAGTTTCTACCTGCTAGTTCTTCCCCACTACCCAATATATCAAGGACTAACCGGGCAGCATATAACCTCTCCTCTGTGAACAGCGCCTGCTCTCCATTCCTTTGTCTGAGCATTTTCTCATCCGTCTGCACATTCCTGTGCTCCTTCACAAAGCGACAGCCAAGTGTGAAACTGCTGTAGCCATTCACGGGGATGAGATTTATTATCTAGAGGCGCACCAATAACACAGCATTAAAAAAAATAAAACAGCGGTCTCTTTCATCAAAATCTAATGAACGCGCAATTTAATCTTTATTAAGAATTCATTAGGTTCTCAGCAAGCCCGCGTAATGGAGCTTGACCAGGTGAAATGCTAATGCCTGCATTATATTTAAATTAATTTTCAGAAGCGTTCGTTTCCCCGTGGCGCCCTGCAGCGCCGGCTCCCTCCGGCCGCTCCCAGCAACGCCGCGTCCCCACCCAGCCCAGCCTCACGCGGCCCCGCTGCACGCCCACAGCTGCCACCGCGGCAGCCAGCTCTGCTTCTTCAGGCACAGGGCTGCAAGCTGCCGTGCATCACGCTGGGGCTGCTTCCTTGAAAACACAGATGTACAACAGGCTATTTCTCAGCCCTCACTCCACTAACGTAGCCCAGCGAGCCGGCTGTTATCTGGAACCAGTGTGGTCTAAACAACAAGAACTCTGCTCCCTGCAGCACGGGAGCCCCGTGCACGGTTGTGTAAGGCCGCAGCTGCCCCTTCACAACCACTGTCGCTGTTATTGTGGCAGCCACAGCCTCTCTTTCCACCAAACCGTCACCCGCCATTCCAGCACGCTTCCGCAGAAGCGATTCCTAGAGATTAAATAATTTATTGGTGTTCATCTGCAGTAGCTCCTCTCCCGATCCACCTTTCACATACAAACCAAACCCGTCCTCCCGGCCCCAAATCCACCCCCAGATCCCCCAAGCCGACCCCAAATGCCCTTTCACGGAGGGCTCGGAGCCTTTGCACACCAATAGCAGTGGGAGAGGCAGATGGAACTGCACTGAGGGCGAGGCTGCTCGCTGCCACAGCCCTGCAGCTCTGTGGGAAGAGCGTTGCCTTGGGCGGGGACGGTGGTTCGGTCCTCTGGAAACCCCCGCAGGACCGGCTATCCCCGTACGCCCGTGGCACCGAGCCGGGCTACGGGCCTGCGGCGAGCCCACGCCCGAGGATTGACGAGCGGCGCCCGAGCCCCTTCGGCTGTTTCCGAGCCTGGTCGGCTCCCCCCCGACCGCCTCCGAGCGCTCTCCGAAGACAGCCGAGCGCCGAGGGAGGAGCCGAGCGCAGCGCTAGCGGCCGTTCGAGTCCCCGCTGGGCGCTGTCCACCACGCGAACCGCCTGAAAGCTGCACCGCGCCGCGCCCGCGGGACAACGCGGAGGGACTGCGGATGGCAGCGGGCACACCGCCCGCACCGCCCGCACCCCGCGGCCCGGGGGCCCCTCCCAGCCACCGGCTCCTCCGCTATCGGGAAACCAGAACCGTTCCGTGCCTCTACCACTGTGACACCCGGCCCAATGCACTGCTATGGCGCCTGTTCATTCCAGTGGGAGGCTGGGGCTGGATAGGCTTTAATTAAAAGGAAGAAAAGGGAATGGAGTAATTCTGCACCTCCACATCTCCGTTGGTTCCCTGCACCTTCACCGGCTTCCCCACGCCTCCATTAGCTCTCTGTGCCTCTGCTGGCTCTCCCACACCTCTGTATGCTCTCCCACACCTCTACATGCTCTCCTAGGTTCTCTATAGGTTCTGCCACATCGCCAGTGACTCTTCCATATTTCTGTTCTCTCCCACACCACCATTGACTCTCCCACATCTCTACGGGCTCTCCCACACCTCTGTTGGCTCTCCCACACCTCTCTCACATCTCTACAGGCTCTCCCACACCTCTTTTGGCTCTCCCAAGCCTCTGTAAGCTCTCCAACCCCCTTGAGCTCTCCCTCAGCCCCGCTGGCTCTCCCTCTGGAAGCACTGCCTGGCCACGTGCTCGGATCACTGTGTGCGGGGGGCACGGTGTGGGGCAGCCATTCCGGCCCACTCCCACTGGGGCCTGGCACAGCTGTCAGGGAGATGCTGCGTGAGAACAGAGCTGATTTTTTCAGCGCGTTGGGTCGCGTGTTTTTCTTTTCCCTTTTTAATAACCCGTTTTCAATTTAATTGGCAACCGGCAACCAAGTTCACCTCTCATTAATTAAAAGGCTCAAATCTCGGGTAAAAGGGGCTTTGGGCGGCAGCGAGCCTCGCTTTAAATCCGCATTACGGGCGGATTTCGTGCTTTTTCCCCCCCTCCTCCTCCTCCAGAGTGCCAGTCCCAGCCGCGGCCGCCCCCCCGCCGCCCTCAGTCCGGCGTTCAGCACCACGGGGCCCCGAACAGCAGCGGCCGCCGCCTCCCGCCCGGCGCTGCCCTCGGGTACAACATGGCGCCCGCGGCCCTCCGCGCCGCCCCGCGGCACTCACTTCATCTGCTTCACGATGGTGCTCTTCCCCGACTCGCCGGCCCCTGCGGGACAGAGAGAGAGAAGCGGTGAGCGCGGGGCGCGGAGCGGACCGGGGCGCGGAGCGGAGCGGGGCTCACCGAGCAGGAGCAGCTTCACGTCTTTGGCCGCGCTGATGCCGTCCTCCTTCAGGTTCTTCTCGATGGCCTTGCTGCGCTCCAGGGCGGCCCGCTCCTCGGCGCTCAGGGTACATCCCATGGCGAAAAGGGATTTAATTTAATTTAAAAAAGAAAAAAAAAAAAAAAAAGGGAGGGGATAAAAAAAAAAAAAAGCGCAGCCCCCGCCGCCGCCGCCGCCGCCGCCCGGGCGCAGGGAGCAGGAGGCAGCGCAACGCCGAGAGCCGCGGGGATTAACAAAGGCCTGCGGGCTCCGCAGCGGCGGGGCCGGCGGCTCCGTGCCCGAGCGCTCAGCGCATCCACGGGCTGCGGGCAGCGCGGGCGGCCGCGGGCGGGGCGGGGCGGAGCAGAAGGAGGAGGAGGAGCGGCAGGGGGAGGAGGAAGGCCGGCGGCGGGGGTGGGTCCGCGGCGCTCCGGGCTACGCGCTCAGCGGGCGCGGGGCTGCGGCGGGCGCTCGGCTGGAGGCGCGGCGGCGGCGGCGGCGGCGGCTGTGCCGGGGGAGGGAGCCGCGATCCGCTCTCCGCCGGCCTCGCCCGCTGCCGTGACGCGCGCGCCCCGCGCATGCTCCCACCGCCCCGCCTCGGCGCCGCACGGCGCGGCACCGCCGCTCTCCGGCGTGACGGGATCCCTCAGCAGCGGCACCGCCGGCATCCCGGCTTGTGTCAGCGGCACTGAGCCGGAGGGAGCGGGAGCGGCTCGGCTCGCTGTACGGAGCTACTGGGGGCACGCCGCTGTGCTGTGCTGAGCGCTGGGTCCATCAGCGCGAGAAAGACATGGAGTGTGTCCAGGGAAGGGAGCGGAGCTGCGAGGGGTCTGAGCGCAGCGCTGTGGGAGCGGCTGAGGGAGCGGGGTGGTCAGTGTGGAGAAAAGGAGCTGAGGGGAGCTCGTGGCTCTGCAGCCCTGACAGGAGGCTGTGGGGAGGGGATGTCGGCCTCTGCTCCCAGGTAACAGCGATAGGGTGAGAGGTGGTGGTCTCACGTTGAGGGTCCGGTTGGGTATTGGGAACAATTCCTTCTCCCCAAGAGCAGTGATGCAGCGGCACAGCTGCCCAAGAGGTGGGGGAGTCACCGTCCCTGGGGGTGTCCCAGAGCTGTAGGGATGTGGCTCTGAGGGACGTGGGCAGTGGGCACGGTGGGGGTGGGCTGGGGTTGGACCTGGGGATGTGGGAGCTCTTAATGACTCTGTGAAAGGCCTGTGTTGTAGGGAACAGACTGCCCTCTGCCATGGGCAGCCAGGCTGAGGAGCTCGCTGAAGGGACGGAGTTGCTGCCACACCCCGCTCTGCCTCCCTGCGAAACAGAACCAGGAGGATGCTGTGGGGCCGCTGCCTGCTGTGACCCAACCATAAGGAAACACCGGGCCCAGGTGGGGCTGGGCAGGGGCTGCCATTTCCTGGGCTGGGGGCTCAAGCAGCACCAAGCCTCCTGCGGGCTCTTCTCACAGCTGCTCTCCTGTGTTCTGCACTTCCCGTAGCCACACACCCTTCCTGTAGGGGTGGAAATAAGATTTCTATAGACACAGCTTCCCTGGCTCTCTCCTTCTAGAAAGCATCGCCTCCTTACACGACCTCCTTCCCATAAAGCACTGTTTCAATTTTCCCTCTACACCTCTGAAACAAAGGGGAGAAGCGTGGCATGTGGTTAACAGTGTAAAGTAGAGATGTGAGGCAGAGCAGACAAAGGGAAGTAAAAAGGAGCTCATAAATAATGTTAGCATACTCAAGGGCCAGCAGTATTTACCGAACATTTGTGAGCTAATCGGTACTGAATATCTGAATTTGGGGTAATTTATTTTTGGGAGCCCAGGGGACCGAGGGTATACCTGCATGGAAAAGCAAGCCTACTGCCTGCATTCAGCAGGGAGCAAAGAGGGGTGGGGGTGGCTGCAGAGCAGTTCCTGCTCTTTCATACTTGAGCAGATCTCTTGTGTAAAATCAATAGGTTTCATTTCAGTGGTACCAGCCGGAGGGCATTATGAAAAGTGCAGTACAGGAAAACCACAATCCAGAAATCCAGATGCGGTGTCCTCATGAGATGGCTGCATTTACTGCCCATCTCCCCAGCAGCTTGCCAGCCTCGGAGTCCTGTTGGGATCCCCTCCAAGGATTTTTCTAAGAGAATTTTATATCAGCCTCTGGCTACTTGTTAACAGGCAAATTTGTATGAGAGCTGCTCTGAAAGCAGTGCCTCCTCTTGTATGATGTCCCACAACATCAGAAGCAGATGTTGATGGTATGGCAGTAGAGGCTGAGCCTTCCTGCCAATATTCCACTACATTTTGCATCTGACATGGAAGTGCATACAAAGCAAAGGTGTGGAACTGATCACAGAATCGTTAAGGTTGGAACAAACCACTAAGATCCCCAGGTCCAACCCTCAGCCCACCCCCACCGTGCCCACTGCTCACGTCCCTCAGTGCCACATCCCCACAGCTCCGAGACACCTCCAGGGATGGTGACCTCCCTACTTTCCTGGGCAGCTGTGCCACCGCATCACCGCTCTTCTGGAGAAGAAATTTTTCCTAACATGCAGCCTGAACCTCCCCTGGCTCAACTTGAGGCCATTGCCCCTCATCCTATCACTATTTACCTAGAAGAAAAGATTCGCTGGTGCAGATTTTTATGAGCACGACTTGCAGGCTCCTGTTCATTGCTAGTAAAATGCATAGCTAATAGTGACTGTGTGAAAAAATAATATTCTGTAGCTAAGATTTTGCTCTATCAAACAGTGTTGTTGTGCTTTTTGTAGCATTTTTATCCATGGAAATAAATAGAAGGCATTACTTTTGGAGCAACTTGAACCTCCTGCCATGGAGAAAATTTCTCTTTTCCCTGACAAGTGCAGGATCTGTGCTTGGCATTTTGTCCAATGTACACTTTTAGGCTCTCCATGAGTACCCACTGATTTCTTTCCCAAAGGAAAATTGGCAGTGGTTGGGTCATCACCTTGTGCTCTCAATGAGATTCAGGACAGCAGCTGTGAGATCAAGCCATTTCTGAGCCGTTTTTGTACAGCTGCTAATTGAGCAGAGCTGATGGAAATGTTTCCTTTGAAATTTTTGTAGTGGGAATTTACATTTTTTGACAAATCTGCTTTTTTTTTCATGGCAGATGAATTTCAAGAACCTGAAAAGAAGAAAGCCTAACCTCCCCCACCAAACCATCAAAACATGTACCAGCCTACTTAGCTTCTGAGATAAATATATAGAATTTTGTTCCTGAAAATGACGTTTCCATTTTTCAGGACCTGATTGAAGTCTTCTTCTAATAAAAAGTGGTTGTTTTCAGTTAAAAAAAAAAAAAATCAGATTAAGACAGGAGCTTTTTCTCTTAAATATGACAGAATCTTTTTGAAGAAGGGGGGGGGTGTGAGAACCCTTCCTTTTCTGGCCAGTCCTGCAGTGAAGCTGTCCTACTCCAGCTGTGTGAAGAGCGTGGGGCAAGGAGGTGGAAGCTGGAAGCGTGCCTGGAGATGAGGCTCGGGGAGCCCTGGCTTGTCCCTGTGGAGCATCACAAAGCCCACACCAAATGCACCAAGTGCTCCTGCCATCTCACCATTAGGAAGTTTTCCCCGGATATTCAGCCTAATTTTTCATTCTTTGAATTGATGTCAATTACCCCCCAGCTAAACCTAGTTATGCAGTAGAAGGCAGGTTTAAAATACTGCATGATCTCACTAAATTGAAGAAATGGACTGGAATCGATACAATGAGAGGCAATAAGAATGCCCATAAAGGTTAAGTGGTTGGTGGAGGAAGGATTAATGAAATGCACACGTACCAGGTCAAGTTGCAAATACCCTCACTTTGTTCTTATTCACTCCATACTCCGCAAATACGTTCTGGTCCTTCGATTTGAATGAGGTGCCTCAGAATCTGACTCGTGACTTGGAGAGTTATGAGACCAGCGTGAAGGAATGGTTGGGTTTAGTGCATGGAAAATGCAAGAAAAAGGTTTTACTGCTTCTTATTTAATTCTGCAAAGAGCCCCAACTGATGGCTTCTCCAAGTGAGGAAGTATGAGCTCCTCTCCTTTCCCTGCAGCGACTTTCAACTCAGCCTACAAAGGTTTTTCAGCGTCAATGTTTTCCATTTTCTAGTGGTTCAGGGACACGTGGCAGATAAAGAGAAAAGCTTGTAGGCCTAAAAAAAAAAAAAAAAACAAACAAACCAGAAGTGGAATAATGAACTTTTGCTGCTGATCATTGGAGAGAAAATCAGTACAGGTTCCCTTGTGGGTCTTCTCATTCCTGGGGACAGGTTTGTGTAGAGATGCATTATTTTCTGTCCTTTTGCCTTGTCTGATTTCTGCCTATATGGCACTGGGTAAGCCATACCTCAGCAGAGATGTGAGAATCTAAATGAAACAGAACTAAATGTGGGGAAGAAACTTATTCCCATCTATTTTCTGCTGTACGGAGCATCTAATAGCATCCCTGGTTCAGCAGGTGCACAAGTAACCTTGAAAAGCTGTGAGACTGCAGCTATGCAGTGCTGTCCTTCAGGCAGAGTGAGATAGTGCCAGAGTGAGATGGGGCGTTTGACCTTGGCTTGGGTCTTAAGGAGGGCAAGGGCCCCGTCAGCCCTTTGCCACTCATCTTTCCTCAGTATCAAGGATGAGGATCTCACAGGAATGAAATAAAGTGCCACAATCCAGGAAGGGAAAACGGGTTAGTGAGGCAGCCCTGGTTCCTCCATGCAGAGAAACCCATCATTGCTTGGTCTCAATGAAACCAAGTTTAACCTCTGCACGGTCTTAATGAAGCCAAGTTCAACCTTCTGCATAAAGCATTCAAGTTCAGCCATGCAGCTGATTGCCTGTGAGTGCCATTTCATCCAGCTACTGTCATCATATGCGGGATTTGGATAGACAATTTAGGCAGCTCCATTTACAGCACTTCAGTAGCATTCCTGTTTTTATATAAATGCTATCCAGAAACCTTGCAGCTCTCATTCACACAAGTAGTCCTGATGAGAGATCTTATGGAGGAACGCTAATTCTGTCCCTAAAAATACGAGCACATACTTACCTCATAGCTCTCAGCAGCTACTCTAAGTGCAAATATACCATTAGTTAAATGCAACTCCTACCATTTTTCTCTGCAAAATCCTATTGGTATTTTTTGCCTGCAATCATCGCGTTGTTCTTCTGTTAGAATTGTATGTTACAATATTTAAAATAAGCATTGCTTTACCAAGTGTTATTCCAGTGTCATGAGCTGCTTCCTGGTTGTAAGCACTGATGTGATTCACGAAGGCCAGCTTTAGCTGACAGAGGCTATAATCAGCGAACAGAAAGAGACACTCCTCCAGCAGAGAATGAGTAATGGGAGACATCTCTCACCTCTGATTCTGGAGAGAGCCTACAGAGACCAGCTGTCCTTGGCTGGAGTTAACCTTCATGAGCATCCCGCACTGTGCTCCGAGCCAAGGACTTGCTTTGACGGGAAGGCAAGGGGGGAACAGGTTCTGCTCAGGCACAAGCGGTGTTATTCTGAGAAGGTCACACTGGGGGGAAATGGCATCTCAAGCGAGGATGAAACCATACCTCGAGCAAAGCCCGTGTCTGGAGTATCAGTGCATGTCATTAATACCAAAATATTGGCTGGATGCTAAAATTGATCCAGGTTCAAAAAGCCGTAGGATAAAGGTCCGGGAGAAAACATCCACCAAAGGTTACTAAAAACGCAGAATTCCTGCAGCTGAAATCTGGAATATGTGCAGAGTTTTCCAGAGGGCACCTAAATCCCTTGGGTCTCTGCACAGCAGGATGCTGATGTCCCTTCTGGATCCCTGCTCAGTCTCTGCCCTCCCCATTAGCCCCGCAGGGAGCTGGATGTTTCTCAGTAACCATAGTGGTTGCACTGGGCAGAGGAAGTCCAACAAACCCATAGCTTTATAGGGAAAACTGAAAAGGCCAAAGAAAACCTGAGCCACCCTCAGCTGCCTTAGATTCTTCTTCATGCCATGTTTTGTATTTCCTTTTTCCTCCCTGCCATCTTTCTCCAGCCGTTTCCTTCACACTAACCACCCCTCCACATTCCCCTGTGCTGTTCCCCAGGTTTGGCTCCAGCTTCAGATTCCTGCTCCCCTTCAGAGAGCAGACAGGAAAAGCAGTTGGGCTGGAGCTTGCAGCCCATACCCTTTCTGTGCAAGGCTGGGACCAGGCTGTGACCCCCAGATAAGAAACCCCACGTGAGTTCCTATTCAGCGTGAGCTCCAATTTCAGCATGGCATGGGGGTGCGTGGCTGCCAGTGAGCAGGAGCCCTGCTATCAGAGCATGTCCTTGCTATATCTGGGAAGCTTTTATCTTCCAAATGCCTCCAGCTTAAATTTTTTGCACATCCTATGTCTCCTTGCTAGGCAGTTTGCCCCAGTACATCCCTGGGTGGAACGGCACTGGGGCACAGCAATTTCCTTTCCAGCCAGGGCAGCTCTGTGCACTGCCATCGCTGGCACCAAGGACCCCATTTTCCACTGCAGGGAGGGGAGCTGGAGGGGCGGCAGAGCTCCCAGTACATTGCTTCTCTTGCAGAACGTTGAGCTTTCAGACCGTGCAGGCTGAATCAACCTTCATCAACCGACGTCAAACCTTTTTGAAGTTTCAATTGCTTCCTTGCCCGAGATGGAGCTATCATTTTTATTGCTTTGGTTGCTCAGGCAGGGAGAGGGAGAGATGAACAAAACAGTGCAATCCTCTTGAAATAGGATTGATTTTCACGAATTCTTCATGTTGATTTTTTTCCTAAGCATTTAATTGATTGTGATTTTTTTCCTCCTTCCTCCTTTTTGGTAGCATTTGTCCTCAGCCGTTCGCCACTGCTGGAAGAGAGAGGGAAAACAAAAAGCCCCGTGCGAAATGGAGATTTGAGGGCATTACGCACCAAAACATTTGTTGCTATTTACTTTTGGAAGTGCTGCTCTGCGGCGGCAGGGCCACAGCCACCATCTGTTAGGGATTACACTGCCGAGCAAACCTGCACAGGTGTGAGCATCCTCCTGATGGGCGCTGCTCGGCATCAGCGGTCCAGGATGCAGAGGAAATCTTCCCCTTTTGTTTCTGCCATAAAATGTCTCTGCGATGGATGCTAATTATTAACAAGGCAGTCGCAGCTTTGCAGCTTCAGGCTGCTTGTATCTTGTCCCCTTACCCCGTGGACCAGCAGCTGGGGCAGGCAGCAGCTCTGCAGGCAGGAGATGGGGCTCTGGGTGCTGCGCTCCATCTCTGTGCATCTCAGCAAACACAGAAACACATTATCATCCCTGCTTGCCTACACAGGAATTGTTCGCAAAGTTAGCAGAGGGTTTTCTCCCCATGGAGGGGCAGGGAGAAGGCCATGTGCTGCTCTCTGCACAAGGGATGTGATCGGGATTTGGGCACACAGCACAGCTGCCCCCAGAGCTGGGCCAGCTCCATCCGCACTCCGCATCATTCATCCGTTTATTGCTGATCGCTTTATGTAAGTGCGGGGGAACATGTGTGAGGCTGTCGGTTTGGCAGGGTTTAACTGTCGTAATGCCCCTGAACACAGAGGGAAGGAATCGTAAATTTGTCCCTCCTTCCTCCCGCTGGCTGCACACACGGCTGGGATGAAGCATTTTCCAGCCAGGACTGACCACAGCAGGCAGCAGAGCGTACCCCAAAGAGTGCACAGCACCTGCACGTCCCAGGAATTTGGGGCACATCCCAGGAATCCTGGCCCTGCCAGCAGGATGCTGTGCCGCAGCCCAGGAACCTGCCTGCCAAGGCTATGAAATCAAGGCTGGGGTTGTGATGGGAATTAATCTTTTCTGACTGCCCTTTAGCCTGTACAGTTCTGACCATCTCTGAATTAATATTTTAAGTGGATTTTATAAGCTTGTTGGAAAAAGTGTGCTGAAGGAGGGGAGAGAGATTGCTTTTCCCTTGCTGGGACACAATGCTGATTAACCCTTTGGGTTCTTTCATTGTCAGGTGGTGCTTAATTATTTAATTAATTTTGCAGATTTGGCTGGAAGCTTTTGCACATCTAAGACATCACTTGAACAATTAAGAGGCTGCCCTGATGAGCTCCTGGCTCTGGTCTGTGTTGGATGAAGAAGGGGTGCTGGTTGAATCCATCCCTTAGGGCATTGTTGATGCCAGGTTGTAGGGAGGAGGGTGGGTCCTGCCCAGGATGCACTGTCAGCTGTCAAACTAAGCAGAAGGCTCCAAGTTTCACAGCTGGGGAAGGGCTGAAACTGGAAATGTTGTGTTGTGTTCTTTAGGGGCAGGAATGGCCCTCTGTGCAAACCAACACAGCCCACCGAGCTGCTGGGTGTTTCAGTTTGGGGCAGCATCAGAGGGCCCAGAGTGAACCCAAAATCTTTGGTTACTGGTTCTTTGGAAAGAAATTCACCCCCCCCAAATTGCCCTCATAAAAGAGTTTTTTGTATTTTTTTTTTTCTCAGCCCTTAGTTGCTTTAGCTTGTCAACTTCTGTTTGATGGGAAATCAATCTCATTGCTTTTGCTATTGCTTTTCCAAGGAAGCCTCCCCATTCCCCAACTTACTCCATTAATATTTATTGCACTGGCAGGTAGGATCCTGAATTAACATTTCTGTTATTTCCCCGTCTCCCTTATGCTTTCTCTCTACTTTTGATCAATGTTCAAGTGCTTTCACTCCATACATTTATTGCTCTACATTTCTTCTTGCAGACTCTGAGCTGCAGCTGCATTTTGCTTGCAGATCCCTTAATCTACTTCTCTGAGAGCTGCCTCTGCTTTTCAGATCCCCCATAAAGAAGCAGCTGCTCTGGACTCCATCACCCACAGCTATAATCAGTGTTTGAATCAGTGCCAGATTTGAGCCACGCGTCCATCAATGCTGGGGACAGATTTCATGTATGACAGTGATGAAGACGTCTCCTTGGGGATGGTTTTGCTTTGAGACAGGTTCCTGCCCAAAACAGAAACCAAGAGTGGGTTGGATTTTGGTATAGGTGACCGAAATGGTCTGGTGAGGACAGCTCTTGAGATGGGTGACAGGAACGTGGTGATGCTCTGGGCAGGGCTTTGTTGCTGTGCCTGTGAGATGGTCGTTAAACCACCTTGGGAACAAGACTTCCTTCCTCATGTAAATCCTTCTGTCGAGCTGGAAAGGGGAGAAATCTGCTAGGTGAATATGCTGGGAACATTCACAGAGCACAGAAATACAATTCCTGCCCTTTGGAGCCAAACAAGGTCCTGCCTGTGGGCGCCTGAAGGTCCTGAGCACCAGGACATGGATGCTGTAGCCCCAGCTCTGGGCTTGGCGTTTCCCCATTCACGCTGTGGACTGGAACCCAGGAGGCACGGCATCCCCAAGCATCCTGCAGTTTATTGTTTGGCTCTGCTTCCTTCCTCCCAATGGGGCCATTAGGGGTGTGGTGCCCACCTTGGAGGAAGGCATCTTCCTGCACAGGATGGGGATTTGTTACAAAGTCAGCTGCACCAGTCTGAGTTTGGGCTTCTGCAATTAGGAGACGGTCTTTACACAATCTGATAGCAATAGAACAAGAGGGAATTATTTTAAACTAAAGGAGGGGAAGTGTAGATGAGATGTTAGAGGCAAATTTTTCACTCAGGGGGCAGTGAGGGTAAGGCACGGGAACAGGTTGCCCAGCAAAACTGTGGAGGATCCATTCCTGGAGGTGTTCAAGACCAGGCTGAAGGGGGCCCTGGGATCTGGTGAGGGGCAAGCCTGCCTACTGCTTGAGGTCCCTTCCGACTCAAGCCATTCTATGATTATATGGTTCTGTGACAGTCCTGTCCCAGTGTTGGATGCAATCCCACGAGCTGGTGGATGGCCTGTATTGCACACTCATCCCATGGCTGTGAGGAGGTAATGCAAGCTGGTATGATCCACAGAGAGAGGAATTGAAAGGTTCTTTCTCCCTGAGAGCTCCATCTGAGCACACTGTGTTCCTCCAGCTGTACTTTTCAGTGTTTAATATCATATTCTTTAATAAAAAGGAAAAACAAAAGCAAAAACACTTTGTCCAGCTTGCCTTGTGCTCATTTTGTTTTCCATTTCCCTCTTCTTCCCTCTCCTCGCACTGCAGTTTTGCCACAGAGCAGCTCAGAGGGCTCCACTGTCTTTTCCAGCCTGGGAGAAAATTCTGTTAGAAAAGTAAAGCACAAGACTTCATTCACTGTGCATCCATCCTAAAAACCAGTCTGTGTGCCAGAAGCGTCTTACTGCTGCTGATTGCAAAGCTGTTTGAAATCCTCAACAAATGCAGCTCCCAGCTGGGAGCACTGGGCACGGCTTGGTGGTGGGACTGGGTAGGTCAGAGAGGAGCAGGACTTGTTAATCTCAGAGCTCTTTTCCAATCTAGATGATGCTGTGATTGCTGGCCAAGAAAAGGCCATGGCCTGGCTCCCAGCTGCAACTGAGTCCCTATTTCTAGATCTAAATTGGCAGGTTCGTTCCAATGCATCCTACCACTGGTTCTCATCTCATCTTTCACTGGCAGGACACAGCCTCACCTTTTTGCCTTGCACAGCATAACAAGGCTTTATCCAGAATCCCACAAAAACAAGAATGCCCTAAAATTAGTGTTTTTCCCTAGAACAGCTCATGTTTTAGTGGAAGAGGAGCTGATCCCTGTGTCTCATGTGGGAGCAGAGCAGTGTGAGCACAGATCCTCAGGCCAGGCAGGAATGCACAGACCCTCCCTTGCAGCACTGCATCTGCATGAAAACAAAAGAAAATAATTCAGCATCTGTGCAAAGGCCTCAAAATCAATTGCATTGCATGTACCAAACAGGCTTGCAGAGGTTTGCTTGTTGGTTTGGTTTTTGTTTTGCATAAAGTGCCCAGCACAAGGCATTGCTGGCTCCTCGAAGCCCCCAGGCACTGCAAGGTATTGGGTTGGGATTTTGTTAGATTAAAATATCTGGGGAAAAGGATCTGCCTGTTACAGAGGAAAATGTGGATTTTTCTTTGTCTCAATAAATGCCTGGGAAATTGCATATTTTTCTCTAAACTCAACTCTTCCCTTCCCCACATCACTAATAGTCATATTATGATCTAGCCAGTGATAATAACACCTGCAGAAAATAGTCTTGGAGTGACACTCCAAGTGAAATATTTTGTTGGGTTCTTTGTGAGAAGCTCAACATTTTAAATGTATTTTTGGTGTCAGAGGCTGTAAATGCTGGGGAAAAGCAACTCTGGTTGGACCGCTCTGTCCCTGTTTGGGGCTCAAAGCACACAGTGGGTGCAGTTGCCATCCACCCACCTGCCATTCACCCATCCATCTACCCATCCATCCCAGCACCCTTCCATCCATCCCACCATCCCAGCATCCCCAAATCCGTCCCACCATTCATCCTTCTTCCTTCCTTCCTTCCTTCCTTCCTTCCTTCCTTCCTTCCTTCCTTCCTTCCTTCCTTCCTTCCTTCCTTCCATCCATTCCTCTATTCCAATATCCATCCATTCACCCACCTTTCCATCCATCCATCTCCTCCATCCGTGCTTAGAGAAGAAGCAGAAAGCTGCTGTTCCAGCTACAACTTAATTGAAATCTGGTAACAAAGATGGAGAGAAGGAAGCTTTTTGGGGGGGAAAAATCCAGGCTGCTGTGGTCAGACACCAAAATCAGAGGGGAAGGGTGGGGAGAAAACAATTTTTTTTTTCCAGACCTGATTTTCCTGATTATTTTTAGAGCTAACGCTTGGATTTGACTCAAAGGTTTAGCCATAGGAGACGATCCTTTCATGTTTATACCTTATCGTTATTCTGACAAGCTCAATTTTATCTGCAGTTTGACATCTTTTATATCTGGCCTTGAAGATGGTAGGAATAAGGGCGAATCCTCTCATTGTGCTTGAAGTGCTGCATATGCAGGAAATGCCAGTTGGAAATTAAACTCCTTTTTGTCATATTTCTGCCCTGTCTATTGTTATTGCATCTGCTACATGTTTTAGTTCTACCAAAAATTGTGGCTGCTGACTTGGGTGTGTGTGGCTTTACTGCTCTGCTGGCTCGACGTTATCGTGTCACTAATTGCCACGTTGCCTGGAGGGTTTGTGTGGCCTTTCCCCCACGCAATTCAGAGCAGAGCAAAAATATCCCAAACGCGTCCTTTGTCCCTAATTCAGACCAGCCCTGCTCTGCTCGCTGACGTCCCAGCTGGAGGTGGGGAGCTGGGTGCTGCTTCCCAGCAACACAGGAGGACCTCTGCCTCCTCCCATCGCACTGCTGGGTGCTGCGGGCTGGGATTGCACTCCTCCCATAGAGCCCATCACCATATTAATGAGGAGCTCTGATTGCCGACTGCCCATTTAGTAGATTACCATTTTTCCAATCTCATTTCTCACAAAAGAGGATTGCTGGCTGCTCCACTTTGCTACTGGCAAACATGGGCAGGCTCATGCTGGAGAAGTGGGAAATGCCTCCCTCAGAAACCCTGTGCATGCAGCAGATCCACGCAAAGTCAACGAGTGCTCGCCAAGCCTTTTCCAGGTGGAGAGGGATGGTTTCTGCAGCTCCAGAGAACTTCTCCATTTCTCCATCTGAGGAAAACACGGGGGGCTCCAGCAGCCTCTCAGCCCTCCTTCCAAGCAGGGCAAACAGCACGTGGTGTGCGCCCTGAGGTGCAAACAGAACCCGGTCCTTGGGGTAACTAAAAAAATCCATCTCCTGGGATTGGGGCTGCACAAGGACATGTGCAGGGCATGGGGCAGCAGTGCTGCTGGCAAAGGGCATTGCAAGGGAGGTAATAAGGGAGCGGTGAGACTCAGGTTACCAATGTACAAGCATGGGAGGCAGAGATATATATTGCCTGGATATTAATTGCCTCTAAATTGTCTTTTTTTTTTCCGGTGAGTGGTACTTTAGGGAACTGGATATGCATTGGGAAGGAGAATGTGCTGGGCAACGGGAGGACGAGCTGCATGGGATGCAGCCAGACAGCACCTGAGCAAAACTGCAGACCCCTGGATTTAGGCACACATTGGTACCTGTCCGGAGAGGAGGAAGAGCCCCACAAGCTGCTGGAGCAGCAATGGCAGTGGTGGGAGGCGTCTGCCACCTCCTGAGCTCTCACCCAGATATCCTCAGGGTGGGTATGTTACAGCACCAGGGCTGCAGGCGTTGTGTAGGTGTTGGTGTTGTCTTCCCGCGTGGTTTGGAGTGACATCTCCCAGTGCAGGGCACCACAGGCTCACATCTCCTTGGCTGGATAAAGGTTGTGGGGTTTTTTTGGCTTAATTTGGCAGAAAGTGCCCTCAGTGTTGGGGCTAGCATGCAGATCGTGGAGCAAATTGTTTGCTTTCACCCATGGAGATGTTTTTTGTTGTTTTTTTGTTTTGTTTTGTTTTGTTTTTTAATTTTTATTTGGAAAGCAGTGCAAACACTGAAAGCACAAAGTCACATTGGCTCACCCTGAGTCGACTTTTTATTTCAGCTTCTCATCATTAAATGTCAGCGAGCGAAAGAAAGCAATTATTTGAAGAGCATATTTGTGACATTAAGGCAATAACAAGTGTGTGCACAGGTCCCTGTCTCTCCCAGGCATTGTACTCATCCATAGGGCTTCCAGAAAGGTCTTCCTTATCCTTGGACACAGCCCAGGGATTCTGGGGGATGCTGGTGTTCTGCTTCTCTGCGCACCCCTCTGGTCACCCTGCCATGCAGGTAGGCTTGTTTTTCCCGTGAAATATGGCAAACGTAGCTGGCACTGATTATAGCAGCAGTGCTACGCCGGCTATTTCTGTCTCACTTCGTTGCTGTCGAGCGTATGGCTCACTGCCACTTCCCACCAGCAGCATTAGTCAGACCCAGATTTCAGTGCCCAGGAATCTCTTTGCACGGCTATTTTTATGGGATCCCAGTTGTTGCAGAGATAAAAGCACTTCTCTGCACCCGGAGCAGTGCTGGCAGGGCATGGACAGGAGGGATGTGTCGTGAGATGGATGTGCCATGGGATGGATGCAATAGAGGTGCAAGGGGATGGAATTTGCCATGGGATGTATGTCCCATGGGATGGATACGTCATGGGATGGACACAGTGGATGGGATGAACATGCCATGGGATGGATGTGACATGGGGTGGATGCAATGGAGGTGCGAGGAGATGGTTTTGCCGTGGGATGGATGTGCCGTAGAATGGTTGTGTTATGGGATGGAGAGGATGGGCAGTATGGGTGTTCCACAGAATGGATGTGCCATGAGATGGACATGTAATTGGGATGGACATGATGGATGGGATGAATGTGCCATGGGATAGACAGGATGGAGATGCAAGGAGACGGATTTGCCATGGGATGGATGTGCTGTAGGATGGACATGTCATGGGATGGACAGAACAGACAGCATGAACCTGCTGTGGGATAGATGTGCCGTGGGATGGATAGGATGGATAAGATGGATGTGCCCTGGAATGAACAAGATGGATGGGATGGATCTGCAGTGGGATGGGCATGCTGTGGGATGGATGTGCCATGGAATGGATGTGTTACGGAATGGATGTGCCATGGATGGCCCTGTCTGCAACCGAATGGTGGAGCTCACACTCTAGCCTGGGTCACCCCAGGCTAAATACACCCGAATAAGCTGGCCCAGAGAGACGTAAGCACAAAATCCCATCCTGACCCTGAATATGGATATTCATATTTCACTCAACACAGATATTTACCTACTTAGAAAAAATAATAATACAACACTAAGTGCTTTCTTCCCCGGGCATGCTTTTGTCTGTCAGTGTATAATCCTAATCTTTGGCACGGCTCAGCCTGTGCCCATGCAGGCAGGTGACTGGCACAGAGGGATTGCATGGGGAAGTGGAAGTGGGGAGGGCACAGAGGTGGACACGAGGGGAAGTGGCTGCAGCAGGAGAAAGAGGAGGATCTGCTGTAGCTGGAGGCTGTGGGTACATCACTATTCCTGTAGAGATGAGAGAATTCGATGTGGTGAATTGCATTCCTTGTCCTCCAAGCAATCTAGCACCTATATCTGAATACCCTTTTACATCTCAGCCATGGTTTATGTTGTGGAGGGATATGGAGTTGGCCAGGGTGTTAGGATTCACCCTTTATCTTACATTTCTGAACCTGCTGCTGATGAAAGTCAATGCAGCAGTAACCAGATGTGTTAGCCCAGGCAACACCAGCAGAGCCTTCCCAGATGGAAGTAGCCTGACAAGAAATGACAGATCTATGTGAAATCATGGCTCTTTGAGTTGGCAGAAAGCAAGCTAACTCCTCAGCCCACCAGGGAGATGAGAATAGCATTCTTTGTGCTCTGCTTTGGAAAACATTTGGAATATTTTTAGGAAAAAGAAAAAGGAAAACTAAAGAGTTATGTTTAGTAGCAGAAGCCAGCCGGCTCCCAGGCTGGAAAACAGCATGGAAATAATTTCTGTGCTCCACCATCACATGCAGGCACCCAGCAGGACTCAGGGCACGGCCCAGTGAGGCCACGAGTGTGGTGCCAGCCTGCAGAGAGACAGCAGGGGAGGGCAGCCCTGCTGGGGACATGCAGCAGAGCACAGGGTGGTGGCATGGGCAGCCAAGTGCTGGCAATGCCAGGATGCTCTTCACCATCAGCCGAGTGTTTCTCATTAAGGTCATTCATATTTTATACCTGTTTCAAGGCTAATGATGCGGGAATGCTGTAGGCTCATAAATAATGTCTGCTGATGCAAAGTGCCATTAAAACTTAACGAACTTCCTTCTGTGTTGAGCAAGTGGCCTCGACCACAAACTGCATCCTCCATCACTGCCCTCTCATTCCACATCAATGCCCTCTGCATTCTCCATCCTCTGTAATTTCCCCTTCTATCCTCCATTGCTGCCTTTTGCATCCTCTATTCCTGTCATTTCCCTCTCCATCCCCATCATTTCCCCCTCCATCCCCATCCCTTCCCTTTCCATCTCCGTCATCTCCCCCTCCATCCTCCATCATTTCCTCCTCTGTCCTACATCTCTGCCTTTTGCATCCTCTATTCCTGTCATTTCTCTCTCCATCCCCATCATTTCCCCCTCCACCCTCCATCCCTGCCCTCTCCATCCACTCTAATGCTCTCTCCAGCCTCCATCACGTTCCGCTCCATTCTCCCTCATGTCCCCCTGCATCCTCCACCCCTGCCCTCTTCTGACCCAAAATCCAGGGCTTTCTCCTGGACTCATTTACAGGGAAGCAGAGCCGACTCACTGCAGTTCCCTAGCAACACCGCTCACTCTCACTTTTTCCTTTTGGGATCCTTTGGGCGTTGTGCCCTGAGCTGCAGCAACACATGGTCCCTGGCACAAGACCCGCAGCCCACGTTTTGTACCTGAGATGCCTGCTTTTGGGAACTGATCCATCCACAGGATGGGGTCCCACCCCACTGAAGGGTGCAGGGGGCTGTGCTGAACTGGGGAATGCGTTGTTCTGACTTTTCCTCCTTTCCATTGTGCAAAGCCACAGAGCACGAGCTGGGGATGAAGGTTTCAGCACTTATGGAGCATGGGGTCTTCCCCACCTCTGCACTCAATCAGGTCCACCTGCTCCATCTGCCCACCCAGAAGGAAAATTGGCCTAAAGCTGCGGTGCTCCCATGGCCTGCACTCCTTTCTGAGCAACCTAATGCTTTGGTACAGAGACATATCCTTGCTTTCTGTTGTGTGTTATCTGTAACTGCCAGCCAATAATGTCCGGCTTTGCTCTTCCAAATGTGTAAACAAACATTTGCATGCAAAATTGTAACTTAAAATTTTAAAGGTAAAAGTACATTTTGCCTTTGCTGGCATTCTTCTCAGGACGATGACATTATCCTGAACATCTGACCAGAACCTGCTGGGATTTTCATAGAATATAAATATCTGGGATTTTCAGAGAATCACTAAGGTTGGAAAACCTTTAAGATTGTTCAGTCCAACTGTACCACTAGTACTGCCCTGTAACCACGTCCAGGAGCACTGCAGCCACCCTTCCTTTGAACATCCCCAGGGACGGTGATCCCCTCCCCGGGCAGCTGTGCCTCTGCCTCACCGCTCTTTGGGAGAAGAAATTCTTCGTAATTTTCTGCCTATGGAAGAAACATTTCAGTGGATGTGGGTTAATTTCACAAAAAAAGCATCAATTCCCATTGCTTCAGGTCTTTGTGGTCACATCGTGGAAGGAGAGTTGCTCCAACACTTTGTGCGTGTCCACGTGGAAGTGAAGCACAAGTAATTACCAGGAAAAGAATGACAGAAAATAATCAGATGTGAACATTTCTTGTGGTGACTGAATATTTCAATGGGTCACTCTTTGGTGGTGCAAAACTCATCAGGTGATGCCGAAAAGGCTCCAAGCTGCGTGTGGCTCAATGTCCCGACTTCAGCAGGTGGTGACGGCAGCGAGGGGTCGGTCTGAGCTCAGATATCCCCAAATGGCTCCAAACACCATCAGGTCGGCCAGGGGACTCACAGCAGGAGTTGCTGGGGAAGGCGCCGGATTGCAGTCACACTGCTGTGGTCAACAAAGTCAATACTGTGGAATCAAATCACAGTTTTGCCACCATGCTTGGGCACTTGGGCTGCAGAGAATGAACATTGCAGACTTAGGGATAAAAAGGAAGGCGGCCATTTCCTGCTGTGCCCGTGGGGCTGTGCAGCACTTCAGGTCAGGGCCGCTGGTCGGGGCTGAACCCTGCTCCTGCTCTCAGGAATTTGCCCTTTTTTTATCTGCAAGGCCACTGTTGGCGTTTTTTACATCCCCCACATCATGCAGATGGGAGAGGGCATGGGGGCATGGCGCTCAGCCCTGCAGCAGGATGTCACCGGGTCCAGCCCATGCGACCCACCATGTCCATGTTACTTATTTTTATTATCTTGATTTTGATTATTTTTATTCACAGAATCACAGAATGCCCAGGGTTGGAAGGGACCTCAAGGATCATGAATCTCCAACCCTCCTGCCACATGCAGGCCACCAACCTCTACATTTAATACCAGCCCAGGCTGCCCAGGCTCCATCCAATCTGGACTTGAACACCTCCAGGGATGGACGGGGCATCCACAACCTCTCTGGGCAGCTGTTCCAGCACCTCACCACTCTCACAGCAAACAACTTCCCCCTGACATCCAACCTAAATCTTCCCTGCCTCAACTTCCAACCATTCCCCTGTCTTGCTGTTATCTCCCCTTTCCAAGAGTTGACTCTCCTCCTGTCTGTAGGCTCCCTTTAGTACTGCAGGCTGCACTGATGTCACCCTGCAGCCTTCTTTTCTCCAGGTTGAACAAGCCCAGCTCCCTCAGCCTGTCTTTGTAGGGGAGGTGCTGCAGCCCCCTGATCATCTTTGTGGCTCCTCCGGACCCTCTCCAACAGCTCTCTGTCTCTTTTGTACTGGGGGCTCCAGACCTGGACACAGTGCTGCAGATGGAGCCTCACAAGAGTAGAGGGGGACAATCACCTCCCTGTCCCTGCTGGCCACCCCTCTTCTGATGGAGCCCAGGATACCATTTGCCTTCTGAGCTGCAGGAGCACACTGCTGCCTCATGTTAAGCATTTCATCTATCAAGACTCCCAGGTCCTTCTCTGCAGGGCTGCTCTCAAGGACCACTCCTTCCAGTCCATATGGATACCTGGGATCCCTCTGGCCCAAGTGCAAAACCTTGCACTTTGCCACGTTGAACCTCATCAGGTTCACCCGGGCCCACCTTTCTAGCCTGTCGAGGTCCCAACATTCACTTTTATTTTCACTTCATTTCCATGGGCTGCTCCAAGGTGCAGGTCCTCCCCATCATGAAAACCCACCTCTGGCAGCCATCATCCCACTCTGTCAATCTGCTCCATAGATACCACCAAGGAGCAGCTCCAACCATGGGCTCAGGTCCCACAATAGCACAGCAGTACCCAAAACAATCCAATTTTTCATGCGTCCCCACTTGCAGAAACCCAATCTCTGCTCCCTCTCAACCCTGCATTGTGCACATTTGGGGTGCTAACACACACCATTTCCCCCCAGTGCTGGGGCTGCTAGCCTTTCTGGGTGACTGCTGGACCCCATTTATTGGTGGGGCTGAGGGAGTGTGGCCACAAAATCCCCAGGGCTCATCAGACCTTGGGAACATCCCCAGGACCTTCAACCCTGCCAGATGCCAGTGGCCCCTTCACCTCCACTGCAGTGGGGCCAGGAGCTGTTCCAGGATATCCTGCAGCCAGGATCCAGGAATCATGAGCAGTGCTGGGACCTGACCTTGGATCTGGGCTTCCTCCCCAGGCCCCAGCCTTCTCCAACCACTGGCCCATCCCATCCCATCCCATCCCATCCCATCCCATCCCATCCCATCCCATCCCATCCCATCCCTTCCACACCCCATTTCCATCCCATCCCCCTTTCCATCCCATCCCATCTCAATTTCATCCCCATTCCAGGAAGGAGGCTAACTTTTTACACCATCTAGTAGTGATTGAATAAGGGAGAATGGCTTTAAACAAATAGAGAAGAGATGTAGGTGAGATGTGAGGAGGAAATCCTTCCCTCAGAGGGTGGTGAGGCTCCGGTGCTGCTGCCCACAGAGCAGTGGGTGCCCCATCCCTGGAGGTGCTCAGAGCCAGGCTGGATGTGGAGCTGGAGGGGCACCCAGCCCATGGCAGGGTGGGCTTTAAGGTCTAACCCAAACCTTTCTATGATTACGATTCCGTAATTTCCATCTCATTCCCATCCCTATCCCGTTAGAGGACCTCACTGGCTCAGCTGTATCTCCTTTACCTCCAGGTCACTCGCTCCTGCTGGGATTCAGCTCCTGCTCGCTCTCGGGCCGGGCAATGCGGGAGCGCTCAGCCGCGGGCACGGCCGCCCCCCAGCGGCTGCTCAGGGCCCTGCAGGGTCTGTTGTGACAGGACGGGGAACGGCTGAAACGGAGAGGGGAGATGCAGGTCGGAGCTGAGGAAGAAGTTCGTCGCACTCAGGGCGGTGAGGCGGTGGCACAGGCTGCACACAGAGCTGGTGCTGCCCCATCCCTGCAGACAGCCAAGGTCAGGGAACGGGGCTGTGAGCACTGCTGGAGCTGTGGGTGTCCCTGCTCAGTGCAGGGAGTGTGAGCAGATGGCCTTTAGGGTCTCTTCCAACTCAAACCATTCTATGATTCTGATTCTGCACTCTCACAGCCAAACTCTGCATTGTCCACACACCCAACAGCTCTTATTCCTACCCACCAGGCTCTTAGACAGCCCCAAACCCACTTTATTTTCAGTCCCCCCCAGGCATTATTTCTCTTCCATCTCCACGTCCACACTGCACTTGGATTCACACAGGAACACACAGGAACTTGCAAACAATTTCCAACACTGATCAAGATTTTATTTCATTTTTTTTAAACAATAAAACCAAACAGCTGTGCTCTGAGCAAAACCAATCATCTAAAAAAAAAAATAAAATCCTGGCAGTTTACTAACAGCATTGCAAGGTAAGGCTTCCCAGAAAGTTTCACGGCAATAAATTACTTTCACCTAAACATCAACACAACGCCTTTCGTTAAATTCACCTTTAAACGTCCCTAAAAACCAACAGTAAAAAAAGATACCAACGATTCTAGATAATACTGGGCTCCTTCTAAAGGGCAGTGGTACAAGAACTCATCAGGAATTTGACAGTTAAGTCGCAGCTGTGTAAAATCCCACTATGCAAGCTAGCATTGCTGGTTCTGGGTGTATGCGGGCCAGAAATTCTCTAGAAAAATCCCAGGTGAGCAGATGGGGCTGCAAGGTGCCTAAGGGCCATCTGCCCCGGTGCTTGTGTCTCATGGTGGAGTTGTGGGGTTAACAACGAAATTAAAAGCGCGATATCAGAGCTACCTCCAGCCTCTGCCTTGAAGTCCGTGTTGCTCTGCAGTCCAAAACAGGTGGGCTCCTCAACGGGATTCCATCAGCTTTTGTTAACACTGAATTCTGGGGGCTGCAGTCTCCCCTGTGCCCCCTCTTCCCCACTCCATTCCTCCCCGCTTCTCACTTCTTTCTGGCTCTAACAAGAAAATAGCACAGCCCTGGGGAGTGAGCAGAACTACAGGCCTGCCAGTGCCAAGAGCCCAGCAATGGTGAACAAAGTGCTGTATGCTGGAATCACTGTGAATTAGAGCATCGCTGCACAATTAACAATTCCATTTTTTCCTATGTTATGTTGCCTGACAGCTTCCACCTGCCTACGAACGGACTTTCCAGCAGTACACAGCAGCACTGCAGCCAGCTGACACAGCTCCTGCCTTTGCTCTGGAGGTGAGCTGAGAGCAGCTACTTACCTAACAGGGTTTGCTGCCAATCCCTGTGCTTCCTTCCCCTCTTGCAGCCACTCTCCCTGGCCTCAGGATGACCATTCCAGTGCCCTCTGACCTGCACCCACAGCTTCTCAATTCAAACTCATCTCCCTCAGTTTCTGCTGTGCAGTCAGGTGAATCACATCAGTGGTTTACAGATTGCCTTTGTCTGTGGAGGGGATCAACGTCACATAGAAAATATTACAAAAAAGGTTAATTTGTCAGCTGTCCAAACATGATTAGACCACATGCTTTATACAGCAGAGCGGCAGCCAGCTCACTCGGCAGCACACCTAGCTGAACTCTGAAGTGACACTTTCCTGCTGGTATAGAAAGCGCAGGGGTTTTTGTATTTCATTTCTTTTATTCAACATTGCTCACGAGGAGGAGGAAGGAGAAGCAGTGAGTGCTATGAGTTCTGCTGCATCTGCAGTCTCCGCTCGGCGGCGGCTGCCAGCGTCCTGCGGCGCAGTGTGACCGGGTCAGCAGAGGCTCCCTCAGACACTGAGGGCTTCTCCGTGCTCAGCTCTTCATCTGAGGTTTTGTTCAAGTACCGCCTGCAGGAGGAGAAAGGGAGATGAGTGACAGCAGCCCAACCTCAGCTGGGCTCCAGAAAATGGTCTGTGCGTTCAGGAAACAAGGCGGGAGCTGGAGCACGCCGAAAGGTGGAAAATACTTTGCATGGGCACACTGATGACTGAGTGTGACACTGAGACCTGTGCTGAGTTACTGACTGGGTCCCACCGCTGCACCACGGGTAAGTGCAGGCAGCACCTGCAGCTCCCTCACTGAGGACAAGGAAGGCACTGGCAGGTGGGCACTGGGGCTGCAAAGTGCCACATCATGCAACAATGCAAGGAAGCAGCTCCCGGAGATAACAGCCTGGTACATGTCTGTGCTTAGAGACAAAACACAGCGGTTGGCAATTCCACAGCTCTTCAACGCAGGAAAGGAATGAGAAAACTAGAAAGTCAAAAATGCTTCTGTCTCACTACACGTCATTTTTCAAAGAAAGAAAATGGTTCCAGGAGCCTATTTACAATCACTCAGAAGGCACCATATCTCCCAGTTATACATATGAAGGCATTTCAGTGTGTTTTTGTTGGCCCTTTCAGCAGTCTCTCTAACATAAAAACGGATAACGCTGGTTACAAATGCTAATTGGACTTGATGATCTTTAAGGTCTTTTCCAACCTGAGCAATTCTAGAATTCTATCTAAAGCTCCAAAATGCTTTTCCTTTCTTTTTTTTTTAAACCATCAACTAGATTCTAGTAAAGTTATCTAGTGTGACTATAACTCATGTAAAATAAGATTCTACGTGCAATTCTAGTTGAGTTGGAAGAAACAGCTAGCCACGCTCACTTTGGCAGTGCTGACTTGTTAATCAGAAGCTCTTCTGGTCTGTCAGCCCTACACAGCTCAGTACTTGCTCTTGCTCGGTATTTGGAAAGCAGTGCCTGACAGTGAACTCAGCTGCAACAGCGCACAGCACAGGCTGACGCTTAGGCAGGGAGATTAGCTAGAAGTGTACTAGGAAACTCAGCACAACCAGTGTTTCCTCACTTACTAGAAGCTCAAACTAAAGCTCGGTGAAGCTGGAGAAATCACCCTATGATTGGAAGAGCTTTGGATCATCTAATCATCTTGGGAAGCCACATGCATGCTGCAACGCAAGATGCTGTTTCAGAACTGGGTTTATCAGAGGCACTGGTCTTAAGGAGCACCTGAGCGTGCTGCAGCAATGTATTCATCCTTCTTAATACTCTTTACACCACTCCAGACTTTAAGTGGTCATAATCCATGTGACAGCCATTCTGGGAGATTAAAACCGAGTGGCCAGGCTGAAGCTTTAGGAAGGAACATACTTTCGAGCTTGCTGCAACAAGTCCTCCTTCCGCTGAACCAACATGCGCTGCCTCTCATCAGCTGACTTTGAAAAGCGACTTCCCCTGGCTTCAAAATCTTCTTCTTCACTGGGTTCTGCCTCCACTTCGCTCAGTTCTCCCATTTCTTCCAGTCTTGAGTTGAGTTCAAGTGGCACTCTTTTGGTCTAAGAGAAAAAGAGGGGGGAATTAGGAAAAGAGGATTTTATTTCAACTAAAATAAAAGTCTCAAGTCTGTGCAAAACTTGCCAACAGGGCTTCTTTGCATCAAACTAACAAGCTGCAAAGAGCTGCCACTTTCTGAGGCACTGAAAAAAGCTAGGCTTTTACCTGCTGCACCCCATCCCCTGGCCTGCTTTGAAAACCGCAGCTGAAATACAGAACAAAGCTCATCCAAACCACGTTCAAAGAGCTGTATTCTCATAACTGCGCCTCGCACACCGTGCGTGGAAGGGATCTCAGAGACATAAAGATTAATTACTCGTAATTAATGCTCTCTGAAAACAGGGCTCTTGATGTAGTTAGATTCTGGAGAGCTGACTAGATCAGCAGTGCAAAAGTAAAGAAGGAATGGCAAATGTATTCACAAAGAGGATGTGCAGCACACCAAGCACCGTGCACTGGCACTGCCAACAGCACATCCCCAAACTGCCCTCACTTTGTATCAGCACAGAATCCCCAAAGCCACCAGCAGAATTTGGGGGAAAGGTATCCCTATCTCCATCTTAAGTTCTCTGAATTCTAGATGGAATTAAGGCATAACATGACACAGAGGAAAGCCCAGCTCAGTCATGACAAAAGGTGTTTCTCTTTGTGCATGCGAGCTCCCCTAACAACTGCCAACAAGGAGAACTCCCATGCATTTGCCACGATGTTGGACATCTACCAAAGATCCTAAGTGGACATAAAAGATTGAGTGCTTGTAAAACCTACTCTAAATCTGAAGCACAAAGCAACAAGAACCACCTCACTCCCTCTCAGTGGCTGACATAAGGTGTGAAGTTGCATCTATCCATTATTTGGAAACGCAAGTCTCACCCACAGGCAATGACGAGGGCTTCTGATATCCCTTCCCTTTTGCATTTAGAAAGCTTCTTACTAAATTATGTGCAATTTGCTGCAGTAGCTTGTTTGCTGCTAGATCTTTCCAAACAGACAAGAGTTTGACTGACCACAGCAATATGTTCTCCTGGCAAGAAGAAAGAGAACATCTACAATACACCACGTGCTTGGTTAAACACTGAGAGCAAAACTGAAGAGACAGAAAATAGACAGGAGTCTCCTAGAAAATGCCCCTATGCTCCCAAGTCTCTCAGCAACAGAAGCACCAACAGAAGGGAGCTAAGCAGGTTTCTCTCCCAGGTTTGTCTCTGTGGCTGTGTAACAGGGATGTTCAGCTTGTCCTACACCAGCTGAACAGAACACTGAATGCACAGAGCTGCTGGTTTGGCCTGGCATCCCTGGAAAACCACTCATCTGCTGCCCTGCCAGAGTTCAAACGCAAAGACCTCCCAACACAGCTCCTCTGTAGCAGGGTCATCAGCAGCAGAGCAGTATTTCTGTGCCAAGAACATCTGCACTATGTTTGGACTGTGGTGTATGTAAAATTCCTGCAGGAGCAAAACTGCTGCAGGACAGCAGCAACAGGAGTCCCCACACCACCGCAGAACTGCGGGGGCTGGAAGGCACCTCCAGAGCTCACTGAGTCCAATCCCCTGCTGAAGCAGCTCGTACAGCAGGCTACACAGATGGGCATACAGCTGCGTCCTGAGTATTTCCAAAGTATCTCTACCACGTCCCTGAGCAGGCTGTTCCAGGGCTCTGTCACCCCACGGTGAAGAAGTTCTTCCACATATTTGTGAGGAACTTCCTCTGCTCCAGTTTTTGGTCGCTGCCCCTTGGCCTATCACTACACACCACTGAAAAGAGTCTGACCTCATCCACTTGCCCCCTTGCTTTACACATTTATAAGCATTGATAAGCTCCTCTCTCAGCCTCCTCTAGGCTAAACCAACCCAGGTGTGTCAGCCTTTCCTCACACAGGAGATGCTCCAGGCCTTCATCATCTTTGTGGCCCCCTGCTGGACTCCATCTAGGATTTACCACATTACCTGGGTGACTGTCCCAGTGTCCTGGTCAGTGCTGTGCCGTTCCACAGAACTGCTAGCAGCAGGTCTAACAGCCTCTGCACGCTGAAACACAAACATCACAGGTTTAATGCAGCCTGTGCAATAACAAAACCAAAACAAGCCCTGTAAACACATTCAAACTCTGCCTTCTGCAGCATCATGTGTTGTGCTCCATTTAGAAACAGATCCGTTAGCAATGCACAGAAAGCACTGTGCTGAAAGAGAATTCTCTCTGCTTCCTCGCACGCAGGCTGAAACTGCACTCCAAATAACAGCACGATCTGGTGTGCACACAGCAGAATTCAATATCCTCATTAGCAGAACCGTTGTCCCCAGACTGCTTTACTGAGATGTGCTATCACTAATTAAGAACAAGGCATGCTTCTGCCATCTACTTTCTTTGTGGAAAATTTTCCTAAGTGGTACGATTCAATCATCTGTCAGCAGAGAAATCACCTGGAAATGTTCTAAAGCTTCTGCACACAAGCAACAGAGAACTGCTGCTTTCACTGAACAAATATTTGTCTCCAGCTAGGACATTTTTAATACACATGTTTGATATGTGACTGAATATACTGCATTTATGGAGCTCCAGACAAAGGAAAAACTAACCCCAAAGTATTTTTTCACAAGCATTTGGCACTCCATCATGCATTTGAGATTGCATAGGAAAGCACTCGATGCATCCTGCAGCCCAATGACACCACCAGGGACAGCCTACAGCCCACTGGTGACTGTCTTCAGCTTTCCCACATAAAGAAAGTGTCCTGCATTAAACATGGACAACGCTAAAGCACAGCTGAGAGCCATCCTAGCACATCAAAAGGCCCTTTCAAGAGCTATGGCAAGGAACAGATGCCTACACCTCAACCATACACAACAGTGAGATGTTCAGATTAAGTCAGACACTGCAACATGAAGGTACAACACATGCCAGACAGCCAAAACTGGTCTGCATCTTCCAACTGCAACATCTTCAGGTAAAATCTGAAGAGTAACACTGCACTGAGCTAAACTGGGTTCACTGTGCCTATACCTGATGCCACTCACCCCTACAAGCTCAGTCCATATGTAAGACAGACATGTTAGGTGCACAGTCTCCTGACTTACCTGTGTGGGGAAAGGCACCTGGATGCGCCCTTCCAAGATGTTGTCGGTGGTTATCTCTACAGAACGGGTCAGCTGCAGATCCTGCAGGACTACGTGGTAAGGAACCTGAGGGAACATCTCCTGAATCTGGTGAGCCTGGAGAAAGCAAGGTTTGTACAGGCAGTATTAGGGATATAGAAAATTAGCTGGTAAGTGTCTTACTGCAAACAGGAAAAAAAAGGAACAGCTCAAAGTTTAGGTTATAATAACTCATGTGCAGGAAGAAAAAAAATGAAGGGAACAAAAACCCATTCTGGCAGTGATTTACTGGCAGGGCAATACTTTGACTCCGCTGAAGCCAACAGCAAAACTACAACTCCTATGGAGGCACCACATGGTCCTGAAAATGTACATTCCTACTCCAAGAGGCATGTAGATAAAGGCTTCAAAAGATTCCCAACCCTTATTTTGTGACAGCACCGTTAATAAAAATGTATACAAAATTCAGGCATGACTGAAAGTTAGCTAACATTAAAAAAGCCACCTAAATAAAATCATTTTTCTCTGTCCCAGATGCATCCCAAGATGGTAAGGACACGTGCAAGAGGTTTTAATCACATACTCTCTCCTGCCACTCTGCTTACAGACCAGCTTTCACACAGTTTCAGAAAGCTCTGAAAGTTACAGGGGAAAAAACTGAGCACAACAAATAAAACTGAGTACAAGGAGTTTGAAAAGCAAAGCAAAAAACTGCACCAGCTGACAGAGTGTTGAAACACAACCAACTGCAGCAAACTTCACTCTCTGTTGTACCTATGTGTGACCAAAACAACTGACATAGCATTTCAGCCTCTGGTCTTTCTTGTGAAATACTTCCCTAGGGTTTTATTCATTAACACAAAGAACTTTGCTTCATTTCTACTAAAAATGTGTAACACCTCAGTGGTTTGCTAACTTTGCCTTTCCATTAAAGCAGACATTTCAATATGTTGATACTTTGAATAATGCAGCATTAAATCATTACTCATCCTTAATAAAAGCCCATTTGTGTCATTCTGTCCATTAAAAAAACCTAAGCTGACTTTAGAGTCCCTGCGTATTCCACTTAAGATCTGCCAACACCTTCCCAACCCCTGACTCCAAGCCTCCAAACAATTGTGTCCTTATCCTATCGAGGCTTAAACAATCGTGAAGGCTTGGAGAGGTCTCGCACTGGGAAAGCTCTGTCACCTCCCCATGATACCTCACTGAGCACTCACTGACATACAGCACACAACAGCCCGAAGAACTCAAAGGAAATGCCACTTCTCAAACTAAAGAAATTCCACCACCTCCTTCTCTTCTTGTACTACAGTAGAGAGCTTACTCATGGTCAAACCTGGGACTTCATCCTCAGCATTCCTTCCATCGTCAGGAATCAGTAAGTCAGTTGTGAGTGAGTCAGTGAGCCACTTAACCAACTAACAACTGAATTTTCTGATTACTCTGACCCTAAGCTACTACAAGCTGTGAGTGAAGCCGAGTACTAAAGGAAAGCTAAAGTCACATCAAGCAAGCTAAGAAAAGGTCTACCCATCTACACCTACATCCCACAGAAAGTACATGCAATTTTTCTCCATCACTTATTTATCCTTTGTGTTCACACATCCAGAACACCCCACAGCCCTACCTTCATTGAAATGAAGCTTCTCACTCAGAAGATAACTTCCATGTAGCACCCAAGCACTGCTCTGACTTCCTTCCCCTTCTGTTCTCTATCCACATGCACCCCTTTCCCCCCACAGCACAAACAGGAAGGCTGAGGTCCAAATCAGCCAAGCAGCCTTACCATAGCATTGAGCTGGGAGTTGCTGGCTTGTGTGATACCAAGGATATTGGTAGTATGCATCACTTCTACTGAAAAACTGGGCAGCCAGCTGGCAATTCGAGAGCCTAAGGATAAGAAATCACAAGGGAAGTCAGGCATGCGTGCAAGAGATTCTCAACAGGCAAAGTACTTCTACGTGTATTTAATGCATGTAACCGTGTTTCCACAGGGTACAAACAGGGAGTTCTCACTGCAGTCTTCCCTATGGATGGAGATGGCTGCAGCAGATCAGTGACTGCTCCTAACAGATGCTGTCACAGAGGCTTAACAAGCTGAGGGCTAGAGGACGATCATGAAAACAAGACTCTCTTTTCCCATTAGATGGAAAATTAAAATAATCCAGAACCAGATTCAGTTCTGGAATACAGATAACTCCAGCAATTTTACTAAAAACAGGGCTGTTTCTAACCAAGCTGAAACTGGTCCCAGAGTGGGTCAGGTCCAACTGGCCTGCACCACAGAAACAAAGAATGCTCTCCTATAGAAGGCTGTTCCCTCTGTTTTTTTGGTCAGCAGCATCAGATGTCAGATCTGCTCAACTCACCATCAAAGTGGAAGAAGTGATTGTGCTGGTTCAAGCGTGGTCTGCCTTCTGCTACTGCCACAGGGACCAGGTTCTCATCTAGATTCTCCCTCTGGTGATCCTCTCTCACGTGATGGCTGTCAGTGATATTAAGAGACATTCTGCACGTCGGGCAAGATGTGTCTTGTTCCAGCCAGGATCGCAGACAGGAGCTAACAGGAACACAGCAACATTATGGTGAGTTTGCAGCAATTTTCCAAGGCATCATTATCACAAGTACCCCCAGTAGCTGCAGCATATTCTGTTCAGAGCATTAACAAGTGCACACAGACTGCTCAGAGATCATTTGCAAGGTATGTCTGATGATCTCCCAATGACTGGCTGTGTTCCTTTTCCTTCCAGCTGAAAATACTCAAGTGCTGCAGGTTTTATAAACAAGCTTGCAGATTTAGCTCAAACTCAACCAGTGCAAGCACGATGCCTGTCTAGCTCAAAACAAGCAAGTTCAGCCTGGAAAGAGGGAACAAAGTGCCTTTTCTCTCACCATCTCAAGCTGAAAAAGGGCAAATGGCAACTGGGCAAATATTTAAAAGACATGGATAAATGTTCATAGCAGTTCTGCCAGAGTGATGTGGATAGGAACCTTCATAGTTCTGAAGTATTTCTGAAAAAAGTCATGAGCCAAACCATCACATTGAGTACAACTGTGGAACTTTATAAATACATGAATACAAACCAGCATCTGCCACTGCAACGATCTCCTAATTCTGAACATTTGCTGTCTTGCAGAAAGAGAGAGGTGTTTGAAATGCAGGTTTGAGCACTCAGAGCTGAGCTGTGGGTTAACCTATTTTTGACATACAAGCTAAAGTCATCCAGTGTGATACGTTCCCTCCCTAGGAGCACCAGTGAGGTAAAGGTAATCGAGCTTCCGAGAAAAAAAATACAAAAGGGTCATTTCAGATACAGAAAAGATAAATTTCTGATGAGGAGACCCTGTGCTTCTCAAGTACTCAGGAGGCGATTAAATATTCATTGATTCAGCAGCACTGGAAGAGGAGTTTTTGCTACTGTGGCAAATTATCTCATTAGAGACTTCTTGGAACACAGATAAATATTTATGGCAAGGCTGTCACAAATGACAACAAATTAGCACACGGATTCTAACCTCTGCTCTGACAGTTACCAGAAAAATAAAAAGCTGTTTGCAGAAAAGAACCTGCTCAGATGACAGCACAGGGAGAATTTAAGTGACCGTGCACTTAACCAAACGACACTTCAGAAACTCCCACCTTCAGCCCCATACCTCCTTTTATCTTAAAGAAAAAATGTAAAGATGCATGTACTGCTACAGAAGATCTAAGGAAAGGTGCATCTAAGGAGCACTCTACCTCCACTAGCACTTACTGTCACTCACTACCAAGTGCAAGAAACAGTGCAGAGAATGATCCTCTGGTGAAGAGCTTCCCAGCCCAACTAGCAGTGCCAGTGACCTCCCCAGCTGGTTGTTTAACCTCTTTCATTCACACCCCTGAGGGACTCAGACCCCAACAAAACCATCTAATTAGACGAGACCTCCACAAACTGTCCTGGAACATTCATCACCACGTAAAGATGTGCTGTACAAAGAGTATGTGCTATTTTTCTCCTTGAAGTTGGTATCTGAAGAGAACGCAAGAATCTAACTCCAATTTTTCTTCATTGCCTGAAAACCAACATGTGCTCATGGAAGAAGCAAAGACTGAGATGGAGGGGAAAAAAAGAAAGCCTATTTTACCAAGTATTTCCACAGCAAGGCAGGGTACAGACTTGCAGCTGAGATACCATAACTCAGTACTACCTGCACAGCAGCTGACAACACATATACTCTTAGTTCAGAGGAAAGAAGGCAGCAAATGAAACAACTCCAACATGGAAGCAACGGAAGCGAACGCCACTTTTGCTCTGTAATTAGAAGCAGACCAAGAGGGCCCAGGCAGTAAGCAATCACAACTCAGCTGATCGCTGGTTACTTGTTGCCCTAAGCGTCACACTTGCCCACATAACCCCTCTCCCCAGGCCCTGCAGCCCCAACAACCTACTTGTGGAAGAGGTGGCCGCAGGGGAGCTTCCTCGCGGACTGCATGGAGTCCCAGCAGATGGCACAGTCATCATTATTGACTGCTAGCTCCTCAGGTGTTGCAACTGCAAACCTATGAAAGGAAGAGACAGAAGTAATGATTATCCCAACCCAGCACAGCCTTCTGCCTTGAGAATTCTGTGCTGAGGAAACCTTACCTTCCACGTTCATTTTTCCTTGGGGGAGGCGTGCCAGGATGTTTGTTATCTTTTCCATAACTAGAACTCATACTGTAAAGAAAACTCATACACGTCCCTCCCATGCTTTCTTACAGAGTTTGTTTTGGCACATCTTGCATACACCCTAAGCTCAAATAGCTCTGACTTATTGCTCCGAGGAGTATGATCATTAGGTTGAGAACCTCAAGTTATAACCTGTATAGATCTGGCTTATGTCATTTTTCTAAATGAGCTTTAATAGCTGTACCCATTAAAATGTCTTCCTGGGATCCGAAGTACTTATGGCTTGACAAATTTTGCCCTCAGATTTCACCAACCTCTACTTGTCTTTGAATTATTATATATTTAAACTACAGTGCCATGCAAGTATCTATTGCACAGTACCCAAAGACAAACAGACAGTACAGAGATGAGGGGCACAACAATAGTTTGCAGCACTGCTACTGTGAAACACACCTGAAAACCAACTACACAAACACACAAAGCCAGCTTGCATGCTGGCAGATTCATTAAGAAGCCAGAACACAGTTTTTCCAAAACAATCAAGATGATGACAAAACATTAAGTCACTCAGACAAGATGCCCAAAATATTTGCAACTCAAAACGGCTTTGAGAGCAATGTAAAGGGTTCAGCAGCTGCATTACCGAAAAGAAATATCGCACTGTGGATAAACTTGGCTATGCAGCTCTAAACCTGGTATAACAACACTTTTTATAACAACCTTTTGCAAAGAAAACACTGGGAAGCTCCAGGGAAGACTGTTCTCTCTACCTAGAGCACAGCAGCAGGCATCAGAGCTGGTCAAATCCACCGGAGTCTAAAATGAAAATGGTACAGCAACGTACAGAAAAACTCCCCGCTGCTCTTCATTTTACTGAGGACACAGCTGAGCTATGACAACATTGGATCAGAGATGGAGCAGCACCTGGCACACTCTTAGTTCTTAGCAGGCCTCTCCACTTCTCTACGTTGTCTTGGTACAGGGGGATGGCCTAAAGTAATCCTGAACGGCTTTCAGCTCTGCTCCAGGTATACAGCTGGCTTGAAGTTGGCCTCACGTTTCATGAACAGATTTTTTTTTAATTAATATTTTGATTAAATTTCAGGCAGTACCTGAACGACACGGCCTGAGGAAATTAGAAGCATAAATTTCCATCAGAACCAAAGCCAATACACGAAGCAGGCTGAGCTGTGCAGACCTTACATCATCCCTATCACCTAGGGCAGTACATTGAGGGCAAACAGAAGAAATTCTGGACTGGAGAGTTCACTTGTAACCAGCATTACTTGTACAAAAGCAGGATGTCTGGTAAAAGCCAGCCCTATGTATCTGTTAAACTGAGACAGAGTCCCTCGTCACAAGTACAATGGAAGCAAAGACCTTATACAAACACACCCTCTAGAGCAGGAAGATTTCAGAGCAGGATTTGGAATACAGTATCTCTCCAGCTCACAACAGGCCATCGTGTATCAAAGGAACGTAAGAGAACCCCCATTTCTTGTCTGGGCTCCTCTCCCCACGGCACAATGTGCACCCCAGAGCAGGCAGCTCACCGGGCCTCCATGTTTCCAACCACACGCAGGTAGTTCTTGTGCCGCCGAATCCTTCGCTGCACCTCATGGAACAGGTAGCGCAGCTGCATGAAGATCACCAGGCTTGCCATCGACAGCCAGATATTGCCAAACAGCTTTGGGGAAAGAAAACAACAACGGCGATCAGAAGTGGGAACCAGAAGGCAGCCACAAGCAACTTCACCTGTTCTTAAAAGAACAAGAACCCAGGAAATCAGTTCTTCTGTTAAGAACATTCAAACTAACCATGCTTGTTCACAGGAACTGCTGCTCTTCACCCTCTCAAACACAACCTGAGCAGCACAGCATTCACAACCAGGAGAAATGGAGCCCTGTTTGTCTGAATGCCCTCTGCTGCCAGTAAAAATAATTCCGTCTGATTGCTCAATAATAAAGCCAATTAAACAGGTAATTACACAGTAGTTAATACTCCATAACGAAGTTATTTATGAAGATTGCAATTACACAGGAGGAAAGAATGCCAGAAGCCCTATGCTACACTTTCCTCTTCTTTTACTGAACTTCTCTACAACAGCTGGCTCACGAAATAAGCAAAACAAAAATACATATTTGAAATACCCAGCACCCACTGCTTTAAGGCAAGGTACTCAGCATTATCTGCAGCACTCCATACCAGCATATGGATATGATGCATCAAGTCCAGCGACAGCAAGGTCAGCTCCATGACGAAATCCGTGTAGTACACGTATGTGCCTTTACCTTCCCACGTTCCTTCATGGTTGAGATCCCAGAGATGAATTACGTATCTGCAAGAGCACAGACACTAACGTTACCTGCTGGTTTTCATTAGCTAAAATCTCTAAGCTATTTATCTTCTGGATTTGGATTCTTTGCCCTTTCTAGGCCCAACACTTTTTTTGTTTTCTCTAATTTTACTGGTTTCAAACAGCAATATCTGACAAAGGCAAAAAGGAGTGTGGGCCAGTGCTCAGCCCACACTGGCACTACAGGCCCCAGCAGAAGGTACAACGGTGTTCACTAAACTCCTGCGTGCTCTTACAGCCACTTTTGACATAGTAGTACTGCATGCTGCAGACCCATGTTGCTCAGCCTCTGAGCTGTGTCTCAGGTGAGGCATTACAACTTAATGACAGACCCAGAATGCTGGCAGTGACGTGGACAAAGAGCCTTTGCTCTTTATGTCATACCCTATATACGCCCTGCAGATGCATGAGCATGCTACTTCTTTAGAGCAAAAGTTAGAGAGATTAGGATCTTAAAAGAAACACCATACGATGGTATCAAGGAGCATAAATCAATCTCCAAACAGCAGCTCCAATCCATTTTAATCCAGGTCTTAAGCACTGCTCTATTAGCAGCCTCTAAAGCGATCCACGTACTGTAGAACTTCTGTTTCCAAAGCAGGAGGGGCCCATCCCAATACACATTTGCAATGCAGCGAGGTGACTGCATACAGTTCTTACATCCATACCACATGCACAAACTTCTTGAGCAACCATCACAGGAGTACTCACCGCAAAATCACATGAGCAGTTCTGACTGTCACCAGCAGAGACTGCAAAAGAGGAAACAAGATGTTAGCAGGGCTCGGCCTGGTTAGCTGTGCCGAGTGCTGAAGCACACGGTGCGTTCAGAGCAGCCTGAAGTCCTGTGAAACAGCTGTGTGCACAATGTACCTGTGATAACCTCTCTAGGTTAAGAGCTCAGAACATAACTGGGTACAGAAAATGCAGGAAAACAGCAGTCTGAAGACAAACCACCAGAAAGGTGTGTTTCTGGATGACCTAAGCACTTTGCCACGGAGGAACCTCAGCCCCATCACCCCGCTCAGCTGTGTGGCCCTTTGTTGTGCCATATCATGGGAGCAGAGGGACAGGATGAACCCCCAGCCTGCCCACAGCTCCCCACAGCTAGCAGATGCCAGGAGATGCCACAGCACAGGGGATTTACAAGGGGTGACAGCACACCGTGCCTGCAGAGCTGCCTGCTGGGATGCCTTCAGCGCAGGCACTCAACACAGCAACGGAATAAAAACCTCACAAACACTAACATGCCATGTAGCAATGAAAGTGGTTTTGAATATTTTTCTGTTTATGAAAAGCATTCTGCCCGAAGAAGAGCTTCAGAATAAGACACACAAATCGAACAGCACAGAAACAGCTCCGAACGTAGCAGCAGCTGATCCTGCACTGTGCACTGTGCTCGGCACAGACACCTTCCTCCAAACAGAACTCAGCACTCAGGCTGCTCTACGGGGCTGTCAGACCCCCTTTTACCTCCCCCTATGCCAAATGTGGGTAGAGAAAGAGACTCCACTCTGTTCTCAGGGTTTTGGCTACAGAGGAGCCTTGAGCAGACCACAGAGGAAAAGTAAACACATCCCAATGCTCACCACACAGGCAGTGAAACGGAACGACCGCCCGAGCTGTGGGTGGATGCAGCACAGAGCGCAGAGTGATGTCAGAACTAGGACACGTGGCAGGAAGTCTCCAGCAAGGAAGACGTTTGTCAGCAGGAAATGTGAAGATTTTTACAGCTTTGAAGAGGTTAAAACCTAAGTCAGCATCTGGAATCTGGCATTCCAATACTTTCCTCCAATCCACCGTTCTGCTGCCAAGTCATCTTGGTGCTGGTTAGCAAGGCAACGGCACAGAAAGCTAGTGCTACACCAGCAGAGACCCAGCTTGGAGGCCTGAGGAGCTGCCAGTGATGGCACACAGAGGAAACTGCTCCACTCTGCACACTGCTCCCCAGAGGACGCAGCACAGGGAAGGCAGCCGCCTGTTCTGCTCCCACACACTGACACGCACTGCTGTGAGGCACCGCACAGTGGGCACTTGCAGTCAGGAGAAAGATGAATTGCTTAGTGCAGCTTAATGTCATTAGATACACTCAAACAGAATACATTGGCCCCTCTTGAAGCCAGAGAACACATTTCAGCCTTCGAGCTTTAATGCTCTTTTACTGAGAGCTTGAGGACCACGAGGTGTCACTACCAACACCTGGAAGAAACCTGAATGTTTTAATCCACTGCCACGAGTGTTGGCTATTGAAGTCAAAGGAACTCCTCAGTCATCCACACAGGGCATATTGAAAAGGTGCAGGAAGGGGCAGGGTTAGAAAGTTCCATGTGGAAAGATAAGAAAAGATAAGAATTCTTTTCCTTGGAAGGAGTAGGAGAAAGGTCCATAAAATAAGGGTGATGGGAAGAAGAGTAAACAGGGAACGGTTCTTTGCTATTTTTCATCACCAATGTATCAGGCAATAGCAGTAGGGAATAGGGATGGCAGCAGGCAGGTGAGTCCCAACAACTGGAAGAGCTCATCTGTGTACACAACACAGAGTGAAACATGGAATTCATTGCACTTGGATGCTGCACAGGCCAAAGTATAACTAAGGTCAATGAACAACCAAACAACCTCCCAGAGTCCACCCACAGCCACCAAACCCAGCCTCCAGCACAGCCCTCGGTGATCTGAGAAGCAGGAGAGGGCAGGAGACCCTTTCCTATACATCCTCCACAGCACAGAGGGCAGCATGGACCTGTGGCTCAGCTGAGGACCATGCACCTACACTTTCCTCTGTCAACAAGCAGAACAACAGCTGGAGTGAACACATCAGCACCAAGTGCCACGCAGGCAGCTCTTGGAAACAGAAATTCTCCCCGATAAACCTCCCCCATGCTGGGATGGGGCACATACACCATTTTGCTGAGCCAAGATAAGAGTTGCAGCATTAAAAGACCCTCTATTAGAGACAGCAGTAAATCTTCAAGAACTGCAAATCCAGCCCTGCAGCATGTTCTCCTACTCAAGAGAAAACACACGGATGTGTCCAGTAACTGAGCACCATATTATCCTCATAATACCTGATTATAATCAGCTATCAGCTGATTGTTTTTGCTAACTCCAAGTATGAATTCCACGCAGTGGAGAAGAAAAACAGATCTTAGGCAATATTTGTTATCTGAACTAAGGATGCACCAGCGTGACTTAGTTACAGTGACACTGGTTACCACCCCTTCACTTGTCATTTCCTTAGGCAGAGTGCAACAACCATAACATCACAAGCACGTTGATTTCACCCCACAAACACATGTGGGGTGGCGTGTACTTCACAAACAGCCTGATGTTTACAGAGGTGCACACACAAAAATTGCTCATCTCATCTGAGATGCAACTGTTCAAACATAATGGGCATGCCTTAGGGAAACGATATTAGTTGTGATCCTTTTAGGGAGAAATGAAATAGAAAACAGCCTCAAGGGAACGGACTGCGTGCACACTGTGTGTACACTCTGTCCCTCTCCCTAACTGCCATTTCAACTAAGCCATCTTGCAATGCTCATGAAACACGACCATTATTTTTTCATGCACTGCCATCTCATTTCAGCGTCATCTCACAGATTAATCTTACTTCCTTCTTCAGACAAAGAGTATTTGTGGGCTTAAACTCTGAACAGAGAAAGAATGCACAACTGGCAACTATCCTAACACTGGAGAGAGGCTCGTATGGAGCTGCTTCTTTTGGGAAACAAAAGGAAAACCCACCACGAGCCAAGAAATGTCACACAGCCCCAGCTGAGGATTGAAAAGCAGAGCAGAAACAACACCACATGAAAGCAGTCTCACCTCTGCTGCCATGAAAGCCAAGGTGTGCATCCCATGGGTGTAGCCAATAACACCACAGACGACTGCCAGCCCGCAGCAGGACAGCAGCATGGCCACAAGCAGGGTCAGGACTCTGACGTGGCTGCTCATGGGTGTTGTCGGAGAGAAGGACAGCTGCAGCACAAACACATAAGTACATAACAGGTTTGAATTAGCACTTCATCCTCCCTGCCCTCCATGTTCACTTCCCCAGACAATTTTTCCTTGCATTTCCAGAAGAAAATCAGTTTCACGACCTCAACAATGTAGCATAGTAATAAGCACTGTGGAATAAAGCTAAAGGGGCACACCACCACAAGGCATCACTCATCTCCCTTTCATTTACATTCACAGGGCTTTTTAAAGTCAGAAGGGATCGTTTTGATTACTTGATCTAATGTTTAGGTCACTTGTGTGATAAAACCACCCAGAAGTCAGTATCAAATCCACAGCATCTGCTGAGGATGAACTCAACAATCCTGGAAAAATGAGACACCACCCTCCAAAAACTCACCTGCAGCTAGAGACTGCTGGACAGAGCCTACTGCAAATGGTCTCATTCAACAACATATATAATATATTCATCATCCTAGCTACCTTGACAGTAGGTTACATCTAGATCAAGTCAAAAGTTACTAAAGAGGGGTCCATGTCCTTATTTTCAGGGCAGGAAGAACAGGATAAGGAAAAGAGTTGCCCAGAACTTCACCCTACTCTGATTAAAGTCGACTGCCATGTTTTGTTCCAAAACCAATTCCTTCTTCCTTGTTTACGTTCAGTTTCTCATCCAGCTGAGTCTACAAGGCAGATCACACCAGTATCATTTGTCCAAACAAAGAACTACGATACATGCTTTGAAGGCAGAAGGGATATAATAAGGATTTCTCCCCCCATGAACTTTGTTCTCTTGCAGCCCTCTGAACAAGCCCAGACTACCCAATGTCTGCCTGGTTCACTGCTGTCTCAATTTCCCTAGCCCCAGTCCATCTCGTTTCAAATTTGGTGCTCGGCTCCTTGTGAATTAACAGGCCTTACAGGATATCAATAACAAAATAAAGACACTACAAAGCTACCAGGAGGAAATCCGTGGATTCAGTTTAGTTCAAACTTTTTTATTCCAGGACTGAGGAGCTGAGGAAAACACACCTGCATTATAGATGCTTGAAGAACAAGATTTACTGTTCAAATTCCTGTTCCATATTCCTTGCCTTGTTTTCAGTTTCTGGGTCTCCCAACCAAATTAATTGCTGGTATTAAAAGAAATTGCATACAGCTTATGAAGAAAGTTGTGTTACGTATCATAAAGGCTTTGGGACTCAGCACTGGGCAGATAGATGTAAGAGAGCTTGAAACATGAGCACAGAATTGACACAAAGAGGTTTTACAGATCAGTCCCAAAGGACATCTTTCTAAGGGAAGTTGTGCTCTCCAGATTTCTCCACTAAGAGCTATGAAGACAGGACACAGAGTTAAGCAACAGTAATTACAGGGCATATATAAGGAGCAATTCATTGAAGAAAATAAATATCTTCAGCTCTGTTTATCAGATGAGAAAACTGAAGGAGTAAGATCGACACAGCATTCCAAAGCAATCATTTGAAGCTAATGGAAGGTGCGTGCATTCGCATCTCAGGTGGGGAAAAGGCCTAAATGTTTTGCTTGCAACCTATCCTAACTCAGTGTCTCTACATTTGTAATCCCCAAAAGAGAGCCCTTAATCAAAACTTACATATTCAAAGCGATCCTTGCAGAGCTGGACCATGAGATGAAGAAACACAAGCCCAGAGAACCAGAGGCACCACATGACCACTTCTTCCACTGTCTGAACATTGAGCACGCCAAAAATGAAGATGAACTTGTAGAAGATGAAATTCCAGAACTTATCCTTGAGATGCTGAAAAGAAAGACACTCGGTTACTTTGGAGAGAGCACTGACAATCCACACGTTTTGTTAAAGAACATAATGAAACCACCAGAAGGAGAGTTAAGACATGCCCAGAATTCCTTCCCGATGCTGACAGAGTTGGTTCACCAGTGACAGTAACCAGCCTTTCCCTGAGCATACTCCCCCTATCCAAAAACGAATGAATCCAGTCACTGCTTTTCACTTGTGTTTTTAAGAGAGGAGAGAACCTGGGAATTATCACTGGTTAAAATTCCATATCCTCACTGTCAACATGCATAACCAAAAAAAAGCCTGACCGAATGGCCTGTTTGTTATATACTTCCCTCAGAGGCTCTAAGGGAGTGAATCACAGATACAACAGGCTTTGAGGGACCCGTGGCCACTCACAAAGCCTCACGTGCCCCAGCTCTGCATGCCAGAAGTGATCACAGCCTGATTTTTCCTAGAGAACTACGCTTACATGCTTATTTTTAAAATATCTACTATTCCAACCATTGCTGCTGCTTTTATCTTTTGCAGGATCCCACTGTTAAAAAGCCTGGGCTGTAACGGTCCTCCAGCTGCATTCTGACAAAACTTCTCCCCCAGGATAAGTGCAGTAATGAGCAGTGTGAGCCTTCAGTCCTGGCCACATGCATGCCTGACCACTCTTAAACCATCCCCTCCATGTCAGAGGCTGGAGAGCACCCGTACTTGTGCAGCAGTCAGGGCACAGAGCAAGGCATGAGAGTCAGCAGCACTGGCACTTCCCTAACTGTGAAATGCAGTGCAGAAATGCTGCCACACACAAGCGGAACAGAGAGGAAACACAGATGTTATGAACGCCCTGAACTGAGGCAGGCTTGTAAGCAATCTGGCAGTGTGCACGAAGGGTTTTCAACTTTGACCACGGGCTCACAAAATACCATTAAACAATGAGAAGTTCTCTCCAGAAACAAACTGGAAACCCATAACTGCAGATACAGCGGCTAAAGGTGAAGGGGCACTTCCTGGGGGACTGTTTTCCACAGGGTGCTATCAGACAGCACGCTCAGCACACGGAACTCCAAGAAGCAGGGCTGACATCAGTTTTAAAGCTGATTTATGCTCGTGCTGGGCAGTCCCAGGCAGAAAACACAGCACGGCGAGCTGCAGCGTGCCCTGCCGCCTCACCTGCCTCTCGCTGACGCGCAGCGGGCCGAACACCACGCGCTGGATCAGCTTAGCGACCAGCATCAGGACACAGCAGGCCGTGTTCACCAGCACCTGCACGGAAACGAAGCGGTCAGCGACGGATCTCCCGCCCCGCTCCGGGAGGGAGGGAAGGCAGAGATCCGGGCAGCGATCCGGGCAGAGCCCGCCTTTGTGCGCCGCGCGGCTCCGCCGTAACGTAAGCCTGCCCTCGGGCCGGCGGCTCGCCTCGCTTCTTTCTAGAAACGCGAACCCGGCCCGGCGGAACGCCCAGCAAACGAAGCCGCCGGCCCGGAGCGGCGCGACGACAGCGGCCGCAGCCCGCAGCGGCCCCGCCCGCGGCCCGGCTCACCCAGACGCAAAGGCCGTCGGACAGCAGGTAGTAGGCGACGTCCAGGGCCCGCGGCCCGCCCGCACGCTGCTCGCCGGCCGCGACGAGGGCGCGCCGGGCGCTGAGGACGGCGGCCAGCAGGGCCAGGCCGCTGAGCGCCGCGTACGTGCGCAGGCTGGGCCAGGGAAAGCGCTCCAGGAACAGCAGCGGCATCGCGGAGCCCCGCGGCCCCCGCCGCCTCTCAGCCCCGCTTCCTGCGGCCTCGCGTCCGCCCGCCGGCACCGCCCCTCCGCACCGCCCCGCGTGGGGCCGGGCCGCGCTGAGTCACCGGGCGGGACTCCGGCAGAGCGGCGCGAGGTGACTCGGAGCGGAGCGGAGCGGGGCACCGCGGCACCGGGCGGGTTGTGCGGCTCTGCTGCCGGGTAACAGCGAGAGAACGGCGCGCTGCTCTCACGCCGAGAGCCAGTTTGGCTGTCACGGACCGTGCCTTCTCCGAGAGCGAGCTGCTGGCACAGCTGCCGCAGGGCCACCAACCTCCACATTTTACAGTAGCCCAGGTTGCCCAGGGCCCATCCAACCTGGCCCTGAACACCTCCAGGGATGGACGGGGCATCCACAGCCTCTCTGGGCAGTTGTTCCAGCACCTCACCACTCTCTCTGTAAAGAACTTCCCCCTGACATTCAACTTAAAACCATTTACCCTTGTCCTGCAGTTATCAACCCTTTCAAAGAGCTGATTCCCCTCCTGTCTGTAGGCTCCCTTTAGGTATCGAAAGCCTAGTATAGTCGTGAGGGTGGAAAAGAGCTCCGAGATCATCCAGCCCAAACATCCACCTGCCAACAGCACTGCCAAGTCCCTCTGTGCCGCTGCTCTCCAGCGCCTCCAGGCACGCTGACCTCCCCCATGTACTCACATCCTCCTGTTTTCAGCATCTTTTGTATGTTTCTGAAGGAAAGGAGCAATTTAAATCATGTTCTTCAAACTAGAAGGCAACTAAAGGAAAAACAAAACCCACAAAAGACAACCAGTTGGTTCCATTTTGTTTAATGTTGTACAAAAAAAATTGGTGAGTATTACAATGAAAAGTGATTAAATCACTGATATCACACTGCCATCCCGCTACCTAACAGCTGAGATTCACTTCTCTATTCATACAATAGAATCTTAGTGGCCTTCGGGAAAAGAACAAAAATGAAATCCTCGAGTCACACGTTCTTTTTTCTACATCATAAAGCTGTGCTCACAGAGACGGCTTCTTCTATTGGACTCCTCAGGTGTACAGGAACTCAGTTGTAAATAAAGTTGAACCTAAAATTAGAAGAGTTATGCCAAGTGAGAGACTTCTATTCGGTTTATTTAACTGACATTTTGGAATGTGAACAAGCAAACATTTTGGCTTTATTCCCGATAAGCCTCCACCTGACAGAGCAAAAGTGATTTATTCTTTTTCAAAAGACAGATTTAGCATAACAAGCAGCAGACCTTTTAAACAGCTAACACTACACTAGCATTGCACATCAGTCTGTTGAGGCTGCAAAAGAAACAACAGCCAACACTTCACCTCATAAGAGACCTTCATCTTTGCTGAACCTAGCAGTGAGATTTACGTAACCCACCAGCAACTCCTACAGCATTTCTGATATCAGAGCCAACCTTATGCACTCTAAGGGTAATAGATGGACATGTTTAACTGAAGTGCCAGTTCCTGTCATCTGCGTTTCACTGCAAACATAAGAGCACTGCACACATATTCCCACAGAAAAGTGAGCATCCATCTCACCTCCCTGATGTCCTTCCTTTCGATGCATCTGTTGCACTGCCACCAAATTGGAATTTGGCTGCATACAGCCAATGTCCTACAGGTAGCCAGGAGAACTTATCTGCTGCCTTCAGGCAGAGCAGGGTGAAGGGGAACTGTTCACGCCATCTAAGGAGTCCTCGTGTCCTTCTGCACTTCTCCTGACATGATGCATCCATTGCATCCTGTCTGAGGTGGACTGTAAGCTCTTTGGGACAGCTGCACGACTGTTACAGTTTGTACAGCAGCACCTAGCCTTGCCTTAGTGCCCAGGCTCCCAGAACCACAGTACAAGCAAACACAACATACCTGCTCAAAAGCTGAGGAAGGCTGGAAATGATGGGTCCGTATCCTGGTGCATTGTCATAGAGCTCAAACAACGGTGCAGCTACCAGCTTGTAATTTTTGGGGACTGCAAACAAAGCTACCAAAAAATACAAGTTGGTGAGTATTAAATGAAAAATATCACCAAGCATTCAGCCAAGGAACTCCCAACAGATCTCAAGCAAGATCACTACATGAAGCACTAGACTACCGAAGTAGGTTTATTCCTTTTAAATTTAATTGCAGGGCTGTGCATGTGATATAGGAGCAGGAATGGGAGTTTACTAGGAACCTGTGTTCCAACAACCATTCAGCTTCAAAACTGTTATCAACATTTATTTTTTTAGTGATTAACTGTAAGCAAATGAACCACAAGAATATGAAATCAAACTTGTAGCCACATTTCCTTGCATGAAATACACACATTCATAGTTTGATAAATAAAATCCTCTGTTGCAAACAAACACCTACCCTTTTCTTGAAGCTGGACTAAGAAAAGCTTCTTGTGCTCTTTTGGTTTAGTAATATGAGCCGGGATATAGGGGTACTGGAAGAAAAAAAAATGCTTGAACAGAGCTTTGAAAATACTGTAGGTACAAGTGCCTATTATCAGCTAAATCAACCTGACAAGACAGAAATGCATAACAGCAAACTGAGCAAGTGTTCTCAGCATGTAGAAATAGAGAGGACTATTCACAGGACATGTGTCACTTATGCAGCAGTGCATAAGTTTCCACTGTGGCTAAAACAGGAACTTAAATGGAGTGCCAAGCTCAGCATGGGGCAGGAAAACTGTGACATCGAGTGATTTCTCTTCCATCAGGACAGGTGTAAGGAGGCAGAGAGTTTCCAGAAGAACAACCTTGTAGTTTGTCCTCAGCCACAGAAAGAAGACTAAGTATGTGAACAAAAACCCCCAAAACTAATGGCTTATGCAGCAGGCACTCCAAAAGCCCAAGTGGCTCCTTGGAGGCTTTTGGAAGAACAAGCTGTATTCAAGAAAATGAAAGCCAACATAAGTACTCACCTGTGGAGGTTCAAAGTTTGGTCTCCACCAGTTACCAATGCAGTCATCAATCACCCAGTCCTGCTGGACACCATCCTGACGGCCCAGGATCTATCAAATACAGCCACAGTCAAAACTCTAAATACTACAAGCAAAACTGTAGAAATGCACTCTGGCAGCATGAAGACTTGCTGTAATAAGGGTATGATGTAGTTCAGAGCTATTCTGGAATAGTTTTTAATGTTTGGTTGGTTTTATAACGTGGCTTATTTTCATAAAATCCTCACCTGAGAGGACAAGGACACTTGAGAAAACATTGTGAATTCCACACTACATTCAGCCAACTGAGTGCCATATGACCAATGGGAAGAACAAAAAGCAGAGACGCTACCTGACAGCAATCACTTTGATAAAGTTATTATGTTGGGAAAAATGGCTAAAAAACAAGTCCTCATCCTCACGTTGTGCTCAGCAACACATCCTGCTGCACATCTGAAGCCAGCCCAGAAGTAAAGCTATACATGAACACAGGACTTGGGGGGAAATCAGACCTCTGGGTCACACTCTCACAAGGAGGATAAATGAGAGCTTACTGTTATACTTTGTTGTCAGCAACCTGAGAACATTTTACAGTCAAACACAAAAGCATCAAAATGACAAGTGACGAGGAGACTGCTGCAGTTCTTTGGCTATTCTACTAACTCTAACATAATTCAACATTCCACAACATTCCAGTATTGCAACATAACAAAAGAAAACAGACCTCTGTCATTAAGCGTTTGAGCCCTTCTACCTCATCTTCTCCTGGATTGAGTTCACCACCAGGTCTGTTAAAATAATCAATGATTAAAGCTAGAGTTATGGTTTACAGTATTCACAGACTTTCACAGGTTAGTTTGGACACGTTTCTACGCGTGGAGCTACAAATTCACTCAAGGCTCTTGCATCTGAGGTTCCAGATCTAACCTTGCCAAATCTGAAGACAATAGGGTAGCTTTCACAAGACCATCTCAAATGGCTGCTATGTGTCCCTTAATAAACAAAACAAAGCAAAACAGGCCGATAATAATAAATAACTTCAGTAAGACAAAGTATAACGATATACATAATAATGACTGGGACACTTAAAAGGTAAAGTTGTAATAATAATGTAGAAGCACTGAAGTTGAAGAAGGGGCTGTAAGCACCAGCTGTGCTTGTTCCAATCTCAAAAGCAGCACTTAGTGACGTGTACAGGAAGCATAAAACTCAAGTGGGGAATCATCCCGCATTTAATCAAGGATAATGAGAAAACTGAAGATACATTTTTGCCACAGTCGGTTAGCAAAGGCAAACAACTTGCCTATTTACTCCACATACATGCCCCAAATCAGGAGGTCAAAAAAGAATCTGGATATAAAGATACTTTTTCCCCTCACCTGAGACCAGACACTGGAAATGTTAAAAACATACAACCAAGAATACGAGGAGAATCACCTGTCTCAAGTCTAAGCATTTTAAAATAAGAAAACCAGCACGACCCCTCTACAATCATATGACCAAAACTTTCTTCCAGCTGTGATAATAGCAGACTAATTGAAGCACTTCCCTCGCAAATTCAGATGCCTGTCCTTCTTACTGTACTCTGCTGGCAGCTTGTGGATTTATAGCCATTCTGCACTTACCAGGGTTTATGCTTTGACATTTCTGCAGCCATAGCATAAGTGCATAAGCTTCCACAGTGTAAGACCAAACCCTGACGACCGGCCGGGCTTTCAACAGGAACCTATCAAGGTGATGCACTGCAGCAAAAATTTCCAGCGGCTTTAGAACCAAGACAACTCTGCACTACCCATGAGCAGAGTCAGACAAATACACTTTAGAGGAAAATGTCATCATTTTAGAAACAATTCTCACAAACCATGCGCTTGGAACAAATGAATCTCATTAAAAATACCTAGCAGAGTTAGCCACATTTTACTTTGCGATACGCACATTTAGAGAGGTCTGTGATTGTCTGGTTGGACTAAGAAGGCGCTTGCAAGAACAGACACTTACAGCTTGAAGAAAGTTGTCCCCAGCTGCAGTAATAACACGTGGGGCAGTCGGTGCTCGTGCACTATCAGAACCCCTTCCACCGTCCGTCTCATGCCGATTTTGTCAAACTCTTCTCTCATGCGCTGGAACCGAGCAGCCACTGAACTGTCCTTCTCATAAAGGGGTTCCTTTGTGCCAAATGTGTAATTGGTGAGAGGATACCTAAAGGGGAAAAAAACATATTGCTACATAACAAGAAAGCTAAATTTAAATTTACAACACACTGTGTTCACCCTGCAGCTGAGCCTTCCGTGTTCGAGGGAGCAGAAACTCACTCACTGTAATGGACTACAAGTTCTGGGTTACACACTGTGCTGCGCGCCCCATGCCATGTCAAGGTCTGCATGGTGGCACGTGAGGGCAGGAAGTCATGCTGGTAGGACACGCTGTGCTGGTGCCAATCCAGAAATAAGCAAAAACATCCAGAAGCATCTGCAGCAAGTGCTACTCTGCTGCCACCTGCTTTGACTCCACAACCTGGAGAAAAGGGAGAGAAAACTCTGCTGGAAAGCGAGGAGGCTGTGCAGGCCAGTGTTTGTTTCTGCAGGAGCAAGAAAGAGCATGAGAACCAGGCTGTGAGGAAGAAATGTTGAGTGCCTGTATGCAGGGCTAGAAGACTAGGGCAAAAATTGCTTGGAGATCCCCCTGCTGGCTCAGGTCCTGGACCTCCATCTGCAGAGCCGAGGCAGCGTGTGTTCAACGGATTTCTCCAGGCACCGGGGATGGATGGAGACAGAAAAAACAGAAGAAAAAAAAAGGAAAACTTAAGGAACAAATCAGACAGTCCTAAAACACACACACGGCAACAGGCAAATGCAATTAACAAGGACCTGATAGCACAGAAATGACAAGTCACTTCCTTGTCAAAGCTGATTCCCACAGACACAAGTGAGCCACAACAAGTTTCCTAACTGCAGCACCTTTATAAGCAAACTTCTCTCCTTGCACTTAAAGCTTAAGAGCGCCTACATTGCCATTCATTCCTGTTTTTAGATTCCCAGAGAGTCATACTAACAATCCATCGCACTGTGCTGCTGTGGCTGCATCAGGCTGTACATCCAAACCGTTAGCCTACCTTTAAAAAAAAAATACAAAGTGCAGACAACTCAGCTTCCTGCTGATTTTCCTCTTCAGAAACACTGCAGAAATATTGCAGCCTCTGAAGCTGACATTTAAACTTCCAAAATAAGAATCTTAGCTGTGAACCAACTTAATTACACTAAACAGTACATACTGCTGAATACCAACTGAATATTGACCATTGCAGCTTGCATCCACTGCTTCTGCAGCATGACAGACATATTTAGCAAATACATTAACAGGAGTTCACTCAGAAACAGAAGTAGAACTATGTTCTACTCCTATATAGCCTTCTCATACAAAGTATTTACAGCTATAATTTTTAAACTCTAACAGGAAACAAGTGTTCTCTGGTAGCAGCTGCTGTGAATTTCAACTAAGAGAAGTGTACTGCACAGACAGCAAGCACACCTATCCACATACTGCTGGCCACACATAGGGTGCTCCAAGCCAACGGGAGCCTGTTCCCCTGGCTGCACAGACAGGGGATGCCTGCAAGCTGCTCAGAGAAGTACCCATGAGTCCCAATTCTGATACTGCTCAATAAATTTGGTGCTTGGAGGACACAGTCCCCCATCAGGTGTTGTGCACCACTGAACCACAAAGTCAGACAGTGGATTGGGTGAGATCTTAGAGTGCATCTAGTTGCAGCCCAGCTGCAGCGTGCCAGCTTTCTCTTGTCCCTTTAAGCCCTCACTGAGAGCAGCCCTAGAGAGAAGGACTTCAGAGTTCCAGTGGATGAAAAACAAGACATGAGCCAGCAGTGTGTGCTTGCAGCCTGGATACCCAACAGAATCCACAGCTGCATCAACAGAGGGGTGGCAGTATGGAGAGGAAGGGGACTGTTCCCTTCTATTCTGCCTTCATGAGACCCCATTTGGAGTATTGCGTCCAGGCCTGGAGCCTCCAGCACAGGAAGGGTACAGAGCTGTTGTAGCAGGTCCAAAGGGAGAGTGATTTTTTACACTCAGATTTTTTACAGGCAGATAGCGATAAGACAAAGGGGAGCGGTTTAAACCTAAAAGAGGGGAAATTCTATCCTGAGAGAACAGCGAGGCCCCGGCGCCTCTGCCCAGAGCAGGGGGTGCCCCATCCCTGGCGGTGCCCGAGGCCACGGACGGGGGCCTGGGCTTCCTGAGCCGGAGGGGACACCCAGCTCACGGCAGTGGATGCGTCCGGAAGGCTGCGAGGCCCCTTCCAACGCAGCCGTTCCGGGCCATCACGCGTCGCGAACCCCGCCGGTCCCCGCAGGCTGCGACCCCCGCGCGGTGCTTCAGGCGGCGCCTCCCGGCCCTTTCCGCCGGCCGCAGCCCCACCGCCCGCCGCGGCCCTCACAGGTTGATGGTCCTCTCCAGCGTCAGCGGCTTGGTCTGCTGGATGTATTTGTTCCCGAACTGGTTCACCCCGCGGGGCCAGCCGGTCTGCGAGCGGTTGGGCGGTACCACGGACATGGCGGGAGGCGGCGGGAACGCGATCCGCCATACAACTCCCGGCGGGCCGCGCTGCCACCGCTCTGCCGGAAGCACCCCATCCCACTTCCGGCGGCGCCCACCACAGAGTCGCTCCGCTCCGTCCCCTCGCGACCAACCGCGGGGCTCTCCGCTCCTCGCCCCGCCCTCCCCCTGCTCTCTGATTGGTTCGGCGCAGCGCGGCCCCGCCTCCCCGCAGGGGCCGCTGGGATTCGTAGTCCAGCGGAGAGCGGCAGCATGGGAGCCAAGCGGCGCGGCGCGGCGGGCGGCCGTAGCGGGGAGAAGCGCGGGCGGCGGGAGGTCGGTGCCGAGCTGTGTGCCGCCCTCGGCGACGCGGCGCTACGGGAGCGGGCGGCAGCGGCTTGGAACGGTGGGGAGCCGCTTCGACACGGTACGGGCTCACGGGTCTCGCGGCTCTCAGCCTGGTGCCGCTCCGCCCGCTGACCGCCGGCTTTGTCTTCGCAGAGGCCGTGGCGGTGGAGCAGGCCCCGTTCCGGCACGGCGTGCTGCGCGGCCTCCTGGCCAGCCCGGCCTTCGCGGCGGCGTTGGGCGACGAGCTGCTGTGCTTGGGCTTCCGAGAGCGGCGGAACGACTTGCTGTCCCTGCGGCAGGTGGGCCGGGCCGGGACGGGAGCGGGGTGCCGTAGAGCCACAGAATCATCGCCAGTGAAAGAAACCTCTCAGATCGCCATCTCCGACCCCAGCCCACACCCACCGTGCTCAATGCTCACATCCCTCAGTGCCACATCCCTACAGCTCTGGGAGGCCTCCAGGACGGTGACTCCCCCTCCCCAGGCAGCTGTGCCACTGCATCACCGCTCGTTCAGAGCAGAAATGTTCCCCAGTGGCCAACCCGACCCTCCCCTGGCAGAACACGAGGCCATCACTCTCACCCTATCGTTATCACCTGGGAGCAGAGGCCGACCCCCTCCTCACCACAACCTCCTTTTAGGGGTTGCCATGAGGTCTCCCTTGCCACCTCCCTCAATGCTTTTCTCCATCTCTCCCCATGCTGCCGCAGTCCGAGGAGCTGGGGGCCAGGCCGGAGCCCCACGTCAGTGCACTGAGGTAAGGCTGCAGGGTCCACGGGGCAGCGTGCCCTGGGCCGGCCTCACCCTGCGCTTTGCTCCCCAGGCGGGCGCTGAGCAGCACCCTGCGGGTATGGCTGGAGGCTGTCACCCACATCGAGCTGGAGCCCTCCATCGACATCTCCTGTGCCAAGTATGAGAGCACAGGTCAGTCTGCCCACCGACCTCCCGGCTCCACATGGCACCACCCAAACCTCTCAATGCTCCTTCAACTCCAGAGCTCGTGGCTGAGCCCACTGCCCTGGGGGGCTGTGCTGTGCCCACCACTCGCTGAACCACAACCTGTCCCTAATGCCCCCTGGCCCTTCCCCATCACTGTGGTCATGCTGCTTGCAGCTGCAGCAGGGCCTAGGGCTGGTGTGACCCCTGCCCTGTGGGCTACTCTGCCTGGGCTGTCTCACCCCTTGCATGCATGTTGCTATGGCAGGCAAAGAATGCTTGTACTGCTTTTAAGACTCTGCACAACCAACTATTGCTCTGTGCTCAGGGATTCTCCTTCCCTCCACTGCAGCACAAACATCTTACAGGGCAGATGCATATCAAAGAACAGACCTTGGTTAATCCAGGAATGTCCATTGTACCCAGTGACAGCCACTGCAGTGGGTGATGGGAACTGTAATTCCACATCTTCAGAGTGGGCTAATTACAGTGAAATCCCACAGAAATTAACCTTGCTGTGTCAGTGCTGCCCTTCCAAGAACTGCATTTTCACCTCTCAGCACGTTCTTTCTTGTACTCTTTCAGGGAAAAAAAGCTGAGAAGCAGCCACTGAAATTAATTTAGGTTGGATGTCAGGGGGAAGTTCTGTACTATGAGAGTGGTGAGGTGTTGGAACAGCTGCCCAGATAGGTTGTGGATGCTCTATCCCTAGAGGTGTTCAAGGGCAGATTGGATGGGGCCCTGGGCAGCCTGGTCTGGTATTAAATGTGGAGGTTGGTGGCCCTGCATGTGCCAGGGGGGTTGGAGATTCATGATCCTTTAGGTCCCTTCCAATTCTGACCATTCTGTGATTCTGTGAAAGCTTTACTGTAGCAAAATGTGTGTGCTTGCAGACGTACTGCTGTGCCATGACGATGAGCTGGAAGGCCGGAGAATTGCTTTCATCCTGTACCTTGTGCCGCCCTGGGAGAAAAGCGATGGGGGGACGCTGGACCTGTTTAGCACAGATGGTAAGAGCTCAGCTTCAGGTGGCTGAAAGAGATGACTCTTGTGCACCCACCCCTTGCAGCAATTCTATGAAGAGTATTTCCTTCGTTCAGAGAAGCTGATGTATAGATAAAATTTGCACCTTGCAAAGGGTTGTAAGTCTTTGCAGAGATAGCCGGTGGGTGACAGCAGAGGGCAATGAAGAGGGGAATTCTTTTTTTTCCAAGAAGGGAGGATAGAAGTGATGCCAGTAACTGTGCTTGGGACATAAAAGTGACTGAGATAAATTCCCTTTCCAACAACAGAAGTCCACTGATTTCTCATCAAGCCCTGAGCTCCATCCCTTACACTGAAGTGTCCCACCAGTCAGTGTCACAAGGTCAGAACCATCAGCTACTAGTGAGTTCCATATCTTAACCAGATTATGTATTCTTCCTCCTCAGAACACTTTCAGCCACAGCAAGTCATGAAGTCATTGATGCCTTCGTGGAACACACTGGTTTTCTTTGAAGTGTCCCCAGTCTCTTTCCACCAGGCAAGGAGCTGCCTCTTTTTTTTTCTTTTTTTTTTCTTCATGTTTTTATTCTTGTCATTGTTGTGGCTATTTGTTCTGCGTGCTGTTACAGCCCTGGTGGGAAGGAGAAAAGGGGAAGGGAGAAACGTGTGCAGTCAGAAGAGATACTCATGCTAAGTGCAGTGCATTAAAACCTTGTGACTTTAGGGAGGACAGGAGCTGGCAAAGCCAACTTTAAACTGTCAGCCTAGCTCCATCATCTTGGGGGAAAAAAAATCCCATCATTACTTCCTAGCACATCTTCAGGTGTTGGCCTTTGTGGTGTACACATCTTTAGCAGATCCCAAATAAAGCTTTGGATGTTCACTGAGCAGAGCATTTGACAGGCATTTCCCTGGTTTCCATTTCCCAAGTGATTTAGGATACTGCAGCTATTCCTAGTAGTCTAGAACACCTCAGAATCATGCAAGGAAACAGCTGCTACAGCTTTGTAACAACAGCAGCTACAACCTGTCTTAGAACAGACTGGTTCTTCCCTCTGTCCTACCAGACAGTTCAAGGAGATAAAAACTGCAATGTCTTCATGTGCTTCAGAACTTTGCAGCAGTTGGTGGCTAGCTCCAACTAGTCATAAGGGGGTGGCTCTGTCTTTGCACTACCATTACACTACAGCACCTGCAATCTGAAATAGTGCAGGGTAGCTCAATTTATGTCAGTGCACAATTTAATGAAATGTTTAAAAAGTAAAAGACAAAAGTTAGACCAGTACAGCCTGCTTTGGCCTACACGCTCATAACGTTTTCTGCATTTCCAGATGAACCTATGCCAGCTAATTTTTGCAACTTGTACATGCCAGTTCTTCAACAGAACAAGTGGTAGAAAATTGAATGTTATTTCTATGACAAAACAACTCAACCTTTGCATAAGCTCTCAGAGACAGGGAGTGGATTTTGCTGGGAGCATAGAATAAAAGGTCTGACTGGGATTTTGAAGATCTGCAAGGGACTTGAGCATCAACATTTGTTTTAGATCCCTCTCTATGAGCAGAGAATAATCCAGCTTCTTGTAGCCCTTGGCTGCCTCCTCTCTGCGAGCTGTAGGTTCTCACAAGGGATGAGTCTGTGTAGCCAATTACAGCTGCTCCTTGCAGGTTATGTATTCTAAAGTGACACGCTGCTTGATGTTGTTCCAGGTGTCAGAGATTCTGTCGGAGGAGAAGTGCCGCTTGTCAGTGAGCGGCTGGTTTCATGGCCCCCCACTAGAGCGTCCTGCACGCTACATTGAAGCTCCCTTGCCCAGGAGCCCACACATCCCTTATGATGTGAGTAGCCAGTGTCTACAGAACTGCATTTCCATTTCTTTCATGTCCCTCAAATACCTGTTTGGGACACATCAGTGGTTCGGGATGCTTTAATCTTTAACTTATCCAAGTCTCCTTTTTGATTTTTGATTACGTATCTTTTGTTTTGTTTTTTTGTTTGTTTGGTTTTTTTACTCTGTCCACTGTGCATAACAGTAGTGCAGAGGGCAGCAAATGCTCTCAGTGCAATTTAAAAAAAAAAAAAAAAATGAATGGAGTGGGTGGGTGGAATCTAGTCCTATGGGCAGCTGGGCGAAGAGGAATCATGGAATTGTTCTTCCTTTTGGAAATCCAGTGTTCAAATCCATTTCTTTTCCAGCATGAAATCTTGTATGAGTGGGTCAATCTAGTTTATTTGGACATGGACTCCCAAGCTCAAATCCAGGAGGAATTTGAGGAGCGATCAGAAATTCTCCTGAAGGATTTTCTTAAGGTGAGCTCTGTGCTTCCATGCGATGTGGTCACAGGGCTAGTAGTGTCCTCATGACATGCACAACCTCCTGAAATCCCTTCCAGCCTCGGCCATCCTGTGTTTCTGTGGATGGATAACCACTGCCTGCCTGTAACACTGCTGTGCAGGGATACATCAAAACCCATAAGCTTTCTTTCAGCAATCTCATTTCCTGCTAGTAGCAAAGCAGAAGGATGGAAAGACGTCATCCTTCCTGTGATGACCAGAGTGTCCTTATCTGTCCCCTGAGCTCTTACATCTTAGGGGAACTCAACCTGTATGTGAAACAAATGACTCACAGTGATTTTTGGCTTACTTGAATAGCTGTTTCTCAGGGCTGATTTACCCTTGGTTTACGAAGCATCCATATCTCAGTGAAATTCCATGCTCACCCAGCTGACAATCAAGTAACATTTCATACCTATTAGGTTGTGGCTGTTAAAAATTCACAGTGCCCACCCAGACCATGCTCTTCTATTCAGCAGTCATTAGGAGACAGGCAAGTTAAAGAAAATGTTGAGAATGCCTTACACAAGAGTGCAGGATGGCTGTTTGCAGTACACTGAGGGAGACCCAGGAGCTAAGTGTTAATGTTTCAGCACTCTTCCTCTCCTAGAAAGAGAAATTTCAACTTCTGTGCGAAGCTTTGGAGAACAAAGACATCCAGTGGAGCAGTCGGGGGCCTCCCAATAAAAGGTAGGAGATGACAATCCTGTTCCATTGCTCACACCAAGCAGGAGCTGACACGAAGCTGCACTGACCGGTGCTGCTGTCATGGATGTGGCTCCCATTGGTTCTCTGCTGCTGCTATCTGCTGTCTTTTCAGACTCTATGAAACAGCAGAGGAAGACAGCCTCCCTGACATCCTGAAGAACTTCCTGCAGTTCTTGCACTCAGAGGCACTGTTTTTATTGCTTTCCAACTTCACTGGTCTAAAGCTGCACTTCCTGGCCCCCTCAGATGAGGATGCTGGGGAAGGAAGAGCAGCAGACAGTGCTGGGCAGAGCAGTTCCAAAAGTGAGGAGGAAGAGACTGAACAGCGTGCTGATAGCAGTACCAGTCAGCCAGACCAGCCTGACAACATCTTTGAAGCACAAGACAGTGAGACACAGAACGGTAAGTAGGGCAGCAGCAGTGTGAAAGGACTTGAGCAGGATCCTGACATCAAGGTTGTTGGCAACAGACCCAGAGATTTTCATGGAACTAGGATTTCACCTTACTGCAGTGAGCACAAGGTACTAACGTATCAGATTTTTAAAAAATGCTCATCTTACAAGTTATTTGACATTAGAAGAAAAGGTAATTAAAACCCAAGACTTATTTTGTACAAAGACTTTGTTTTTTATTTCCCCAATTTGCCTTTTCTGTTGCCATATTCTTCCTGTGTAACTGTAAACTTCTATAGGAGGAGGTCGTAGTTTGAGGCTGCATGGATTGAAAACTGACCAAAGCCATGAGAACATAAAGACTTTCCCAAATTCTGATGTACCTACCGGAGAGTTCAGAGTGCTGCTTTCCTCCCTGCAGCGCCTGGTGTTAGTGTGCTTTCAGAGCAGACAGGTTACTGGCATTTGAAGGTTAGAACTCTAGTGTAAATCCCAAAGGAGGGGAAACAAAACAGGAGGAAGAACTGGTTGAATCAAAGCACATTGTCTCTGGGAGGTGTCAGAAAGCAAATCTGGCATCCATCCCCTGCCCCACACTGTTCAGAGGACGTGGCTTAGAGCCCCCTCTAGAAAAGAAGTTAACACGAGATCTGTTTGACTTGTTCTTCCTTTGCGCTTTGCTGGGGTCAGCAAAGACAGTAGGGGGGCTTCCCTTCATGTGCCTTGAGCTTTGCAGGAGTCAGCTACAGCACATCCTCATGGCTTTGCCTGGCTGCTGGGATAATCTGCTCCCTCCCATAGGGTCGAGTACCCCGATGTGCGCAGGGGAGCTGCGGCGCTGGACCAATGGGCACTATACTCTAGTTCATGACAATCAAGCAACTGAATTTGCTCTTGACCTGCTCTTCTACTGTGGCTGTGAAGGTAAGCAGACAACAGACAACATTCTCATCTTCACTCTTGTCCTTACACTGAGATTTGGGATTGTGTCCTTGCCTGAGCTGCCTGTCTTGCAGCCAGGTGTGGGTTCGCTGGGGCAGAGGGAAAGGATGGGGCCCGATGTCTTTGCACTGCTGGGGTTGGCTCTGAGCACGGTGGAAGGGCAGGTGGCCAGAATTCCTGCTGAAACGTTTCATTTTGCCACCAAAACTATTGCTGCCCCCAGTTCACAAAGCCTGGGGTTTTTTAAAGTTACGTTAGGCCTGTCTAGGCGTTTTAGGTTGATTGCTGGCTAGATAATTTCAAAAAACAAAAATATAAACATAAGCATTTTGGACTAGATGAGCTGAGAACGCATAGCTGAAACCACCTGGCACGTGATTGTAATTAGACGGGAAGTTTGCTATCTGCTAAGGCAAAACTGTGGGCAGCAGAAAGCCAAGCTACCCTAAATGGCCTGTCTGTGGTAAAAGGCAAAGCTGGTTCATTCAATTCAAGTCAATTCTGAATGTAAAGGTAAAATGATAGCCCAGCAGGAGTTAAACTGTTCTGCATCCAGTCACTGTACAGAGCGCAATACAAAAGCTGCATCTCATACAGGAGGGCTGTAAGGAGTCCGGACAGCGTTCAACTTTCTAAGAATCTTTCTTTTTTCTCTCTTTTCTCTTTTAAGACTGGGATCCAGAGTACGGTGGTTTTACTTCCTACATTGCTAAAGGTGAAGATGAAGAGGTAAGGAACTTGGCTGCTAACTATAGATTAGATAAAAATTAATTGTTTAGGGTGGAGTGGCACAACTACACTTTATCACAGTGCTAACACGATCTCAAGATGAAGCTGTTACACCAGAGCCTCGAGCTTTCTGCCTGAGCTGTAACTCTTGGGGCACAGCTCTGGATTTGGCTTCAAGAGGCGAGTGGTCGCTGACTCCTGTGGGCACAAGGCTGTAGCAGAGATCACTTTTCCAAGGAAAAGTCACATCCAGTTGAGCACTAATAAGGCTACTGAGCAGCCACACCAATAAGAAGTCCAGAATCTCTTCAAGTGAATCTTGCTATCTGATAAATGCTTCAGGTTATATGTATATCTCACTTTCTATTAGCATCCCTTTCTTCTGACTGGTTTTTAAGCTGTTTTTCTTCCTAGGAATGTTTCCAAGGACACATTTTTGAAACTAACTTCCTTCCTTATCTCACCTCTCCCAGCTGTTGACTGTGAATCCAGAGGACAACTGCTTGGCCCTGGTATACAGAGACAAAGAAACTATGAAGTTTGTGAAATACATCAATCATCGCAGCTTGGCACGCCTGAAAAAGCACCCGAGCAGAAGAGGATTTTGGGATTTTTCATTTGTCTATTTTGAGTGATGGCACAGTGACCATCATACACAGAAAATGGTGGTGGTGGCTTTGGAGCAGGGCTGTGTCCAAGCATTCAGCTGGGCTTGCCTGAGCCCAGGCCAACCTTCCTGATGCTAACTTGATCATGTTGTATGTGAACTATTCCCTACTTAGGGGGCCTAGGTGACTTTTTTATTAACTGTAAGTGGAAATCATGTCTCCTCCTGACTTGGTTGCAGCGTGCACTCTTAGCCACTTTTAATGGTACATAGAGGTGCCAGCCCCGTGCGACTGACGGCTTCCCAGCCCTTCTCTTGTGGAATTGAGATGTGTGAGATGTGTGGGATGAGTCTCTCCTCTGGAAGGGTGAAAACTACTAGTGCGCATGGCCCCAAGTTAATGACTCTTGTTTTTGTTTTTTAATAAGAGGTCAGTTAAATGCTTCAAACTGTAGTTGAGCGAGTTCTGTTACAAAATACCCAGGACATTTTCTGGAATTTAACTGTGTTCACCTTTTGTAGTGGCAGAAATAAAGGAGCTGCCCAGGGAAATAAGAAGTGTACAGCTCTGTGGAATCTTGAAGGAAGAAAGTGAGGCTGTAAAGCTACTGGCATTGCCAGCCTGGCCTTGGCACTCTAACAGGAGCACGACTTCATTATGGTAAATGCTGTGCAGACAAACCCAGATGGAGTCCCTACTCCTGTGCATTTACAAGTTAAGCAGTAGATGAAAGAAGAGACCTGCTCCTATGTTCTTTGTCTGTATCTATACTTGAACAGCTCTGTGCTTCAAATCTGAAAGAGCTGTGGCAGTCTCAGATCAGGAGAGGCTGGGCTGGTAGCAGGAACTGCCAACTTGCCTCTTTGGCTCATTCACCACAGCAGGAGGATTGCCAACAGTGCATTCTCTTGTCCAATTCCAGCTCTGTCCTGCAGTCTGCTGGACTCCAGTGTGGCTTCTGTCACTGGAAATAGGCTGCTCAGATCCTTCCAGCTAGCAGGTATCAAAGGAAGACGGCCAGCTGGACAGCAAGCACCATGCTGTAGGCTTGGCCCTGGCATGCGTGCACTTGCCTAAAATTTTTCTGCACTCAGGAGAAACGCAGGTGTACTTTCAGATCAACCAAGCTGGCCAGTGGGCTTGCAGCATACTGGGAATTGTATTTCATTTCCTCCTGCCTCTTTTTGGTCTAAGAGGGTGAGCTGTTTAGAGCCTGCTATCACTGGTTCCAGGTGTAATGTCACTGACAATAGAGGTGGTGTAAGACCACAGCTAGCAGCAGAGTGCCAGCAAGCTCCAAGTAAGGCAAGTTGTGCTGGCACAGGCAGCAAGTACTTGGGGCATGATTTCGTGACTGCCTTCTGAAATGGATTAGGAAGCACGTAGGCTTGGGAGAGCTACGTGATCTTGTTCATTCTCTGCCTTGTTTCCCTAAGCTGGCTTCCCTGCGCTCTGCAGACTTCCCTGCACTCTTTCAATGTTCCTTTGCTGTTCTAAGCTGCTTACAAAGACAAGGGGATGAACCTAGAAACAGATGCTGCAAAGACCATAGAACTCTTTGTGAATTACTAATTTAAGTTAATTTCTGAAGCACTCTGTTACCATTGTGAGCAATGGCTTTTATGGGGACAAAAGCCCTTACTCTGAGCTGCTACAGCAGAAAAAGCCATGTCATGGGAGTTCTCAAAAATCAGAAATGTTTGAGTAGTTTCAAAGAAAGGTTACAGATAGCCCAGCCACTCACAGTACAGTCGCCTAGGCAAAGCTGGGAGTAAGTTAATTAACAAAAAGAAACAGCATATTCTTCTGCATTGTCAACCTAAGAGTGGTTGGTGAGGCTTGAAACAGCCTACCATAAGATCATGCTTTTTGAAGCTTTCTGCTTTTTAATAATAAATAATACACTAGAGGGCACACCAGCCCCTACTCAAGCAGGGCACTTATCGAGCCCATCATGCAGGGAAACACCCTTCTGCCCCAGGAGACTGAGATGAAGCAACTTACAAAGCTAAATTTGCAGTTAGCATTGAAAAAAAAACCAACAGAATGGAGCAGGTAAGCAATTGACATGGCACAGCGTGAGCAGCTGAGAGCAGCTTTGTAGAAGACAGCCTCCTGCGGCAGTTACCAGTTCAGCCCTGCAAAGATGCACGTGTGGCTGCAGCAGGAAGCCTGCTCTTCTGTGCAGGGTACAGCAGCTTCTGTTACCCAAGTGCTGAGTTATTCCAGAGCTTCACAACACGTTTCTCAGGATCTGGTTGTTAACAGGACTGGAAACAGAAGCAATTCAATGCAGACCAGGCTGAGGGAATGATTTCTGCAGTCATAAACACAGAAATAAGTGCTGACACCAGGTATGCCGTGCATCAGGATTAGCCAAGCTGAACAACAATCCCTGGGACTTAGAGAAAGTGTGTCTAACATGAGGTAACCTGCTGCCAGCTGTCAGTTCCCATTGCTTTGTTTGTTCTTCAGCTCCGAACCAGAACCTGAATTAGGTCATGGAAAATCCCTGGTACGCAGCGCTCTGGTGAGGGCACGGATCCAGCACAGCACTGCTGCAGCATGCTGCTCAGGCAGCAAAGGGACCCCGTGGGGAAGGCAGATGCCTTTAAGCAGCTTCAGTGCAGGGCAGAATTCCAGGCAGGTGCTGAATGCCACAGAGCACCATGGAGCAAACCTGACTTCTGAGGCACGGTGCCCTCCAAGCAGCCTTTCCCCTGAACCTCCAGCAACAAATGTACCATTCTTCTCGTGTGATTTCAGAGGTTATCCTGTTGTTGACCAGCAGTTTAATGACTGTAAACAACTCCCCTCCCCTCCCTGAGAACTGGATACTACGCAACAGCCCTGGAGGGCTGACCCTTCCCTGCACAGACAGCTGGCCAATGATTTCTTGGTGCAGGTTCAGCTGGGCACCGTGCTTATGTCAACCTCTGCCGTGTGCCAGCTGAGGGCTGCTCTGTGTCAACATGTAACTGCAAGCCTTGGTATCACCTCAGCTTCCTGGATGCAGATTTCACATTTGGCAAAGATAAGAGCTGTTTTTACTGGAAAATAAATGACAAGCTTGTTGTTGGAGGAAATCAGCCGCAGCGGAGGTCTGGACTGTGACCCAGAGACTGACAAGCACTGCAGACAGGCTGCCAAGAGGAAAACAGAGCTGGGACTGGAAGTGCCTGGTGAGCAGCCCTGGAAATCAGGCTGATGGGAAAGCTGCATTCTGATCACAGGCACTCTGATCCCTGAATGGACTACAGAAATGTTACTAAGCAAGCATTAAGGTTTTGAACATAAAGAGCAAAAGAAGAGCTGGAAAGAGTGAGAACAAGTACAGCAGGTGGCACAAAGCCTGAGACTTGTGCCAGGAGACTGTTCCATAATCAAGTCTTACAGTTTGCTTGCTTAGAACAGCATGGGTGGCTCACCACCCTTCTCACCAAGAAGCTGGATTTGACTAACAACCAGGTTCCTAAAGGATTCAAATGAGCTCCCGCTGCTGATTTGAAGCGACAGAGATCCATGCATTTGGCAGCTCAATTCTTCATCTTGAAAGGCTGTAGCCCTGGCAAGGGACTGTTTTGGAGATTAGAACACAGTGCAAGAATTAATTTTCCCATTCACCTTGTTGCCAGTGGTTGCTCTGTGGCAACCAGCAGGTTTCTGGTTTTAATTCAGAGTTAGCACGGAAGAGACAGAGCACTTCCAGGAGGTGAGTGCTGCTGACAGCCCTGAGAAGCTGCCCAAGAACCCCTCTGACAGAGGTGATGGGTGATGGGCTGCCTCCTCCCCACACCACAGAGCAGGCAGGATGAAGGGGCAGGAGCTGGGAGCTCTGGCACAATGCAACGACCGCTGTTCAGGGTATTTTTAGCTTCTAGGAGAAGTTTGTTTTGGCAAAGGTTCTGCACTATCTTCACATCTAACCTACAGATGTATTGTAATATATAAATCCAATTTAAAAGATCCCACAACTAATAAACAGTTTTGAGCCAGGGGACAAGAAATTTATCAAGACCTTCTCCTGATCCCATTACATACTGCTAGCTCTTTATTACACACCAAGCTGGCCGTGTACTTTGTTTTCCTCAGTCTTGAAATATGTCCAGCATCTGCAGCTTTATCCAGCAGTACTACGGACAAGCAGCTGAAAGCAAAGCTCCCTGCAGTGTGGGTGTGAGGAGTGTCAGGTATGAAACCAACTGCTTCTTACCTTCCTATGCTGGAATCCAGCAGCTTTCAACCAACTGGCTGCAAAGCCAAGCAAGTTATCCCTTTGGTGCTTCTGGAGCAGCGGACTGCAGTTTACCAAAGAAGCAGCACATCCCTGCAATGAAACCAGGGGCTCTCTGATGCAGAATAATAACTCAACTGGGGAGCACAACCTGAGTGCAGAAGTTGGAGGCAAATTCCAAAAACTTGATTCTGAAATTAGCAGATTCGTGGTCCTTGTCTGGGATTTCAGTCAGCTCCATGTTCCTCAGCTCCAATGCAAACCCAGTGACAGACATACCCTCAACACGGCATGTTCACAGATCAGACTGATGAGCTCTGCTGCATAATGAAGCGTTTCATCTTTCAGCAAATAACCGTATGCATCACCCCAACTAAATCAGAACAAAAGCAGCCAAACCGGTCTATATTTTAATAGGAAAACAGATGCCCAACTACAAAATATATTAAAATACACAAATAAGTTACAGTATGAAAAATAAATGCTTCACAAATACACCTCTGCCTTACATAAATACCTCACTTGCACTTATATTTGATGCACCGTTCAAGAAGCCTCCTGTCCTCTGGCCTGCAGAAATAACATTTCTGGACTGAGGCCTTAATTAACATCCAACCTTTGCTATTACCTCACTCTACAGCAGAGCAGGGAATGAACGAGATGCTTGTTGGCTTTGGTCCTACAGCCTGGAGACATCACCACTACACAACTGCCGTTCCTCTCTCTGGTTCTTTTAAGAAGATGCGACCCCTGAACGCATTATCCTGAACAGTGTGTTGAAGTTGTTGCTTCTTATTGCATCCCGGCAAGCAGCGATCACCTGTGCCTTAGGTTTGCCAACTGTGAAGTGAAACAAAATAGAAAAAAAATCAGAAGGAGAAAAAAATGCTGAAAATAGATATGAGGCTCAAAACGCAGGGGTCTCAGAACGTTTTTAAGCAAACAGCGAAGTGCCAGCTTGCCTTTTTCTTACAGTAAAGCCCTTTCTTGAAAGCATTTTCCACAGCTCTATTACAAGGCAGCTTGAAGGACTTGTTGAAAGGGGAAAGCTATGGGTATACAACAAATGCATCCTTCACCAAAGGCTGATAGAACCAGTAATCATAAAGACTGACGGCTTTGCTTATGTTGATAGCTCTTCTTTATTATTATTTTTAACCGAGCTAGCTATAAATGAAGAACTGAAACAAAGCCATTGAGTTCTATACCACCCAGAAAACTGAAAAATGCCAACCACGCTCCCCCCCATAAGCAATTGGCTGTCTGGGCAATCAAAGGCCACCTCTACTGCTTAAGCAACCCAGGTGGTGTCTGAGGTATCTTACCAGCCTCAGTGGGACCGGAGACTCCCACCCCCCCCACAGCCACACACACTCACCACGTAACCGCCCGGCCCTCTGGATTGCTTGATTCACTGCTTTCAGATTGCTCAACAGCTCCGTGTGATTGTTGCAACGAATTTTGTACTGATTTATTAAATCCCTGTTCAGATCATACAGCTCGACGTACCGTGTCTTCATGTTTTTCCTGGAGGGACAATCAGCACAGCGAGCTGAATCTCTGGGGACGTGACAGTAACTCCTGGCCTGTCCATAGGAAGGTGCAGCAATGCGCAGCTGTGAGGGCTGCCATGGTTACCTGCATGGCTGTAGCTACAGCACCACAGACCCGTCTAGACATGTTGGTTCACCTCATTATTGAACAGGAAAAAAGAAAAAGAGGTCTATTTTGGTAGACTCTTTATGCAGATGCTGCATGCTCCAGTGAAAGTAAAACTGGCCGGCAGGATTCAGACCTCCTTACTGCTGCCCTTGGCAGCCAGGGCAGGAAATGAGCAGAGCACAGGATGGCACAGTGAAGGGCCTGGAACTGAACATTTCAGTCTTGGTATTCTCAAAGGTACACGCACCAGAGACAGCTTTCAGTTCCTCCTCCCCTTACTGCGTCCTTTCTAAGGTCTTACCTTCCCAAGGCCAGTTCAAGGCCAAAACCTGCACTCTTGCCTCCCCCAGGCTTGCTCCCCCTAAAAAACAGGGCAAGGCTCAACGACAGCTCGTGGTAGAACCAGCCAAGGTACCACTCTGCTCAAAGAATTGTAACTGGGCATCCCTCCCACTACACAAATGCTTTTGTGCTTTTTTTCCTGCCTGAGAAGCAGAGACTGGCTGTTCTACACCCAAAACACACAACGTGGCAACTGCTCACATGTCTCCCAGGAGCCGTGCATCTTCTGCCTGAACCAGCATGACACGGATGAGGTTGGAGTGGTCGGCCATGTCAGCAGTGAGCCGCTGATTCACCGAGTGGTGCTCATCCACCTGGCCAAGGCAAAAACCCATGAGAAAAGGCCTTCAGGCACTCTGGGCACAAAGGGAATTGTTTAAGCTACACCCTACCCCACTGTCATAGGAAATAACATTCCAGCTTAACCAACCCAGGACCATCCTCCTTTCCCTCACCCCCCAGCTGCTGGAGCAGCACCTTTTACCCTAAAAGGTAATGGTGAGGATGAGATGCACACCTAACACCCTGGCCCAAATCCACAGTCTCCCACACAACGGATTTACATTATTCTAAACAATCAGCTGCTGGGGACCAAAACCCTGCTCCATTTAACACACAGAATGTTGGGGGTACCCTCATCCCTTGCACAAGATATTTAGCAAGTCACTGCTGGCTGACTTACATGGAGAAAAAGCAGTTTGGAGAACCTTAGTTTTTTCCTCTCAAACCGATGCCCCCGATTCCTTCTCACCTTTACCAGCACTTTCCGCAGCTCCTCAAAGTATGCAGGGAAATCTGCTTCCACCTGCAGATCTTCGATTGCCAGAAAGGAGGCCATGGACTGGATGATGTCACCAGCTAAATCAATATCATCCGTGCTGATAGAGATCTGTCAGAAAGGACAAGGAAGCACTTACATGCTCTTCCATGCCAAAATATCTCCCAAAACGACACAGCAGAGCTGCCTGGAGAACAGCTGCTTAGGCTCAAAGCAGTTCATTCTAAGAGACAAGACTGCTGCAAGGACAAGCTCCAAGGCTTACTGGAGATAAGGAGACACTGATTTCAAAGGGGCTTTTACTCAGGTGTGAGGAAAAGGGGAATTTGTGCATACAAGGACAGCACAGAAGTTATGGGCAGCCTCTGTGTCTCAAACTGCAGCCCCGTGAAACCACTACATGTGGAACAAATGCCTTCCTATTGATCTGAAGGATGAACAGTTCGCTTTGTTGACTGGCACTGGAATTTTCGCCACTAGCAGCAGCACAGACTCCAACTGCCAAAAGCCACCCCCATAACTCGAGTACTTCCTCTGCCTGTTCAGTCCTCCTTCATTTTCACAGCCCCACGTTGGAAGCACCCTTAAGATTAGTGGTGTATAACTACACGGGCACTCCCCTCGCCTCTGAAGTTACTCACCTCTCCACCAGGCTTGATTTTGATGAGGAGCTGGCCTGCATTACGAAGGGAAGTGAAGCAAACCTGAAAGGGGGCACTCTGAAACTCCGCATCCTCTGGTAGCAAGAAGCTCTGATTCAGCCACATAATAATCTTGCAAAAAATAAAACAAAGAGCATCAGCCATCAGCTGTGTGTGAACTCTGGAGAGCCATGCAATGGCCCTATGTGTACATGACACCAGGGCTCCGTTCAGGCTATCTTGGGAGCTCCATGCAGTCTAATTAATCTCTTATATTAATGCCAGGAGCTTGTCGACATGGGAGCAGTTGACCCCCTGCTGCAAAGTAGAATATTTGCAAGAAAATCAAATCTGACAATAGGAGACCACAGCCAAAGGCCAAAAAGTACAAACAGGCCCAGAGACAGGAGAAAGCTAGGAAGCAAAGCTGCATTCCACTATAAGAATTTAAAGGAAAGTTTTCCTCAATCTTGCTTTTTTTTTTTTTTTTTTTTTTTTTTTTTTGCCTTGACCACTTAATATGGGAAAAGTTGTGCAGGCATGACAGAGCCCCACAGTTACGTGGGAACAGATGGGCTCTCATCACTGCTATCTCACAATTCAGATCTTCCAGAACCAACACTGCAGCTCCACTGCTCACCTGCCAGGTACCCAAGCCATCCTCTGGGCACTGCGTTGCCTCTATCCTATTCTCTGCAGAACTCCAAAGGCCAGAAGTATCATAGTATTTCCTCTCGGAAATCTCAAGCTAACTGCAATCCCTCCGTGTGCTATGTATCAGCAGGACCAGGAAGCGGGCAGCAGAGCAAACACTCACCCTTTGTGGCCTCTCATTCGTTGCACAGCTCACAAAGCTCAGCGGCTCCGTGGCCGAGTCCGGGCTGCTCAGGGCATACATTGAAAAGCGGGGGAGCTGTCTGGTCAGCTCAAATACATAGAACTGTGTGCTGGAAGAACCCAAGAGGAAGAAGGATGGTTACTAACATCACAGTGACTCACCTCCTACAAGGGCTGCTGGGTCTGCTGTGGCTGAGCATTAACATCAGCAGCTTCCAGTGATAGAATCCACTGCTCAACACTGGTGAACAGCTGGAAGCTGTGGGAATTGGAAATTCCAGGCTTAACACATCTCTGTATGAGGCTGAATGATTCCTTCCCAATGCCTACATTTTCCATAATCCATCCAACAAAATATGCTTACATTTAAGATTCTGCTACATAACTGGATCACTTATTAACAGTTTTGGCAAAATCCTACTAAAAGCAGTAACAAAGAACAGAGGAAGCAAAAAGAGAATTCAGTTCCATACATTCTTTCTGCAGTGGTTGGCTCACACTCAAAACAGCTCCCTGTTCAGGTGCTGCTTCCTGGGACACTGCCAGATGCAGTAGATGTGAGTAGGGAAAAAGACAGATGTATATGAAGAGGAAACTGGAAAAATGTCTTGAAAGCAGGCATATCCTACTAGCCCCAAAGTCAGACAGGCTCAGGATCACTCTGTGGCCTGAAAGATGGCACAGTGCCTCCAGGTTTGCTCATGTACTATGGGCAGAGCTGCCAGCATCCAGGCCCCTAAGAGGCAGAGCCACAGCAAGGCACACCCTGGACAAGAACCACTCACTGCTCCCTTAAAGGCAGAGCTGGAGCACAGCAGGACCTTTGAGTGCCTGAAGAAGAGCCCAGCAGCACAGGATAGCAGCATGTACAAGAGAATATTCCAGCAATGAGGGAGTTGAGGCATCGGGGAATTAACGGTACCGTTCTGGTGGGGCAAGTGTGGAGCCACATCTCCAGTGTTTGCTGTCACACACTGTTAGCTGTGGAGACCAAGAGAGCTCACAGCACAAACCTCACCTGTTCCTGTAACCCACAAAGGCTTTGATGTGCAAATCCACAGGGACATCTTTGGGCGGAGTGAGGGGAACCCGAACGCAGCCCGAGAGGTTCTGGAGGCCGGGGTGTACCACGTGGCTCTCTCCTTCAAATATGCCCTCAGCAAAGATCAGCACAGCACGGATGACTGTGTCTTAGCAACAAGGAGAAAAAACAGTTTCTCAATTAACAGCTGTCCTCCTGCAACAAGCCACCATGCTCTTCAGAGTTAAGCACAAGCAGCTCTCCTGAACTGTTAACGTCTCCAGACGAGCAGCACTACACCTGGAACTGCCTGCACCCTCACTGTGCTTGGTGCTGGGTGACTTTGCTGACTCGGCTTGGCTCCTGCCCCAAGCTGAGGCCCAGATGCATTCACACAATGCCTGCAGCAACACGGTGCAGGAGCTGGAGCTCCAGGCTGCAGCAGTCCCCACATCCCATATCCCGTTTACCTGCGTACTGCATAACCCACCCACGGGCAAGCAAGACTGGCCATGAATTTCTAGGACAGGTGTTCTGCTGTTGCCTTAGTGGGCTGGGTTTAATTGGTTGGTTGCTTTTCATAACAAAAATGCTATTATGGATGTTTATCCCTCTCTACAGATGGCTGCACTTAGTGGTGGGCACTTTGCTTTCACTGGGGAACAACAGCACTCTTCATTAATGTTTACAGTTAACACAAAGAGTGCTGCAGGGATCCCCAACACTCATTTCATCCAAGCCTTGTTAGCTGCCTTGGAAAACAAAACACAATGAGAAACAAATCCCACCCAACTCCTCTCTCCCAAAACCCGTCAAAGGAGCACAGCTTGACTCAAAACCGTGGAAGGAAAGCAGCCACAAAGGGGAAATTACAGACAGTGAAGGGGAGACAGGCAAAGCATCAGCTAAATACAACTAAACGTTTGCATGAATTTACATGGAGATAAGTGGTGGTGGTGGTTGCAGACTGCGGCTCACCGTTGGTGGTGGAGATGCACAGCTCCACGTGAGCAGACTGGCTGTCAGAGCCCAGGTTAACCGACAGGGAGCTCTGCAGCTGGGTGTTGGCTGGAATCACACCTCTCTGCCCATCAGCTTCCTTCAGCTGCGGGCTCAGCTCAGCCTGTTCCAGAGCACAAAACCCTTCAGTATCACAATCTCCATTTTCACCATTTTCATTCTAGCACGCTAAAAGACGTACATTTTCAATTGTAAGCACAACCCTGTGTTTTTGGTACTGTGCTCTTTTACTCTTTCAACGTGAGCCTGCTTGTTCCTCAGACAGCTTTGCAAAGCCCTCTAATTCTGCACCTTCCCCGTGGAGACACCAGCACACCTACACACCCTGGCAGTGCTCTTACACAGCCCCTCTGACTCCCAGGTGGGCTCAGGCTTTGAAAATTACAATTTTCAGACATAACTTGGTGCTGAACCAAAGCCCATTCTGTTTAACTGCTCCAGCAGGCAGACGAGGCGAGGAGAATGTGACTTATTAAAGTAAGAAAAGCACGCTCTGCACTTGCACAAGGCACAAGCAGGAATCCCAAGCAGACAATCTCACCACTGATTACAGGTTACAGCTCTGACTTGTCCAGACTGCCCCACGACCTCCGCCCACCTTTATAGCAATGGGAAGCCAGGGCTTGGCCCCACACACTGCATAAGTGGTACCTTTGCGTTTTCCTCATAATTTCTTAATTCCAGCAGCAGGTTTTGTTTCTTTTGACTAAGTTCTCGGATCATGTCCTGCTCAGCACATGTATCCATCAGGTTTCCCTTCATCTCCTCACCTTCCGGCAGATAGCCCCGCACTGCACAGGAACAAACACACACAGATCTGACACTTACACACAGAACACGCTGCCCAGCAAGGACAGGAGACCTTCACAACTGCATACAGCCCCTTGGGCAGGCTTGGGATGGGGCTTATGTGCTGAATCCCAAGTGAAGCACTTCCCAGCAGCCTGAGATTAAGACAGACAGGCTTTTGTTCCAAACGGGTTGTGCTAGATCTGTTTGTCTCTGGCCACTGCAGCCAAGCAGCTAGATAGTCACACCAGTGTCTCTCCTGGAGCCATCACATGGCCCCATAAAGTCAATCTGAGCTAATTTAAATACCTATGGTCATATCTGTTTCCATTCACAGCAACCAGGTGTCACTTCTTGAAAGTTTGGTGGGATAAAACCAGCAGCTCTGCAGTCTCAGAAGAGCATTTTCCAGGAAATAAAGGGCTGTTAACACCCAACATTTCTAATACAATAACTATTCACAAAACCAACATACATATATCCTTACTTCTCTGCCCCCCTTTAGCCACTGTTAAGTAGCCAAAGAATCGCACAGGACAAAAGACCCCCCATATATTCACCCTTCATGCTGTTGCCTGAAGAACCACAGTCTTTACTGAGTATATTTCTCTTTGCATTCTTAGGATGGGACTTTGTCAGTTAGGCAAATGGATTTTGATGGCATCTTGGATCATAATGACATACACACCAATTACCACAGGGAAGGCAATATTTGACATCTCGTTTGCAGAGCCTAACGCAAAATTCCCTTCACTTCTCATAAAGGCAAGGGAATCTGGCACGCAAAAACGCCTACAGAACAGAATCAGTGGTTAGCTCATCTGAGATGACGCGATACGCCTGACACTGCTGCGTGTAGAACTGGTGTCTCAAACAGCCCTCCTACCTTCACCATCAACTGAACAGCAGATCAACTGCGTGCTCCCGTCCATCCTGTAATCCCCCTCCACCACTCCTGCAATCGAGGAAGCAAAGTTGTCCTTAAAGATGACCTCCCCGGTTCGGTCACTGCGCGCATCAACCTGGAGCAGCACAGAGATAAGGGACATGGCATGAACTGAGCAGCCAGCTCCAAAACACACATCGTGGTGGTGTTCACCACTCGTGGAGCTGCAGTCCTGCTGAGCACAGGGCCACAGATGGAAGACACATTATCAGGAAGCGACCTCTCGACAGGCTCAGGCAAGAGGAACCACTCCTCAGAGATGCGGTTACAAACAGCAGGAAGGAAGAAAAGGGGATCACAAGCCTACACAGGGAAGGTTGTGCACATGTGGATGCAGTGATGATGGACGCAGACTGGGCACAGCCTTGATGCAGTACATACAGCTTGTTGGCTAAGCCGCTGTCCTGGACGGATGAACAACTTTTAATTATCTTTGAAGGGAAGAGGATGGAGCAGGGGGCTCAGCTCTGTGCATACACCTGTGCCAAAGCACAGCACTCAGCAGTGCTGTTTCCAAGAGCTGGGAGCTGCTTCAGGCCAACAGATGGGGCAGGGCCTGCAGCTGAAAGAGCAAAAGGCGTACAGCGAGGAGAGGTGCTCACTTTAACAATGTTATACACCTAATCCAACAGAAGTTGCAACACAGCCGGGCTCCAGGCTGCCAGCTTGATACGAAGTTAATTAAATTCCCCTAGGCTAATGAGAGTAATGAGAGGTGCTATGAAAGGAGATTTACAAAAAAAAAAAAAAAAAGAAATTGGCAAGCTGTGTCCCAGAGAGAATTGGCAACCAGAACAGCCATTTTTGGCAAGGGGAACACCAAGCAGCAGGCTTAAGAGCCTAGACTGAGCTGCATGGAACGCCTCAACATCAGATCAAATGACACACTGATGGATTTACACTAATCCTGCCACAGCCAGGACCGACGCCGCTCCCCTCTCCATAACTACTCGTCCCCTGTAGCTGGAGAACATTCAGGAAATACAGCAGATGATTAGCATGCACTCAAGACAAAGCTGAAAAGAGACATGGGAGAGCTCTAGGATGTTGCACATGGTCTTTGCTACCATAGCAACAGCTTACCACACCTTAGCAATTCACTCTGAAGGAAGCAGAGGAAGGTTTTCTCTGGCTCATCTTGCATCTGGCAAGAACTCCCCAGACAAATTAGGTTTACTACGACAGCTCCTCAGCAGTCTAATATTTTGTCTGCTCTACTTAAGACCATTTAGCAGCCTGGTTCAAACATACCTTGCAGACCCACAGCTCCTCGCTCCTCCAGCACACACTCACCTTCCCATTGGACCAGCCGGTGATCAGCTCACACACACCATCAGAGTTCAGGTCAAATGCATGGATGCTCATCGCATGGTTCTTAGACTGAGGACAGAAAACAGCACAAACTATGCTTGGGTGCACCTTCTAACCTGACACGTGCAAGACCCTGGAGAATGAGTCTACAGAGAGAAAAAATTAGCTTTGAACACCTACAATGTAAGACACATTCAGTGCCTGGAAAACAATCTATTGGTTTAACAACACAGCCAGAGGCATTTTCCAACAACAAACTCACATTTTTCTGCTGGACCTCTGGTTGCTCAGTGACCCCACAAAGCTGGAGCGTCCCTAAACGTATGGTTTTAGCAGTGTTAAGTCATCACCAACAATCCCAAAAGAACTGAAGGAACTGACATACTGTTAATTTTGCTTGGATCTATAAAAATGAGTTTGTTTTGTAATACGATAATTACATCAATTACGTAATTACAAGACATACAAACTATGCTCAGTAGAAAATGTCAAACCATCTATGGAGTCTGGGTAGCATCAACAAGCAGAGATTAGCTACCAGCTCCCCTGGAGGCTTCAAGCTCTCCGTGCTGATGTTGCAAGGCAGGACTGACCTTAATCCTCCAGTAGCGGGACGTCCTGTCGTACACTCCCACCGTGCCATTGGAAAGAGCATAGCCAAAGCGACTGCCATACATGGGGCTGAGTGCAGTCACCGTCTTGGAGAGGGAAGGGAGGGACAGAGAGAATACAACAGTGAGAACACACCAACTTCTGCACCCCCAGGAGCAGACTACACACAGTCTCCACATGAACTGCTCTCCATTGGAATTTAGCTGTAATTAAGACCGCTGTGTGGAGCACAAAACACCAAAGGAACTGTCTTTAAAACTCAGTTTAACCCTACCAAAGGCCTTGCGGGGTTTCCTCACACAAGCTGTGCTGTCGGTCTTAACACACAATTCAACAAAGCTTGCAGAACTGCCCTCAAACCGTGTTCTTTGACCAAGTATTTATTACCACAAACAGCAGCACAACTGCTCAGAGGATTCCGGTGGTCTCTGGCGCTAACACCCAAAAACTGCTCCCCACACACAGCGCTCCCTGGAGCTTCGGGACCTCAGGATGCCAAGGAGTTCAACATTACACGGGCTGGGAAAACCCTAGAGATATTACTGGTAGAAAAGCTTTGCCCGAGATCAGCACGATAAAAATCAACAGCTCCCACAGTTGGGCTTCTTCTGGAAGGCAATCAGAACAGCAGGCCAGGTATTACCTCAGTAACAGCTCCAGGGAAAGACCTGAGAGTCACAGCCCAGAGTGTTTCTCACTCCCTTTATGACCCATTACCCTACAGCTCCTCATTGAGCAAAGCCCTTCAATTCAATCCTTTACACAGAACCCAAACCTTCCCACTGTGAAGATTTCCAGTGAATCCACCCCAGTCTACTGGGAAGGAACCACTCATCACCACCGTGTACATGAGCACCCTGGGGTCAGGTTTAAGGCATGCATGGCATCATCCCTCATTGGAGTCCTGGTGCCCGTAACTCAGTCCTGCAGGACGTTATCTGCAGACAGCCACGAAAGACACAGGGAAGCCAAATTAATCTCAGCTGAGCATGCTCCTGGATTTCTTGCTATAGAAAACTGTTTCCAAACCCTTTATCCTTCCTCTCCGAAGCCTTTCTCATGTAACACCACCCTCCAAATCCTGAGCACCCTGGGAGGACAGAGACCCCAGACAGAGCAGAACTCACCCACACAGCAAAACTCCCTATCCACCCAAAGCGTCCATTTACCAGTTCACAAATCACAACAACCTTTGTGATCTGTTCCAACAGAATGAAACACCGAGAAGGCAAACTACTCAAGTCTTCTAAAAGGAGCAGAACGCACACAGCCGTTGTCCCCTGCCTTTAGGTTTAGGTGAAGCTGCATCCTTCCAAACTAGAGCAGAAAGACTGCAGTAGGTCTTAAGGCTGTGTAGGTGTGAACTTAAAGCAATTTGACCATAGATCTGGAAACAAACAGCACGTGAGAGCCACAGACCGCTCGCTTCCCTTAATCACAACACGACCCCGCATTGGTTACCAGAGAGCAGAACGTACTGTTTACAATGCCTGGCTCTAATCCGACCAGCAGTAACAGCCTCCTTTCCTGGAACACTGCCTGCACTGCTCCCTAAGAGCCCTTTGTAAGCAGTTTAATAGCTAACTAAGCCTTCTAGTCCTAACTTGGGCAGCAGGGAGACCTGAGTTTTTCAAGGACAAAGCTCTTAGTGCAGGTGCTACGAAGGCACAGCCCTGTTTATACAACTCGCGTGCAATGGAGATTCTTTCCAGCCTGCCATTCCCCATGTGGACACACATGGGACAAGTGACTGCATCACAGAGATGAGGAATTTGAGAACTGCAGCAGAGGACGTTCTGTAACACAGAAGACAGTGTGTCAGCCCCGGGGCCCTTCCAGGAACATACAGTTGGCCAGGGCCCTGATTTCCAGGCAGGTCAGTTATTCCCTCAGCCTGGTTAAAGGTTTGTAAACAAACCTCATCCAAGTGTTATCAAAGGCGTCGCTAAACTCTGACTTTTGCAACTCCGGAAGGATAGATACGGTGCCAACTAGTTGACTATTTACCTACACAATGCATTTAAACCAGAGTAACCAGAGCAGCTTTACAGTACACAGTGTTTTCAGTTCCACCCGCAATTACAATAAATATGAGCTAGAAGTAATTTACCTCTGTTTCTGACATTTCTGCCACTATCACATCTTCTTTAAACACTCGGATATCAAAATCTTCAGAGCCAACAAGAAGCTGCAAAAATAACACAGAAACTCAAAACCACTGAGCCACCATCAAAGTGTCACTGCTCCTCCTCCAAGGGTGGCTGCCCTTCTGCAAAGGGCAAAACCACAGAACCATACAATGGCCTGGGTTGAAAAGGACCTCAAAGATCATCCAGTTCCAACCCCCTGCTGTGTGCAGGGCCACCAACCAGCAGCCCAGGCTGCCCAGAGCCACATCCAGCCTGGCCTTGAATGCCTGCAGGGATGGGGCATCCACAACCTCCTTGGGCAACCTGTTCCACTGCCTCACCACCCTCTGGGGGAAAAACTTCCTTCTAACATCCAACCTAAACCTCCCCTGTCTCAGTTTAAATCCATTCCCCCTTGTCCTGTCACCATCCACCCTCACAAACAGCCATTCCCCCTCCTGTTTATACGCTCCCTTCAAGTTCTGGAAGGCCACACTGAGGTCTCCCCGCAGCCTTCTCTTCTCCAGGCTGAACAAGCCCAGTTCCCTCAACCTTTCCTCATAGGAGAGGTGCTCCAGCCCTCTGATCATCCTAGTGGCCCTCCTCTGGACCCGCTCCATGGGTTACATCCAGTTTGAGCCCAAAACGTGTGAGCAAAGAAGACACTGGCTTTTTATCAGGTCTTCCATCTTCTCATTCTCTATCATAAAGCAGGTGCCTTGTGAGCAATGATAAGAGACATTACATTTCTCCTGTATTTCTGGCGTGGTACACAGACATAAGAGCACATTCCATGAGAGCTGGCCACCCACTCACCAAGGCAAGGCACTAACAGTGCCAAGACCCAAAGATGCCTCATTTCCCTCATTCCAAGTAGTTCCAGAGATCAGTGCAGCTCCATGAACATGGATTGAGACACTATGTGTGCTTCTGCAGGCTGCAGCCTGGAAAAGGGACAGCTTCCTCATCAGGATCTCTCTGCTGATCATCTGAGTCAGGTGCACTAATCTCCCCTTCACTACAATACCATGAAATCAGCTGAATTCACACATAAATGACTACAAACAAACCTCAGTTTTGCCATCGCCATCGAAGTCACACAGTGCTAGAGACCGAACGTTGTCTCCTGTAACCTAAAATGAGAAAGGCTGTCTTCAGTATTGAGGAAAGTGGTCAGAGGGTGAACCACTGTTATTATCCCCACTGCAATGAATGCAGTCAACATTCGAGCACCATTTGATGCAATGAACACAGGTCAAAACACAGTTTAAGCTCTGAAATAAGAAAGCAGTTCAACAACCAAATTATTATTTATCATATTAAAAAATATATATATATATGGAACTTCATGCTATCAAAAGAGACTTTTGATAAAGCCAAAGCGTTATGTGTACCCTACCGTCCAAAAGAGGTCATTTCCTTCATAGTCAAAGCCTTGCAGGGCACAGTTGCCACCAATAATAGCAAGAGGAGATGGTATATCCCCCAGCTTTCCAAGAACAATTGCGTTGGCTCCATCTGAAACCTATGAAGGGACATTAAAGGAACAAAACCAAGTGCAAGGCATCAGAGTGCAGACACAAAAAAGCTTCTGCCATCACCGTGCCTCCTTCCCAGCAGTGCTGGGGATGCACAACGACACCTCCATGTGCACACCCCTCTCACATCACGGGGCTGCTTACAGCAGAGGGATCGCAAGGACACGACGGGAGAGCACCAATCTGGGAAGGGGCTAATGATGATAATAATAGAATAATAACATGACAGGTGAAGTCTGGCCAGCAGCTTAGTTAGGGCAAAAGCTCTAACTTGAGAACTGAGTTGTTATGACATGTGCACATGTGACAGCAATGTTCTAACTGAGAAGTTGTACTGTTGCATAAACCCAAGGCCTCCTCAAGTTCCACCCAGCAGCCTCTGGTTCCCTGGCAGTTCCTACTGCTCTCTGCTATTCCACAAGTGCTAGCACTCTGCAGGACATTCACACAGACAGGTTAGACTAAAACGGTCCCACCAGTTGAGCTGAGCTCCAAACGCCCATTAGAGCATCCTGTCCTGCTGGGTGCTGCACTGCACGTGGCGAGGACTGGCTCTCTCTCACACGTGCACAGCTGTATATCCTATGTTTTTAACCTTTGCGTCATGCAGTCATTGAGGCTGGAAAGACCTCTGAGATCCTCAGGTCCAACCATCAGCCCAGCACCAACGCTGCCCACTGACCGCAGTCCCAGGTGCCACACCTGTGTGTTTCTGGGACTGCTCCAGGGATGAGGACTCCCCCTCCTTGCTGTGCCAGTGCTGCACTTTTGGGAGAAGAACTGCTCCCAGTACCCGACGTGACCCTCACGTGAGGCCATCACTCTCACCCTATCGCTGTAACCTGGGAGCAGAGGCCGACATCCCCTCCCCACAGCCTCCCGTCAGGGCTGCAGAGCCACGAGCTCCCCTCAGCTCCTTTTCTCCGCACTGACCACCCCGTTCACTCCCACAGCGCCGTGCTCAGACCCCTCGCAGCTCCTCCACGCCTTCCCTTGGCGCACAGCCCTCGGGCCGTTCTAACCCAGCCCTCCCAGCACCGCAACTCGCCTCTCGGTAGAACAGGTCGGAGTTCAGGTGCACGTCGTACGCCAGCAGATGCGTGCCGGTGCCCACCAGCAGGCAGTCTCGTCGCAGCGCGGCTCGGAGCGGCCCGGCCGCCAGGCACGTCACGGCCTGATTGACGCTGAGCAGCGACACGTGAGCGTCCAGGCCGCTGGGAGCCCAGCGGCTGCCGCCCGTCCTCGGACTGGGGCTGTGAGGGCTGTGAACGAGGACCTGCGGGACACGGACAGCGCGTCACACGGGGGCCGACGCGCCGTGCGGGGATCCCGCGCCGTGCCGTTACCTTCCCCGCCTGCGTGGCGGCCGCCAGACACGGGTGCGCGCCGTCGAACCGGCCCAGCGCCACCGTGCGGGGCTGCAGCTTGTGGCTCAGCTTCAGCGTGAACACCGGCACCAGCATGGCGGCTGCGGGAACGAGCGGAACCGCCCGCAACGGCACCGCGTCACGGGGCGGGGCCGGGAACCGGATGGGGGGGGATGCGGGGCGTAATTAGCGGAGTAATTAGGGGCTTGGTGGGCGGCTAGGGGTCGGCTGGGGGGTTTGGGGGTCAGTTAGGGGACGTGAGGGGCAATTAGGGGAGCAGTTGGGTAATTGGGGTTTTGGGGCAGCTGGAGGAGCAGTTGGGGGTTTGAGGGTCGGGGACTTGGGAGGCAGCTGAGGGGTTATATAGGGGGTTAGAGGGCAGCTGGGGCATCAGGAGATGTAGGGGGCAGTTGGGGGCTAATTAGGGACTTATGGGGCAGCTAGGGTGTCAGTTATGTATTTGGGGATCAGTTAGGGGACGTGGGTGGCAATTATGGAGGTAGTTAGGAGGTAATTAGGGGTTGTGGGGCAGCTAGGGGAACATTAGGAGTTTGGGGTTAGCTGGGGGGTAATTGGGAGTTTGGAGAGCAGTTGGGGGATCAATTAAGGGTTTGGGGAGCAGCTAGGGGGTCAGGGGATGTGGGGGGCAGTTGGGGTAATTGGAGACTTGGGGGGCAGCTGGGGGAGCAGTTAGGGTTGTGGGGGGCAGTTGGGGTAATTAGAGACTTGGGGGGCAGCTGGGGGAGCAGTTAGGGTTGTGGGGGGCAGTTGGGGGGTTATTAGGGGTTTGAGGGGCAGTGGAGCAGTCACACCACCATCTGTATCATCTGCTTCCCACTGAGCCTGTAAGGAACAGCTCTGATACAAGAAACAGCAGCAGGCCCAGGTCTTCAGCCAAGATGTGAGGGAGGAAAGCCGAGGACATCTGTGTGCCTTACACTGGATGGGAAGGGCCGCCCACAGCCCTGCTGCCTCCCTGCTGTGTGTTGGGCTGTGCCTTGGCCTGTATTGCATCCATCCTTCCCAGCATCAGGGGCAAGGGCCTGGTGGCAGAACTGCCGGGAGCACGGTGCCACGTGGGCCATTTCAGCATTTATTTCCCCTAGCTTACAAAGCATGGTTACAGACAGCAGGGCAGTCCCTTCAAAACGTACAGCTCTTTTATTTAAAATAAAATCTTGGTGAGTTGTATGGAGAGAAGAGCCTCCTCTGCTGTGTTCTCAGCCACCACCCATCGGTTCCAGCGATCCAGCTCTCCTGGGGGAGCTCAGCCTGCCCAAAACACAGCTGGCATGGTTTGCTGGCTCAGTAGGCAAAGGCAGTGCAAGGAGCTGGCTGCGGCAGCACAGCAAGCATCGCTGCCCACCCAGGAGCTGACTGCTGGCAAAGGCTTCAAAAATAGCTCAAAATCCACTGTGTCCCTATCTGACCGAAGCCTCCTGCCTGATGTGCCCTGTGTTAAACCCTGCTCAGATAGTAAGCAGTGGGTGGCTGGGGGAGATGCTGGCAAAAATCAGTGTCAGAAGTCATATAAGGGAGATAAGGGGTGGGGGTGGGGATGGGGATGGGGGTGGTGATTGAGGGTGGAGATTGAAATGGGGACTGGGGATGGAGAGAGAGATTGGGATTAGGGATTGGGGGATTGGGATTGGGGATGGAGAATAGGGATTGAGGATGGGGACTGGGAATGGAAATAGGGATTGAGAATAGAGATGGGGGATTGGGGATGGGAGAGCCTCTAACTCCCCAAACCCAGCAGCTATGTGAGCTGTTTCTGCAGACATCAGACCAGGACCACTGCTTGCACGGTTTCTGGCTGTGAAGACATCAAGAACATTGCATCCTTTTATTCCCCGTGCTCACACAGAGGACTTGGTGTTGTGCAAGCTCAGACAAGTGTCTGCTCAGTGTCCTGCGGCGCTGCTCACTGCTCTGCCTTGGCTTCTAATTCTGAAAATTAGCAAGTGGGAAAGGAAAAAGAAAAAAAAAAAGAAAGAAATGAAATATGCCCAAGGTAACGATACTTGGAAACTTCAGGTCACGTTCCAGCCGGAGAGGCGGCTCGCTGTTGATGCAGGTGAGTTTGAAGTCTGTGGGAACCCGAAGGACATGAAAGGAAGGGAAAAAAGAAAATCCGGGCTGGGCGTCGCAGTGCCACCGTCACGGCAGTGAGTTACGGTCTTGCCGAGATTCCCAAAGCCGCCGAACGAAGCGGGGCACATCACGGTCCTGCCCACAGCACTGCGCGAGCCCCCAGCTCGGCTCTCACGGGTCCCTTTATTTCCCAGTCCTCGCCCCTCGCTGCCCTGAGGGGCCGCAATTCTGCCCTCGTTACACCTTGAAAGTAATCTCCGTTCACATTTATGAGAGTTTCGGGATCAGACGGAGCGGCGCTTTCATCTCTGGGCGCGCCCGAGCTGACGCCGCCCGTCCCGAAACCCACCGGAGCGCCGGGGGCGGCCCTCGGGGCACACGGGGGGTGCAGGGCCCCACCAGCGCGTGGTACAGCGCCGTTTGCTCGTTATGAACAACTCATTAGCAAATCGCTGCCCACCCTACGTGGTTTTTTTTGTTTGTTTTTTTCTTTTTTTTTCCCGAGGGAGAGGTCCCGCAGATAACAAACAGGCTGCGAGTGGAAAGGAGCCGTCGGGCGCTTTGAGTCACGGCCCCGCGCGTTGCAACGCGGATGGCAGCAGCCCACATCAAAGCCCGCTGCGGAGTTGGGAAAGCGTCACGTTCCTGCACGTCGTGCAATTCGTCCTTAATGAGAACCCGCACGGAGCCGCCCCGCGGGCAGCGGGTGGGAGCCCCGCAGAGCCCCCCGAGGGCTGCGCTCCCCGCAGCGAGGAAGGCACAGCCCGCACCGCGCCCTGCCTGCAGCGGGGCACGGATGGGCCGTCCGCGCTGCACGATGCCACCTCAATCGGCCTCCGAGGCTCAGCACGTTCGGGGCTGATTCACCCCCTGCCAGCAGCACGGCACAGCACAGCGTCAGCACTTATTTCCCGTGCTTCCCGTGCACGGCGCTTTGTCGCCTCCGAACAGCGATGTGATCCCTGCAAAAAGCAGGTCTGCGCAGCCATTCTGCACTGCGTTTGGTGGTTAGGGTGTGTTGGCCGGGGGTGCTCGTGCCCCTTGGTTTCTCTGAGCACTGGGATGCTCCCAGGGAATGATCCTCTAGGGAATGGGCTCTGCCATGCCCACCCCACTTCCATTGCCCAGCCCACGGGCCCCACCACTCTGAGCTGTGATGCTCGGCTAAAGGAGCCCCAGTGTCACGCACTGTTCCAGGTGACACCGTGGGACACAGGAAGGTCCTCCGGCAGGACCTGGCACGCAGTGGTTGACACCTGCAGCACATCCCAGAACGTCACCTGCTGCTGGATGATCACCTGCCCACCGTGTCACCTTCCCACCAGTCATGGCCACCTGCTGCCAGGTGACATAGGTGCACATCATGGGGACGGTGACACCAGCTTGCAGAGCACCTGCTCAGCTCCACTGCTGCTCCCTGGGACTGGGATTCCCCCTCCCTCCCCTCATGCAAAGCAGGGATAGGGCTTGTGGCCAAGCTGGGAGCAGACAGGAAGAAACAGAGTCACATGCTGGCTCCCACCTCCGCACTTCTCGAGGAGATGTCACCAGCTCACTGAGCCTCCCCGTGACATCCCTGCACACCAGGCAGGTGCTGACAGCCCTGGCACTTGGGGTGATGCAGGTGATGAGTGCCAGCCATGCATGTGTTCCTGGGCATGGCTGTATTTTCCTGAGCAGTTGTGATCACCCTGCAGGACACAAAGTCTGACTGCGGTGACACTCAGCAGCGTGACATTTGTGTGACTGCTGGAGAACATCGCCTGAGGCTATTCCAGCACTGCTCCCCCAGGAGGTGCTTGGGGCAGGGCTGAGGCTGCATCCAAGCATCCCACACAGGCAGCCTTGGCATACGGGTCCCAGCTTTGTGCTGTGGGTTGGCACCTCATTGGCTTGTCACGTGCGGTGGGGACATGTGGACAAGCATCTGCCCGGCCTTGGTGCACAACTGGGTGGTTGGGATGAAGAGCAAACTCGAGGGCTCTGCTTCCCATGGGCTTTCAGCACATTTCCCACCAGTGCCTGTCTCAGCTGCTGGCACCATTCCCTGCTGGGTCACCCAACCAGCTCCCAGCGTGCCCAGACAGATGGGTGGTAAAACACTCCTGGCCCCACGGTTTAGCTGGATTAACATTGCCTCCAATGCAGTAGCAAGGCTCCGCAGCCAAAAGCCGAGCCTGGATAAAACCCCAAAGCACAGCAGGTTCCCAGCATGGCCACTGAGGGCTGCGGGACAAGCACATCCTCAGCCTCACGGCTCACACCTCTCACCCTCAAAGTGTGGGCGATGCTGGGTGCTGGTGCCATGTGTGGTGGTCTCAGGGATCTCAGGCATTAGCAGTGCCCCAGGGAATGGGATGTTTGCAGGGGAAGCACTGGGGCCTGGAGCAGCACTGGGGCTTTCGGGGATGGGGGCAAAAAGGGGCTGCACGCAGCACGGGGAATCCATGGTGTGTGAGAGGATGCTCCATGGCTGGCAAGGCCTTCTGGCCACGAGGCAGTACCTCCCTGCACGCCAAATTGCTTTTGTTTCACAAAGAAAACAGAAAATAGACATCATCCCTTCGGCACCTCCCACCCCGCGTCCCCGCGGCTCTTTCGAGTGGGCGTGCGAAGCTGCCGGCAAAGTTGGCCAAACCGATGGCAGCGCCGCAGCTCCCCGCCACCCTGCTCCCTGCTAATTGCGTGCGGAAATTAATGGGAGCGGGAGGGAGGGGGCACGACGGCGGGGTGCCGGAGGGCTGCGGGCTCCAGCCGGGCCGGTCGGGTCCGTCGGTGAGGCCGCTGGGAGCGAGGGCGGTGGGGACGTGGGGCGGTCATTGCGCTGCAGCCAAGCGGGGAGGGGGCTGTGCCGGTGTGCCGGGCTCACGTCCTCCCCCAAACGCCCCACGGTTGTAGCACAGGAGGTTCAGGGCGGGGACGGGACGGCGGTGTGATGAGCTGCCCGTTCTCTGCAAACACGCCGACGCGTGTATCTGTGTATCCGTCCATCCGTCCATCCGTCCCGGGGTGGCGGTGACACAACGCGCCGTCACCCACCGGGATGGGAGCGGTGAATCAGCAGCGCCCGGGGCAGCAGCGGGCAGAGCCGTGCGCACGCTGCGAACGGGGGGCGGAGGTTTTGCACTCCTCTCTCCCGCCGTGGATAAATAGCGGCGGCACGGGCGGCGTGATGCTCCAGCCCCAGCACTGACGTCCCGCAGCCGCATCATGGACTCCCAGGACTGCCCTTGTGCCACCGGTAAGCCCTGCCGGGGCTGCAGCATCCCTGCGGGGCTGCGGGCTGCTGCTGCAGCGGGGACGCGTGGGACGGGGACGCCTGGGACGGGGACGCCTGGGACGGGGACGCCTGGGACGGGGGAGTCCGGCCGTTTTTCCCCTTTTATCCTCATTTTCTCTCTCTTTCAGGCGGCACCTGCACGTGCGGGGACAACTGCAAATGTAAAAACTGCAAATGCACGTCGTGCAAAAAAGGTAAGGCAGCTCCCATCCCCCTCGGAGGTCAGAAACACTCAGTGTTTTTTTTCCACTACGCATCTCCACTCACATCACATCAAATCAGGCTCAGGAATCCCTTTCCCAGATATCACTTTGCTCATTCTCTTTTTCTTTTGGTCCTAAGAGGATGGGAGGTTGACTCTTCCCATGTGTGATAAACATAACCCCAAATCTAGATATTCCCGAGGCTCAGCACCCGGTGATGCCATGCAGGGGGGAACCAGCACTGGGATGCTTTCTGCTTGCCCTCTGTCTGCTCCAGACAAGCTCAGAGTGGGTGGGAGGGTGTTTGGGGGTCTGCATGGGTGATGGTGCCTGGGGGAGGTAGCCAAGGAGGGAGGAGACACTGCCGAATGAGGCTGGGGATGATGCCCAGCCATCACAGCATCAATGTGGGGAGGGGGGTGATGGGAACCCAGCATCCCAGAACATCCCCTCACCCCCAAAATGTGTCTCTTTTCCCCCCAGGCTGCTGCTCCTGCTGCCCTGCAGGATGTGCCAAGTGTGCACAGGGCTGTGTCTGCAAAGGGCCCCCCTCTGCCAAGTGCAGCTGCTGCAAGTAGCGGCCCCCCCCACCACGCTGAGGAAAACTAACCTTATTGTATCTGTTTTTTTATGTGTGCGTTCGGATCGTGTCAGTGCTCAGCACATGTAGTGTGCCATGAGCTGCCTGAATAAAGCTGTGTGTATATAACTGTACAACTGTGCCTCTGCTCCCTGGGGTTGGGGGGCACTGATTTTGGGGGTATGGCACAGTGCCTGGGGAACAGCCCGGGCTGGCACCCATCACATGCCTGGCTTCCTCCCAGCCTCCCCAGCTCTCTGGATTTAACACTTTCCCTTCACAAGGTAATTCTCTAGGATTTTTTTTTTCCCCTCTCAATTGATACCCAAGGGCAAATCCCAGGCTCTCTCCTCCACCAGAAATCCTCAGGGCAAACGAGCAGCTCATTATTATGAGCATTTGTCAACAGCATGGTAATAAAGGCCGTGCCCATTTCCAGCGGTAACGTTTGGGCAGCAAGTGGGGCATCAGAGAACCAGTTTGTTTTCCTCCTGGCAGCGGGGTGGGACTGGCAGAGCCGCCAGCCCGCAGGGGATGGGGTGGCTGCGGCTGCATGGACTGCAGTGCTGGTGTTGGGGTGCAATGGTCCAAAGGGATGTGATGCCCACCAGTGCCCGTGTTAAGGTGCAAAGACCATGTCGGGGTGCAGTGCCTGTGATGAGATGCAATGCCCTCAGCAGTATCCCATGCTCAGAATGGGATGTGATGCCTATAACCGGTTGGGAAACCCGCAGCGGGGGTGCAGTGTCTATAAAGGGATCCCAGAATGGCCATGGTTGGAAGGGACCTAAAGGATCATGAAACTCCAACCCCCTGCTGCATGCAGGACCACCAACCTCCACATTTCATAGCAGCCCAGGCTGCCCAGGGCCCCATCCAGCCTGGCCTTGAACACCTCCAGGGATGGACGGGGCATCCACAGCCTCTCTGGGCAGCTGTTCCAGCACCTCACCACTCTCATAGTACAGAACTTCCCCCTGATATCCAACCTCAATCTTCCCTGCCTCAACTTCCAACCATTCCCCTTGTCCTGCTGTTATCTCTCTTTTCCAAGAGTTGACTCCCCTCCTGTCTGTAGGCTCCCTTTAGGTACTGAAGGCTGCAATGAGGTCACCCCGCAGCCTTCTTTTCTCCAGGCTGAACAAGCCCAGCTCCCTCAGCTTGTATTCGTAGGGGAGGTGCTGCAGCCCCCTGATGGGGTGCGATGCCCAGAACGGGATGTGGTGCCCATAATAACCCACGGGACGCCTACGAAGTCACAAAGTGACTGTAGTGGGATATGGTGTCCACAACGGGGTGCGACGCCCTCGATAGGTTGCAACGTTGGGTCTACAACGCTGTTTTGCTGTAACCGTGCGGCTCCCGGCTCTCAGCACGGCCCCACGCCGTGCGCAGCGCTGCCCGGGGGGGGGGGGGGGAAGAGGGCGGGGGGGCGGCAGTGGCGCAACGGCCCCGTCGGGTCGCATTGCCGTAACCGAGCGCAGAGCAGCGGCCGGGAAATCCCCCCCCCCAATTCGTCCTTTCGGCAGCAAAAGCGGGAGGGGGGAAGCGAGGAGGGCGGACACGTGGGGCCGTACTGTGTCCTGGCAAAGTGTGGTGTCTGGGATGGGGGGGGGAAGGAAGGGAGAGCAAAAGCAAAACTAAATCAGTGGGTATCCATGGCCGTCCCACAGCTGTATCCCCTTGGTTTGGGGGACCCTAACACCCAGGGCTGCGCGGAGGGGGGGAGGGGGGGCAACAACACGGCCGTGACCCCGTTGAGCACGGCACGGCGCTGCCCGCCCCCAGAGCACGGCACGGCACCGCGCTCAGCACGGCACGGATCGGCACCGCCCCGCCGTGCGCTGCGCTGCGCCCAGCACCACCCCGGCACTATAAATACAGGGCGGGGAGCACCGCTTGGGACTGCTGCGAGCCCATCGGAACCGAGCCCGTCTGAGCCGAGCGGAACCGAACCGAACCGAACCATGGATCCTCAGGATTGCACCTGTGCTGCTGGTAAGTGGACGCGACAGGACTCGGTCTGGCTCGGTTCGGCCCGGCTCGTGTCGCTGACGGCTTCTTTCCTGTCCCAGGTGACTCCTGCTCCTGCGCTGGGTCGTGCAAGTGCAAGAACTGCCGCTGCCGGAGCTGCCGTAAGAGTGAGTTGGGGGCTGCGGGGATCACTGACCCTGGGATACTTTGGGGGTCTCTGCCCTGTGGTCCTCTGTCCTTCCCCTTTGGGACTCTCATGGAGACCTCCCTCACTCTTCCTTCTCGAGGGAAACACCCTTCCCCCTGCTCCTGTTGGACCCCCTCCACTTCCTCCTGTAGGAACCCCTACGGACACCCCCTCACCACTTCTGACGTGCTCCTGTAGGACCCTTTATGAACAGCCCCCCTACCTCCACTTGTTCCTGTAGAACCCGAGAACCCCTGTGGACACCCCCTTCCTGCCCTCCACTTGCTCCTTTAGGAACCCCAATGAACACCCCCTCCTTGCCCTGACTTACTCCGGTAGGACCCCCCTATGGACATCCCCTGTCCCTGACTTACTCATGTTGGACCTCCTATGGACAGCTCCCCCTCTCCGAACTTGCTCCTGTAGGACTCCTTACGTACACCTTCCTGCCCCTGACTTGCTCTGTAGGTCCTCCTATGGACTGTCCCCATCTCCCCTGTCCACTTGCTCCCGCCGGACCCCCATGCACACATTTCCCCCCCTCCCCCCCTCCACTCTCCCTGGATGTGCCTATCCTATGGCACTCCTCTGTGTACACTATAGAGCCCCCATGATGATTCCTACCTTCTCCCTGGAAATCCTCCCCTATGAAGAGAGAAGGGAAGAATCTCCAAATACAGGACCCCATGGACCCTCCCCACCATATTGGAACCACAGCCCTGCTCCATGGGGATTCCCATTCCTACGATGTCCCCTGATCCTTCCGCGTATACTAACATCTCCATTCCCATCCTTCCCACCCCCTAACTCTTGTGTTCTCCCCCCAGGCTGCTGCTCCTGCTGCCCTGCTGGCTGCAACAACTGTGCCAAGGGCTGTGTCTGCAAGGAGCCGGCCAGCAGCAAGTGCAGCTGCTGCCACTGAGCTGCCTACCTTGCCTGTAAATAGCCACCACGCTTTGGGGACAGGGTGGGGGGTGATGGGGACTACGAGAAAGCTTATTTTTACGTGTTTTGTACCTTCCGTACCGATGGAGGAAATAAACGAGTTTGGCTGAAGCTGAGCTCTGATGTTGCTTGTGACACCTGTGTGGGAGCACCAGTGTTGGGGGCTGCACCAAACCCCCTGGGGGCAGTGGTTTGAGGGGACAGAGTGGTGTCACGGGTGGAGTTGGGGCACTCGGGGTGCTGTGTCACAGCTCCTGGTGAGCAGGGGGGCTCAGGAAGCCACATTGGGGCAGGTGTGAGCACAGCCTGACTGGCATCTGCCCTGGGGGGGCAGACAAGGTGGGTGTGCTGGGGGTGTGGTGGGAAGGCGCCTGGCTGCTCTTTTCCTTCCGAAAACAGCTGCCAAGTGAAAGTTGGCCCTACCTGTGCCGCAGGGCCACGGCCTGCCCACGCACGTCTGCTGTGCATCCTGCTGCCATCGCACGTCCTCTGCGGCGGGGATGGCTCAGCCTGTTGTTGGGTCTGGGAGCTGTGTGGGGTGGGTGGCCCTGAGCCCCCGGACCCCTCACTAAGGGGGGTGCTGTCCCGCTCAGCACGCATTTGCCTTGTAAATTAATGCCTTGGCTCCTTACCAGCCATGCCCTGGGCTGAAGCTGAAGCAGCTCCCGGGGTGTGCTTTGGGGCCGTGTGCTTTGGGGGCCGTGCCTCGCTCTGCCTGCATCTGCAAAATGGAAGGGGGGGCTGAGCTTGAAGGGGGGAGTGGCCCGGGATCCCCTAAAGGTTTTTAATTGAAGTCCATTTTTGCTTTGTGTGAGTGAAGGACCTTCGCATCCTAGGTGTGGCAGAATGGACACAAGACGGGGGTTGGGGACAAGTGGGCGTGGGGGGCTTCAGGGCAGCAAAGAGCCAAACTCATGGGAGCACAAGTTTCGCTGTATCCTTTAATGCTTTTAGTGTTTTCGCGCCCGGAGCGCCGTCACTGACCCACGACCCCCCGCGCCCCTCGGGCCATTTCTCGGTTCGGGAAGCGGCGGGGGACAGCCTCGAACCCGCGGCTCCACAGGCAGAGCTCCCCCCATCCCGCCCGTAACCGCGCGCTGTCAGTGCCCGCCTCCTAGCGCCTCAATAAAGTTGTTGTCGCGAGACGTGCTGGAGGGGCGGGATCTAGCTCAGCAGTTCAACCAATGGAAGTGCGTAGCGTCGGTAAGCGCGACGGCTCGACCAATGGACTGGCGGGGAAGGGTGAGCGCGTGGCCAATGGGGGCGCGCGGCGCGGGCGTGCAGGCGCGGCGGCCGGAGCGGCGGGCAGGTGAGGGGCTGTGGGCGCGGCGAGGTTTGCGCTGCTGGCGGGCGGGCGGGCGGGCGCTGGCCCGGTTCGGGCCGACCTCCTTTCTCCTGTCCTTCTCCCTCCGTTCTCCTCCTCCGGTCCTGAGCTCAGGGTTCACTCCCCCGGGCGGGCGCTGAGGCGCGGGGCCTCCTGTGAAGGGATGCCCTCAGCGCTGAGGCGAGGCCCACCTCCCCCACGGAGCGCCGGCCGCAGTGCGGGGTTCGGCGGGGGGAGCCGCGCGGGGTGCCGCGGGAGTGCTGGGCCGGTGTGGGGGGCCAGTCGGGTGTAGCTGCGGGAGAACGGCCGCCGCTCCTTGCACCCATCCCCAGCTGTCCGCCGGCAAACCAGAACGGCTTACAGATGACTCGGAGAACGCGTGCGGTTCGTTCATCTGATTCCTTCTCGTTCCTGTGCTGGTGGGGACAGGAAAGGAGAATGGGAGCGGGGGGAGAGGATCTGGACTGCTCCTACGGAGCGTGAAGTGCTGAGCGGAGTGCTGTATTTAATGCGTTTTCCGCCCCGCTGAGGTGGGTGGGAGTCCGGTAAGGGCTGTGCTTGGGAAAGGGCAGGGCGGTGAGACGGCGGATCTGCCGGTCGAGCCCTGTTCTGAGCAGTGGGAATCACCGGTGTGAGGAGCCTCGAAGTCAGACGGCAGATAAAGGGCAGCGCTGGCAATGGTGTGGTGGCATCTGCTGGAAGAAAGCGCTTACAGTGCGTGCTGCTCAGTGCCGCGTTAAGTACTGAGCAGCGTAAGGACAGCTCTGGCCCTCGTTCACCCATTCTCATAGTGCTGGAAAAGTAACTGAAAGTCAGTGCCTTTAAGGCCTCAAAAAAAAAAAAAAATCTGTTTTTATTCAGTGCATACTGTAAAAGCTCTTTGAGACCAGCACTTGGTAGCCATGATAAAAGGACTGGTCATTTACACATCTGCCTACAACTGAAGAACAAAGCATACAGGACTGGGAAATTTAGGGATGGCAGCTGAGGGTTAATTGGTGGGTGGTGGAAAAAACACTGAGTTGAGGAGTTTGTTGCTGTGTGGTCTGTTCAGGACTTTCCCACATCAGCCCTTTGCTGCAGGGCATTGTACCAGGTGGAGCACCATGTGCAGCTCGGAGCCCACAGGTATTTGTTTTTAACCTGACCCATCCTGATTTCATGTGCGTTCAGTGCAATCAGGACATGGTCGGTTCCATTTGCTAGGTTTGATTAAATGTTGTGTAGCAGAGGGCGATTTGTTGAAGACATGCAGCAGTTGTTTGGTCTGCAATTGGTCCTTTCCCCTTATTGAAATGCAAGATGAGGCAGGAAGAGACCTCGGGAGCAGGACCGTGTGACCTGTGTGTGTTCCTGGTGGGGCTCAGTTGTCTGCACCATTCCCGCCCTATGCTTGGTCTGTTTAAAAGCTCCAGTGACAGTGCCTGCATCCTTAGAAGGAAGCTTAATATCAGTGTCTAATATCACAGAAGTGGCATTCATTCATGCAATATATACATATGTATACATTCGGCCACCTGCTCTTTGCTTTCAGACTTCAGTTAATCGCTTCCCATGTCTGTAACGTGGGAATTGTGCTGCTGACTTCCTCTCTGAAACGATCTGATGTCTGCTTGTGCTGACGCTGCAGCAGAGCTGGGTGTTACTGCTGTTGCTCCTGCAGAGCTGGAGGCCTGCAGGGCTGGCCTATTGCTGGTGTCTGCTCAGCTCAGCAGGCAGAAGCTGCCATGCTATCTGCAAAGTGCCTGAGCTGGGCACGTCCTCACTCTCATCTGAGATCTTGGCTGTGTGTTTTTCTCTCTTCCTTCCAAAGGGAATGGTTGCTGACTTGTCACATGGGGTCTCTGGAGCACCCTGAGGGAGCAGTGCTGGATTTCCTCCTCTTTGTTTTGTCTTGGGAAGGATCTCTTTGCCCCTGGTCAGATTGTACAGGTTTATCAGCTCTTCTGAATGCAGTGGATGAGGCTTTCTTTCCTTCCCTCCTGTGATTTTTTTTTTTTTTTTTAAGTACTAGAAAAATTTGAATTTGTAGTCAGTTTCTTTAAATGACTTAATTAGGTGGCACAAAGGCTGCCAGTGTGTGAAGTACAGCAGACGCTTGCTCACACACGGGAGCGTTCCAGCTTTAAGTCTTTCTGAAGCTCATATGGTGAAATGTTCAACGCGGCCGTATTTGGATTACGGCAGCAACAGCGTTCATTCTTCATCAGCTAGCATTGTAGGGCTTGGCTTTCCGCGATCAGCCAGCATTTATGGTCAGTCTGAACAGAATTAAAAACCTGTCATCATCTTTTCTGATTTCATTTTGGCTGAAATCCAGCCAACTTGTACAGCTTGTAACATCTATATGCGGTTTTAAATGTTGGGAAAACATTAAATGGGGCTTTTATTGGACACGCAATAGTAGACTAACGCAGCAGCTTCTATTGATAAGTCATCAAAGTTGTTTTACAGAAGGGCTTTTTCAGCCCTGGCTTCTAGCCTGGGGTCGATCCAGTTTCACAGAAGTTGGTTTAATTTCTGCTGTATTTCCTTTCCCTTAGGTGTCAGTTGTTGCACATTCCCCAGCCAGACACGAAAATCTGCCGTCGCTCTCTCGTTACTGTGGCAGCAGTTTTCCATCCTGCACAGCGGCATTTAGAGTCAGACTGCAGTCTCCTGAATGCAGTAAATCCTGTCAGCATGGAGGCTGAGTGGCTCATGCTGTTACCCGGTCTAAATATTTGAAGTCTGTCCTTCGGAAAAAGCTGCTGTTTGTGCTCTAGAGAGGTTTTGAGTTGTCGTTCCCAATGCTTGGCTATAATCACAGGTAGTTGGACTTGCTTCAAAATAACAAGTTTATTCTATATTTGCTTAATTCGTTCTCTGTTTTCCAGAGTCATTACAGTTGTCCTACCTTGGCAGATTTGTGGAACAGACTGTATGTAGAATTGACATGGAATCTGTGCTTAACAAGTGCAGTCTGGGGAGCTGTTTGTAGTCCCCTGACTCTGTGCTTTTGGTTTCAGAGCTCTGAGAAGTTCGTGCCTTCTTGCACAACTGGCTTTCCATCTTCTTCTTAACGAGGAAGCAGACTGGATTGAATCAAGCTGAAGTCTGTGCTGCTTCTGCAGTCACTGCTTGCTGCGTTCTGGTGGTACGGAGGCTGTTCTGGTCAGCCTCTGCCAATGCAGGCAGATTCTGCTGGGGCACGCTGAGTTATTGCAAGTAAACACCGGGAAGATGCTCTGTGCTGCATTGCAGGGCATGGAACTGCTGCCTTCCACCACGCCCCTCTCTCCTCCCATCCATTTCGGTGGCATGCTAGTCTGTTCTAACAAATCCAGTCCCCGCTGTCTCTCCTGAATACCAAGTCAGTGCAGATAGCGTTGCTGCCTCCCCCAGCAGCTCCTGGTTTTCCAGAAGTGGATGAAGAATGGCTGTGGAATTCTCCGTGCCTGGATGGAGGCTGTGGAGCTCATCCTGACACCCAGTGATCGCCGTGCGTGATGGCAGGAGTCAGTTCCTGTCCCTCATTGCATGTGTCTGAGTGAATCGTCACACAGTGCTTTGAAGTCAATTCTTGTCCAGCACAGAACAGTGCTCTTGCCTCTTGAAGTTGTACTTAGGAATGGTGGAATATCAGAAATATAAAATTGTACTGTTAAAGTTGCTTTAGTATAGTTCAAAGGAACTATAAACCCAAGTAATACTTGAATTGCAGGTGAGTTTTGGTTTGTAAACATGCACTGTTTTCTTCTTGATTTGAGGGCTCACTTGAACCAGTTCCTCTTAATTTTATTTTTAAGTTAAAGAGCCAGAGTTAGTGCTTGGGGCCTAATTAGTCTTATTTGATCTTCTCTGAGTTAGGGTAAAAAAAACATGAAAGTGAGATCGTAGCAGAGATTCCTGTAGCACTGTGCAGCAAGGCTGGCTTTCAGTGGTTGTGTCCCAGCATCTTAGGGGTGCAAGATGTGGGTTTGGCCACAAATCGTGGATCCTGTGCCTAAAGCTGGGAGTTTGGTTTTCATGTTTCAATAATCTAGATGCTATTGCAACTACATGTCTTTTCAGTGTTGATCCTGAGCACACATGTTCTTGTCTGCTCTATGAAAATAAGCTGCTCCATTCTGAACATGGATCTGCATGGTGCACTAGTGGTGTCATCTGTTACTGCCCTTGCCTTTATTGTTTATCTGTTCTCTGTGTTGATATTTGCAGGCAGCTCTCACAAGCACTGCTAACCCTTTTCTGCATGCATTGAGGGAAGACACATCTTAAACATTGCAACTGTATGTACATTTCTTCTGATTCTTGTTGAGGATTAATGACATGGATTAACACGTTCTAGTAGATGGCTGTGGCTGTCTCTGTACGGATCTGTGCTTGCCTTTTGCTGTTTAGCATCATGGTTAAGTGCCGTATATTTTCTGCTGCTGTGTGTATGTGCCTGTGTATCCCCGTATGCGTGTATGTATGCATCTATATCCACAAATCTCCATTTATTTTATATATATGTAAGTACACATGTATTTATAAAAACAGATGTATATGCAAATGCTTTGTGGCTGAATTAATACCAAATCTTTCACATGGATTTCTCCACTTCCTGTTCTTCCCCTTTTGAACTGTCACACAGTACCTGCTTTGCCTTGCTGACAGACCATAGATCTGCATTCGGGACGTCGTCCTGCTAAACAAAGAGCTCTGAGAGCACTTAGAAGTATTTGCTTGATGTTTAAGTGTCTCTGCCTGTCCTCCCCAAGGGTGCTTAGGAATAGTGGAATATCAGGAATACAAAATTATGCTGTTAAAACGCTTTGGTATAGTTGACGGTGCTTGGGGAGGATGGATGGAACAGAGTTCTATTCTAGAAGAGCAGCTCTTGCCTCTCTGAGTGCCTGTAGGTGTAGAAGCTGTTTATAGCTGAAACATTTTCTCAAATATTCTCTTTTTCTCTGAAGGCTTCTGAGCATCTTGGATAAAGACTGCAGCAGAAATGGACACGGAAGGCTTTGGAGAGCTGCTCCAGCAGGCAGAACAGCTTGCAGCTGAGACTGAGGGCATCTCTGAGCTCCCTCATATGGAACGCAACCTGCAGGAGATCCAGCAGGCTGGGGAGCGCCTGCGTTCCCGCACCCTGACCCGCACCTCCCAGGAGACTGCAGATGTGAAGGCGTAAGTACTGAGCATTGGAGATGGAATGCAGAGGGTACAGACTGTTTGCAGGTTTGGTTTCTAACGTGTGGGGAGCCTTGCCAGGAGGATGTACCCAGGAGAAACAGAATTACTGCAAAGCTGTTTTCTTGCCTACTCCTTCTTGCTTACAAAAGGAAAAAAAAAAAAAGAAAAATAGTAATGGAAGGTTTAATCTGAGAAGCTACCATTCCCAGGTACTAAAGCCAAAAAGCGCAGTACTTTGTTCTGGCTGCTGGTGAAGACAACTAGCAACATGCTATACAATTTTTCTATCAGGAAGGATTTGGCAGATGTGCTGTGCTGCAGTGGAACAGCAGAAAGTGTTTGATGGAGCTAAGGTTGTTAGATACATACATATAGCTGTTCAGGGTTTGGTTTTGTGCATCTTTCATAATAACTGCAAATGCTATATATCAACAGCACACTGGGGTTAGAGTTCTTACTAGTAGCCCTGTCTGTTCTATGCTGATCTCATACCTGTACGATTTCTTCCTTACAGGTCTGTTCTTCTTGGCTCCAGAGGGCTTGATATATCTCATATCTCTCAGCGGTTAGAGAGTCTAAGTGCAGCCACTACATTTGAGCCTCTTGAACCTGTGAAGGACACTGACATCCAGGTAGGTGCAATTCTGACCTGGAAATCACGCTCCCCTTGTAACTCCTATTCCTGTGCTGTGATTCAAAGCTCTTCTAAAGCTCCTGTAGAAGTAGTTTTGCTCTGAGGATATTGTGGAAATAGTCTTGCCTTGAGTTTAATCCACTGGATACAAGTAGTATCCAGAGGAGGAATGCTGCTTTCAGTGAAGGAAGAAGTTAGCTGTCAGAAGCTCCACTGAGTAGCAACTCTGCAGAAGCATTTTTAATTCCAAACTTTAACTGAAGTCGACAGAAACAAGGCACTTATGGCCTTTGCAGAGCTGTCTTTGTTGGCTCTACCAGCATAAATTGCAGAGGGACACCTCTAATAATTTTGAGGCCTCTTAAAATATCTGATTGGAAGAACAAATGTAGAACCACTTGGGAATTTCAAGGTGTTGGACTAGGAGGTAGTTAATATGCTGTAGTGCAAATGCTCAGTCGTGGCTTGAAGCAGTGATGGAGCACCTGGTGAGAAGGCAGGGCCAAGCCAGGGGAGCTGTGGTGCGAGCAGTGCACCTGAGTGACTGGAAGGGGTAGAGCCAGGATCCACCTCTTCCCAGCCCTCATTTAAGGGTTGGCAGTGGAGGCTAAGGCATCTCTATCTGGAGATCCCTGCCTGCCTGAAGCCTTCCAAAGGTAAGCAGCTCTTTGCCTTCATTTCTGCATCCGTAGCTGCTGCATGTTCTCTTTTGCTGTAGCCAAAGACTTTGCCACCATGCTGCTATTGCAGTACTTTCCATCCCACTATAGCATTACATATGGAAAGGAGGTGAGTATGGCTTTTTCTTTTGCTGCATCTCAGACAACCTTGTCCAGATGTAGACTGACTTTGTCATGTTTCCTACTCGTTACTGGTGTTAATCTATGGGAAAGTTAACAAGATTCTCTCTTGAACATCTCCAGGTGTCTTAAGAATTGTGAGCCATCTATTTTGCTTTATGGTAGTTGTCTGACCTTGTAGAATGTTTCTGTGTTCTGTTTTTATTTTTTAATTTTTTTTTTTATGAAGAAGAATTCTGCAGTATTCATTACTCACTTAAGAGCTAGTTACAGAATTGACATCGTGGGTTGTTTCCAAAATAAACAGTAGTCTGAATTATTGGTTAACCATTGGAAAACTTATATTATCACTCCTTGCTGATAGATGGCAGACCTAGGAAGGTCAAAAGAGTTGTAAGCTCTTATTTTTCACAGAAGAAATATGCCCTTAAACATCCTCTCTTCAGGAGAGAATTCTCTATGAGGAAGGGAGGTGAAGAGAGATTGTGTTGTATATATATCATCTTGGCTTGGTGCTGTTTCATTTTGTGTAGACAGGCTTTGGTTTCATTCAGATATTAGGAGTTTTGTGGTCTCCTGCCTTCAGGTGGATTTACTTAATCTCCCATGCTCTCAGGACCACAGCCTTTAGTAGTAGTAGTAGTAGTAGTAGTAGTAGTAGTAGTAGTAGTAGTAGTAGTAGTGTGTGCCTTGGTCCCAAGGAAGGGAGGTGTTTCCTTGCAGTGCTCCTGGGGCTGCCTTTGGTTCTTGTGCAAGTGTCTTTACCTCTGTGTTGGGGAAGATCATGGAACTGATCCTCCTGGAACCTATGCTAAGGCATGTGGGAGAGAGGGAGGTGATGCAAGGGAAGGCCCTCTGATGTCATCTGTCTGGACTTTGTCTTTTGTCACTGTCTTCCACAACATCCTTCTGTGTAAATTTGAAAGATGTGGATTTGACAGGATGAGGACCTGGTCGTAAAATCTGGTTGTAAAATTGTACAAAGAGCACTGACCTCCATCCAGACGCTGAGCCAAATGGTGCTGCTCAGGGGTCAGTACTAGGACCAGTTTTCTTTAATATCTTCATCAATTATATGAACAATGGGGTTGAGTGCACCTTCAGCTAGTCTGTGGATGACACCGAGCTGTGTGATGAGGCTGATGTGCCTGAGGGGTGGAATGCCATCCAGAGAGACCCAGACAGGCTGAGCAGTTGGCTCAGGAGAACCTCATGAGGTTCAACAGGTGCAAGGTTTGCACCTGGGGTCATAGCAACCCTCAATAGCAATACGAGCTGGGGGACAAAAGGGTGGAGCACAGCCCTGCTGAAAAGGGCCTGGGGGTACTGGTGGGTGGCAGCTGGACATGAGGCAGCAGTGTGCCCTCACACCCACACAGCCAACCATATCCTGGGCTGCATCCAAGCAGTGCAGCCAGCGGGGCAGGGAGGGAATGTGCCCCTCTGCTCCGTGCTGTGAGACCTCACCTGGAGCACTGCATCCAGATGGGAGTGCAGAAAGACACGGACCTGTTGGAGTGCATCCAGAGGAGGGCCACAAAAATGACCCAAGGGATGGAACACCTCCCTACGGGGACAGGCTGAGAGCTGGGGCTGTGCAGCATGGAGAAGGGAAAGGCTGCAGGGAGAGCTGAGAGAGGCTTGTCGGTATCTAAAGGGGCTGTAAGAAAGAAGGGGATGACTCTTTAGTGGGCTCTATTCTGAGAGGACAAAGGAAAATGATTCAAACCAAGAGAGGGGAGATGTAGACTGAGTATAAGAACAGTTTTTTTATGGTAAGGATTGAGAAGCACTGACACGTGCTGGCCAGAGAGGTGGTGGTGCCCCATCCCTGCAGACTGGTCATCCAAGCTCAGGCTGTATGGGGCTGTGAGCACTGATGGAGATGTGGGCGTTCCTGCTCAGTGCAGGAAGTGGGAGCAGATGGCCTTTAAGGTCCCTTCCAACTCACACCATTCTGTTACTCTTAAAAATTGGTGCATTTGCATCTTCAGGTGCTAAAATGCCTCTGTTTCTAGCTATTTCTAGCTGGTAACTGTTAAGTCACAGCCTGGGGAAAGGACCTGGTCAGCCCTGGGAGCACAGGTGAAGGTAATTCAGCTGTGTGATAGGAAGGATGGAGCCTGGCTGCACCTCTCCTAAACCTCACTTAAGGGCTGACTGCCCCTGGGGAAGGATCCCCTGGAGATCTCTCCTTGGTGAAGCTTTCTCCTGCGAACCTGGGATCTTGTGGTATGAGTGAGCACTCTTCTTCCACTTCTCTTATAGCACGTTTCTATTGCGCCAGTCCTTCTGTCGTTGCACTTTTGTTGTAATGCATTTCCCACAATATTGATCTGTCCAACTGCTACACTAGCCATCATTTTTAATCCATCTTTTTGCTACCAAAATTAAGCACTTTTGTTCAGTGAGACAGTTTGAAAGGGAAACATTTTGAAATACAAATTGGACACTTTTTTTTTCCCCTAGTATGAATTTAATTGGCTGAACTTCTTTCTGGCTTGTTTATCACTGTTTTTTGATTTTCAGCATAGTAGAACTTGATGCAAAGAACATGTACATGTGTATGCGTATAGATATAGTGTAGTAAATAAGAAATATCTTACTCATTGTTTTGAACTTTAAGATTCAGTGCAAATATGCTTTTTACATAAGCTTAATACAGTGAGTATAGATACATTTCCTAAACAGGATGATAGAGTTGTTTCAAACTTTTATCATTAAAAGCAGTGATGAATTGAAAATCAATGTGTTTAAATGGCCAAATCAGCCAGTGAGATTCAGCCTTTCCTTTAGGAAAACAGCTAAAAAGTACAAATGAAAAGCAGGATTAAAGTCGATAATTTAAATCAAATCTCACTATTTGCTGTTTTGAATCACGATTAATGCTAATGATTTGATCAGTAATCACTTTAAGTTAAATCTCACTACTCGTGTCTGAGGCCTGATGCACATGTGCTTTGAATCTTCAAGTTTTTTGTGGACCATGTGTGGGAAGCACTCCTAGTAAGTTAGCTACAAGTGATGTACAGAGGGGAGCATGGCGAGGTGCTCTGCCTCAGGTGATTGTTTGGGCTCATGTAGTGCAATGAGTGTGAAATGCTTTGTCCCTGCTTGTTTTGGCAGTTAACACTGCAAGATTTCTTTTCTGTTGCTTTGCAGAATGTCATCCTTTCCTTTATCTGGGGATATTTGCAGTCACATCTCAAGCTGTCTGGCTGATACTGACAATGGTTTGTTGTCTGAAAATACTTGCTTAGAATTTGGACAAGTCTCTGCACTTGTCTGGAGGTTCTGGTACCCAGATGTCAACAGCAGGATTTGTCCTTACCAAGTGGTTTTGGTAACTTGTCAGTTATGTAAGAAGGCCTTTGTGCTGTACATTACCCTTCATTTTGTTCTGTCAGCCGGTAGATCTTAAAGTTATTTGATGCTTTTGATAAAAACTTAGAACAAAAGCTTCCTTTTCCTATGTTACTTTTTCTTATGGTTATATTGGAGATAAGTTTTCATTCTTCCTAGTTAATTGCTTTTCTCAGGCTTGTCAAGATTTACTGTGTTTATTTGGGGTCAGATACAGCTGTCTCTTTATGCTGTGTACAACTCTTTCCATAGCTTGTTCCAATTATATCCTGGAGAGCAGCGTGCAGGTGATACAAGGAAGGGATCTTCTCCAGGATCAAACTGTTCCTCTGCTGTTACTCAGTATTTACACGGGCATGCTCTCAGGTTTTACTTCTGGGGGTTGAGAGGAGCAGTTCTGCCCTGCATCAAGCCTGCAGCCAGCACTAACTCTACCACTTCTATTTTTTTAATCAACAAAAATCAGCTTCCCTGCATCATAGATTGAGCTGCTTTTTCTTTGTTGCATTTTATATTTTCTTGATGCTCAGTGTTGATACTTGCAGGCTGGTGTGGTTTGCAGCAAGTTTGTTCAGCTTTAAATCCTATCAAACTTGTTTATATCATCTCTAGACCTATCAGCGCTTAAGCTGCTGTTAGATGTGTAGCATCCCTCAAGCTTAAATTTGTGCAGTTAGTGTTATCCCTTCATAAATACTTTATGGCATCATTTCATTCTGAGGCTGAAACTTTTTTTTTTTTCTCCAGGTAAAACCTGAAGCAGCAAGTGCACTCTTCTTTCCTGTAAAGCTGCAGTGCTGTGCTGATACAGCCTACCAGTGCCACGCTGCAGGGGCAGGTGACGTCCCTGGAGGTGAACGTGGCACTGGTGCCAGAGGCACAGATCTCATCTGTAGGCTTTGCTGATAACTGCCCTTGAGCAAGGGTTACAAATTTTAAATGGTTATTGTATGAATTTTACATTGTTACTGACTGAAGTTCTGTCGAAGCTCTTAGAGCATGGAAATGCTCTTTGGACTTCCTGCCACGCTCTCCCACGTCATGGTAATTGCATCCATGGTAATAGCAGCAAAAGAAGAACTTGCTGGTTTCCCTGGCAGTCTGCTTGAGCTTCTCCATCATTCTTGCTGAGAGTATTTACTTACCAACTCTGTTCCTTCTCATATTGCCATCTATTCTAGCAGCCTGTATGTGGGCAGCATAGAGAGATTTGCTGGAATATCAGCACTGCAGAGGGAGAATTCCAGGAAATACCTTGCTTCTTCTCTAGTGAGTTAAGATACAGCATAAACACCAGAGAGGAGTGTACTAGGGCATGATGTTCCTCGACACTGATGTTGTGAGGCATCCAGAAGGCATGAAGAGAATCTAGGAATTCACCTTAATAGATGCCTCAGGTTGGATTAGTAGAAAAGAGAGACTTTCTGTACAGAACCTCTTTTAAACCATATTCCATAGTGCTGACTAAAAAGAAGTGCACCAAATTGCAGCTCAATTAATTATCTGAATTATTTATCAGTTGTAAAATGTAAATTGCTTGTACATAAAGGGGTTGTGAGTCCAGGAAATGTCTCCCACTACAGCAGTAGGCCAGGAAGATTATGGAAGAGATTCTATGTGTGCCACTGAATTAGAGGGATTTGTATTTTTCCTTTCTCCTTTCAAAGACAGTTTTTAAGCCATATGCAACACAGCAAATGCTTCTCATAGCACGTCCATTTCATTGCCTCCAGTTTATTAAGACCCGGATTTTTGAAATTTTAATTGTTGGTAAGCCCTCGTTTGACAGAATCTCTTCTTAGTTGAAAATGTTAGTCAAGTGATCGTTGTGGTCCTGATGCAGTACTTAACAGAGCAGTACTTAACAGATACATGCACATTTCTCCTTTTTTTTTTTTGTTTCTGTTCTTTTTTTCTGTTCTGTTCTGTGGATGATGTGAGCTGATCTCTGCAAAGATGAGATGTGTACATAAATGCGATGCTGATGTTCTCAATTCTATAAAGGTGAACTGTGATGTCCTCTTGCAGTGAGAGCTGTTGTAGCAGACCTCTGGCCCTGGGAATGGCAGCAAGAGGAGGAATCGTTACCAGTGCACGGAAAGGCTGCACAATTGTAATGCATACGAAATGGCTTGTGCATTTATTTCATCTATGGATGTCAGAGTTTGAGTACTGCTCTCGTAAACGTGCTTAGGGTACGTGGCAGGGTTAGCTGCAGGATCAGGACCTGATACATATCTACTAAGGCATTTTGGCAGATTGCAGTTTGCATCGTGCTGTACTGTGTGCTCTGTATGTAGTGGTGGTTTGGTGATAAATTTCTCATCATGTATGTGTTTTAAAATGTCATAAGACCAAAGTCATGGTGACGATTTTAAGATCCGATATTGCTCTATTAAGGCTTGGTCAAGCTCTCTGCGGTTCTTTGAAATGGATCCCAGAAATTGACACAGCTCTCCTTGCTTATGCTGTTTTACCTGCTTAGAAAGCTCAAGGGAAATGTTGTTGGCCTTCAGTGAGAGGCTGTTTCCCCTCTGTATAGCAGTTTCACCTGGAGCTTCTGAGCTAGACACAACTGAAATTAAAGATTGCATACCAGGGTTTCTGTCTGTTTTCTGGGCATGGATGTTTATTATCTGAGTAGCTCTTTAGAGGTCCAGGTACAGAAAGAAGAGCTTTTGTCTAAATGAAGGCAGAAGGCTAAACTCAAATCCTTCCAGGCAACCTCTGAGGCAGACTGAAATTGTCTGGGACTTCTTTGTGTTTTACAGTCTGCTGTAAGCAGGCTTTGTACCAGGAGCAGCTGTGACTCTTTGTTCTGATGTTGTTCCTGAGGTAGGACGTGCTCCTGAGATGTCCATCTCAGCTCTGCGTGTTCTGGCTGTGTGCATGCTGTTCTCCTCTTGAAAGTACTGAACTCTTCCGACAGGGATCTCTTGGAAAGAGTCCAGCGGAGGGCCACAAAGATGGTGAAGGGCCTGGAGCATCTCCCCTGTGAAGAAAGGCTAAGTGAACTGGGTCTGTTTAGCCTTGAGAAAAGAAGACTGAGAGGGGACCTGATCCAGGTTTATAAATATCTGAGGTGTGGCGGCCATAGCGGTGAGGCCAGTCTCTTTTCAGTGGTACAGTGGAGACAGGACGAGGGGAAACGGACATAAGCTGCAGCACAGGAAGTTTCGCACGAATGTGCGTAAGAACTTCTTCACGGTGAGGTGACGGAGCACTGGAACAGGCTGCCCAGGGAGGTTGTGGAGTCTCCTTCTCTGGAGATATTCAAGTCTTGCCTGGACGCCTACCTGTGCGACCTGGTGTAGGGAACCTGCTTTGGCAGGGGGGTTGGTCTCGATGATCTCTAGAGGTCCCTTCCAACCCCTACAATTCTGTGATTCTGACATCAGGTATTGAAAGGATGTGTTATCCAACCTCCCAGCCTGGGCTGCTGCTTTATACTGTCACTTGTGATACGTTTGTGGTATCCACTAGAATCGTACCAAAGCCTGTGGTAACGTACCAGAGTGTAACCAAAGTCAGAGATTATAAATGGAAATGCTGACACAACCTTAAAGGGGCAACCTCAAGTGCTGTTCACCCTCCATTGTTTGCATTAGCTTAGCCTGAAAATGCATTTTTCCTTTTACGGATTTTGTCCTTTCCCATTTGCCAAACATTGATTTCTGCCCCCCAAGTCCTTCAGTTCTAATGGAGCTTGAAATTAAGGTGGCTTTATTTTCTGTCGCTTCCTTGTTCACGCTAATCGATGATGCCAGCACAGCTGTGGGGGCCTTTTAACCATTGTAGAGCCAGGATGCTGAGCACAAGCGGATAATCTTCTACCTTGTTTGTTTGTCTTAGGGCCAGTTGTTAGCTGCTGATTTATTTATTTATTTATTTATTTATTGTGAATTGCTGTAGTCCTAATGAAGAATTTATCTGTGGGCATAATTGTGGATTCCTCAAAAGCTTTAGAAATGTTATGCTTCCAAAGCAGTTCTCCATGCAGATTTTTGGAAGTCACTTTTTTTTTTTTTTTTTTCCTTCCGACTAGAAGTGCATGCTAGGATCAAGGCTCACTGCCTTTGGGTATTTCTTGTCGATCTCATCCAGAATTAGACCCTAATGTATGCATTTAGGCATGTAAATCATGAATATAAATATCCTGGTAATTAAATGTGTCCAGAGACAGTTTAAACACAACTGAAGAAAGCAGTGGTGTGGAATGAATGAGTGTTTTGACAGGCAGCAAACGGAGCACTGTGCTGAGGGACCTGGATCTAAGAAATATAAATCGCCGCAAAGAAGGGAGGAATGTTGAACCCGTCAGAGTGAGATGAGGGATCTTCTGCAACGTGGAACAGTTTTAGGTGGAGCTCTGAAGGAGGACAGCCTGCCCGTGGGACTACGGAGCACCGAGATGTGCGGGACCTTTTGCAGCAGGCAGTCTTTGTGGGGGTGGCTCATCTGCCATCTCCTTGACCCCAGGGCTGCTCTAGGTGGGCAGGTTGGCCCTGATGCTCCAGGAGATGCTGAGGTGCATCCAGCTGATGGCATCAAGAGTACAGGTGCAGGGTTCTCTGGTTTGCAGCTGGCTGGTAAAATAACACACAATATAGGCAGCTCCTCTACCATTGAAAAGTGAGTAAATAATATTGTATAAAAGGAGGAGGGAGAAAAAGCCCCAAACATTGGTACGTGTTTAGGTTTTTTGGTTCTGTGGGAGGTTTTTCTTGCATATCATTTTTTCCTGTATGTGCTTAGTTTACATCTAAGCAGCAATTTTCTCTGCTTCTCATCACTGGTTTAATAGCACAAATCAGTATTGCAGTTTTAAATTACCCTGGCCTTATTAACCTTAAAGCGCATGTGAGGAAGACCATAGCACAGTTGAAGCAGGATACTTTATGGCATTTCTCTCTAGTATTTCATTAGTTATCCAGATCACCCTCACTCGGTAGACAGTGATGTTGAACTATTTGCATTTTGTTGTTTGCTTGGTTGTATGCCAGCTGGAGTCTTTACGTAGGGATCTTCCAATTCAATGGGATTCTGATTGTGAATCCTAGGGGTTAGGAATGGGGAGAGGGAAGATGTGGCCTGCCTCTTCCCCTATTGGATAAGAAGAGAGCGAGAGCACGAGCGGGGAATTTCCAAACGTTACGCTAACACAGGGTCATGAGCTGGAGGAATTGAGGCCTCTTGTTCTAGTAGCTATGTTTATTGATCTATTTAAATTCTGCTCCATTCTAGCACATCTTGTGTTTCCTGTCTGCTTACTCAGATGCATTCTTTGCATGTATCAAATAAGTACGACTTGACTTTTAATAAACACCTTTTGAAGCATCTGTCATAAACATCTTAAAATGGAGACTGGATTTTGAGTCGTAACACTTGGCTTCATCCCCCTCCCCTTGTTTTTTCTTTCTTACATTGATACTCATCAAAGAGCAGAACTATGCAGCAAAATTGTTCCAATCCCTAATTGAATGCAAAACTGTGCTTCTGTGGCAGGGCAAATACACCTATTGCTACAGAGGCACTTTGGGGAGATCACAGCTCTCAGCTCAAGCTGTGCAGCTTCTCATGTGCTGAGCTGTGGGCACCTCTGCTTCTCAGTCCTGCAGGATCCTTGCAGGTGGAACTGCTAGTCTGAGTGGGAATTTCCCAAGAAGCCCTCGTGGAGCAGTGTTACTATTAGGGTGGCACTATGGGATCAGTAATGATTTTTAGGTTCAGTGTTGCACCTTCCCAGGAGGACAGAGCTTCTGGCAATGTAGCTCTTAGCGTCATTTTGTGAACACTGAGCTCTTGTATTGATGCTCGCCTAGACAGCATGTGCTCAGCATGTGTAAAGTAACTACTGGAATTAGTGTTATCATGGCACTGGCAATATTTCATAGAATAGTCTCTGTAGTGGGACAAACAGTAATGAAGGCACAGTGTTGAGAGATGAGTTCCTTCAGTCTGTCCATCCGTCTCCATTTATCACGTGATAGAGCAGTGGCTAAGGAGTTGTAGCTTTTGCAGAGCACCACTCCATTTTCTGTTGTAAACTATTGATATTCCCATCAATTTTGAAATCCACACGTAGACTTCACAGGAGAGGATTCCCAGTATGTAGTCATGGCTGTGGAATGAATTCCAGCACAGCGCTGCGGGTCTGCTCAGAGAGCAACTGGTTGTAAGCAGAAGTATGCCTGATTCAGCTTTGTTATCTTTAAGAAAAAAAGTGAGGATGAACAATAAGTTGACAGAGCTTTGTCTCAGCACTGGGACTTCTCGCAGCTTTCAGTCCTGGTGTTGCAGTGAATTAATGGATTTCAGCTGTAATTGCAGAGGTCTGGGCTAGAAAAATGAAGATTTGCCTTTAAGCCAGGTGTGGCTCTTTCCTTCTGGAAAGATAAAGGAATTTTCTTTAACTGCAATCAAAAAATTCTCATCTTCAGCAAACTTCTCTGATCTGGGGTGGTGGTTTGGAGCTGGCCTATACAAAAAGAGGTGGTTTTTTTTTTTTGTTGTTTGTTTGTTTGTTTCCTCTCTCCTGAACTGCATGGTTTGTCTGATATCTTTTGTTTCTTTAGCATTACCTTAAATACTTTTCTCAACAGATTCCTTGTAGTGCTCAGAGCTGAAGAAAGCCAAGAAAAGTTTGTAGTACGAGCAGGCCACAGCAGCTCACTAGGCTCCTGAGGTCACAAACAGCTGAAAACTTTGAACACTTTATCCAGCAAGCCTGTTCATCAAACTGTTACTGCTTCCTAGGTATCAACCTGCTGATGTGTGTAAGCTTCCACATACAAAACAGCAGCCTGAAAATTGTTCAGCTTGCAGATGAGATGTTTGAGTGGAGTGTGTGGATGCCTTCTAACTTTTCTTTCTGAAGTCAGAAGTTCTTATCTTGCCAAGGTATGCTCCTGAAGGAAAGTTGCAGCCTTTAGAGTTGGGACTGGGGATGCATCTGTTCGCTCATTTACATTTTTGGCACTTCTTTTCTGTTTTCTTTCCTATCTTTACTTCTCACCTCTTCCCTTCATTCTCATTTCTTTCTCAATCCATTTGTGTTTATCCCTTTTGCTTTCCTATTTGGGATCCATTTGTTCCTTCCTGCCCACTCTTTCCTCACTTCTGTATTTTGACAGTATTTTGGTTGCAGGAGAGTTATTCACTGCTGCTGTGCTAACTTGTTAAGATTTAAATTGTTTAAGATTTAAACAAAAAGCAGTTGTGAAATGTCTGTCGTGTTGGTTTTCTGTGCATAGGGAAATGACCAAAGGAGGCTTAGGGAGGTGAGCTGGAAACTGTCTTCACCATTCCATTATTTAAATCTTAGTAAATATGCAAGGTGCTCCCACCAGGAAGGATCTGTGTGCTGCATTTTGATCCTCAGCTAACAGATTTTCTGTTTAACTTAATTGGAACGACATACCTAACTGTCACTTGATAAAAATGACTGGAGAAGCTTGGAAGGACTTACTTTCTCAATAATTTAATGGAGATTAAATTAGCATGTTGCCAGCTTTTTTGACAGCAGTGCAGGTCTCTGGGCCATCCCTTTAAAGCACCAGTTAATACTTGATGTCAGGTCTCAGTTGCTTCCATGTCCTCATGAGCAGCACAGGGTGGGACAGAGGAGAGGCACTGGCTGATATTTGTGGGATTATCTGGTTGCCTTATTAGCTTCTCTGTTGTCTAAGGGCTAGATCTTGGTTGGATCCCAGAAGCACTGAGATATAATTCTTTCCACAATTTTATTATTTAGCGCAGTCCTAAATATCCATATAGATATTGAGTCAGTTTTTTAATCCCATTATGTTTTTGGCCTTGCGTCTTCCTGTGGCACTAAGTTCCACAATTCAATTACAGATTGTGTTAAAATTTATTTCCTCTTACTGGTTTTGAGTTTGGCATCACGTAACTTTCAGCTGACATCCTTTCCTCCTTGTTCAGAGTTGGAGTTCTGGATCTACCCTTTCTAGAGTCTCTATTTCAGATTTCAGATACAGCTTCTCTCACGTGGTCCCTTTCTAATGTCATCCATCCCCAAATTGTGCCCGTCACGTCGCACGGCAGGGTACACGTGCTGGTTCCTCAGGTCTGTTCTACCATTTCTTTTGCTGCTGGTTGTCCAGCTTGCCCTGCTCTGCTAAAGCTGCGATCTTGTTTGGCTTCCCAGTCGTCACACTGAGCATAGCCACACTTGGTGGCAGTGGCTGAAGCTGCACGGTGTGAGGGGTTCGCTTCTGCTCGCAGGTAAGTGGGAGTGTGCAGGTGATGACAGCACGTGGTATCGTGACAGATCCTCTTCTCTGTGCCTGCAAGTCGGCAGGATTCTTCAGGCCAACTTCTGATATGTGAGAGAAGGAGCTTGAGAAGTGGGGGAGGGAGTGGGGAAAAGGCATTTCAGACAGATGAGTGGGAGCCTGCGTGTTTACCCGCAGATCCTTTCAGCAGTAATTGATTTTGCCTGCTATGGTTACCATATAGTATCTGTGATGAAACATTGATTCTTTCTATCCTCCGCTGCCCTGAGGCTGGTAACAGAAAATGGTGTGTTTAAATCAGTTTACTGCCAGTTAAGCAGATACAAATACATGGAGGCCTTAATGAAACTGAAATTAGCGCTCATGCAGTAGTCACAAGACCTGCCACCGTCCTGACTGAAAGGGAGCATCCCCATCTCCTAGGGAGAGCTTTTGCACTTTTTGGCTCCATACTCCTTTTCATAGAGCTTGCCCTGCTGTATTTCTCAGTTTCCGTCTAGCTTGATTTAATTTTTCCAAGGTTAAAGATGGCTTATCCTGAAAATTTGCAGTTCATCTCTAATGGTAAGAGGCTTGATTGCTCAACAGATACTGTGAATCAATATCACTTCTCATTTCTGTTTTGCTGTTTGATCTGAGGTTAATATTGTCGTCATATTTGCCGGTAGGATGGAATACACAGTAATTAGTTAATGTGCTGTGCTAAATGTTTTGCTGCTTGTCTGTGGAAGTACCCTTGGAAGATTCCTTCTTTGCTACTTTTCCTAATATCCACTTGCTTTTTTGTTCTGAGGAAAGGCTTTGTGTCTTCATGGGAGCTTTTGTTTTTAATGAACTTACAGTTCAGTGAATTACGGAAATAAGTCCTCAATAAGAATGCTGCCTGTGGCTTGCTGTTGCTGGAGGTGGGGAAACTGGGAAGGGGTTACCCTCAGTTACTGTCTACAGTCTCTGGCTAAGTCCCATAGCTGGCAGAAGTAGCCTTTTGCAGAACATGACTGGGAAGAAAAGGGTCCTGCTTTCAGTCAGAAGTGATCTCTGCCATAAATATCAACAGCTTCACTTTGTGTAGGAATAACAGCCTTTTGCAGCAGAGTGCCGTAACAGATCTCTTTCCAGCAGTAAAACTGGCATCAGGGGATTAAAACTGCAGTCTGCCTTAAAGGGCAAGGTTTAGTGGTTTGTCTCAATAGATCCATCTTCTCCTGGTTATGTTGTTATATCATTGCTCACAACCTTTCTTTCTCAAACTCTTCTGCATTCCTTGCCTCTTGAGAACTGCCTCTAACAGTTTGTCTGAGATGAAGTCCTAATTTCCAGTCAGTATATTATGTATTGGCACTGCTTCCTGACAGTGAGTGCTGTTTGAAACCACGCATTCTGAGGGGAAGGTGGAAAGCAGAATTCAGAGGTTCACTGGGAGTGTGACGCATGTTGGAAATACCCAAGGAGATCCAGAGGAGGTTCATCTTACAGCCTGGTGGCGTTTCTAAACCGTGGATCTGATGCAGGCCTCCTCTTGCCTTGAGCGCCCCAGGAAGCAGTGTACCTCACTGCTGGGACATGCGAATGGTGATGGCATCTCTTACTGAGGTTTTTGTCTCTCTGTGTCTGTTACATTCACATACTGTGCAGACAGTGTTCTTTGCTTGATCCAGGGCTATGTGTATCTTGGTTTGCAGGCTTCTTGGAATAGCATTTTTCTGATTCTTTCTATGAACCTTGCCTTGGAAACTTGGAAATCAGTCAGATGCTGAGACAGAAGAATAACCACCTTTTATAATGGAAGTGGGTGTTCCTGGCACTCTTCTGTATTCTGCCTTTAACTGACTTTAAGCAAGCTGAACAGGCAGAGGACTGCATGTGGCAGGAGGGTTGTAATCTGGTTGTATGTGCTGCTGAAGAGCGTTGATGGCCAAGCAGGCTGTGCTTTCACCTCACTGAGGCCCTGTCACCAGTGTAATCAAAGGTAATTGATTGCTTGATTCCATCTTTTATTCTGACTGAAGTTCCCAAAGTGATAAATTGAAAACCATCATGGCAAGGATCGTGTACCTATCTGCCTTATGGAAAATGCATGCAGTAGACAGTGAAATTGAATCGCTGTCACACGTGACTAAAGAAAAGGGCTTTTTGTTTCTTTCACGATCTATTTTTCAGCAAGTGTTGCAGTTTGTTTTTATAAGCTGATTATGTAGTTATTGCACTTCCTCGAGAAGCTGAGTCCTGCTAAACGTGTGAATTCATGGAGCCTTTTGTTCTTGAGCAGACAAGGTAAGCTCCTCCGAGTTTACGATCAACTCCCAAGCTTATTTATCTATTCCACTCCTATTTTTCTGTCTCAGAACAACCCTTTACAACATTTATAGCACCAAATCTTTGGCCTTGCTGTGAGGTATTGAAACTTAGTTTATACAGCTTCTAGAGCAGTCAGATGGTACCATATCAGCATCAGTAGTGGCAGCCTCTTCTGCTGAGACCTCCATGTGGTCACACAGTGATGTGGCTTCGTGCAAGGCTGGTGGCACTACAAGCTTACTTGTGGAAGTAGCACTGATCTAAGTAATAAATACAATGATAATAATACTGGATACAGATTGATCTAGCTTTTATCAGTGGGAATGGCTTCACAGTCTAACTTTTGTTTACTCAAACTGACAGTTCTGCAGCCAATTGCTTTGGGCTACTATTCTTGCTTTCTAGGTCTGTTGTCAGTAGAAATAATTGAAGTGCAGCACTACTCTTCAAAACATTTGCACGAAAGCAGCGCTTTTTGATATACATCTGGTTTGGAGCACAACTGCACTGGCAGGCCCAGGATATAGCTGCACGGAGGAGTGGATTCTGTAAATTGGTATTGAATGTACCTTTGGGAGGTACAGGACTGGAATATACTGCAGAGCTGCAGTTTGGTGGGCTGAATTCCAGCAGTGGACGGGCAGGGCATTAACTATGCACGTCTGCAAAGCTGCTACCTCCATTTACAGCAACTTATCTCTTATTGAATGTTGTGTTTGGAAAGCAGGGCGGTGGGCAGGGAAGCACACATTGTTACTACTTAAAGAAAAAATGTTGCCTTAAGATCTCAAACTGTTACTTATATTAATGGCTGTCCCTGTTTTTTCTGTATCAAACTGAAATAATTAAGAGATTCTACTGCATATGGAAAATCAAAATGCTTTTGTTGTGATGCTTTGACTTTTTTATGTGTATTTGGATCTAAGCAACTGCTGTGCTCTCCGTGCTTTGGAATCATCTAATGACAAAAGGGTATTGTACATTATTTTATAATAGACATTAATTGGAGCCCAAATGTTTAACTTCTGAAGCTGGAGGTTCTAAAATAGCTATAAAAATGAAGAGTGATCTGGAGGTACATTTTTGTTTAGGGAATTTAGAACAAGACTGTCATGAGGAGCCAAGGATGTAGGTTTTCAGCACTTCAGACTTATCCATTTACACTTTGAATGCAGCTGTTCAAAATAAACAGAAACTGCTGTCAGATGTGCTCTGGACAAGCAGGAAATGAGGGAAACTCTTTGTTTTGTTTTTCTGTCCTGAGGAATGTCTGAAAACGAAGGAATAAGAGTTACCGACTTTGAAAGCAAGAAATACGTTCCAAGAGTATTTTGGAGCAGGAATGTCATTTTAAATATCTGTGGTGTCTTACTGCACTGATTCAAATATTGAATGGCATCTGACCCTTGAATTTCTGGATTCTTGTCTGACTGGCACCCCTCCGTGGGTATATTCCCTTAAAGCAGCCTTCTGCAGCAGCTGTTTTTAGCACTGCGACTCAGGAAAGCTAGATATTTTTTTTATTTTTTTATTTTTTGTTGCTAATTTCATGCTTGACATTGAATTAAAAAATGCCTTCCTATGCATCAGTTTCCTCACCTGGGAAATAAAGAGTCTGCATTTGCCTTTGTCTCTTATGAGGTCGGCAGAGTTTGTAACAAACACTTGTCCAGATGTTTTCCTTTTTACTGTTTCCTCAGACCTCTGTCCTGGCTGTGCTCCTGCTCACTACTGAGCAGCATTTAACTGGGTGCTGCCTTCCCTCTGACACCAGACCACGAGAAGGGTGAGGGTATTCAGCAGCAGTTTTCTGGCTCAGCGCTGTTTAAGAAGCAGAGCCCTTGGTGCTCCTGTGCACCAGTGACTGCCAGCAGAGCTCCTTTCCCCACCTGAAGCAAGGAATTGAAGCCATGCTACAGCAGCCACGCTGAACCCCCTCCTTTGATTTCAGCAACGTTTGCAGAGGCTGTCACCAGTCTGAGCTGGACATCTCCTGCTTCTCCAAGTGGAAATTGTGCTAAGGCTGCAGCTCGTTCTCTGAGCTGAAACTGTGGCTGTGCAAAACCCTTCAATTAAACTGGCAGTTGATGAGAGTCATAGACTAGGAGACTCGAGTCAATACAGCCATTGCCTGCTACCCAATAACAATCACTTTATGCAGCAGTATTTTATAGAATCCTCTCACTTGAGATGGGTTATTTAGGTTGCACGTGTTCACAGGGTGCACGAGATGGAGCAGCAAAACCTGGTGCTGAGCTGGGATCACACATTCTTGGGCCCCTTTGTGTGTGTCCCTGGTTTTTGGTGACTGGGCTTGGCTGCCTTGGCTCCTTGTCAGAGCTTAACCTCAAGGCGCAGAGCATAACCTCCAGGTGCAGGCTTCCAAGCATCAGCAAAACGTCTTTCTTGATCCACAGCCTTGCTTTCTTGTTTCTGGCAGGAACCCCAGGGACACAAGATAGTTTGAGCAAATGGATGTAGAGTATCTGTGGGAGGATTTCTGAAACAATCATTCTCTGTTTCCCTCTGTGTTTGCAGGCTCTGGGAAGAAAATGGAGAATTCAGCTGCCTTGTTTACCTAAGCTATTATGCTGGCTTAGCCATTCCATGATGAAGTTCCATTTCAGAACTGAGCTCACTAGTCTGTGGAGATAAAAAATAATCAATTCAATTTTTGTTTTCCTGTTTTCCTGGATTTCACAGTGGAGGATCAATGGCTGCTGCCATTTCTCCCTGAGAAACAGACTCACCCCAAACCTTTCGTTGGGTGTAGGCAGCTCCCCAGAAACCACTGTTCTTTCTGCAGTTCAGAAATAGAGCGGTGGTTCAGCATTACGACCATGGCTCAGAATTGGAAGCCAGAGCTAACTCAATTTAGAGCATTTGTTCCATTGCAGAGCAATTCTGCCCGATGCTCAGTGCTTTCCAGAGGGTGGTCAAATCTTGTACTCTGCAGAGCTTGCCTTTGGCTTCATATGATGAAGCTGATAAAATATGTTGAGGGAGGACGTACAGGACTGATGCTGTGCAGGCAATTAAAATCTATGAATTGGATTAAGCCCCGAATTTTAGTATGCTTTGATGCAATTCTTTGTTTTGATTTAGATGCTTTTTGGAGATAAAGTTGGAAGCAGTTGCTTGGGGCTTAGCTGTTTGAGGCTACTTTATTTTGCTGCTCATACCTATTGATTTGCTTGATTATTTTGTTTCTGGAATTCTGTACTTCTTATTCCTGACTTTTTTACCCTCTTGAGTAAATAAATGAATAAAAAAATCTGTACAATCCAGAGGATCAATGAGGTCTAGACTTCAAGAAAAACATTTGGTAGCGGTGAAAAGTGTGCTTTATTTCTTCTTCAGGAGTCCTTATTTTTTCATTTGGAGCTGAGCTTGACAAAGAAGGATGAGGCCAGAAGCAGTTACAAAGAGTGCATTGTATTTTTACTATGATACTGGCATATTGTTGACTTATTGGTGGGCTTAATGCACAACCATTTCCTTAGTTAGTGTTTGAACATCCATTAAAATGTTGACTTGGTGCCAGAATGTTGAAATCCTGCATTTTATAATATAATTTGGCTATCCAAAAGCACTAATGTGGTTTGGATTAAAAAATAAAAATAAAAATAAAAATGTGAAGGCAAGTCTTGAGTTTCCTTGTTTGTTTTTGTACTTGTTAACCTTTACACACTACAATGAATCTGTGAAGATGGAGGCACTGAGAAGACAGGGATGGAGGCAGTAGTCCTGATGTTTTGAAGTTTGTGCCTTTGAAACTTTTCAGTTTTTCTTTTTGAAGATGCCCAGTGTTGCTGAGCTGTTGACAGAGATTTGGGGATGTGGAGCATTCTCACTGATTCGTTAATTGCTTGTGTTGGAAGGAACCTCTATGATACCGGGTTCCAACCCCACTCCAGCAGGCAGGGTTGCTGGCTGTAGTCCTACACCAGGCTGCCCAGGGCCCCATCCAGCCTGGCCTTGAACACCTCCAGGGATGGACGGGGCATCCACAGCCTCTCTGGGCAGCTGTTCCAGCACCTCACCACCCTGTCAGTGAAAAACTTCCTCCGACATCTAATCTAAATCTCCCTTCCTTTAGTTTAAAACCATTCCCCCTTGTCCTCTGTTGCTATCTACCCACCTAGAAAGGTGATTTCTCGCATGAAATACTGGAAGGCTGTAATGAGGTCTCCCTACAGCTTTGTCTTTTCCAGTCTGAGCAAGCCCAGCCTGTTTTTGTAGGAGAGAAGCCCCAGTCCTGGGATCATTTTAATTTATTGGTTTAAAATTAGCCATTGTGTTTTTGTTTTTGTTTTTCCTAGAGAAAAGCTGTTACAGGTTAGTAGCATTGCCCACAAGAACATCTCTGTTATCTTGTAGCTCTTCTCAGGTGTGGGATATGGCTCTGTATTCCCTGCAGCACTGGGGATGGTCTGTGCTCACCCGTACTGGTTGCTGGGACGTGTTCCATCCACTTGGTCCCTTTGGCTTGTCTCAGGGCTGTACTACTGATGGCGCAGTTCTCTAGCTTGCAGGAAGGGCTGCAGTGATTAGGACTAGAGGTATGGAGGCCTCTTGGTTGTACCAGAGCAGTCTGTGCAAAGCAGCTTTGTGGATTGCAGAGACTTTTTTTGTATTGATATGATAGGTAGGAATGGAAAACTTCTAATTGTTAATGTATTTCTATTGCAGTCAGCCAGTAGTTGCCCACACACCCTTCTTTCCTAATTGTTCTCTGAACAAGTGCTTGGTTTTCCTTCAAGGGACATCTCAAGCTGCTCTGCTTTCTCAGTCTCCATTATACAGAACCACAAACTCCCGTAGAACAGGGTTAAGCTTTCTTTGCTTGCTGCTTGTCTCTGGCTGTGGGTGAGGACATGCTTTTGGGAAACACCATTGATCTGGTTCTGCAAGGTGGTCTTGCTGTCTGTACCAACCTGTATGATGACCAGTAGTTAAACCAAGCTAGAAATATGCTCTGGAAATTAAGGGAGGCTGACACAGCTTTCTGCTCAACCAAATGTGCAGGGTATGCTTCCCGAGGGGTGAGGAGCCAGGAGTTTGCCCTCTGGCTACTGGCCTGGGTGTTATTTAATCTTTCTTGCTCAGACCTGTAGCCAGGACTCACTGCAGTCCCCTTCCTGTCACTTCAGCTTTCCATTAAATAACAAAATCCTCTGAAGAAGGGTTATTGCTTGTTAGATTCTACCTTTTCAAAGCAGATGAGTATGATATGAGCAAACAAGTAGTTCCCTCTCGGGGCTGGTGGTAGAGTTGCTCCATCTGACGTGTGTTCCAGTGTGAGTGGTGCTGTTACCCAAGTGAAACTTGCTGTTTTTCCTACTGAATGTGAAGGAGAGAATGTGATAAACTAGTCTGGATTCTCAGCTTGACTTTGTGTGACATACAACCGAATTCCAAAGCACTTATGTTCCCTTCCCATTGACTCGCATGCCATGGTCCCCGCTTACCTGATTTAATCAGTATTTAGTATTAAAAGGTAGAAAAGAGAGGACGTTAGTATATAGTGATTTAATTCACGCTGTGGCAGTGACTATTTATAGGCTTTTAATAATTGCGATGCCAATTTAAATTGCCCTGTTCCACTTTTTTAGGTACTGGCAATTGCAGGAGATGATGAACTCTTTCTCTCCAGGAATGTGAATTAATAGGTGTCCCAGTAGGCCTGCGAGGGGCGGAGGTGGATGGCATTCCTCGAATGCTTGACACCTGAGGAGCTCAAATTGGATAGCTAAGAGAAACTGTAGAAAGAACACGTGGACACAGAAGAAAGGCCCTTGCTGGTAATGGAGGGCCCCAGGAACCGGCGTTTTGGGTAGCATTGAGCTTCAGCAGCTGGAAGATCTTGTTTGGAGCAAATATTAACGAATGTTCCTTTAGAAGGGAAATCAAGTGTTCTTTTCTCTGCCTCCTAGTGGGTCCTTCTTCCAGCTCTCCTCCTGAGGGGCAGCGCTGAGCTCTGCCCTCTGGGGACAGCAGTGGGGCCTGAGGGAATGGCACAGAGCTGTGTCAGGGTTGGGTCAGGAGGGGTAGGGAAAGGCTATGCCCAGAGGGGTGGGTGCAGCCCCGAGCTGCTGGAGCTCCGGGAGCGCTGGGACACCAGTCTCAGACTGTGGGGTTGGGGTGGTCCTGTTTGCAGCACGGTCCAGTGGTGGACTTTCCAGTTCCCTTTGAAGGTGGGTGGGAAATGCTCAAGTTGTGCTTGATGAGCAGAGTTAAAGCTGCTACGCTGCTGGGTGTAGCTCCTGAGTGCTGAATGCCTTGCATTTCCTGCTTTGCATTAGGGGGCTTTGTTCTGGAACCCCGTCTGTCGTCTTTGGTCTTCTGCAAGGTCCTTTGGCAGTAAGGGTTCTCATAAGGCATGCCTGGGAGCCTGTGGTGTGGCGAGACCTCTGGTGATGGTCAGAGCCTTTTCTGAGCTGTTGGTGGAAAGGATGCATGATATTTAGTGGGTCTGTTTTTCATGAATAAGTTTTGTGAAGTTTTACATGCAAATGCATTGACGAACTAATCCACCTGAAACCTGCAGTGTGATCTTTATGCTCGTTTATAGATACCAGGTGCATATCCAGGTTTGACTGCGTGTGTTCAGCAGCAAATCAATGAGCACACTGAGGTAGCAAGTCTCAACTGAAAGAAATAATTTATCCGTTTTCAGCAGATGGGGCAGTGCAGTTCTCAGGCTGCTGCTCCTGCAGGAACACTTTGCTCTCTGGGCACATGCTGAAGCTCTGGCTGTTTGTGCGGGGCTCACGCAGAAGTGAAGCTCTGGGCTCCTTTCTGCCACACAGGAGCTGAGGGAAGCTTAACAAGGCTTTCGCTTAAACCAGTTGTCAGTTTTTAAATGCTTTCGTTGCAGCTGTGCTGGCCTGGTTCACGTTTGATCCAGTGACCTCCATCTGAAAGTCACTTTGTCCTTTTAATGGTTTTCTGAGTCAGCATCTGTCCTTCCTGAGAGCCTCCCTAAAAACCTTGTTCCTTTTTTTTTTTTGTGAAAGACTAATCCCTGTTTTGTATGGCCCTACACATTGTGCTGAATGAAAGCCGTATGTATTCCCTCGTTCATCACGAGTCCTTGCCTTCTCTTCTAGAGAGTTTGTAACTCAGTTTTCAGTGGACTTTTATTACCTTCAGTTTTACAGGGTTTGGGTGGACATATGGAGAGAAAGTGATGGTAGGGGTATAACAGGGAGTGACTCTTCCCTTGCTGTTGCCCATTTCCAACATAAAAAGGGAAGAGACGTACAAATAGAGGATCAGGGGGCAAGGAATATTATCACTACCTGCTGTCTCCTAGTTGCAAAATTCCAGATTGAACCTCCTTAGCTGTAAGATGTGTGGCATGTTTTGGAGGAGTTGTAACAGCAAGTTAAGCTGTTCATCCCGTCTTCTTCCACTTCTGTTAAACTGCAGAGATGGACCCTTAGTTCCTCTGCAGATGTATCCTCAATGTTCTGTATGCTGAGCTGATACGACAAGGAGTGTTGGGTGAAGGAATGAATGTGTCCTGCAAGTGATAAGTCTTCCAGACTGCTTGAAAACCTTGCCAAGGCCAGGTTTTCAGTTGTTTTTCAATTCTGTCAATCGTGCATAGAAATGTTACTTGGGAGAAGAAGAGTAAGTTCCTGCCTTTTATGACTGTCTCTACCTTCATGGCCTTTGCTCAGTGCTAAGCTGCCTCTTAATGTGTACAGCTTCATCATTATGGTAATGATGATAATCTTGAAACATGAACCAAGCGGGCCTGGCCAGCACAGGCTCATTATGGGGGGGCTGAGCCAGGGCTGGGGGTCTCCTTTCCCAGTTGTTAGCTGTTCCACCACCACTGTGAATGCCATTTCTACTCCCCTAGGAAAGAGAGAAGAGAACAAACATGTGACAGATGTTAATCGTGTCGTGTACTGCCGGACTGGAAGCACTTGGATATTAATGCAATGAGCACTGCAGAAAGGCCTGAATAGAGTCGTCCTGACTTCTAATTAAGCCCACTGAGATGCCAGTACTGATAGCAGTTGTGCTTGTGCTATGAGAAAAGCACAGCTATGAGACAAAGCAGGCGTGTGCTGCTCTGGCTGGTTTCAGCCCTTGTGCACGTGGCTGTTTCACTGTCCTTGCAGGGCAGTAGTTCCAGTGCTGTTTTCTTCAGAGCTGGCAGCTGTGATTAAAGGAGTACAAATTTAGCTCCCTTGCAAAATCTAAAATGCTGTCTTCACCCTGCCTCTGTGCTATGTGTGGAACTGTGTGGCATCCCGTCCGAAGCAAACATCCACATTTAGACCACCTGCTAAACCCTCTGTGCTGTCTTTTCCCTCCTGGAACCTTTTGCTGTGATACTGGAATGTATAATCGCTACAGTGCGGGGAGAGACAGAGCTCTCTTAGGCCATTCACAATTGATAACTTAGCTCTGAAGAAACAAATGTAAAAGCACAGAATTGTTTCTGTTCCCACGTATGAGCGTGGATGTGTGCGTGGTGCCTTCCGGGCTTTGTGTGAGGAAGATTGCAGAGGCATTCTGTGAGGAGCAGAGCACTGATAATTGTGTTCTGGTTTAATCATGGGAGAAGGCTCGTGATTGCTCTGAGCTGGTGCTCTGCAGCTTCCACTGAGTTAATAATTCATCGCTGGGCTGTGTCAACGGGTGCTCTTAAATCAGCTCTCCCTGTGGGTTACGGGTGTCGCGGAGGCATCGGTCAGAAGAGGTGAAAGATGGGTTCTGTGAGTCCATGGACGTGGTGTTTGACAGTTGTTCATATGGGTTGGGCCTCTGGCCGGTGTTAGGTTAACTCATCCCTGTGGGCGGGTGCAAGGATGTGGGAATTCAGCTTCAGAAGGGAAGGGTGTAAGAAATTCAGTAGCTGGAAAGATGAGCCTAGAAATGAAGGTGTGAATATTGGTGACCATGTGGTTGAATGGGCCATGGGGATGCAAGGGTTTCCCTGCTGTGATGCTAAGGTAATGGCTTGCGCTCATCCATGGGAGGCACTGACATTCAGGGCTTGCTCAGGAAAAATAAGTTAGTGTCCTGAATTAAAAGTGAACACATTCTCTGTGTAATTACAGGCTTGCAGCCTGCACTAATGCTGTATGAGAGACTTTCCAGGCGGAGCTCCCTGCTCCAGAGGCTGGAGCCATCTCTCCTTTCCCTTGTACTGGGAAAGGAGAGCACTGACATGTTGAAAACATTCCTCCAATTCTGCTGCAAAATAGCTGTTTGGCTTCCAGTTGTTTTTTGTTGTTTTTTTTAAGGTGATTATTCTTTTTAACGCTGAAGAAGGAAACCGGTTTGAATATTCATGGCACATTATAACTTTGGGAATAACCTCCAAGTAGATATTTAACAATAGCTGTGGGTAAATGGACACTTGTTGTGCTTTGTTTAAATGCTTCCATCTCAATTAGCACTTGATGGAGAGCATGGGTAATACCCTCAATTCTTTGTTAAAAAGACTAACTAAAGCTGGTTCCTGCTCTTGCCTCTCAGATAAATGCAGCCGTAAGGTAGCTGGGTGACGGTCAGACTGCTGAGTGGAGAGCAGCCCCTCTGTTCCTTGTGGTTACTGACACTGCTCCTGGGACTGGGTGCGGATGGCGGAATGGTGCTGCAGGTTACGTGGCAGACCCTCTGCTGCACCTTCCCTGTTCCTGGTGACTCCGGATTGGTTTGTTTGAGGCATGTTGGGCCCCAGAAAGCTGTGCTGGAACTTGCGTTTCCTTTGAGCTGCGTATAATGATAAGGCTTCTGTGATAAGGCCTTCACTGTGGTCTGGTGGAAGCTGGGGACTTTCCCGTGCAGGAGGAAGGCTCTCTCTGAGGGCTCAGGGTGCTGCTGGAGGCCGATTGCTTCCCAGTTCTCATTTTGGCCTCGGCTTTGGATAACTTGCACTCCTAGTCCATCCAAGCTAGCCCTTTGCTGCAAAGCCCAAACTTCCTGCACGTGGGCCAGTAGCAGTTCAGTGTGTTCAGCCCAGGTGACTTCTTGTGCTGTTTGAATGGCAATACAGCAGCGTTGCCATGAAAGGAGGGGTTTTCCTGGGTTTCCTTCACTCCCAACTACCAAAGTTGGACTCCTACGCCTCTGTCTCCTTTCTCCCTCCATCTGGAGGAGAGGATGAGCGCAGATCCAGCAGCACTGCTGCCTCCTGCCTGTGCCCTCTGTGCAGGCAGCCCCAGCAGTCTCCTGCAGAGAGGGAGGGGTGCTGCAAGGCACCCACTGGCCCTGCTATGACAGTGCACTATTTGCTGCTACTGCAGCATCAGATGAAGCAACAAAGAAAAAGACTTTTGGGAAGAAGCTGCCTGCTGCTGCTTAACTCGTTGCCAGCAATGCCTCTGTTAGCGTTTGCTGGCTAACGCAGTGTGGGCATCACTGCTGCAGGACTTCAGGAAGGAGCTGATGCAGAATCAGACCAAACAGTGCCTTTTGTATTTGTCCTCTCACCCCTGCCTGGGTGAAAAGAAAGAGAAAAGACATTTCAGAGACTGGATACTGGCTGTTCTAGGGTTGGTTTGTGTTTTGTTTTGTTTTTTTTTTTTTTTGGCTTTAAGGTAGGAATGATAGCATGGATTAAACCCTGACCCTTGTAGGTCCCTTCTAACTCAGGGTATTCTGTGACCTTTTGTTCTGCAGCGGTGGTGGAGGACTCTCCTTTACCCCACAGGGGCAGTGGCAGCAAGGAGGGAAGGAGCTCCTTACCTGGCACAGGGGCAGCACTCTGGGCACAGGACGCCTGCATGCTGGCGGGGACTGAGGGCTCTGCTTGCCTCTCGGGGCATCTCTTGACTTTGAGTTTTGGTTTTGAGAACAACAGAAACTGCTAAATCCAACATACCTTTTATGGTTGATCTACTGATGCTGTGAAGAGCTGCTACATAAAACCACATAGTTAGAGATGTGGGTTGTCCGGGCAATTCCATTCCAAGCATCACAACTAAAAGCATTAAAGCAATTCACAACTGATCTGTGATCCTTGCTTCACCTTTGTCTTTGGGATATTACACTTCCTACTCAAAAGTAAAACCTTTATGGCCCACTAACCCTGAGCAGTAGTTTTCTCTCTCTTCCTCCCAAAGTAATATCTGAGTGCAATGTGATGGACATGTGTGCAGGCTGAGCGCTCTGCTGCACTGGTGGCACTGAAATAGGGGCAGTGCCACATCTCAGTGTGCTTACTGCTTCCTATCCGTCATGCTAACTGCCGTTTGGGTGAATAATATCTGTTCTCGTTCTCAAAGCTGTTAATTTAAGAAACAGCCAGGTAAGGGAAGGCAGCGTGTGCTGAGCCACATAGCAAAGCTTTCCCTGCAACACTGAGCTGAAAATGCAAAGTGTAAAACAAAAATGTAAACTGTGCTGATCTGTAATGCGTAGTTTTGCAGCTGGGAGTAGCTCCTGCAGTACATTACATGGCTGGAAAAAAACAGAGAACCTCTGTTTGTAAAATAGCATCTTTAAAGCAGCTGCTGACAGCTCCAGACCCGTGGTGCTTCGGAAAGCCCCGAGCAGGGCTGCAGGCTGTCCTTAGAGCGGGCTGTCTCTCCAGGTAATACCCTTTACCTGTTTGAAAGTTTGGCTAGAGAGCAAGGGCTCTGTGCGTCGCCTGTTCTGGTGGCTGTGTGCTGCTGGAGCATTTTGCAATGGGAGGTATGTGAGTGGCAGGCTGCACAACGCCGGAGGGCTGCGTGGGGCTGAAGGGGCAGTGCCAGCATGGGTGCTTGCAGTGCTGGAGGAGTGCCCGACTCAGATGGCTCCTGCACAAATGCCTGCCCTTCCCCAGGATGGACTTCTCTTGTATTCTGGAGCATAGTGGGTAGTAATCAGTGGTTTTCCTTTAAGAACTTTGGTGGGCTTGGACCTGTTTGTCTTTGGGTGTTGGTGTTTTGTTTTTTTTGTTTTTTTGTTTTTTTTTTTTCATTCTGGAGCCTCCTGGTATGAAGATTCAGAGCTTATTGGGTCAAAGCAGGGAGAGCTCGCTCCTTGCAGCAGCCCTGGGGGTCAGGTCTGCTGCTTCCAAAGCCCCAACATGCTGTGTTGGCACTGTGTAAGGTGCCTGGTGGTGCCTTGGGGTGGGTAAACCCCATTCACAGAGCACCTCCTAGAAGCCTGCTGCTGAAAAGTAGAATTGCTCCCACACCAGAAAGCGCAATGTGAATTTGGAGCCCGGCTTTTCTCTGTACGAAATATTCTGCACCATTTTTACTGGTGCTTTGTGTGCAGCCTGTACCCCTGTGGTGTTGTTGGAATTAAAACAGAAATGGAAGTAATGAATTGGTTGGGTACTGTGGTGATGTACAGTTGTGCAGCAGGGCACTCGGCGTGCTTTGTTAGGCACCAACACAGCCATCCCCAGGCAGGACATTGGGGTGTGTGTGTCTGTCTGTCTGTGTCTGTGTGTTCTCAGGGCTGGCACCACTGAGGTAACGCTCTGAGGGCGCTCAGCCCCTGTTCTCTGCAACCCTTCCTCATGGCAGTGTGTTGTGCGCATTAGCAAATGCATTCCTGATGTCTTTGCTTGTAATTTTTTTCTTTAAGATGGGGGTGGTCCGTTTCTCGATTTTTCTCTGGCTTTCTGCACTGTAATGATGGCACCATCACCTGACTGCTGGAATACACTGGCCTGACTTTAATCATCGGGTGACTGGCTCTTAGCGTGGCTTCATCTCTGCTGTTTTACATCCCCGCTTGTAATTGCACGGTCGCTCGCAGTATTGTTTTTCTATTGGTGACAATGGAAAGCACACGTTAGCATTTTGCATAACCTTCTGCTTTTCGTTTGAATGCTTAAAGCGCATGGGAAGAAGTGGTGCTTGGCAAAGAAACCCTCTTTATTCTTAAGCCGCGCGTTTTTACTCTTCGTGTGCGATGATTTACCATGAGTGTGCTTCCTGTATCATGTTGAAGGAGGTTGCAGTTGGGCTAAGCACGTATCAGTCGGAGGGCTGCGTGGCAATGCCCGAGGTGTGTGCTCACAATTTGGTGCCCTGGGCAAAGCTACCAAAAAGATCAACGTTTAAGGTAAATAGCACCTACAGCTTTTAACCACTGAATAACCGAATGCAGCAGAACAAAGGGAGTCGCAGCTCTCTGCAAACAGCACCGGCACCAATTAATATGCAGCAGAACGCTCAGCCTCTACAAGTTGCTCGACTGCTGCAGGTCTAAAATGGCAGGAGCTTTCTTACGCCCTATGAAATCAAACCGCCGTTTATCTCAGCCCCTCACGGTATGTGCAAATTCATGCAGCTCAGCGAAGGGAATAGCTTCATACCCGGTGCCACGAGCTGTGGCCGTGCTGCTGCATCACAATGCAGCAAATGCATTCTGCACATTAACCCAACGTGACAGCCGAGGCGATGATTAACCATGCAATATGTCGGAAGTCATCAAAAATTCACATCAGAGTAATTGCGGTGGCTCGGGGAAAAAAATCGCCTTGTGTCTGCCTCACCCCCTCCCGACTGCTACATGGTACAGCCCGCTAACAATAAAATATCCTTCTGTAACCTATGACTGTTACTCCCAGCAGTTACTGGTTTCAGGCTGGTGCTCCCCAGCGTTTGAATCGAGCACCACTGGAGGAAGCAGAGATGCGCTGCAGCGCTGAGCCGCGGGGAGCAGCCGCGCTCCCATGGCAGCGCAGGACTCCTGGTCTCAGCCCCGACAGGTTTTCTTTTATTTTAAAGATGCGAAAAACTTGAGCCTTAATGCGGACAGACAGCAGTGTGAGCGCGGGCAGCCGGCACTGACAGGTTTGTATCTGCTGGGCACTGAGATCTGCAGGTAGGAACGGGTGCGTTTCAAAATGCGTACAACAAAGGTGAAAAGCTTGCTTGGGTAGGAGCGAGCCTTTTCCTTCAGGTGTCTTTCATTCTGCTTTTCCTTTGTGCTGCTGCTGCGGGCTGTTTGAGGTGGGAGGTGGGTGATGGAGGAGAACAGGTGGGTGGCTCAGGGCAGAGCCTGCGTTCTGTGGGCTGTGCTGAACCCCTGCGCTGTGAGCAGCTGCTGGGTGGGGCAGCCCGGCACAGGGCTGTGCTGCAGAGACCCTCCGGCATCGCTGCTCTTTGATAAGGGCAAATACAGCCCTGTAACTTTCCGAGTGCCCTCGTTCCTGTGGTCTCTTCCCTAGGTTGTGGAACGTCCACGGGAGTGTTTTGGACAGAAATAAGGATGCTGCTTTGAGATGCAATTTTCTGGGCTTTCATTGTGGCGCAGAGATGTTGGTACACCGTTTGCTCCTGCAGATGCACTTAGGGCTTATTTAGGAGGCACCCTGAACTTTCTTTAATTTTATTTGGAAGTGAGAATATCAAATGTGGGGTGAAAATGAAAAATAAGAACAGTCTGCTGGAAAATATTTCCACTCATCAAAGCCAACAAAGGTACCAGGGTTTGCTTTTTTTTTCCTATGCTAGTTTCTTGGATGAGACAAAGTGTATTATTTTAAGTGAACTGGAGTCTGCAGCCCAGACCCCACCTCTCCTCCAAGTGAATAGGGTGTGATAGGGAAGGGAAAGCCGGGGGAATCCTGGAGGGAACAGCAGGGAATGAGTGGCTATGGCAGAGTGGGGGTCTGCAGCACACAGCGGGGCTGCCTGCCCCCTGGCTCTGCTTGCCTCGTGGGCTCTGCCTGCCCAGCTCTTCCCTGGGGACAGGGCTATGGCCTGGGTCGCTTTTTCTTCCCACTGGGGAGCAGCACAGGCCCTGCAGCACAGTGCCGGGTGCCCGTGTGCCACCTATGCTCTCCTATTGTTAGCTGTGCCCGAGCTGTTAGAAATGGGATTCTGCACGGCGTTTACCTGTTGTAAAGGAGGCTGCTGGTGCTGTAAAGGTCCTGCCGCGGCAGAGCTCAGCAACACATTGGTTCTTTGAGCAAAAGGCTGCAATGTGTGGGGAGCTGAAGGGGCTGTCCCTGTGTGGGATGCAGCTCGGTACACTGCCGTTGGTGCTGGTGCAAATTATTTTCCTTTGTCTGAAGTGAGTGGGGGAGAGAGTTCATCTGGGCTCTGTGAATGAGCATATGGAGCACGAGTCCTAGCAGTGAGTTCCTGGCTGCAGGTCTGTGACAGTGGGATTCCTGCTCTCTGTGGGCAGCACCTGGGGCCGGTGCCTCGTTCCTCCTGAACACTGTGGGTGGGCACGGTGTGTGGGGTGCCCCCTCAGCAGTGGGAAGTTGGAAGTGCAGGTTTGTAGCACAATGGGGAGATGCTGAGAAAAGGAAAGGTTGCTCGGCATCACTGGCCGGGTGGTGCAGCTGAGGGTTGTTGTGAATGCTCTGCTGTCTGAGCACTGGGGTGTCCGGGAAATAGAACTGGGCTATTGTAACTGGCATATTCCAGATGTAGCTTTTCCTAGCATTATTTTAACAATGTAAAATCCTTCAGGAGGAAGGGCTGACTTGGGCTTTTTTTCTTTCTTTCTTTTTTTTTTTTTAACTTCAGAAGGCTTTCCTTTCCCACTCGGATTTTTCCTGGAGGTCTCAGCTTGCTGCAGACCCACAGGACAGGCTGGTGCTCTTCTGCTTGGCTCTGCTTTCCGGCAGCGCTGGGTGGCACTCCCTGTGTCTTCAGAGTTCTATGCCAGCTAGAGGGTGCTTAACTTCTTTTATGTGTCTGAGATTGTGAAAGAAGAGATGCACAAGTAATAACAACGTACTTTGTTTCTCTCCCCAAAAAGCTTGATGCTGCTGTTTCTCAGCGCGGCAAGGTTACGTGCCCCAAATCGGGTGAGCAAAAGGAGAACACACCAACAGGGACAGGGCAGGATGAAGATTTGCACTAAAATCTGGATTGGTGGGCTCAGTAGGCTGGCTGATAGCAGCAAGCAGCTGTTCCACAGCTTGTCCTTCTTGTCGGTGGTCCCCAAGACATGCCTCGCTCTGCGTGTCTCCCACGGCCTCCCAGACCATTCCCTCTGCTCCCAGTCAGGGTGCGCTGCTGGGTGCTGGGATGTGGGGCTGCACTGGGAGGCACCCAGCTGTCACCACTGCCTGAGAGCACAGAGCGACCACTGTGCTAAAATGGCAGCGAAGGAAATGAGAAAATGGCGTCATCACTGAAATTAGTTTTGATGGCTTGATGCAAGGCATTGCTCTGCTTGATGCAGAGAGGTTCTCACCGAGGGGTACTGCAGGCTTGGCTGTGGCTGTGCAGTGGCTGAGATCTGTGCCTTTTCTCAGAGTTCCTTTAAAGCCTGCTGCTGGAGGGGTAGGTGCAGAAATGTGCTCCAGCGGGTGGTCAGAAATTCTTTGTTAGCACACTGTAAATATCTTAATGGAAGGTTGTATTATAAGTCAGATCCAAAGGGCCAGAGATCCGTCACTTTTTTCAGACAGAGTTCAGAAAATGTGGTCCAAACGAAACATGACTTTGGTGCTGGTTTGGGGAAGGTGGCAGAAGAGCATCATGTTTGCGCTTTTTAATCACGATGTATGCTTGTAGGGCAGGGGAAAACTGCAGCTGCTCGTGGCAGCATGAGACCACTGCTCTGCATCTCAGAGCGACTCACCAAGCATTTGGGAACCTGCTGGAGGAGCTCAGCTCCTGTGCTGATGCAGCCCCTCTGTCATGGGCCTGATGGCAAAGCATGGTGCCAAGCGTGCTGCTGGTGGGCCCACAGCTCCCCAGGGCATCGTGGGGAGGCAGGAATGCAGGGCTTGGGGAGGAGAAGGAGGGGGGCACTGGGAAGGCAGTGCGGTTCCTCCCGCTGTTCTTATGCTACATTGGCAGTTAGTGCCTCAGCTGATCCATGCCATGAAGGGTAATAATTGTATGCAGAGTAGAGCCTCACTCTGAACTCCTTTATTCTAAAATTTTACATTAGAAAAAGCGTTATGTGTTTTGCCATTAAAGCATTGGACTTTGGAAAGTCCATGTTAAAACCAGTTCTACCAGCATTCCCCTGTGCATCTCAATGTGACACAGCAGAGGCCTCCAGAGCCTGGGATGGAAAGAGTATTGTGTGCAACAGCGGCAGCATCTGGGTGTGATGGAGGAGATGGACATAACATGTGGAATAAACATTTATAAATACAGTAATAATCAGGTACGTCAGTGATAGATATGGTGGTTGATAAACTTACACCTAACATAGCATATGTTAGGGGTGTGTGTGTGTGTATAGTTGTTTGTTGAAAGCTGGTGCCCCACTTCACCCAGTCGTATCGCTATGCTGGGATTTCTAATTTTTGCAGACTACTCTGCTGTGTTTGGCCCCTCCTGCTGCAGCAGGAGCAAAGTGCTGCGCCAGGTTCTGCTCTCCAAGAGCACCTTCCCAGCTGGAGATGGTCACAGCCAGTGTTGGAGAGTGCACTCCCAGTTCTCTGCTCCTGTTGGAGGTGCACTGCCTTCATGAGGAGCACTGCTTTGGCAGCTGGAGTTCTGCCATCTTGGCCAGAAGGAATAATGATATTTATCCAACGCAACAAAATCCTGTGTTCCTGGCTATGGTCTGAAGATTACTGTGAAAACTGCTTGAGTTTAGCAAATCAAACAGTCTAAACTGCTAAAATAACTCACAAATGTAGGAGATTCTTGTACTGCTGGTATTAGCTTAGGGCAGCGAGCACTTTGCTTATGCGTATTTGCCTAAGGCTCACCGCACAATGCAGATTAAAGGCACCATTCAGTTCTGAGTGTCACATCGCTGCCATGCCGATGGTAGGTCTTGTCCCCGTGCCAAGATTAATGCAGTGTATTTTCCACTTCCACAGGGAGGCACCTAGAAAGCTTACCAGGCTGCTGGTACTGCTCTGTCTCCTGCAAGGTGCTTTTCCTATGAGTGCATTGCATCCTTTGCAGTGCTGCACGCACTGACTTGCTGCTACAGGAGAAAGGAACTGCTCTGCTGCTCCTGCTGGGCATGCTGCAGCTTTGCAAAATCTGGTCTTGCTGGAGCAGAGCGTCAGCTGCTTTAGAATTGCTATGATCTTTAAAACCATTGCGAGCAGAGCTTGAGCCAGGTTTGTATATTTTCATGACTTGCTGCCATTGAAATTCTGTCTGCCTGTGGGGCAAGAAGAGCTCTCCTGCCTGTGCTTCCATGGGAGTCAAGTGGGAGTGCTAGCTGTGAGCATGGAGCACTGTGTGCATGGATAGGGTTCAGTGGGTCTGCGGGGAAGGCAGGTAACAGGGCCTTCCCCAAGCCCAGCAGTTGGCTGCACTGCTAGCTAGCAGTTCCCATAGATTTCTCTCCAATGCAGCTGTTCCTTTGAATGAACAAATGCAACGACTGGCTCTTGGGCCTTAGCAAACTAGAAGCCCTTCTGGTTTTCCCTGGTTTCTCCTATTTAGTCAACAGTGAATTAATTTTGTAGAAAATGTTTACAAACATTAGCTTTGTTAAACTGGGAGGACTTTCCTCTAACTAGACCCTGGAACTGAGTGCTTGTAAAGAGGTCAGACTTGGGCTTTACCATTTGCACTTCCTACGTTAGATGGGGAGAGGCACGTTTCCCCATGCTGCTGGGGTGAGAACGTGCTGTTTAACAAGGGGATTCCTTCCTAAGGCTCCATCCCATCTCTCCAAGGTGGCAATTTGTTATGCAGACTGGATTGAAGGCATTGATTTGTATGCAGCTGTGACATTCTCAGCCCTTCCTTTAAAAAAACAACAACAACAACAAAAAAAAAAAAAAAAAAAAAAAACCCACACAAAAACAAAGTACTGGTAGAGATAATTACATCAGATCCTTTAACTGGAGCTACTGTTCCCACTGCTCGAGAATGATGTTTGTTAGTGGTATGATTATCATCCCTGCTGATCCTTTGAAGGATTCACTGGATCAACTGGAAATCCAGCACTTGAAAATGTTTTCTTCAAAGAGCAATTGACTTGAAATGGTCCCAGATTGTTAATTTCATTTTCTCCTTTCTTCCCCTGCCAGTGAAAGTAACCATCCCTGTCAACGTCCACAGCTTCAGCGCTCTATTTGGCAACATCGGCCTTCTCTTGACAGCTTGAATACTAAGATCAAGCATTGAAAGTATGGCCTGACTGATGGAAGTAATTAAGAGACTTCTATCAGCCAGAAGAGAGTTTACTAACCTCATTTACTGCAGTAAACGGGAGAGACTTTCCATCTCCTGTCAGAAAGAGCCCCTCAGTGTGTGCATGTCCTTCTGTACAGATAATGAATTGGTTCCTGAAACATTTTCCTGTGGAATTTGGGCTGGAGCGAGGTAGGTGCTGGTTCCTGGCACAGCCTCCCCTGGGGCACCCCTCAGCTCATCCTCTTGGGTGAGTCTTGGCAACTGTTTTGCAGTTGGAGAATGCTGCCTTCAGGCAACGATGTCTCCCCAGGCAGTGCGTTGTGCTTTGCCTTCACCCTCACCTCATCCTCCTCACCCACGTTAATTTTCAAATGAAACCGAAGGTAAGAAAGCCTTGTAGATGAAGATTGCAAAATGCATGTCATATGCAATTGCTGCTATAGCCCTTTCTGCTGCACAAAGCACCTACTGATGCACTTTGAAAGCCTCCTCCACTGCCACGTTCTCCCTACCATTGCACTGGGCTGGCCAGGGTCCGTGGGAGTCCTCTGCGTGCACCTCCACCACCTCTGCAGTCTCAATCCTGGAGCCCAGCTGCAGGCAGTCCTCTCTTCCGAATGCTGAAGGGCAGCCAGAGCTGGAGGTTGGGTGCAGTAGATGGGAGGAATGGGTGGGGAGCAAGGCTCCCTGGATGCTGGAAGGTAGGAGTGAGTGCGGGAGTAGCAGAGGGAGGCTGGGGTTTGGTATGGCACAGCTCAGCAAGGCTGGGCTTCAGTGAGGAGGTGGTGAGAAGATAAAGCTGGAATCCATGGGATAGGAGAAATCCAAGAGGAGCTGTAATGTGCTGGGGAAGGATGCTGAGTGCCAGGAGATCTGCAGGAGTAAATGGGGATTGAGAATGAGACTAGCTGGGAAGAGGGAAGCTGGAGGTGGGAGAGTGGGTGTATTTCCACATCCCTGTCACTGTTTTGCAAACATCTTCCAAGCAGATACTGCACAAATCAAGCTTAGGATACAGCAGCAAGTGTTGTAGAGAGTGATGGAAGAGAGATGTGCTGCTTCCCTTCCCAGCAAGGTGCAGGGAGAGCATGTTGGTGTACTGCAGGAACACAGAGGGAAATTCAGTGCCAGGCAGCCGCTTGCTGCTTGGAGTAGGAGAGGGGATGTGACGTCAGGGCTCCATGAGCTTCCTGTGGAAACCTGCCTCAGGGAATTAAGATATGGTTTTGTTTTAATCCCTGCTGTGACAGAGACTGTGTGCGAGAGCCGCAAGGTGAGGATTTCAGCCGGAGGTTTGAGCAGTGCTCGTGTTGGCTATCCCTATCCTTGCCATCCGCTGCTGTGAAATGGCTTTTGTCTCCTAACAGTACCTGTTCTGTTTCTGTCTTTGGGTATCAGATACGAAGCAGCAGCAGTGCTCCTTGTCAACAGCACCTCCCTGCACGGGGCAGCTCCTGCAGTTGGGCAGCACCCCCGTGCTGTGCGCCGCTTCTCCCTGCTGTAGTCTGTAAGTTGGTGCCAAGGTCACCCCTGCCTCTGGGGCTGCAGAGAGCTTGTAGGGCAGGCGTGCTCAGCAGGTACAACGCAGTGCTCTCCATGGGTCTGCAAACCCTTAATGCTTTTCCGTGGCCTGAGATTCTGGGGACCGGAATATGAAATGCAGTTCTTTCATGTTCCTGCCTCCCTTGTTCCAGGGAGCTCTGCTTTTCCTTAAAGCACGTGGGACGAGGTGCGAGCGAAGGGAAGCCTAAGTGTGCTGTGATGGGAGCACGGCACGCCGCTAGGTGGCAGTGCGGGAAGCCCGAGGGATCAGTACTGGGTACAGCGGCTGGACGCGTGCTTCTGAGCGTGCAGTTCTGGCTCCTCACGCCTAGAGTGACGCTGTGAGAGCTGTTGTTTGGCCTCAGCAGAAGCGCTGTCAGGAAGCTCAACTCCAGGTGAGGAAAGTCCCTGTTCTGCGGTGTAGCAATCAGCCTGCAAGCAACCAAAGCAGCAGTTGCCATCCTATGGCCGTGCACAGCACCAGGCATAGGGCAGCCTTGCTGGATGTGCTTTCTGTCTGTGAGACACTGGGGTAATATCTGAGATATGCAAAGATCTTTGTTTGCTTACTGCAGTTTTGGGATTGCGATGGACTATGCTCATTTTCTAGTCGACATTCAGTGTAATAAAATCCCTTAAATGGATCTGCTGAAATTTGGAAGCCCACAGGTCTCTGATATGGGGAAGGGGCAGGAAAAAAACAGATAACACTCACAATGGTTTCTCTCCCAGACACCCCCAACCTGTGAGGCCAAAGGTAAGGAAGCCAAGTCCTCTCCCTCCCCACCTCACCTGCAGCTCAGCTGCTGGCCTGGCTCAGTCACAGCTGCTGCTGTTCCTGGTACTCAGGCACGTGCAAAGATCTGCGTTTAGCTTCCCCTTTTCAGGCTGAGACTATGATTTCTTTGTGGGCATAATTGTAAAATAGAAGTGGGACGTGGTGGAGAAAGTGAGAAGTAGGCTGTGTTCAAGGAGCACTTCTCCCATGTATAATTCAAGGAATTCCAGGGCTACTTCTAGGAGAACCACATCCTGCTCTGTCTCAGGGGGTTGCAGTTCTTTGCCTGCTGCACAGACAGGTGGTGTTCCTGGATCCAGCTGAAGGGGTCGGATGTCCTGCCCAGGTATGGTTCACTGTGTGGATCTCAGAGGGAAAGGGCACAGTGCCTTTTCTTGTGATGCTGGGTAGTGCAGGCACACAGCACACCTGTGCTGGCTGAGTTTTCTACCAATTATCTTCATTTCTGAGAAACTTCAAACCTTCCCTGCCTCTCAGACCGAGGTAAGCAGCGAGCTCATATCTGTGGCTGTTTAATGCAGCGACAGGGCAGTTCTCAAGATTCACTGTAAATAGACTTTCGCAGAGGTGCCAGCCCTGTGGCAGCAGGCTGTGCTGTGAATCCCTAGTGTAAAAGCACAAAGTGCAGTGCGTTGCGTTCCTGCTCCCTCCTGTTGTCAGCGGTCTCTCCTTAGGTCTCTGGAGCAGGCATACAGACTGTTAAGATGTTAGCACTTGGTGGTGGTAACGTGTTACAGCTAGTTACTTCAGAGGGAAGCAAAAACTTTTTTTTCCTGTTTCAAATAATGTTTAAACTGAAGTTTGGAAGTGCAAATCATGTAGATTTGTTTAATTGCTGAAAGTATAAAATAAAGCTGTTCAGGTCAGGGTGTAATAAAGGTTTCCCGTTTGTTGCCCATGTATCCCTGCAGCTTACCCTATAGCTATGTGCTCTGAGCTCAGGGTATCTTCAACTTCCTGCTATGGGTCACAAAAGCAGTATAGAAGGTAAGAAAATACAGCTCATTGGAGCCAATCTGTTCATGTACACCTGACCTGCTTTGAGATGTATTGGTAAATCAAAAGTGTAAATATTTTTTAACCACTCCCACTGTATGTGAGGAAAGAGATGGTGCTGTAAACTCCTCCTGTGTTCTCTCCAGCTGCTTTCCATCTTTTTTCAACTGATTATTTTTAAAGCTTTTTCACAGTTCCCGTTGGGCCTCCCAGAGCTTCACTCCTGCCTGAAGCTGCCGAGTCAGAGCCTTTCTTCTTTCTTTTTACCCTACTCAACTCCAACAGTCTTATCTTGGCTTATCACTCCTACCTAGCTTTCATCCCAGCTCCCTCAAATGGAGAGCAAGAGGAGGTGCTTGCTGGGACAGAGATAAAAGGGAATGGAAGCAGGACATTTCGCTGGGATTTAATGCATATTAAAACGGGATTAATGTATTTTCATTTTCCTGTTGCTCTGTATGGACATCTTGCTGTATCTCTGGTGAAGCAAAGTGACCTTTAAACTTCTCAGGAGTGGACTGAGGGGAGCTGCAGGATGAGCTGAGTGGTGCAGTGCGGATCTGATGTTAGCACAGGAATACTTACTGGTTGATGCTCTGCTTTTCTTTTTTTGCAGGGATTCCTGAAGAATGAGAAGGACAATGCATTGCTGTCAGCCATCGAAGAGTCTAGGAAGAGGGTAAGTTGGAAGCAAGTGCCTTTTTCCTTTAAGCAAACAAGGAGGAAAAAAAAAAAAAGAGAAGTAGATCTTGAGGAACTTAGTTTCTTAGACTCAGAAGAGTTCTGTAGAGCTTGAATTTCTGCCCTCAAAAGGGACCAATGCCTAAGCCATCTAGATGGGGAAAAAATATCGGGTGGACTTTCCCCACTTTATCTCCTCTGCTCTGAGCAAATCACTGATTTGAGGATGTTCTGAGATGGAAGATGTCTGATGCAAAATTCATCTCAAAGTCCCTGAATCTCTTTAGGCTTTCGGTATGTCATATTCAGGGCAGTGATTTTTCCCTTCTGAATTATGCAGTGTGGAAAAATGCTTCCTGTTGTTTGTCTTAAGTCTGCTGCTCAGAAGTGTCATTGCATTCCTAGCACTGAGGTTAAGTTGTTTCCCTACGTGTACTCTTGGGGCATCAGTTTGTATTTTTGTTTTCTTAATTATAAGAAATAGTACTTCTGCATTATTAAATTATTTTAATTACATATAATTACTCTATAATTACTGAAGCATATTTAAAACCCTGTTGAAATGATTATAGGGGAAGAGAAGACCTACATTCCATCATGAAAATAGAAAATGGTTTTATATTATAGTGTATAGCTGAGGCTGCTAGCTAGCATCACATCAGTGATGACAGGAACGCCAGAGAAGCATCTTCTGTATCCTAATGCGATATCTTATACAACAGACTTTTGCCATGGCAGAAGAGTATCACCGAGAGTCGATGCTGGTTGAATGGGAGCAGGTAAAACAGAGGATTCTTCATACTCTGCTTGCATCTGGAGATGATGCTCTCGATTTCACCCAGGAAAGTGAGGTAACTGTCTTTTCAAACACTGCATAGCCGTGCACTGCATGCAGCTGTCACTCCAACACTGCTGAAACTACCTCCGGCTTCTTCTGTAGTTCATTTCTGTTGAAAATAAGCAATATCAAAACTCTTTTTAATTTCAAAATGGCTGCGACTAGTAGAGTGCACTGTCTGCTGAAGTATCAAATCTTTGTTCTTATTGACTGCTTGGCACAGGCAACAGAACTGCTTATTGCTGAAGCAATTTTTTATGTGCAAGGTGGCAGCTTAGTCATGCTAATGCATATCAGATCGATACACCCAGAGACAGAAAACACCTTGTAGTGAACTTCTCCTTCAGGAAGGCTTTGCAGCACGAATGAAACCAGTCAGTTTCTCAGGTGTAACTGTGCTCACACACGGGTCATACAATGTCTTTCTATTATTGCTGTTTCCTAGCCAGGACTTGTGCCTTTTGTAGAAGGCTGTGGAATTCTCTTGGGTTTCAAAATATTCAAAGCCAAAGGGAGCATGCTTTCCTTTTACCTTCATCTCTCACTGAGTGCAGCTGGATGCTTTGTTCCTCTAAGACTGCTGGCATCTGGCAGTTCAAGGTTAATCCAGTGGCGATCAGATCCTTTGAGCAAGACAGACCTTATTTGATATGAAGAGGTATAGACTAGCAGCTTAAAACATTCCTTATGCTGTGTTACAATTGCAAACTTTATAATTTGTCTTAAAGAAAGCTCTGCAGTGCTGCTGGCAGAAGGCCTGGCTCTGTGCAGAGCTGCGGGAATCCCACTGCTCGGAGCCAGGGCATCAGGCATCAGCTGGGATCCCTGGAGCACAAAGTTGGATCCCAGCCCCAGCACGGTGCTCTGTGAAATCTGTCACCTTGAGAGGAGAGGAATAACAAGGGGAGGCGTGTTGCTGCGCTTTCAGGCCAGGAGAGAGGCCCAGGTTTTTTTATAGCCATCTTCCCCCTGCCCTTCCACTTCTTTTCAATGTTCTCCTTCCTTGGGGTGACTTACAGAGCTGCAAACTGCATTAATATAAAGTAAAAGCCCTTGGTGTTAATGGGCTACGACCTGTATAGGGATTTGGAAATAATTAAAGTTGTTAATGAAATGTCCCTTTCTGATTACTGTTCTTTTAAATATAGGTTAATCCTGGTTATTATATAGCTCTTTATAGAAGCTATCTATCTTCCCCAGAATGTATTTTACTGACACTTTACTGTGACATCTCAGAGGGCTGTCTGCCATTCCAATATTAGAAATGTTGAATAATGCAGGCTGAGTTAATCTCAAACTAGGAACAGCTAGCCTATTCTTTTAGGATGCGAGTCTGAAGCCTTGGCAGCTATTCTAACACCTTTTGATTTTGTGTGAGTTATTGGTGCGGGGTTTTCCTTTGTAGGCATGGATATTGGCTGCTAAAAGAAGCAATATAACAACCTGCTCTGCAAAGCCAAAAACCCCTTTTCTGATGTTTCAGTATCAAATTGGGTACTAACACGTGAGATGCCAAGTGCCAAATTGGTGGGAGGGAAGGAAATCCTCATAGTTTCCATGAATGAGTTTAAAGACTCAGTGTATGCTATCACTCAGTAATGCTCCTCTTTCTCTTTCAAAGAGCTGGTGGTATCGGTGTGTCATTTCAAGAGCATTTAAAATCCTTGATGCTTTCCAGTCTTAGCCTCAAGAAGTCAAAGGTCTGAGAGGTTTGAAGTGCAGCTACTGTGTTAAAAGCCTGTTACGTAGCCTCCCACAGCAGGTTGTTCTTCTAAAGCCTTGTTCCAGTCAAATAAGTTTTTTGTGTGCGTGACACAAACAGACGCAGCCTGTAGAATATAGTAGAGGTTTAATTGATGTCCTCTGGAGATGGAGAATCAACTGAAAAGGCACAGATCCAAGCGCAGCAGGGGACCGGCCTGCCTGCAAGCCAATTCTCAAGCTTTGGGCAGGCTAATTTGGGCAGAGCGAAATACCAACACATCATTCATGGAAATAAGACCAATTAACAGGCAAAGCTCGTGTTTTGAAGAAGCTAGCACAGGACTTTCCATTAGGACTTTCTGCTCCGCCTTGTCCTCCAGCCTGGCCCTGTTCCTGTACGGGAGAAGCAGGATTAATAATGAGGTGCTTCTGGGGAAGAGGGGGGAGCTCCTGGCTGAGCACTCAGCAGCTAAGTGCTGTTCCTCAGGCTCCCGCGTGGCCCCGCACTGCATCCAGTGGCCAAGGCGTTTGGAGTGCTGACAAAATGTCTGCCCAGCCTTCTGCTGAGGAATGTGCATATGCAGATGAGGGTGATGAATAATGCAGCTTTCTGTGCCTGCGGCTGAATGCTCGGCTGAGTGCAGATGAAGGAGGGCTCCTTTGAAATGCAGCGTTGTTAGGCTAAATGAATTTAAAGATACGAAGGTGATGGTAGTGCAGTCTAATTGCAGTTTTTGCGAATGGGTGATGTAGAAAAAAGGGCTATAGCTCTGAAGAATCTTTTGGAAAGACCTAAATTCAAGGCCTGGAGAAGCAAATGGGATTGACAGAAGCAGCGCAAGCCGTGCAAGAAACATCAGACTGTGGATACATGGAGATGTGAGCATTTCTGCAGCATTACTCACTTTGCCTTGTTTGCATTTGCTGCTCCAATTCTGCTCAAGAAGCTGACCTAAAACATGATTCTTCAGGTATGCTTCTGGCTGCTGTTCTTGACACAGCTCTCATAACCTTTTCCTTCCTTGAGAACTCAATAAGCTCTGACTTGCTGCCAAAGGATGTTTTCCCCTTCCCCAGAACTCCTAAGCTGTGGGGTTTGCCGGTTCAGACAGGGATTGCCAGCTGCAGAGAAAGCCAAGATACAAGTATGGGATGGAAAAAACTTAAGAAATTAACTAGCCATAGCCACAGGAAAGAAAAACGTAAGGAATGCAAGGCAAGTTCTGGTATTCCTGATTTTTCCTTTCCTGCTGAAGGGCCAAGCTGGTAGTGGGCAATGAAGAGTTCACTTACAGTGTGTCAGTTCTCAGGTGGGGCCTATTGTTAGCAAGTGATGCTCAAAGCATAGCAGCTAGGGCAAAGCTACGACCAGAGGGGAAGAAAGGGAAACCAACAAAAGCAGAAAACCCAGAGTATTTGTTCTTTAGCTGCAGATGTGCATTTCTGAATTCAGATCCTCACCTGAGGGTTGTAGCATGTCAGTCACACAGCTCAGTGCAGCAGGAGGGAAGGGATTCATAGTCACTAAATAAACCCCAGCCTTTACATTTCTGATGTCAGAGCACTGGTTGAAAAGTGACACCGAGTCAAAACGGTCCCTTCTTCCCTTGCTTCAGGAGATGAAACCTCATCAGTATTTAATGACAACATCCATAATTTAGTGTTACTTTAAATAGCTCTGCAGTTTGTCTCGCACAGCGTAGGAGAGGCTTGGAAGTATTTTTGCCATCACGTCTGTTTCCCAGGAAACCTGCTTTAACAGCCCAGCCTCTTTGTTCTGTAGAACAAAGAATGAGTCGTTTTTAGGTGGGTTTAAAGGAATTTGTGTCAGATGAGTTGGCACTAAGGTGTAAGTACTTCTGAGTATGGGTCCCATTAAGAATATTTTTAGTAGAAGTTTAGCTGCAAAAGGGAAGTGGGATTGATTTTTTTTTTTTTTTTTTTTTTTTTTTGTGAAGCATTTTGGTTATGCTGCCTACGGTCTAAATGCATCTGGTTTTATTGCCCGATGGACATCGTTTGCATTGTGCTGCTACTGAGAAATGAATGCAGTGATAAATGAAGTCTGGCAATTTAAAGGTTGTCCTGTTTCATCTCTGATGCCTTCACTTATCTCTTTTCAGGGACAAAAATGAAAAAAAAAATTTGTAGTCAACAGCACAAAAGCACGAATCACAAATAGCACACATTTCTTACAATTTATGAACAGAGGTCAATACTCTTACCTTCACATATAAATGTCCAGCTAGCTTAGAACAGCTTTCACAGTCATGAGACTTCATTTGTCATTCACTGTTGAATTGATAAAATTGGCCTCTTCAGAGCTCTGGGTCGGGGCCGTTTGCAGCAGCGTGTACTCAGGAGTGTAAGGGCAGTGGTACTCAATAGAAAATACCAGCTACCACTTGAAAGCAATCTCTCAGTGCTTCCCAGGTGCATCACTGTGCAGAGCAAATTCACAGCTTTGTGGTGTTTCTTTTCAAAGCTGGGATACACCAGAAAGATGTCTTCTTTTGAAGGCTATACCTGCAGCTCATCCTGTTTGAAACAAGAAGTTGTTATTGTCACAAGGCAGGCTCCCCTTTCTCAGATCTTCTCCTGAAGTCTGGGCCAGCCAGGTCATAGAATCCTAGAATGGCCTAGGTTGAAAAAGCCCACAATGATCATCTGGTTCCAACCCCCTGCTGTGTGCAGGTCACCAACCAGCAGCCCAGGCTGCCCAGAGCCACATCCAGCCTGGCCTTGAATGCCTGCAGGGATGGGGCATCCACAGCCTCCTTGGGCAACCTGTTCCACTGCCTCACCACCCCCTGGGGGAAAAACTTCCTCCTAATATCCAACCTAAACCTCCCTTGTCACAAGAAAGCAGTGGTCCTTCTCCTGAAATCCATGTCAGCTAGGTCACTGGGGAGTCTTGGTCCTCCTTGTCACAGCATGACACCATAAGGCTGCAAACAATGGTTTTACTGCTGTGTTTGGTCATTGTGCTGTTTCTTCGTATGGGAGGTGAGTCAGTCTTACTGAGCAGAGCTCTTCCAGGTAGCACTAGGACATATCCTCAGGCAGTTCCTGGCAGTGATCATGTCTATATGCTGAGGTACTGACGTCCCAGATTGCTGGTGTAAGGCAAGCAAAGCTGCAGTGCTGGTAGGATGCACTAAGGCAGCAGCTAGCCACAGCCAGTTTTGCTCTCAGCCCTGAACACTGACTTGTTTTCCTAAAAGCTTGTCTCTTCCTCCTCCCATGCCCCAGCTATGTCAGCTGGCTTAATAATGAATACGATACTTCTGTACTAAGCTTGGCTTGCTTTTATCTTCAGACTGTCGTGGCTCTAGCGCTAGCTGAGCAGCAGCTGATATTAAAGGAGTGTTCACCTCAAAGGGATCTGTCTTTAAAATGGTTGCACTTTATTTTTCAAAACCTAGACTTGAAACTCTAGAATAATTACACGTGGAGGTGGCTGGAAGCATCGAAGAGCATTGCACACATGAGAGTTTTCTTCCCTCCCTCCGGCAGTGGACATTTGTGTGTAGTGGTGCTGTACTAAAAACACACATGTGACTTGTGGGAATGTTTGCAGGGATGGCTTGGTGTGGCGTTGGAATATTATGGCAGTATTATCTTCTGAGTTTTAGGGAAGAGGGCAGACATTCCCTGCTCTGACTCTTGCCTGTCCCCCATCTCTCTAACTGAAGCATTTCAGTCTTGGAGTAAGCTCTATGGGAGCTCATATGCAGTGAGTTACCAAACATGACAGTAAGTAACCTTCCAGGAATCAAAGCCAAAGAAGTGCAGCTATAGAACACTAACGTGATACACTGATGTTCTAGAGAGCTGATGGTTGGTTTGTGCCTAAGCTGGGTTCCTCTCAGCTGGGAAAGCTGAAGTTATATTAGGAAGGTAATAGTTGGTATTAGGTAGCATTAGGAAGATAACAGGCAGTAACAGTATGCTTTCTGCTCCACAGAAAGCTTCAAAACCTGCTACATTGTCAGGAACGTGGGTTGTTTCGGTTTTGTTTTTCTTTGGGAGTAGATAAACGGTTAAATGCACTGCAGCAGCCGTATCCCTTCTGCATAAAACACTCAGAAGGCTGACGTAGAAGGTGCAAGTGCAGACCGATGAGTTTGACTGCACTGGAGAAGGAGAAACAACCAGATGTGTGACAACCTTTCTGCTTGCTGTTCCACAGCCCAGCTATGTCGGTGAGTCGGGCCCTCCAGGCCGCAGCTCTCTGGACAGCGTGGAGATGGCGTATGCACGTCAGGTGGGTGTGCTGGGGGCGGGGGAAGGAAACGTCTGGGCACTGGGTGTCTAAATGGTGTGGAAGGTGCAGCGTGGGGATGTCTGCCCTGGGTTAAAGTGCAGTCAGAACTACAGAAGGCTGATCTGACTTGTTTGGGGATGTACTCCTCTGTCTCCGACAGTATTTGTGTCCAGAGGAGATCTGGAACAAGTTATGAGACTGCAGGAGTCATTTTGGCTTGTATAGGGAATGGAAGCTTTTAACCTTTCAAAAAGTGTTTCTTGGGGTTCGTGACAAAGTGTGATGTTATGTAAATGAAGAGTCCACATTCCCTTCCTTCTCACATGTGGAAGATCAGCTTTCTGATGCCTGCGTTCAGGGGAAAACGTGCTGAGGTCTTAATCCTGACAGTTGTCACGTTGCATCTCCTTTTAACAGGAGCACCGATGAGGGGCCGCAGAGCCTCAGCTGTGAGCTGATGTCTGGGGGCATTAGGCTCCTGCTGAAACTTACAAGGAAAGCTGATAAAGCTTTACGTAACAGAGCTGTTACTTTTGTTAGTTGAGACAATCTGTTTACCAGCGCTGACAGAAACGAAATGAAAGAGGACTTGATTTTTCAAATTGGAGTATGTGAAGGTGCACAGACAGAGCGCTGCCTGATTTGCACACAATTACCGTCATTGTGCGCCTTGGCTCGGGCTGTGCTGAGCCAGATAGCAGCTTGTGCATCTGTTTTACTGCCTGCATTCAGTTATGGCAACCGTTTGGGGAAATGAATCACAAAATAAGGTGCACAGTACTGCTGATAAAGTGTATATTTGATTTAGTGGTTATTATTAGTGCATTAATTTGTTCCGTCTCTACCGTAATCCTGCATTAAGGGTCTTCATGTGGTGTAATTACATCCATGCTTTCAGGCTGTCAGCATTGCTCCCGGATGCTTTGCAAATGTAGGAAGCTCAGCCCATGAGCAGTGCCAGCCCTGGGGTGGCCACGGAGTCGCAGTCTCCCCCCTGTAGGTGTGCTGTATCATTGCCAGCTGCTGCAGGGTGCTGGTAGTGTGCCGTGAAAGCATGGCATTGGTGGGCAGGGTTCTGCCGGCAGCACAATTCCAGCACTGCTGCGTGCCCCCAGCAGGCCCCTTGGAGAAGCAGCCCCAGCCAAACTCTTCTTGGCCCCCTGCTTAAGTGCAAGAACATCTGGGCTTCAGAGCTGCTCCTGGATGGGGCTGCTGTAGGTTCCAGCAGGGAGCTAGGAGACCTAGGATTTCATATCCTGGCTGCTGCTAAGCTGTCTGACAATGTGTTTTAATTGGGCTGAAATTTATCCTTCACGGGCAGCTCAAACTGTATCACAGGAACACAGTGAAAACCATGTATGTGATTTCACTGATGCTAGGTTCTGTTCACAGTCTTGAGCTCAGCATCTCATTTGCATGCTGGAAACATTGAAGTATAGTTAAAGTATGACAGCAGTACCTTTTCAGGATCGGGATTGGTTATTCCAAAGGGAGCTGGAAGGTCTGAGAGTAGAATAAACAATAGCAGAAGCAGGCAAAATTAGACGAAGATTTACGTTAGAAGGGTGGGAGTGGATAGAAGGATTTAGGAGCAAACTTTCTGTTCTCATTTCCCCACGTTGTTGCAGTTGCCTGAATACTTCTGCCATAAAACAGTAAAATTCTATTTCTCTTATAGCAGCAGGTAGGAGGCTGTGGCAGAGGGGATTATCACTGCCATTCGCTTGTCAGGTCTCTTCTGAATCTTTGTCCTCCAGCAATTAGCTGCAATTACTCTAAGGAGGCATTCAGTGCAGTGCCTTGCTGCGCAGAAGCCCCACACAGGTGGGTTGCTACTGGCCTTCAGGCAGGCCTGGGCTTCAGGGAGTGTGGAAGTCTGTGCAGTTGGCTCTTCCTCTTCTGCACAAACGACAAGCAGTAAAGGAGAGAGGGGGCAGAAGGGACTTGCTGGGGACGCTCTTCTTGTAGCCTGGTTTAGGTTCTGCTGCTGCTGTGTCTGAGGAGGGGGAAGGAGAGTAAGAGGTTTTGTTAAACTCGCTTATTTTCATTATGTTTCAGATTTATATTTATAATGAGAAGATAGTGAATAGACATCTGCAGCCTAACCTGGTGGACCTTTGTGCTACTGTTGCAGAACTGGATGATAAGGTACTACTGATAAGTTAACATAAGGAAATGTGTTTAATTTGTTTTCAGGTGTAGCAGCCGGCTGAAATTGGTGGAAAAGTACTGATACTGTCCCCCTCCCCCCCCCAAAAAAGTCGCACTGTTCCACAGCAAATAGAGCCAGGACTGCAATCTTCTCTAGCACAGGAGTGCCCATCTGTGATGAGCTTGGTCATGGTGAATATTTCAACAAAATGAGGAAGAGAAGAACTTGATTTCGTTGTGGAGTCCTGTCGTGATTGATGAACTGTCGGGGGGGTTAAAAAAAAAAAAAAAAAAAAAAGATTTCCATTTTAAATGGATTCTCTGGAGTTCTGTTTTCAAAGTGTGGCCTCCTGCTGTCCTGTGAGTGCATACAGCTGTAGGTGAAGGGTGTTCAATCAGCCACTGCTAGAGCTGAAGTAGGCTCCCACAGCAAAGCATAAAGCCAGCCGAAGTCTGTAAGCTTGACCTTAAAGGAATGATCTGCCTGCTTTTCCTTTTCTTTCCTCATTCCTTTAATTGTGCTGCCTTGATCCACCCCATAAAACAAATGTGCGAACTTGGCTCTCTTTGAGAAATGCTTGGAGGGCAGTCCTGCAGGATGGCCGAGTCATGAAAGGACTTTGCAGGCAGGGAGAGCAGAAGGCTCTGCGGAAGCTGAGTAGTGGCAAATGCTTGGATCAGATCAGAATTACAGACGTGTATCCTTGCTTTGAGCAGCTCTGTTGCTTTGCTAGGGACACCAGGGCGAGTTTCAGTATTCTTGCTGCTTTGAAGCTCTGAGATCAAACACCTGCCCTTGCTGAAGCTAACAGTGCTGTTACTCCGCAGCGTTTTGCCATTTCAGCAGGGATACTCTGGTCCTGTAGATACTGATACGATCTCATCCTTGCGAATGAGCAAACCTGGATGGTTTTCAGCCTCTTTTTGTAACTGAGTCTCTGTCTAAGTCCTTTAGAAATTTCTCATCACAGCTGATTGCACGGCTTTCCAATGGCAACCAGAACAATTATTTTTATGGATGCTGTGGTATTTTTTTAGAATGGGATATTTGGGCCAGAAATGGGGTGGAGTCTGAGCACCACATCCCCAGCCTAGTTTGGGAAACCACTGTTGGTACTGGATGATAGCTGCAGGTAAAGTATTTAGAGCCAGCACCTGGCACAAGCATTATGCAGAGAAGTCTGTGTTCTGCAGGATGGAGGGGCTTACCTGGCATCCAGTGTCTCCATCACAAATCTAAACTGACTGAAGTTACACCCATCCCTTTTTCCTTTGCTTAAGCATCAAAACACCGCACAGCTCAAAACAGGGGTGCTTTTTCACCTCTCTGCTAATTGCTGTTGCGTGGACTTTTGACAGAACATCTCTGAGATGTGGGCCATGGTGAAACAAATGACCAGCGTCCGCCTGGTTTCTGCTAGCGACGTCCTGAATGTCCGGACCAACCTGGAGGTGCGTATGGAGTTTGTGAGGCAGGCGCTGCGCTACCTCGAACAAAGGTAAGCTGAGTGTTTGGACAGCACAGCCTGATGAATTTCCCCATTAACTGGGCACAGTGGCGCGCGACGTTTCAACAAGTCGCTTGCTTCGTGCTGTTCATAAGAGACGTCTGCTCTCTTTCCCTTCTAAGGGGCTTTGAGCAGCCACTTGAGTATAAAACTGTTTTAGTTAAAAACTGTTTTTAACAAAAAAGGCCTTGAATCCATTGGGAGCTTGTTTAGAAGACAAAAAGATCTTTTATTCTTCTTCTGTGTTGTCTTTAAATATTTTATATTTGCTACGGTGATACGTGAAGATTTTTCACTTGTGGAAAGAGACGTATTTTCCCCTCTACAAAAAAAATCTGCTTTTCCACACTTCCTTTATGAATGCTGATTACCTGTTGGGAGCTAGTGCTGGCTGGAAATGAGGACAGCACTGGGATGAAAGCCAGTGCTGTGAGTCAGGTTCTGATCGTGCCGTTTCTACACTGAAGGTGTTTTTTTGTTTTTTGTTTTTTGCAAAATTGCAGGAGGTTGAAGTTGAGACTCTTAGCAATGATTTTCAGACTCTGGAAAGTGGCTTACTGTCTGTATCAGCAAATGTTGTTGGGACCTAAGCTCCTTGACCACGAGACTGTTTGCAGAGTTGCAGGCCGTGGAGCAGGCAGAAAGGCTGTAGAGAGAGAGCCCAAGGCTGAATCCCCCGGCTGGCAGTAACAGCTGTTCCTTCTGCGTGTTCCCACAGTCTGGACAGCAAAGTCTCTCGTCAGAGAGCCGCCAACATGATGTTAGCAGGATGGTTCAGAGGCTAACAATAGCTGCAGAGTAGTGCGTGGGCATTTGTTACAGGTAGTTCTGCCATCTGAGCACTGATATGGCACGCTGGGGAGGGACGTTTCCACCTCCTGGCTCAGCCCTTTTGCCCCTGTTGGCCCCCTCCCCGCACCCACCCTGGAGTAGAAATTGGGCCCCTCAAACTTGATCTTTTTTTTTTTTTTTTTTTAAACCTGTGTGCCTTGTAGCTTTGCATTTCCAAGTGGGCATTGGTCTGCTTTGCAAGTCATCCCCTTATACCGAAGCCTCTGCAGCCCTATGCATGCTATGTATAACTGCTCACAGCTGTTCTAGCATCAGTTATTTTGAAGCAGGTGTGACGTTAAGCCCTGAGGAGCTCAGCCTTAGTATGAGTTGTCAAGGTATGCTGATGCTTGCTCGTGTTCAGCGTAGCTTTTTTTAGCCTAACAATCTTGTGGTCTGCAGCTAGGAGCCGGGGTAGGAACGTGCACCAGTCTGCCATGTGCAGCAGAGGAAAAAGAAATCGGCTTCAATTGAATTGCTGCAACTTACACGTGTATTCCTTCAGCATGCAGATATTTGAGGCTCCTGCTTCTGAACATGGATATTTCTTAAATTGACCTGCGTTGATTAAAAGCTTTGACTTCTTCTAGAAGGTCTTCTCAAAGCTGCTTTTACCAGGTGTTTTCCTCTTAAATTCTCCTTCTCAGTGATTTCCTTCTGAGAAATCCATGGCCCTTTGCATCTGTCCGCAGAGTGGGGAGGAGGAGAAACACATCTGCAGTGTTCGTGTTCTTTTGCGACAGCACTGGGAGTTAAAGCAGTAGTTTGGAAAGGCTGTTGCCAGCAAAATAATTGAGTTTAATGTATTGCTAAAAGAATCTTGTGAGAGGAACCTCATAATAAGGAGCTGAACTTGGAGCAGTCTGCCACAGACTCCAAATACGGCTTCTCTCGGGACAGTTGAATACAAGTATCTTCCTTAATTGATGAGTTTTTGCCTCTTTTTCTTTTAACGATAATGCTTGAACATCAAGGTAGTTTGCTTTAAATTGCCAATTCTGGTGGGTCTGAAAGTTGCTGGATGCTTTTATAGCAAGTGAATTTCAGTCGGTTCATGTCTTTGTTTTGCTTTTCAGTTACAAAAATTACACCTTTGTGACAGTCTTTGGAAACCTGCACCAGGCTCAGCTGGGAGGAGTTCCAGGCACTTATCAACTGGTCCGCAGTTACTTGAACATCAAGCTGCCTGCACCTGTCCCTGGTCTCCAGGTATGTCTTCACCTTCACTGTCTGAGCTAAAATCACAAATCTCTGTGCTCCAGCACAGCCATGTGCTGCCTCTGGTGGTCTTCTGTTTGAATGGCATATAAGGCAGCACACTCCTTTGTGCCACGGACAGCGTCCTAATCAGATTGTTCTTAAGCGGGGAAGCACGACGGTACTCAATATGAGTGATCAAGCTTACTTTATTGTTGCACACACAGAGTTTATATATGATTCTAATACATATGTGTTCACTTGCTATTGGAGCACAAGGTGGGCGTCTAGGTGGGCTGCCGAGCTTCAACCAATGCTCAACCAGCATTCACATCTGCCGCTGAGCTCATCCGCTTATCAGCCCCCCCACATCCACAGAGCACAGCTGCAGATGTAGGCCCGCTGCCCACACGCTGCTCCAAGGACGTTGTGACTCCTATCCAACTCCTGGTATTTTCTCATGGGTGTGCACTCTGTGCCCCTGCACCAGCTATGCTCGTACATATTCTCATGGCCGCCCTGCTCTTGCAGCCGTTCCCCAACACCTTTGCTAGAATTTCCATTAGGAAAATGGAAGATGCACAAAAAAATCAGTTTCACTGTGATCAGAGCTAGTCCCGAAGTATGGGGTGCTCAGTAGTGTGAGAATTCTAGGTTCTAGGAATTGTGGTCACTTCTTGTGTTCTTTTTAAAGAAGAATGGTGTTAAACTACACTGTGATCTTTGAGAAAAGCAGAAACATACTCTCCTTGCTTTGCTTTTTCCTTTTTTTTTTTCCCAGCAGTTGCTGATGACAAAACACATAATGAAATAGCCTGACTTGTGACCCAAGCTTTCTATTTAGGTATCTGAATAAAATTGCATTCATCTTAACAGAGTAAAAACTACACAGGTATAAAGTCAAAGGGGCAAACAAGCAGGCTGGGTTAGGAGAGTAAAAGTTAAATGAAATAATACATTTGGAACGTTAGAAAGAACATAATTGAGTCTGGCTGTCCTTTGCTCATGTGCTGATGTACACAATTAGTCTGGTACCTTCCTCCCAGTACAGATGTTATGAACACATCAGTGGCCTGATCCAAATGCCCTTCCTGGGTGGGTAGGGTATCTGAATGCTAGTTGTGGGATTGCCAGATTGCCTGGCAAACTGAAATCTGGGCAAGCAGAAGCAAATCTCATCCTTGGCTGCTGGCGTGCACACAGCTATCACAGCTTAATCCCCCTGATCTCTTATTTCCATACCTCAAACAGTATTTTTACTGAAGTCGGTGTTTGGATGTAAGGACAAATCATAAAGAAAAATAATTCAAGTATGCTGCTGTTGTTATTGTATGTAAATTATTTATCTTGCATTTTCAGGATGGTGAGGTGGAGGGCCATCCCGTCTGGGCACTGATTTACTACTGCATGCGCTGCGGAGATCTGACTGCAGCCATGCATGTGGTGAAACGGGCACAGCACCAGCTGGGAGAGTTTAAAACCTGGTTTCAGGAATACATGAACAGCAAAGAAAGAAGGTAAGTGGGAACCAGGCGAGATCTATGAAGTGTAGAAATTGCTGAAGGAGTGGTGAAATTGTCTGTGGGTTGGTAGAAATACAGAAATTTCTTCTGCTGCTGCTAGGTAGGAAATACAAACGTTAGTCAGCTAAATTACATGTAAGAAGTTTATATTTTTTAATTTTTGAAGTCTCGAAGTCTCCACAGAGAATTATTTGAAAATAATGCAAAGTGTACGTTTCAAAAATAATAGTGTGCTGTAGCTTTGGTTCTTTTTGTTGTTTTTTTTTTTACCATTGGATTTGCCTCGTTCGGTAGGCCAGGATTAGTCTGCTGTCACGAATCTCATGTCCACTATTGCTTTTTTTTTTTAGTTGAATTTCCTTTGGGGAACGCTTTCTTTTATATTTGTTTTCATAAGAAGGCCACACAATAAAAGCAAGTAGCATTTGTTTCAGGTCTTTACCAGCATTCACTCTCAAATCCTCCTTCTGTGTGTTCTCCTCTTACAGGTTTTCCATTACTTGGCAGAGTCTGCTGGCCAAAATATTTGTTATTTGGTTGCAGGCTGTTGAGTTAGTGCATCTTAGGATGTGCTCTGAACTCTGTTGTGGTGTTTTAGGTTATCTCGTTTATCTTTCCCCTTCCAAAGCATTTCAAATAAACACGTAGAATCATAGAACCATTTGAGTTGGAAGGGACTTTTAAAGGTCAGTTAGTCCTGCTGCCCTGCAATGAGCGTGATCATTGCTGAGCAGTGATGCCCTGTGGCACTTACGGTCCATGTGTAGCCAAAGTCAGTGGCTGCTCTGCACTCAGGGGATGGCAGTGCTCTGAGGCACTGACTGAAGTGGGGAAATCAGGCTGCCCAGCGGGGTGCCAGAACTGGAGCTGTGATCCATCTGCTTCTGACACATCCACTTGTGTGTAGAAGGTTCTTAATCCTGTGGTATTTGGGGTTTCCAGGTATGGAAACGTGGGCACAAACATACTGGTTTGTACATCTCAAAGCATAATTGGGTGGAAAAAAAAAGGCATTCACTGAGCGGCATAGACCTTGGTGTATAAATTAATCTGGTTCCTAGCGAGCGTCTGGGAGTGCTCACCATATGTCTGAGCAACCTTAGTGAAGACAGTGTCGTTTTCATCACAAAAGCTTTCATAAGATGCGCTATAATTGATTTGTTTTGTTTTTGTTACGGCTATGAAGATGTACTCTGCCTGCAGATTGACAGACATCGTAGTCTAGAGAGCACTTTATTGATTCAATTCTGTAAAATCCTCTATGAGAGGATACAGAAAATAGCATGGCAAAGAAGAATATGACAGCACTTAATGCTGAAGCCTCTCTCATAAAGGGCTTCCCGGCACGAGACTGCTCACGTGAGTGGTATGTATTAACCCAAACGGTTCCAAAGGCACTGTGCTCTCTGAAATCATGACATTGCAGAGTGTCATGCAGTATCTCACCTACCACGATATAAACACCCTCCAAAGGAGGTTATCCTCTGACTTTTCCTGCAGCAGTGGGCAATTGAAGATGATCCTTATACTTTTAATTATACTTCTAAATTAACATGTGATTATAATAATGCAAGAAACATCTTCAGGTATGCCTTTGCTGTGGGTATGCACCACTGTATGTTGATTTCTTTTTCCTCATATGATGATGATTCATATCTGTTCCTGAATCCCTGACGTTTTTCCTTCATTTTTTCCCTTAGGTTATCCATTGCCACAGAAAATAAGCTTCGCCTCCATTACAGACGGGCTCTGAGGAACAACACTGACCCATACAAGAGGGCTGTTTATTGCATCATTGGCCGTTGTGACATTACAGATAACCAGAGTGAAGTTGCTGATACAACAGAGGATTATCTGTGGCTGAAGGTGAGTGTGAGTGTTGGGCTTGTTTGGGTCTGTTTGCTTTAAGAACAAGTCTGAATCTGTTGCATCTCAGCTCTGCTGACCTCCCCACCAGTAGGGCAGTGTTTGCAGCAGTGCAGCCGTGCTTTGCAGCGATGCGCATGACTTGGCCTTGCAGATTGTGAAAGGCTGGGAAATGGGTTCCTGGGCTCCTCTTACCCTCTGTCCTACTGGGTGTGAGTCTGGGGACACAGCTTTTGTGGCAGGGTCACGTTCTTTAGTCCGCACCAATCTTTGTCAGCTGTTTTTACTAGAAGTTTTAGCTTGCTTGCAGCAAGAATGCTTTGTGCATTTTTTTTCTGGATGGATTGAGGCTCAAATGTTGGGGTCAGTTGACAGGAAGAAGTCACTGTCTCCAGCAGACAGTTTTTACAGCTTCGGATGCTTGATGAGTGCTGGTCAGTACCTGTCAAACAGGGGGAATAAAATGGTATATTTAAGACTGGTCAAAAAATAAAGAAACCATAATTATCACCTACTGGGTGTTCTGAGTCCCGGTAGTCAAATTTGATGGCATCTACAGATGCAGAAGGATCATTGAGCCCTCTGTGTGTATTTCTGCTGCCACTGCATTGGAGGTCTTTGTTTTCTAGCAGTGGGTGAACCTACCATGGTGAGTTGTAGTTTGTTAGTTGGTCAGATCTTAACACAGCTTCACATGGAATGAATGTCTTCTGAGCACATCCCTTGTGCTAAGGGGAGTTGAAACATCTGTGGTGTTTTTTTCTTAACCTGTTTTTAGCTGAACCAAGTGTGTTTTGATGATGATGGTGCCAGCTCTTCACAAGACCGACTAACATTATCACAGTTTCAGAAGCAGCTGCTGGAGGACTATGGTAAGAAGCCACAAAGAGAGGTGCTGCTGGGTTCTGCTTTGCTGTGGAGGGCACTTTCCAGTTGTTATTATGCAAAGCCTGGGCTCCAGATAAAGCCTGTGGCAAGTCATGGTGGATGAGTTCTGTGCGTTCTCAGCAGTCCAGAGAGTGAATATTCAGAGATAACAATGCTAATGTAACTTGGATTATATCCATTATACATGATGGATTGTTTTTGTTCACCATATGTATTTTGAGATCTTTCTAGTGAGGCTTTCAGATTTTGGAATACAGAATAGAAAAGTGTGCCCTAATGAGTGTGTGTATTTCCAAGGCTTTTCTCTTATATTCATTGTTTCCCTTAAATTATTGTTTGTGGTTTGCAGAGGGCCCAAGTCACAGTTCCTTACATTTTTTTGAAAGTTGTCAGTACATCTGTGGCCCAAGAGAGTGTTTTGTTCATCATCTTTTAGTTGATCAAAATTAGGTCAGTTAGGCCATCAAAGGCACATGCAGAAAGTGATTCTCTGCAGCTTTGTAGTTTGCAGCATGACTTGTGTCCAGATGCAACTGAGAAGAAAGTAAGCATAGTAAGCTAATACTGGTGAGTAAGAAAATGCAGATCTCTACTGTTATTTGGAGCACTTGCCATACATATAAGTGGAGACAAGGGCTGTGGCTATTAGAGAATCTATTGCAGTCTGACAAAAACACAGGAAATTTTCTTAGTAACTGCTCTTTCACTTCCTGAATATGCCTTTGTGGTGTGATCTTTCAGGGTGTACTCGCAGTCAAACCGTTACAGGTAGGCCACTGATGTGTGACTGGGCCTTCAGTTTGGCCTGGTTGTTTCTTTCTGTTGGCACTGAATACTCGTGCATCGTGACAAGAGGTGTTCACTGTCAGTGATCTCTTATAGCAAAGTCATGTTCAGCAGCTCTGAGTGTGTATGTGTTTGTTTCCTCAGGTGAATCCCACTTTGCAGTGAACCAGCAGCCTTTCCTCTACTTCCAAGTATTGTTCTTGACAGCACAGTTTGAAGCTGCGATTGCTTTCCTGTTTCGGACAGAGCGCCTGCGTTGTCACGCTGTTCATGTTGCTTTGGTCCTGTTTGAGTTGAAATTGCTCCTGAAATCTTCTGGGCAGAGTGCACAGTTATGTAAGTGCTGCACCTTTCTATTAAGGGAATGTTTTCTGAGTCCTGATAGTACCACTGCAGCTCTGTGTAACTGGCCAAACGAGCAACGTTTAGCAGCACAGTGTCCTACAAACTGTGCTGGATTCACTAGAGCTCTGGACTGTGATTCTGACTAGTTTGAGAAGAAAGTCTGTGCAACATCTCCAATAGCATTGCTTCTGACATTGCAGTAAGCCATGAGGTTGGTGACCCCCCTGGCGTGAGGCGGCTGAACTTCGTGCGGCTTTTGATGCTCTACACCCGTAAATTTGAATCCACGGATCCGAGAGAAGCTCTGCAGTATTTTTACTTTCTCAGGTAGGAGCCTGTGTGTCTCTCTAAATGTTTTACTGCATTGCTGTTAACTGCTGGGAAGTCCTTGTAAACAGAGCCCTCCTCCTCCCTCTTCTTTTGTAGGAATGAGAAGGACAGCCAAGGAGAGAATATGTTCTTGCGCTGTGTTAGTGAATTAGTAATTGAAAGCAGAGAGGTATGTTTGTGCTTTTCTCCCAGTGATAGTGCATATAAGATAATTAATTGAGTCTTTTTCTGCGTTACTTATATGCAAATTGTCATTTTGATATCAATCATTGTTTTTCATTCACTGTTTTTCATCACCATATTTGTACTTAGTAAATATGTTGTGAAATATGTTCAACTCATCTCTCTATTTTTGTTTCCTTTTTTCCTACTTGACATCTACGTGGATATAGTTTGATATGATTCTTGGAAAGCTGGAAAACGATGGCAGTCGAAAGGTGAGTTGATAATTGCTTTCATACTAAAAACTACAAATTGCACGTGATTTCCAAAGTAGCGCTGAGATTTTCTAGCGCTTTTCTTTTCTAGCGCTTTTCTTTGTTTTTCATCAGCCCAAATTATTGCTGTGTTGGAATAAAGGCTGTATTTTCAAGTATCAGATCCTGCAGGATGCAGGTCAGGAAGCACGAGCTGTATCCCTGTAGGCAGAGGCTGTAACTATAGACACAGGTCTCATTGGGTGGCTCCAGTGAAGTGCAAATTTCCTCTGTCGGTTTCAAAGCAGTGGCATTGCACCCATGAGAGCAGGTTAACTCAGTAACCTCCACCAATTCTTTTTCACGTTCTTTGCAATATAGTTTTTAGATTAATGATGAATCCTGTTAGCTTGAATGTAATCAGTTTTTTTAAATGTAACTGAATTCTTGTATTTCTTTGGCATGAAACCAGACTTTAGCAGTCTTAGTTTTAAAGCAGAAGATTGTATAAGCAAGAAGATATTTTTTTACATCCCTAACTGCAGGAAAGTGCTTTCTAGGTATCCTTGCCTTTTCCTCTTTTTTTATTCTCTTTATGTTTATTGTTTCCTTTAAAACTCTTGTGAGAGGCCTTTTCCAGAGTCCAGTCTAACTTGCCACCTGTCAAGCCAGCACACTCCCGTGACATCCCTGGAGACCTTGGCATGTTACACATGGAAGTCATCCCTGTGTTCTTCTCCTCTGCAACACATGCCATCAGCAAATTAAAATGGTTTTGGATTTGACCCATTGCCTGGGTCGTTTTGGATGAGTTAGGAGCTGCAGATGTATCAGTGCTGATTCCATTTTAGAGAAAGTCTCTCTCAACAGCTCTTTGTATTTTTAACATGGCTCTTTTCTGTGTTCCCGTGGAAATGCTCATCATAATCCACCATGTAAAATATTCATTGCCTTGACTGAACGTTAAGGAATGTTAAGCATTCTGATTTCTCTTCTTTCATTTTTTTTGTCTCATCTCTGTAGCCTGGAGTGATAGACAAGTTTAATAGTGACACAAAACCTATTATTAACAAAGTGGCTTCTGCAGCAGAAAATAAAGGATTGTTTGAAGAAGCAGCAAAACTATATGATCTTGCAAAGGTAAATATCTCCAGTGTGTTGCCTTAATAAATAAGTACCTGGTTCCCTGTGGATTTTTAAGCGTGTTCCTTGTGATTAGGTCAAACCTTAGTGATTTACTTCACTCCAGTAGACTGTTTCTGTAGTTTGTTGGAGCAGAGGCTTTGGCTGCTTGTAGAGGGTTTCAGTGAGTTAACCTGGAAAGATTACTTTCCATCTCAGACATCCCAGGTTCTTGATCAAAGTCAACTTCTGAGGTGATTGCCCCTTGTGTGATGTTATCCTGGCCAGTGATGTTACTTACCTGGAATGTGCTTTTCAATGTAATTTCAATGTAATTGATACTGAACTGAACTCTGAAATAGTCATAGAATGGCTTGGGTTCGAAGGGACCTCAAGGACCCCCCCTGCCACATGCAGGACCACCAACCTCCACATTTAATACCAGCCCAGGTTGCCCAGGGCCCCATCCAGCCTGGCCTTGAACACCTCCAGGGATGGACGGGGCATCTACAGCCTCTCTGGGCAGCTGTTCCAGCACCTCACCACTCTCTCTGGAAAGAACTTCCCCCTGACATCCAACCTCAATCTTCCCTCTCTCAACTTAAAATCATTTCCCCTTGTCCTGCTGTCATGTACCCTCTCAAAGAGTTGGCTCCCCTCCTGTTTATAGGCTCCCTTTAGGTACTGAAAGATTGCAGTGAAGTCACCCCACAGTTGGGCTTTACAACGAGTACTCATTTCCTTTGGAAATATATTTGAGAAAAGGGGGTTGCAGCAGTGGCCAGCATCTTAGAGAAAAATGAAATGCTGCACGATTCTTTTGTCAGCACTCTTCCACGTGAGCTAACAGTATCACGTTGCTTACAGCTGAAGTGCTGCTGACTGGGGGAGGTAGGCATCTCTGAGGTTGCACTGGGCGTCATTGGATAAAACCTTCCTGCTTTTACTGTGACTTCGAAGTCTTGTCATGCTGCTTTTATTTGTGTATAACCTTAATGTCAACAGAACCCTGACAAAGTCTTGGAGCTGATGAACAAACTCCTCAGTCCCGTTGTGCCCCAGATCAGCACTCCCCAATCCAACAAGGAGCGGCTGAAGAACATGGCCCATTCCATTGCTGAGAGGTAAGATATGGGGCAGGACCTGACCTGGGTCAGCTGACAGCTCCGTCAGCTCAGCAAGTGTTAGCATCTGGTTTTGTTTCTGCTGCTGGACTGTTGAATCTGCAGCAGTGTATTCAGGAATCATAGAATCATAGGATGGCTGAGGACCTTGGCAAGGGACTTGAAGATCATTCAGTTCTACTTCTGTGCCACGGGTTAGGTGCCACCCACCAGGTCAGGCTGCTCAGGAGGCCATCCAGCCTGATCTTGGAAGACAAAAAAAAAAAAAAGGTCAGTGCTTGAAGTGCTGAAGCCAGAAAGGTTTTTTGCAGTGGCAGGCTAGGTAGATGTGGCAAGAAGCTTCCTCCTGTAGGTGGATCAGGAGATTTGCACGATTACCAGCTGGGAGGCAGTCTATTAAGGAGCACCGAATAAAATGGGTTATGTTTCCACAAGCTGCACTTGGGTCGTGCAGCGAGGTGCTTAAAAAAGAAAGAGGTGCAAAAGACCAAAAGGAATATCATCTGCAGTGTCAGTGTGTTAATTGGGGCACATGCCTGAGAGATGGCAGCGCTCAAGATTCATTAGCAGCCACAAGGTAGGAATAATGAGCTGCTCTGAAAGGTAGAAATTGCAAAATAGCTTTGGGACTTATTTAATCATCTTCTTTTGATGCCTCTTGTCACAGTGATTGCCATGGACAATTCTCGTATTTTACTAGGACAAAATCTGGGTACCTGGGAGAAATGTCTTGCTGCATTTCCTGAAATGTTCTGATGAATAAAAATAAAGCAGGCAAGCTTGCAGTTCCCAGGCTGGGCAGGTGGATATGAGAGAAGGTATTGATTTCCATCAGAGGCCCGTGCTTTTCTTTTTCTGACAGGTGACATTTGCCAGTCCCTCCTTCAGCTGGTCCTTCATTGAGGGAGGCTGGAAACAGAGAGATTGCTGCCACGTTGACTTAGTGAGAGCCTCAATCCCAGCTGACGTGAGGGAAAATCAAACCTGTGGTCTGAATTTGAGCTTTAAGTCACCTTCTGGCAAGTGTAAACTAGGGAGAGGACACAGCATTCAGTCTGTTCCTTAACTTCTTGCCTGGAGCAGGCAGTTGTGCTGGGGAGCTGTTTGCTGTAAAACACTGTGTTAGACAGGCTTGTCCTGCATTTGCCTCCAGTCTGTGTCACAGTTTTCTGCATGAATATAAAAAGTGTAAGTGTTTAAAAGGAAGCAAATTCAGGATTTGATGGAAATTTAAGAGTGTATAAAATGATTTTTAAGAAAAGCTAAACCTGTAAAATTGTGCCTCTTGGTTAAGGAAAGCTAAAGCTGTCCTTTGTTAGATGCCTTCTGTCCTTGTGCTTGATGTCTCTGCTTCCAAGAATTGCCAGTGCATGCTTCTACGTGGTTGCCACTTGGCTCAATAAAACTGTAAAATAATTTCTTTCAGGTACAAAGCTCAGGGGATAAGTGCAAAGAAATCCATTGACTCCACGTTCTACCTTCTGCTAGATTTAATCACGTTTTTTGATGAGTATCACGCCGGTCACATTGACAGGGCCTTTGATGTAAGTTTAAAGAGTTCTGTTTGAAGTGCAGCCCTACTAATGCCCTTGAAAGCCCAGGATGTCTCATAACGTCACTTAAAATAAAAACTTACATTTAATGAGTTAGAGGGTACTGCAGTGCTGTAGGAATTTAAAAGTGTATTTCTTGTTGTTTAACAATCAGGGAGATCTTTCTGGAGGTATTTTGTAGTCCTTGAACCAGTGATTTCTCCCACTGAGCCAAGTGCAAAGATAAACCAATAAGTAACAATGAAATGATTCCTCTCAAATGGAAATGGGAGCGTTTCGTTAACACTTCAAAAGGGTACTTTAATAGTATATAGTGTATAGAGCATTGATTATCTGCCCTGATTTGTGCTTTTCCTTTTGAAGATCATTGAGCGCCTGAAGCTTGTACCTCTTAGCCAGGATTGTGTGGAGGAGAGAGTTGCTGCCTTCAGGAATTTCAGTGATGAAGTAAGTAATGCCTCTTGTTTTTTCAGCTCCCAGAACGCTTTTCCCTTGTTGAAAGTATCTTAAAACCTCATAATCTCATAATTCTTATTCTTTATAGGGAAGTAGGATGGGATTATTTTGCATCCATGCAAGTAGACTCTTGGCTTGCAGCTCTTTCCTCGTAATGCTGCTCTTTGGAGCACTAGATTCATGCTCAGAAATCTTATCTCCACTTTGCAGAAGGAGCCTGCAGATCTGACTTGTTCTGAACTTGCTGAGTTAGATTCACCTCTGTAGTACAGCACCCGGGTTCTAATGCTGATGACTGCCTCTGCTCTCCAAATCTGATCTATCGTGCATCACGCTAAATTGAGAGAAGCTCTGCTACAAGCTGCTCTCATCTGGGAAATGAATTGGAGAGTGTCAGGCAGATCAGCAGCAGCCTAAGAGAGCAACTGTGCGAAGTAAAGGCTTGCTGTCAGCTCTTTTGGTGTGCCTGTGTGTAGCAATGAGTGCAGTACTGGTGACTGTGAGCAAGACGTACTTTCTGGAGGCTGCAGTCCTTTGGCTGTACAGTGTGCTGCTCTGGAGACCTTGGGAATTATCTTCTTAGGACTGCTGATGGCATCGTGTTTTTTTTCTCTTTTCTCAACATTGTTTCCTTGATTATTTACCAGAAAACAAATCCTTTCACCTGTACTGTTCTGAGTGCTCTTTTACCACCTGAGTGGAAGCCCATTGCTGCTTGTGGACTGTTTTTACTGGAAGGCAGCCCTTCTTTTAGACGACATTTGTTTATATTTAGGTCTTCTGGGATGTTTTGTGTGTATGTGCTGCTTCAGGTTCCATATGCACTTTTGCTTCAAAAATGAAGATGTAGCTGTTCTGCGTGTGTCCCAAGACCGTGCTCTCATGGCAGGGGTAGCCATTCATACGTGGCCACTACTGGGGCGGGTATCAGTCATTGCTCTCTTGGTTTCCTGATGTCAGTGAGCAAAGCTAACGATTCTGTCAACTTGCTTTTTTTTTGCAACACATCTTTTCTTTTTCCCTCCTTTGTGCAGATCAGGCACAATCTATCTGAGGTACTGCTTGCAACCATGAATATTTTATTCACCCAGTACAAGCGGATGAAAGGCACAAGTCCTGCCACTCCTGCCAGGCCCCAGCGGGTGATAGAGGACAGAGATTCGGTAAGATGATTCGTAACCCTCACTGTCCAGCAAGTTTTCCCAGTTCCTTTTTCCCTATCTTTCAAAGGATTGGGCTTTGACTGGGTGTCTGTGCCAGTCTTTGCTCTCAAACAGAGGGCTTTTTCAGTTACTCGTCCTGAGACAAGTCTCTTGTAACTTCACCTACGTAGAAAGAAAGGGCATTGTTCTAAATGTCTTGAAAATATGTTACAATATACCCCCACCTCCTGGCCAGAAGAAATAAGCAGTCACATTCCTAGAGGGCTCTCCAATTGTTAGCAGATGTGAGCAGTGCAGTGTTTCTAGGATGGTTGATGTTGTTGCCTTAACAGCTGGGCTATTGTCAAAAACCTAATTTCCACCTCTTTCATTTGTTGCCTCTTCTTCATGCAAAAGTTATTTCTTGGGAAAGGCACTTCATTCCTCTGCTTGGCTGGCTTCCATAGTGACATGGGCAGAGCCAGACAGCTTTTGGGCACTGTGGTGCTTGGTCTGACTGCCTGGTTTAAATGGCTGACCAAGGTGGGTTTGACTTAACTGCCACACTTGGTGCTGAAGCATTTCCCCCACCTGCTGATGGGAGGCACAAAAAGAGATCTTTTATAACATTGCTTACGGGACGCAGACAGGTTTGTCAGCACTCTGCTAAGCAGAAGTGTGCTCAGTGTAGCTGTTATGGGTTCTGGTCTTGTAGTTCTTACCACCTTAGAGCTGCCACACGTGCTTGAAAACCAAGGCTGAAGCACTCAACCTGGCTTACAGGTGAGGAAATATATCTCAGCTCCTGCTTGATGATGAGACCAGGCCCTCATCCAGCTACATTCCAGGCTTGTCATCTGCAGAAGTGCCTTTCATCCCTACATTCCAATATGAATGAAAGCAGCATTTCTCAGTGCTGCTGGTGGGACCTCCCAGCCGTGGGGCACGGGAGAGCAGAGGGCACAGGGTTCATCTTGTGGAGCTTTGCTTTACTCCGGGGGACACAGGCCAGCTGCCTCTGTGAATCACAGAATCACAGAATGGCCTCGGTTGAAAAAGACCATAAAGATCATCTGGTTTCAACCCCCTGCTATGCGCAGGGTCGCCAGCCATCAGAGCAGCTGCCCAGAGCCACATCCAGCCTGGCGTCCTGTGCTCAGAGGTGTGATTGTCATGCCAGAAGGGAACACAGTAGGTAGGGTAGGAAGCAAAACATGTTCCCTTGGTTTCTTACCCTGTGGAATTCCCTCTAACAATTGAGAGCAAGGAGTCCAGGTTGGCCCCGTTCCCTTGCCTGGAAAACGGCTTTGGAGTTTTGGAGGTGGGAAGAACTGAGGGCACTTCGAATGTGGAGAGGAACGGCATCTCCAGAGCCCCCCTGCGAAAACATTTCCTATTCCATCTCAAGGATGAAATGTGCTGTACTTAGAAACTGTTGGGTTTGGAGTCAAAGCTGGGTTTGTATGCATTTTCTTTATTTCACAGAGAAATTACCTAGGCTGTGTTTTGAGTCTTTTGATGATGTATATATTTACACACACGCACTAATTGGCTTTGGGAATGAGAGGGCAAAGCACTGTCCCTCTTGGCCTGATGTGTGTTGTCAGATCTCAGGTAGAGGTAGCAACAACCCAGGCTGCAGTGCTGGCGCCCAGGGCACGATAGCAGCGCTGTGTGCCCCACACCCTGACCCCATTGGGTGAGCAGCTCTCCAGGGCAGCCCAAGGGCATTGTCTGGGTGGCAGAATTAGGTCATGAAAGGAATGGAATTCATTTATTTGTAGTGATTTTAAATCACAAGTGACTTTCACATTCATTAACTAATTACAGCCAATAGAACACTGAGACCTCCAGGCCGCTCTTAACCTCTGCAAACCTCCGTTCTTTCTTCCCCAAGTGCTGCTGCTTGCAACTCATCATGGTGCTTTGATTTTTAAAATAGATTGGCTCCAATATCATTGCTACGGTAAAGGCAAAGAGAACTGTAATTCACACTGCTCTCAAGACCTGTCAGTCACAGTTAGAGATTTTGTCTCCTAATATTTAATGGGGAACCAGGCAACTTGCTGTGCTGTCTTCATCTACCACTTGTTTTGATGTCCTCTGGAAAGGAGCAGGGTGGAGGTGGGCGACATGACCTCTGTGAGCAGAGGAAACCACAGCAGAGAAATGTTGACCATCACTGAAACTTAAAGAGTGATTTCTAAGCAGCCTTGTGAATTAGGCAATCTGTTTGCATTACCTAGGTTGGTAACTCGGTTCTGTAACCTGTGCTGGATGCTTTCAGCCATTGGGCCAGCCTCACTTTGCAGCTCCAGATATTCATCCTCCCTTAATCAGACAAATGAGAGTCAAAGAAAAAGGATTCCTATCTCCCCTCCATTGGGCTGTGGCATTTTTAGGTATTGAACTTCTTTATTTTTCTGTCTTGCAGCAACTGCGATCTCAAGCTCGTGCACTGATAACATTTGCTGGAATGATCCCTTATAGAACATCTGGAGACACGAATGCAAGACTGGTGCAGATGGAGGTCCTTATGAACTAGCAGAGAAGCTTTGGCTCAGGGCTCAGCAGCTGGGCCTGTTGGTAGTGCGTTTGGGGCTGGGACCAGTACCCTTTTGTATTCTGTATTTTTGTTGATGGAAATAAATTTCTTTGATTTCTATTTGTTTTTTGATATTTTCATTTTCGCTGTTCTTTTGTGTTTTTATGTGTTTGTTCATTTTTTAAAAAATTAGTTTCTATTTAGAAAATCATTCTCAGAGAGTAAGTATAGAGAAAAGTCAGTTCTGCGGCCCCCTGCACTGCTGTCCTGCCCTCACTTGGTTTGTGTTGCTGGGATATGAGAGCACATGCGCTTCTGGTCACACAGCAGGCAACAAAGCAGGGGAGCCGATTCCAACCTTTGCACACTGCATTATTGTGAGAGACAATTAATTTCTTTTTTTTTTTTTTTTTTCTTTTTTCAGTATGGCTGTAAGTGTAACCTCCACTAGGGGATGTTTGACCAACTTCCTAACTACCTTTCTACCAAAACTATTGTGGTGTGAATTTAGATGAACTTTTGGACGGGAAGCAAAGAGCCAACTTGCCATACCCCAAGGACGTGTATGAGCAGCTGGGGGCTGCTGGGGGTCCTGGCAGCTCCACTGGGGTCTGCATGTGGCACCGGGCACTTCTGCAGCACAGTGAAGGTTGAAGCAGCTTGGAGGATGGTGACGTGGGGAGCCCTGAAGCCAGACAGGCTCAGGAGTGCAGTGTGTCCTTTCTCCCGGCAGGCTGTGTGTCCTCAGGCAGCCTCTGACCCAAGTGGAGGGGCAGCACTACTTGGTCCATTCTGAAAAGGCTGTCGTTGTCTCCTGCTGTGCTGCTCACTGGCACGCTCATTTCCAGCCTTACACCTAATGACCTTTGAGGAAGGCTGTGATGCCAGTCCTGCTGGCCCTTCCAGGCTGAGCAGCTGCTGAAGTGTTCCATGCTTTGTTCTGAAGGCCAGGAAGACCTCTCTGTGCTGTGCTGCCCCTGGAACCCAAAGCCCTGGGACCCATGCTGCAAGTTAAGGCCCAGCACGGCTCTGTGCAAGATATGAGGTGCTGAGGGATGGACAGAGGTACTGTGGGTAATTGGAGTATTTAGCTTCTGATTGCCCTGTGCTTTCTTCTCATGTCTGTGCAGGTAGTGACTTGCAGCACACCATCCTCCCATGCTCCAGCTCCACATCCCAGCCCAGCTGCAGACACCTGGCTCTCCTCCCCCGCGCACCGAGCTCGCTGCTGACTCACCTGCGCTGCTTTGCTGCAGATGGCACCTCGTGGTCTTCCAGATGCCACTGTTTCTCCCCACCCCACGCCTTCCAGCTTTGTGCTTAAGGACTTGTTCTTCTGGAAAGAACAACCTGCTCCTGCTCCCTCCTATGTCTGACCACCAGGCGTTCTGCTGCCAGGGTTGGTAACCTCAGTGCCCTCCTGCCCTGACTTTGTTAGCGGGCAGCCTCCACCTTGGCTTTCTGTGTCCTCTGCCCGAAGGGTTTTGGGGATGTTATGAATTGATGCGTTGTTCAGAGCAGCCTATTGGAAGGCATTGCCACTGCCCATTCTGACAGGAGAAGTGCTTCCTTTGTAGTGTTGGGCCATGGAGAGCAACCTCGATTTCCTACGTGCAATTACTGTGAGCAGAGTTTCCTTGTGCCCTCTCCCAAGCTGCTGTCATCCATGCATCCGTGCTGTGTGATGGCTGGGAGCGCAGGCTGCTCTGCTCCTGGGGGCTCTCTTCACCCTGATGGTTCCAGCTCCTTTGGGTCCATTGGTGTGAGCAGCTGTTTGGGCACCTCACGGTGGACAGTGCTGGTGGCTGCTGATTCCCAGCCCGGTTTGATGAGGATGTGACTTTGCTCCCTTTGTATAAGGTGAATTTAGGAGCATTTGCTGATTTCCTTCTGCAGGAGCCGAATGTGTGCCAGCAAGCACAGCGCTGTCTGTCCCCAACAACCCCAGGCTTCAGCGAATTACAGCGCTTTGCCTGCAAGCCTACAGCTGTCTGTGTGCTGGCATCTGTCCTTGTGGGGTGGAGGTCGGATGGGGGGACAGGGTGCAGCAAGGTGAGAGCGGTGATAACCATCTCTCTTCTCTTTGCAGGTTTCTTCCCTGCAGGTGAGGGCTCAGTCCTGCCCTGCAGTGCTCAGCCCCGGTCCCACTCTGGGCAGCAGTGCCCAGGGTGCTGGGCTCCCTCTGAGGAGGGAAATGGGGTGGTTAAAGCTTCCCTAAGGGCTGCAGGGGTCTCTGCTTTGACAGACTTTAACAGAGTCTCCCTGTGGAGTACTGAGCTGTTCTCCACGTACCGGATTAAGGTTGGTTTGATGTGTTTAATGGCCACAACAGGCACGGAGCATTCCTCATCTGCCTGCAGCCCCTGCGACGCCGCGGGACGGCCGGGTATTGTTGCTGCAGCTGGTGTTGTGAATCAGGCCGACGGCAAGCGCTTCCTACTATCCGGCTATTTCACTACACCAGGGTTGCATCATACCACTTCCTTCACCCGCCTCCTGGAGCCTCCGTGCCTCTCCCGGAGCATCTTGCTGCTGCGCCTGGCCTCTGATTTGTGAGAGGCTCTGATTTACGCTGTGTGGGACAAGTCGGTGTTTTCTGATGGGATAATGAGGTTCTAAAATAAAGCTGTGGCTTTGAGGCATCAGTGTGGTGCTGTTTGTGTTGGTGGAAGCTGATGCCCGTGTCATAGGAATGGGTGAGGTGGGACTGAGGACGGTGTGTGTGCATGCACACAGTGCATGGGGAGCAGGGCGAGTCCTCAGAGAGCAGGTTGAAATGTTTGTGCAAGTGCAAAGGGCCACCAGAGGCAGTGGCTGGACAACCCAAATTTTCCATTAACTCGCAAAGTGAGCGGGCTGAATTTGCAATGGGCTGTGGTGTTGCCCTCAAATTTTATTACCTGCCCTGTTAGCTGTCTTCCATGATGTTATCTGTTGCACATTTAAGTGGATGTGTGACATTGAGCCCTGTGTGAAAGCCACCCATCCCCCTGTTTGGGGCGGGGGTCTTCTCCACCCCAGGGCTTCCAGTTCCCCTGTCCTTTGGGTTCAGTTCCCGGCACAGCTCAGCTCCTTTGGCAATGATGCAGCTGTGGTTTGTAGGATTTGCTGGGGCAGTGCCGCAGGGAAGGGGCAGAGGAGCACAGCCCTGAGCTCACCTCCAGCCCCCACCTGGGAACATTCAGTTCCCACCCAGATTTGTTATGGAAAACCGCCGCATTTCTCTGTAGCTCTGTCCTTGGGCCTTAATCTCAAATCCGTTATCAGTGCCGCGATCGGGCACTGGCAGCCGCTGATGCTGATAACAGCAGTTTTGATACCCCCTCCAGCTATTTTTTCCCCCTGACCAGCTTGGGGTGGTTCCAGCCACTCTGATACCCCCAGGCGCTGTGGGGCCGTGCTTGGTTCTGTCGGGTATAAATCCCGACCCCAGCACTACAAAGTGGGACCCGTGCAGCCACCATGGCTGAGCTGCCATGCGCTGAGCCCCTGCCACGCTGCAGCGGCCGCTTCACCATCAGCACACTGCTGGGTGCTGAGGAGGCGGCGGGCTGTGAGGGCGCACAGCTCTCGGGCAGCTCGCTCTGCACCAGGACCTTTGGCTACAACACGGTGGATGTGGTGCCCGCCTACGAGCACTACGCCAACAGCAGGGGGGTGGGTGAGGCCGGACGGGGAAGACCATCGCTGGCAGACCTCCACTCCATCCTCAAGGTAAGGCCTCGGTGCGGGGGCTGCTGGCCACACTTGCGCTGGTGTGGCTCTGCCCTCAGCCCCATCTCTCCGTCCCACAGCCTGAACCCGGCCGCCTCCGTGTGCCACTGCCTGACCCCCAGCGCAGCAATGGCCTCCCCGACACCGAGGAGGGGGCTGGCGAGCCGAGCAGTGCCCCTGCACCAGAGCCTGTCCGCTTCGGGTGGGTGAAGGGTGTGATGGTGAGTGCCCTGCGTCCCAGTGGTCAATCATAGCATCTTTACATTTCTCCCAGTTGGGATGAGAGGCGATGGCCTTATGTTGTGCCAGGGGAAGTTCAGATGGAATTTTGGGAACAATTCCTGCTCCAAAAGAGCAGGGCAGTGGCACAGCTGCCCATTCCCATCCCTGGAGGTGTCCCAGGGCTGCGGGGATGTGGCACTGAGGGATGTGGACAGTGGGCACGGTGGGGTGGGGTTGGACTTGGAGGTCTGAAAGGTCTTTCCCAGCCTTAAAGGTTCTGTGATTCTTTGGTTTAGCATTCATGGGTTGACAGTTGGACTGGATGACCATAGAGGTACTTTCCAGTGCCTATGATGCTGTTTTTCACAACTGTCCATCTGGAGCTGTTCCCCGTCCCTTCCTGATGCCCCGTTGTTAGCTGGAGGCCAGCAGACCCAGCGTGGCTCTGCCTGTCCTGAGGCGCCTGCCCGCACTCATGGCCATGTTCCCGTTGCCCTGCAGATCCGCTGCATGCTGAACATCTGGGGTGTGATCCTCTACCTGCGCCTGCCCTGGATCACAGCCCAGGCAGGAATCGGTGGGTGCTTGTGGGGGATGACGGCAGCAGGCCATAGGGAGGAGGCCGTGGGGGCTGCCAGCAGTGCTCAGCCTGGTGGGTGCAATCCATCCTCTCTTGCAGCCCTGACGTGGCTCATCATCCTGATGTCTGTGACCGTGACCACCATCACCGGCCTGTCCATCTCTGCCATTTCTACCAACGGCAAAGTGAAGTCAGGTAGCGCTTCCCTGCCAGGTCCCTTGCAGCACTCCTGGGGCGACTGCACCCAAACCTTCTCCATGGGGTTTCTGTGCCACAGGGGGCACCTACTTCCTCATTTCGAGGAGTCTGGGACCGGAGCTGGGCGGCTCCATCGGCCTCATCTTCGCCTTTGCCAATGCAGTGGCCGTGGCCATGCACACGGTGGGCTTTGCTGAAACAGTGCGGGATCTGCTGCAGGTGAGGACGCGGCCCTGCACCTCCTGTCCCCAAGCCCACCTGCACCCTCCTGCCCAAGCAGAGCTCATTATCAATACCTGCATTAACGCCGCACCGCCAATAATCAGCCGCCAGCTCCTCCGACTCGCGGACATGGCGGCGGTTGGCTGAGGGAATTCTGTTTCCTGGTTGGTGACGGTGCCCCTTCCCCAGGAGCACAACTCCCTAATCGTGGACCCCACCAACGACATCCGCATCATCGGGGTGCTCACTGTCACCGTGCTGCTGGGCATCTCGCTGGCTGGCATGGAGTGGGAGGCGAAGGTAGCGCACCCTCCCGCAGCGAGCCGGCCTGCGGCCCAGCCAAGCCTCCTGCTCCTCTCTGCCCTCCCAGGCCCAGATCCTGTTCTTTTTGGTCATCTTGGTGTCCTTCATAAACTACCTGGTGGGGACGGTGATCCCGGCCAGTGCCGAGAAACAAGCAAAGGGCTTCTTCAGCTACAGAGGTGGGTTCAGCACGGGACGGGGCCATGACTAGGAGTGACGATGAGAGCTGGGATTGTGTTCTGGCAGCGGTTTGCCTCCATCCAGCGCTGCAGTGTTGGAGCTGGAAGAGGTGGTGGGAGCACCAGGTGGATGGGGACGCTTCTCTGCTTCCTCCTCAGCTGACATTTTTGCCCAGAACTTCGTGCCTGACTGGCGCGGACCTGAGGGCTCCTTCTTTGGTTTGTTCTCCATTTTCTTCCCATCGGCAACCGGTATCTTGGCCGGAGCCAATATCTCTGGTGACCTGAAGGTAGGTTTTTGCCAGCCCTTCCTGAGCTGTTGCTTCTCAGGATGGGGAACTGGGGGCCCGTGAAATTCAGATGGCACAAAACCATCGCTGGGGGCCCCTGGAAAGCAGCTGTGCATCTCCCTGCGACCCCCTCGGACAGGACCCTGCCGTGGCCATCCCCAAGGGCACCTTGATGGCCATCTTCTGGACCACGGTGTCCTACCTGGTGCTGTCAGCTACGATAGGTAATTGCAGCGGGCTGAGGCCCCATGAATCAGGGTGGTGGGCAGCAGGAGAAGCACCTCTGTCTTTGGAGGTGATGCAGGAGCAAAGCATGCACATAGCTGTGCCCCGCAGGTGCCTGCGTGCTTCGGGACGCCTCGGGCAGCCTGAATGACAGCGTGGCAGTGGGCTCACCGGGCTGTGAGGGACTGGGCTGCAGCTATGGCTGGAACTTCACTGACTGCGCCCAGCGGCAGAGCTGCCGATACGGCCTCAGCAACTACTATCAGGTGTGCCTGGGGATTCAGGCTCTGCAGTGTGTGTGGAGAGCTCCTGCTTGGGTTTTCAGATGTGGCTGAATGTAACTACCTGATAAGGCTGATGGAGGCACCGAGGGCAGTGGGATGTGGTAAGGCTGCAGGGTGATGTGCTGGCGGCACGGAGCAGCCTAACCACTGGGTTTTTGGGCAGAGCATGAGCATGGTGTCGGGATTCGGTCCCCTTATCACAGCTGGGATCTTTGGTGCCACCCTCTCCTCAGCGCTGGCCTGCCTCGTCTCGGCTCCCAAGGTCTTCCAGGTGAGCGCTGATCCCTGTCCCTCTCCCTGTCTCTGTCCCCGGGTGACAGGACAGAACATCCCCACACCTCTCACACTTTTCTCCCCACAGTGCCTCTGCAAGGACCAGCTCTACCCTCTCATAGGCTTCTTTGGGAAGGGCTATGGGAAGAACAGCGAGCCTATCCGTGGCTACATGCTCACCTACGTGATCGCCATTGGCTTCATCCTCATCGGTGGGTGCCTCCAGCCGTGCCTGGATGGCTTGGCCGCGGCGCACCGCTGATGCTCTGCCCTGTCCTCCTCCTGCAGCCGAGCTCAATGCCATCGCCCCCATCATCTCCAACTTCTTCCTCTGCTCCTATGCGCTCATCAACTTCAGCTGCTTCCATGCTTCCATCACCAACTCCCCAGGTGGGTGCCAGCCCCAACCCCAGCCCCATCCTGGCTGTGGGGTGAGGGGAGCTGGTGGCAGCCGCTGTATGTGTTTGCGTGCAGGCTGGCGACCCTCCTTTCGGTATTACAGCAAGTGGGCTGCGCTTTTTGGTGCCGCAATCTCAGTGGTCATCATGTTCCTGCTGACCTGGTGGGCGGCCCTCATCGCCCTCGGCATCGTCGTCTTCCTCCTGGGCTATGTCCTCTACAAGAAACCAGGTGCGTGGCAGCTCTGGAGAGGGCCCCACATCCCCCAGAGTTGTTTGTGCTCATTGCCAATCCATCCCCTCCACACAGATGTCAACTGGGGCTCCTCCATGCAGGCCAGCTCCTACAACCTGGCGCTGAGCTACTCGGTAGGGCTCAGCGAGGTGGACGAGCACATCAAGAACTACAGGCAAGGGAGCTCAGATTGGAGCTGGGAGGGAGGGGAACAGAGCTGGTCCCCCACAAAGCCAAGATGGGATTGTGCCCATGGCCACGGCCTCAGTGCTGGTGAATCACAGAGTGGGGCAGCTGCACCCCAAGCCCCACGTCCTCTCTGCCACGTGGCAAGGCCACCGTCAGATTCTGTCCTCTCCTTCCCATCAGGCCGCAGTGCCTGGTCCTGACCGGGCCGCCCAACTTCCGCCCAGCGCTGGTGGATTTCGTGGGCACCTTCACCAAGAACCTCAGCCTGATGATCTGCGGCAATGTGCTGATTGTGAGTGTGGCCACAGGGCGCCCTGCAGCTGGATTCTGCACCCTGCAGGAATCCCAAAGAAGGAAAGAAGTCAGGCCACATTGTGCTCCTTTGGTTCCCTATCTTGGGTAACCAGTGGTCCACAGGTGGTAGAACACCAGTGTCACTGTCACCAGCACATGTCACTGGGAAACCAGTGGAGTTGAGGCTGATAAACCAAAATCTGCCATTTTTTGGTGCAACAGCAACTCCCCCTGCATGCCGTGCTTAAATCCAGGTTCTGCCAATAGCTGGGGCAAGGGGAGCTGGAGTTCTTTGGTGCCCAGAGCACTGGGATGGGGACAGGGACAGCGGCCACCCGGCCAATGGGCCGTGCCCCCTCCCTGCTCCCCCAGGGCCCCTGCAAGCAGAAGGTGCCCGAGGCCCGGCAGGCATCGGATGGCCACACCAGGTGGCTCCTCAAGAGGAAGATCAAGGCCTTCTACACCAACGTGCTCGCTGAAGACCTGAGGAGCGGCGTCCAGATGCTGCTGCAGGTGGGGCCAAGCTGACCATTGCAGCCCCTGCTTGGGGCACACGGTGCCAGCCAGGCGAGTGCCTCAAGCAGGAATCTGTTGCTCTCATTGCTTTTCCTGAAGGCCGCCGGCCTGGGGAAGATGAGACCCAACATTGTCGCGCTGGGCTACAAGAGGGACTGGCAGGCAGCTGCACCACAGAGCCTGGAGGATTACGTGGGCATCCTGCAGTACGCGCCGCGCCGGCACCTGGCGGCTCCGTGTGCCTCTCTGAGCCAGGCAGTGGCGTCATGCTGTTGTGCTGTCCCCACCTCATGGGGGGTTGGGGGGGGAACACCACCGTCAGCTGCCTCCTCCCTCCTTCCAGCGATGCCTTTGATTTCAAGCACGGCGTGTGCCTGCTGCGGCTGCGGGAAGGGCTGAATGTTTCCCGAGTTCCACAAGCCCACAGTAAGTGCTGTGGACATGCAGTGCTGAGGACCATCCTTGTGATGGGGACTGGTATCCTGAAACCAGGGCAGGACGTGTCCGTGCTCCTTTCCCTCCACAGCTAATCCTGCATTTGGGGCAGCAGAGCATCCTGATGGGAACGGCACTGGTGGCAGAGCAGTGCCCAGCACAGGCATTGGTCAGCGCTCATCAGGAATGTCCAGAGCCTCCTGCAGCCTCGGGATCCACTCTGGGGAGCTGGGTTTGTGCATGCGGCACCATGGATGCAGGGGTTGGGGGTTCAGCTTGGAGCATGGTTATGTTTGCCACTGTAACAGTGGTGCTGCAAGGTGGTGCCGTGCTGATGCCTGCATTTCCCTTCACAGTAGACCCCGAGCAGCAGGCGAGCACCATCTTCCAGAGCCAGCAGGGCAAGAAAACCATTGACATTTACTGGCTCTTTGATGATGGAGGTAGGCCCTGCCTCGTGCTGCAGCACCACAGCACAGGAGGATGGGAGGGCACTAAAAAGTGGCTGCATCCTGCAGGGCTCACACTGCTTATCCCCTACCTCCTCGGACGCAAGAAGCGATGGGGAAAATGCAAGATCCGAGTGTTTGTCGGCGGGCAGATCAACAGGATGGATGAGGAGAGGAAGGCGTACGTGGCAGTGCAAAACGTGCACGGGTGCCCTGGCTCAGCAGCTGGTCGCTGAGCTCTGGGAACTGTCCCTCTCTCTGTGACAGGATCGTGTCCCTGCTGAGCAAATTCCGCCTGGGCTTCCACGAGGTCCACGTCCTGCCTGACATCAACCAGCAGCCCCGGCCGGAGCAGTAAACAAACCCCCTGCCCACGCAGTCCTGCCTGAGCCGCAGCTCTGCGCACAGCACAGATCCCTGTTTTCAGTCCCACGACTCCCAGTCCCTCGCAGCAGGACGGGGAGCACGCCGTGCCCGTCCCAGCGCGGTGTCCTTGCCTTGCAGCATCAGGAGGTTCGAAGAGCTGATCGCACCCTTCAGGCTGAACGACGGCTTCAAGGACGAGGCGGCGGTGAACGAGCTGCGGCACGGCTGTCCCTGGAAGATCTCCGATGAGGAGGTGCACAGACACAGAGCCAAGGTAGCCCCGGGGCAGCCTGCTGGGAGCCTCCTGCTTTTAAGTCAGGAACGCGTGGTTTTGGTCTCCTAAACCTTCACCACCCGCTCCGCAGTCGCTCCGACAAGTGAGGCTCAATGAGATTCTGCTGGATTACTCGCGGGATGCGGCGCTCATCGCCATGTAGGTGTCAGCACCACCAGTCCTGTTCCTTGCAGGGCAGGAATGGTCCCTTCGGGCTCTGAACACCCCACAGCTGGTGGGACGGGGCAGCACAGCTGCAACCAGGGGGAAGGTATCAAGGAAGGGGTCCGGCCCCAGGGGCAGGACGCGGCGGTTCCCTGTTTTTAGGAAGAAATCCGTGAGCTGGTGCCAGGAGATGCTTCCTGACACAGCCCCATCTCATGGCCGCAGCACGCTGCCCATCGGCAGGAAGGGGCGCTGCCCCAGCTCCCTCTACATGGCCTGGCTTGAGACGCTCTCGCAGGACCTCAGACCGCCGGTCATCCTGATCAGAGGGAACCAGGAGAACGTTCTGACCTTTTACTGCCAATAAAGCCTCCCGCACCCCTGCCACGTGATTTTTTTCAGTCTGCATTTCAGCAATTCAAGGGGTCTGGGGCAGTACCAAATGTGTGGGGTTCACAGCAATGCCCAAAGCACGCAGCTGCTGTGCTGTTAGAAAAGCTTGTTTGGCTGATTTTGGTCCTGGGAGGTTATTACAGATACAGTGCTGCGCCAGTGCTGCCTGTACGGCCAGCTGGGTTTGCTGGAGCTGTGCAGGTGTGGTACGGGCTCCCAGGCTGAATGTGCCCCATCCTCAGGGTGCCCAGGGGACAGCCTTGGGCAATGCCATAATCCCCCACCAAGAACCAGCCCACGGGGCTGCAAGGAGGCTGTGGGGCTCCAGGAAGGCAAAACCTGCCCCACACATGGCAAAAGTGAGCGTGGTTTCCAAAAGCCCCACACTGGCATCCTTGTTGCCCCACATTGCCCCCCAGAGGAGAAACGTGCTACTCCATTCACCTCAATCATCACAGCATTTACTGATCATCGCCACCAGGATTAGAAGTGTCAGTAGAAAAATAAAATGTACACAGCTTTCTATCATACAAAGATTTGTTCATGACAGCTGCACTTGCTAACGAGCCACAAAGTCAGGGACAAACCCAAGCAGAGCAGCACACAGGAAGCTAGGAGGCGAATCAAGACCTGCTCAGGTAGTGACTTTCTTAGGCCAGAAGGGCTGTCTGGATGGGGCTCACAGCCCTGCCCACCTGGATACCTTAGCATTTTCATTTTTGGAAGTTATTTACAGCTTTTGACAAGGTTACACTGCAGTACAGCAGGAACTGCTCCTCTCCCAGCCAGTCCCAGGGTTTATTTCCAGCCTGCTGCAACAGCTCTCAGCATTCCTGAATTCCAACCTTCCTAAATCCTTCTGCTCCAGCAAAGCCAATAGACACCTGCTGAAAACTTCAGGGATTCCTCTGCTTGCCTAACTCCAGATGGAGATAAAGGGAACACCCTGTATCTAAACAGATCATTATTCCTGACTTTGGTTTGGGGAGGGGGGAAAAGATGCAGAGGCCCAACCTTCTCCTAGGCTGGTCCTCCACAAGCACAGGGCACACAGAAGGCCTCGTGCTCAGCACCCATCAGGCAGTCTTAAAGTGGCATTTACTAACAATTTGAACCTTGCCCACCTAAGGAAAAGGATTCACATTAAACTAAAACTCAAACTAAACTAAAATAAAACTAAGTTTTATTCCCTGGATTAAAATGGGCTGCATTTTAGAGCAATTTCATTAAAAACTCCTTAAAAACAACTCTCTCCATCTGCTGGCAAAGGACCATTCATGAGACATCTTAGCAAAGTGAGAGAATTGCTTTCGTGATCAGCACAGGACCTTGACTGGGGCTGTTTCAGCACAGGGGCCATTGTGTTTGTGGCCTTACAAAAATTTGCTACAAAAGGTAAGCTGATCTGAAAAGCAAAGGATTTCTGTCACCGCACAGATGGGAAGCATGGCCTGGAGGTTGACACAGATGGTGCCTTCCTCCAGAGGACTGTCAGCTGCCAATAGACGTGCTGTGCCACCCAGCAAAATCCTCAGCATTCAGTGCCAGCTTCTCTGTGGGCCCCAACATCCAGCCCAAAGCCCTGACCGCACAGCACACCTCTGGAAGACAGGGCAGAGCTCAGAATTAGTTAAATATCATTTAAACCAAACCAACGCATTAGGAGAAACTGTAGCATGGCCAGAAGGAGTTGGCCTGGGGTTATTTTTGCACAGCTTAGTGCTGACAGCTGGGAATCTCTCAGGTGCCATGGGCTGGGTGTTTAAAACACAACACATTGCCTCTATGCCCCAAAAAGCCACCAGTTCTCACCCACAGGGTCACCAAGGCAGAGTGCTGAGTTCTACACATGCCAGCTGTGGTGTCTGTGTACCTGCAAAGATGCTCAGTCACAGACCTACGTTCAACAAGTGAAAGGAGAGCGAGGAGTTCAACACCACAGGTCTCCTTCGAAGCAAATGCACACATTCATGCACTCAGAGTTCTGCGTGAGCAGCAGGATGCAGCTCCTGTGCAGGAGGTATAGCTTCAGAAGTTTCACTGCAATGAAATTCATAAAGACTACAATCATTTTTACACTGATGATTTCCCATGCCTCAGCACTCATAATCACAGCTCTCAGCCACAATTTTGCACTTTCATCCATTTAAAATGTTTTTTTTTTTTTTCTTTTGCTGCTCCCCAGTCTCACTATGACCATGACCCAGCATAAAGAAGATGGGGCCAGAAAAGAAAACAATAAAGGAAGATTCTCATTAAAAGAAAAAAAAAAGAATCACATTAAAAGAGCTTTGGGTTCACTGCAAAGTGGGAAGAAGTCAAAGACTTAAGTGAGCTCTGAACACATTACACCACCTGCAGCCATGTTCTCACCCCAGCAGTTCAGTCACTCTGTTGCTACAATTTGTCACCCACAAGAGGTCAGCAAGTCTCTGCCAGAGCCCTCTTCCTATCCTCCAGGAAAACAAAGTTTCACTTGGCACTTAGCGTTACAAAAACGTAACGAAATGAATGATTTTCATCTCAATTTCTGAAGCAGACTGCAACCCCATTTAGTGGCGTGCTGTAGCCAGCAAGCAGCCAGCACCAGAGCCTGGCCGCCAGCGCTCACTTAGGGCTGGTGACACAGCTTCAGCAGTGCTGGAGGAGAACGAACCTGGATGTTATGGTTGCTATATGAGCAAGATAAGTTACAGAAAGCATGTTCTCCATCATGTCTGTGGCACGCAGCCCTTCAGGACAGGCTCCTGCTTATCACAGTCAGGGAGCCCTGCCACCGGCCTGAGGCAGAAGCAGCCTTCATGCAGCTTTGTAGTGGGGAGGAAATGCACACCAAGGTGCCATCCAAGTTGTGCTCCCTCATTACTGCTTCACAGACACCAGGCATGCTGGAGATGCTTTGCTTCCATTTTCAATCACCAGCATCTGAAGGAAAGCTAGAGAGTGGCCAAAATCCGCAGGAACGAAACCACCACCACACAGAACGTCTGACCCACTCCAAAAATGAGGGCTTCAAAAGGAATCATTTTTTTCCCAGCGGCTCTGTAAACTCCAGCAATAGCTGCACCTGTAGAGAAGAGGAAAAGCAGAAATATTACTGTGTGATGGCAATGAGAGCTGTACTGCTGCACTACAGGAACAAAGGGAGGGATTTAACTGGAGGGAATGCAGGGCTCTGTGGGAGAATGCTCTGCAGATAAGTGGGTGGAGGCAGACCCATGAGAAACCTCAGCTTGGAAGCAACACACAAAGATCACAACACAGATCACAGTATTATTAAGGTTGGGAAAAAACACTAAGATCACCTAGTCCAACCTCCCCCAGCCTCACCATGCTCCCTGACCGTATCTCTCAGTGCCATATACTCCACGGTTCTCGAACACCTCCAGGAACACCACCTCCCCTGGCAGCTGTACCAATGCCTCATCACTCCTTTGGAGAACGAACTGTTCCTAATATCCAGCCTGAACTTCATCTGGCACAACTTGAGACGACCACCTCTCACCCTATCGCTGTTACCTGGGAGCAGAGGCTGACATCCCCTCCCCACAGCCTCCCGTCAGGGCTGCAGAGCCATGAGCTCTCCCCTGATCTCCTCTTCTCCACACTGACCCACCCCATTCACTCCCACAGCGCTGCGCTCAGACCCCTCGCAGTTTCACTCCCTTTCCTGGACACACTCCAGGGCCTCCATGTCTTTCCTGCACTGAGGGGCCCAGCGCTCAGCACAGCACTGAGACGTGCCACCAGCAGTGCCATATACAGAGACAATCCCCTCCTGCTACCTGCTCTGCTGCTGTCACAAGCCAGGATGTAGCTGAGCTCCATGCCCACCTGGGCACACTGCTGGCTCAGCTCAGCAGCTTTCAGCTCACACCCCCAGAAGTTTTCTCCTCTGTGCAGCTTTCCAGCCATTCTGCCCCAACCCTGCAGCAACGCTTGGGATGTTGTAACCGAAGTCCACAAAGCCCATCCATCCAGCCTGCGTACCCACCGGGCCAACAGTTGGGAAAGCTCTGCCGGGGCCTCGCTTCAGCCCCCCCCGAGCTGCCCTGCTCCCCAGAGCTGCCCTCCCAAATACCCCACAGCCGCCCCCTACTTGTCAGGATGCCGGCGGTGATGGGTCCCACGATGCCCATCAGCAGGAGGCTGACAGACATGAACCTGCCGTACTTGTGGTGCCGGAGGGTGAAGAGAGCGAGCAGGGCGGCGGGGACGTGGAATGAGAGCGAGGAGACGAGGGCCCACAGGAACACGCCGTACCACATCTCTGCGGGGAGAGCGGTGGTCAGGGCCGGCCCGGGCCCAGAGCCCTCCGAGAGAGTCCCGGGAAGGGCAGGCGGGGCTCGGGGCGGAGAGGCCGTACCTGGGAAGGTGGACAGCGGGCTGGAGTAGGTGGTGCCGTTACCGACGCGGGGCACCAGGCGGAGGCTGAGGATCTGCTGCAGCAGACCCCCGCCGCCCGCCTCGCCGCCCTCCATTCCCTCGTCTGCCTGCCGGCCCGCCCCCCCTTCCGCTTCAACCAATAGCGAGCGTCGCTCGCCGACGGGCGGTTCCGTTCGCCAACCAGCAGCGAGCTGCCATGGGAACGGCCGCCGGCCGCAAAGCATGCCGGGAGCGGTGCGGAAGCGGTGCGGAAGCGGGTGGGCGGCGGTGAGACGCTCTAGCCGCCACACCGCCTTCTCGTCGTCGCTTCCCCCTCGGCTCACGGCGCGGGCGTCGGCCCTCCTCGCTAGGGGGCGCACCGTGCCGGCAGAGGCGACGCTCTGGCGGCGGTGGCGGCCGCGCGTGCGGGAGGCGGCGGTATGTCGGGCTGCGAGGAGGAGGCGGGGGACGGGTACAGCTCGGCGGAGGACGAGGACTACGTGCCTTCGGGTGAGCGGGGCGGCGCGGGGGGATGCGGCGGGGCCGGGGCCGGGGCCGGCTGGAGGGCGCGGGGCTGAGCGGCTGTGCTTGCAGGTGCGGAGTACAGCGAGGAGGACGAGAGTGAGCTGCTGAGGGAGGAGGAGGAGGAGGCGGCCGGCCCGAGGCCCACCCGCAGCAGGAGCAGCTCCCGGCGGGCCGCCCGCAGGTAGGGAGCCCGCCTGAGGGAGCGGCCCGTTTCCTCGCGCTTCGTGCTTCTAGTCGGGGTTTAAGAGGCCGAGAGCCCCCGGCCTGAGCTGTGCTGCGCCTGAAGCCCTCGGCGGCGGGGAGTCGGGGGAGGGAGCGCTGGGGTAATGCACCACGTCCACCTGTCAGCCCTGTGCCTCACACAGCTCTGCGTGTTTGCTTGCTGTCTGCTTGCAGGAAGAAGAGGAGAGGCCTCGTGCTCGAGGTCGATGAGAAAGAGGAAGGAAAAGCTCAGGAAAACGAAGACGAGGAGGATGACTTAAAGCAGTCAGAAAGAGACCGGGAAGAAGAAGAAAAAAAGAAAGAGGACGCGCTTTGGGCCAGCTTCCTCAGCGACGTGGGGCAGAAGCCCAAAGCAGCGGCCACACAGGCAACTCGTGCTGACAAGGTACCAGGGCTTTGCTAAGGGGATGTGTGGGTGGCAGATGCAGCACTGCTATGGAGGGTCTACATTCATTTGTGCCCCATCTGTTCTGTAAGCCTGGAGCCCCACTATGGGCCAGACAGCTGGCTGCCTTCCCACTGGGGAGGCCTATAGTCTGGCAGGGATAATTCTTAGAGCTGCTTCTCAGCATCCTCTGGTGTCCCATCAACAGCTGGCAGTGTCTCTTCCTGGTCTTGCAGTCACATGTGAGAAGTGAGGCTGGGGCTGAGTTACACTCGTGGACACAACTTTTCCTTAAGGCTTCTTGTGCCCCTGTTGCTGCTCCAGTAATATGGAGTCTGTGTGTATAAGTGTGGAAACAACCATTCCAGCTATTCCTGTCTTGCTGGAATTAGGTTTTTTTCCTCCAACAAATCAACCAAAAGAATCTTTTGTAACAGAAGTCTTGACCCTTGAAGTGGTGACATATGGTTGTAATTCTCCTTGCTTCTCTCTACGACTGGAAAGCTGGAGGTTCAATATAGCTGTGCAATTCTTGCTTGCAGCTTTTAGGAGGAGCATCATTTCATCTGAAGCCTTGTGCTTCTCCCCACCTTAGGTCTTACTGGGCAAATGGCTGAGTGGTTGTAGGTAGATCAGAGAGAAGGAAAGTTGTCTTCTGAGCAAGACAGATTGCTAGAATGTGGTTGTCTTTAGAAGTTCTTCTGTAGTCCAGAGCAACTTATGGGGATACAATTTCTCAGCTTTTCTTGGGAACCTTTGAAGTTGGGGGTGTTTTTGAAGATTTCTGTAGCGTGGGGTTGGTTTTGAGCAAGAAATGAAGTTTTTGCTTTGATTGTGGAATGGGGTCTGAGATTTGTGTGTGCTATTAAAGACTAGTAATTACAGTGTAGTTGTTCCTGCGTAAATAGACATTGTTAACAAATAGCTTAAGAAAACTATTTCCCTCTCAAATTCAGACCTATTGTTGACAAATAATTTAGTGTCTTGCTAGTTCTGTCTGAAGATCAGCCATATTTTACTACTGATTATTGTGTTTTTATATATTCCTGGGCAAAAGTAAATGTATTTCTGTTTAATCCACCCTTACAGCTTTATTGCTTTGGCTGTGCTTGATTTGAGAAAACTGTGACTTCAGGCTTTTGCTTGCGCTCTGAACCACAGCACTGTATCCTTGCTAGTTCCTATACGTATTTACAGTTTCTCTTCTTGTTTTGGCTCTGAACTGTGACTTATAATGAGAAGTTGAGAATGAGATGGGGAGGTTATGTGCTTTGACTAACCAGACTAAATTACAACAATACCTGAAGTTTGTATTGGGTTCTTGGCCATTCAGAAGTGGAATTTGCCTTGAGTGTAGAAATGCATTGTTGTGCTTTCTCATTCATATATTCCACAGGCTGGAGAAGAGAAGAGTGTGAACAAGCTTCAGGGGAAACCAAAAGAATCTGAGAAGCCAAAAGATTCAGGAAAAGTCACAATCACCAAAGTGTTCGACTTTGCTGGTGAGGAAGTCAGGTGAGTTGGCAGTTCAGAGGCTTCTGCTCTGTGCAGAGCACATGCTGTCCTGCTGCTGACAGGCTGATGCATGTGAAGCAGGGTTTCTGTTCTTGTTTGTTCCTTTACACTTTTAATCATGAGCACAGAAAGACCTCAAGGAAAATGAGGCCAGAATTTTTTGCTGAGGGCTGCAGAGCATACTTACGTATACTTTGATCACCTTCAGAATATTCCTGTAAATTCATTTAGGCTTCCCCAGGTTGATGAGGTATGAAATGATGGCACTGCCAGGGCTGAGACAAGGAGAGAAATGAAATCACCACTCAGAGATTAGTCACACGTTTTATTCTTTCTGTGCAGTCCAAATTGTGTGCTGGTGGCAGGATATCTGCTGGCACTTTCCCAAGTGACATTTACAATCCTGTACAGAGATGTGCAGATTGTAAGAGCTGGGCCGATGGTTAATCGCTTCCTATTCTAACAGCTGCAGTGAAGGTGATGGGCTAAGTTAAATCACCCTGTAGGCTGTTTGGCTTGCAGAAGTCCGCTTGGGATGAGCTGCAGAAAGGGCAGTATGTTATAAAGTTGTAAGACCAAAACTGAGGAGGGCTTGGGTGAGCCCCTTTGGAATCTGTGTCTGTTTCCTCTGACAGCAGAGGGCAGCAGTTCCCAGCAATAACACCTGAACTGCCCAACTGCAGGAGGAGGCGGGGAGCTGGGGCTTGCATTGCTCTTGCTTTTCATGCCAGTGCTGCTGCCTGAAAAATGTGGGGAAAGCCATGAGTTCTGGTAGAGGCTTTCCCATTTCCCTACGCAATCTGGACTGTAGGAATACCCTTTGTTCCTGATAAGATGGCAAACAATTGTACCACTGCTTCTCTTCTGAGAGAATCTACCATCCTCTTTTTGCAAGGGAGAGATGAAGCTTTTTATCATGGACAGATAACAACCTCTGGTAGAATTACAGACAAAAATTTATTTTCAGGTTCACAGTCCTCAGCATTCAGCTTGTTGTTTGTCCCCACATCTTCTGAGGTGTGCAGAAAAAGAGTTTGGTTCAAATGCATTGTCCCACCGTGTGAGAGCAGGGGAAGCTTCTAGAGTTGCAGGCTCACACAAAAGCCTCGTTGGATTGTGATGCATCATCAGATGGCAATGGCAGAACTGTGCTCCTGGGGCTCTGGAGTTGCATGAAATCAGAGTGCAGTCTTGTTTGAAGTCTGGACACATCCATCCATGTGGTGTAGATGAGTGCTGTGTCCTAATGTGAGTATAGAAGGGAAGGCATTGATTTACAGGAAAACTAGCCATGTAGGCTTACCTCAGAGCACTTGCAGAAAGGAATTTTGTGTGCACTAGAGCTTTGAAGCTGAACTGAACTTTTGAGCTGCTTAGAGCTTGTAAAATGTCTGCCTTGCAGCTTCTGGTTAACGTGTCTCTGTCAAAAGAAGTCTCAGATAATTGTTGTTTCTATAGAGTGCCAGCATTACTCAGATGTTGGTCTAATTCTGAATTTTGTGGTGGTTGCAGATTACAGATGAACCACTGTAGCTTTTATTTTATTTTGTTTTGTCTTAGTTGGAGGGCCCAGGGAAGCTTTCTATCCTTCCAGAACTGTGTACTTATGTGAACAGAACTTGGTCAGGGCTCCTAAGATGCCGAGTTCGTGCTTCTGGCATCACCATCTTCTCTCTTATTTTTTAATAACTGTAGTAAGGACTTTCCAAGTTAGAGAGAGGAGTGCTTTTCTGCACCGTTGGCTTTTCTGGTGTCTTACTCAATATTGATTATTTCCCCCAGGGATCTGCAAAGGCACAGATGTAAGTTCCTAATAAATGTTGATCAATTAGGCAAAAGCTGGACCTTAGGCTACACTGAGACTGTAAACCTGTAAGCCACTGCTGAAGTACTTATTTACAACAGCCTTTGTAACAACAGGATACAGAGCCAGCAACAGAAAGCTGCGTGAGATCTGGAGGACTGACCGGTCTCTGTTGCTGCTGGAGTTCTAGCACACTGCTTTCTTTGGCTCTTTGACAGCAGAAAAATCCTTCCGTGTTTTTCATCCTTTTGATTTTTATGGCTGACAAATAGCATTCAAAGCTGAAGCTTCTGTGGCGTTTGCTACACCTTGCACCTCAGAGTGTCTGATGTGGGTTGCTGTGTGTAGGATACACAGAGCCATCCCTGCTCCCAGCTGCTGCTGCTTTTAGTTGCAGTAGGTGAGGGCCAGAGGGCTTTTTCTTTTGAATAGCAGGAGGTCGTCTTTGACCCTAATGGCTGCAAACGTTCTGAATACCAAATGCTGACTTCCTTGCCTGGGGAAGCAGCTGGCAAGTCGGTGCTTACAAAAGACAGCACACGGTAGTTGTGTGTGTTTTTGGACTGAAAGAGCTGCAGTGAGAGAGCTGTCTCTGTTACTTTCCTTTCTAAATGACTTGAGGCTGCTTTAGACTGTTGCTCTTCTGAAAGCTTGAGAAGAATTTAGATCAGTATTTAGGCACTGAGAGATTCAGGGCACAAATTTCAGCAGTCTGCTCATTGAAGCCTTTAACAGAAGATCATTTAGCCCTGATCTTACTTTGCAGAACAATTTATTTTCCCCTCTAAGAAGATGTAAAAGATCTCTCTTGCATGATTAGAGTAGTAGAAGTCTCTTGAAAGAAATCTCCAGCCACAGGGTTGCACTAGAATAGCCCAAGACCTACCTTTTTAAGCTGTCAGCTCCTGTATATATTATTGCTGCACTTGATGGTGCTGTTTTAATTAGTCCATGCTTTTAGCAGTTGCTAGTGCTGAACTTTAGATTCAGAGTATTGCAAATTACTGATGACCAAAGAAAGAATTAAATTCAGTGGCTTCTAATTTTACAAAATGTGTGGTTCAGTAATGCCTTGTAAAACAAAAACTGTTTAATTCTGGTTTCCAGGATTCATCTTTGTAACCAATTTTTCTTTTCATCGAACCATCAAATGGCCTGGGTTGAAAAGGATCACAGTGCTCATCCAGTTCCAACCCCCTGCTGTGTGCAGGTCACCAACCAGCAGCCCAGGCTGCCCAGAGCCACATCCAGCCTGGCCTTGAATGCCTGCAGGGATGGGGCATCCACAGCCTCCTTGGGGAACCTGTTCCACTGCATCACTACCCTGAGTGAAATCTAATATCACCCTCTTAATATCTAAACTTTCCCTGTCTCAGTTTAAAACCATTCCCTCTTATGTTAGGTGGATAAGGAGCAGTGGGTGACTGTTACCAGATGTCTGTAACTGGGCAGTGGGAGCAATTTGCAAAGGCATTTCACTATCCAAGTTCCAAATAATTTCTTGCTGCCAGGGGAGATTTAAGTCCCTTTGAAGCCTCTGGTTTATGAACTTTCCTCGTGCTGTAGGACTTGTGATTGCATTAATAAGGAGTTGTATCTCTGGTGCCAGGTTTTATCTGTTAAAAAATGTAATTGCTATATGATGAGGCTGGCAATTTTAAGTACTTTGGCCCTCAGCGTGCTTTATAAATTGCTGCTGTGCTCAGGATATCAAAACATTTCTGCACTCCTTTTGTGAGTCAGCTTTGTGTCTGTCCAGGCTGGCAGCAGAAGGCAGCTCACATGAATGGAGCTGGCCCACCCCAAGGTATCAGCCAGCCGCTAACTTCGAGACAACAAAGTTGGTCTGCTGACCATTAGCAGCAGGAGGTCTTAGTTTGAAACATCTTCTGCATGCCTTTATTTGACTTGCAAGGGTGCAGAATTCAACTGAGAGGAGCAAGGGTGTGCGGCTGAGGTGCTGACTCAGGAGTGGGAGGCCTGTGTTCAAGACACAGCTTTGCCCAGCAGTCATTGCCCAGAAGAACCCCTCACAGAGCAGGCTCCCAGACCTCTGCTCTTTGGTTCTTTCCTCCGCACCCCTCACTGCTGGTAGGTAGCCTGCTCTTTGCAACCAGCCAGCATCTCAGAGGCAGTTGCTGCTGACCGCTGGAGGACTTGCAGCCTAGAATTTGTATTAACCCTTCAGTCTTTTTCTCAAGCATCTTGGCTGTGCTTGCATGCTCAGAACCATTTCTTTTAGTACTCTCAGGTGTCTGGCAGGTGTTCCTGTGCTGTAATTCCTGGCTTCTTGCCACCTCTGGGTCAGAATTGCAAGCTGCACGTGTGGCTGCTGGCTGTGAGCTGGATCTGAATCTGTAGAAACCATTCAGGAAGTGGTTTCAAGATCTTCTCTCCTTGTGACAGTGTGAACTCTCTGCTGCTGTCTAGACACTGAGATAAGAGGGTGCAAACGTCCAAACAGTTCTTTCCTGCTTGCACCCTGTCCTGCTGCTGGATGCTCAAGGCATTGTACTTACTGCTCTGTCCAAACTGCAGCCCACAGGGCCCTGAACCAGAAGCATAGAGAGCTGGGGGGTTGTTTAATGGCCCTTGCATAATGGGTAAATGTTTGTCTTCAGGTACTTCCATATTTGAAAGCTGAGCAGATGGTGGAGATTTTGCAGGGTTTGAATGAAGCTCATCTTTTCAGGTTCATTTTGGTAATCATTATCTGCTTCTTAAGTGCCCCTTTCCAGATTAATTCAGGCTGCTTCTGAAAGTATTCCTGTGTTTGCCTGATTAAAGCTTGCTGTTTGGTGGGGTACAGTGCTCACTGGGACAGCATTAAGGTTGAACTCGCAGCCATGAGAACCTCGTTTACAGTGGGTTTTTCCTGCCCTGAGGGGCAGATGATGACCCAATTCCATGGGTATTATTTGCTTTTATAAATTGCTTTTAAGTGGGTTTTAATAAAGTATTTAGTGCAGAGGTATATACAAAGGAACAGAAGGCTCTGATGTGTGTTTGAACTACTTGAAAGCTTTAGGATGTAGAGGGAGAAAATCCTTTGCTTTCCTATAGAGCTTTCTATCCACGTGTCTCAAAGGATTTTTATGGAGTGATGTTGTTGCCCATTTGGGAATATGAAAGCTGGGGCATGCTGGAGTTGATGCCCCCTGGTTCCCTGGGGATCCTGTGTTGAGACACAGGGGACCTGAGTTTCCCCATGCACTGCTTGTACCAAAACATCTGGGAAGAGCCAGGAAGGACTTGGCATCCAAACTCATTCCTCAATTTGTGCAGCTACGTATGTTTTCAGCTTACTTTAAGGATCCAGGGGAAAAAAAAAAAAGAAAAAAAGATTATTCAGATGGACCTTAAGGACCTGATATTGGCCCGTAAGTTGGATCAATGGATTTTGGTGGTGGAATTCACAACTTCGTGAGCAGTAGAAGTAAAAGTGAGGTGGTGTGGTGGAGGGCAGGTTCTTTTCTGGAGCCTTTTGGAGGCTTGCCTTTGCTGATTGAGCCCTTTTTCAGCTGATAACGCATCTCCCCTTTGTACAAGAATGCTCCTGATGGTGAGAAGTGTGCAGGCAGAAAAAGGTTTCTTTTTTGGCTGTCCTGTGGAATCCTAGGGGTCGTCGTATCCTGGGACAGATCTGGGGGAGTGGAGTGGGGAGGCTTGAGCCCAGAGCATGTGGTGGTGGGTTGGTGGTTGGACTATAGATGATCTTGGTGGTCTTTTCCAGCCTTAATGGCTCTCTGAGATACGGAACTTCCTCTGGGCCCCGAGCGTGGTCAGCTGCTCAGGAGAGTAGTGCTTTGGGCCTGATTGATTCCTTCACGGCAAGAAGTGTTGACCTGTGCACAGCAGAGCTGAAGCTTTGATTCAGTTCTCTGCAGTCATAGAGTGCTGTTTTTTCAGAGATTTCTTTATGCTGTCTTTCTTTTTTTCAGTCTTAGCCTGTGTGCTTGTTGAATAGAGGAACGCTGCCTGTTGGGACAGAAAGAGGACTGCTCTCTGTTTCTCACCTCAGATCTGCTGTCCCCTTCCAGACCTTCACACCCTCGATCCCTGACTCTTTTCAGAGAACAGGTGGGAACAGCTGCAGAAGAAATAATCAGATTTGTGAGAACAGCCTGAGCTTTCCAAAATCCTTGCTCAGCTTCTGATTTCCTTCTCAGTAGCTGCGAGGTCCCCTCTGTCCTCAGGTGACAACTCAGATCAAATGGGAAGCAAAGGGAATGGAAGCCAAGAGTCTGGGAGGTGATCTCCTGTTTTGTTGCTTTGCTTGGAAGATGATTAAGGTAGCTGTCTGAGCAGTAGCTGGAGTGGTGAAGTTAATTTATTTCAAAGGGACGAAGAGTCCAGGGAATTTGCTCCTGCAAGACTCAGGAAAAGGGCTGGCAGAGAGCAATTTTAAAACTGTGTAATTATCCATCTGTGTTCCTGCTCCGTGGTCTCAGCATGGCTCGGCCAGATGTGTTAGGCTAATTAGCTCTGAGAGAACACGTAATGCCATTAACTCTCGCTTTACCTTGTGCTGCTTTTCAGGAAGCTCAGATGATGAATAGAATGAAGTTGGCAGCATGCTCACACTTCTTACTGGGTGTGAATCTTGGTCGTTTGTTTTGTGCTCCTGGGGCTTTGTGCAGTGCTCAGTGAAAGAAGGTTGCTTTTAAAATCAGGAGAAAGATTGGTAGATGGGGTGTACATCTTCCCTTTTGTGATATAGGTAGTGGATTGCTTGCCAGCTCAAGGCTGATGTATGTGTGATGTGTTCCATACGTGCTTATGTATTGCTTATACATGTGAGTGAGAAGGCACCCGGGCATTACCAGAATCTGAGCTCTTCTACTTGGAAAGCTTTTTGAAAAAAAATTAAACACAAAGGAAAATGAACCGACTTAATTGGGGCAGAGGTAGAAACCCCTCCGTGTCTTTTGGTGACATTTTCCAGATGGCTCTGGTGACAGCAGCAAGGAAGCACTAGGAAAAATAAGCATGATAAGTAATGTCAGTAGCCCCTTAAAATGCCATTCCAAAGTCTCCTCGTCTACTTGAGGATTAATAGATCTTCTGGTTTGTAGTGATGATGATGATGATAATATGTGTTTATAGAGGTTTGTCTTTGGTCCTCTTTGGCCAAGGGGTTGTAGAGAAGCGTATTTTAGCCACTTCCAGTCCGCTGCCACTTCCTCCATGAGGTCTGCAAAGTGTGAGTACCTCGCCTCACTTTCCCAGAGCAGGAGGAGGCTGGAGATGTTGCTGTGGGATCTGAAGGCAGAGTCAAACCCCCAGAATTACATGGTATTTCAGTGTGAGTGATGTTCCGAGGCAGCAGCCTAAAAAGGCACCAGCAGCTTTTCTCCACAAAGCACCAAAGTGCTGATCTTGGCATAAGGGTGTGCAGGCAGCAGCCTCCCCGCTCCTGTCCTTATGGGATTGTTTTTCCTAGAGGTCAGAGCTTGCTTGGATATCCATGGTTTATATTGCCTTTTTCCAATTTCAAAAACAGCTATTGATTTTTTTTGGAAGCCAGTAAGTGAAAATAGGCTACCTTTCAAAAAAAAATGCTTCAGCATGAGAATGTTTCTGGAGCACGTTTTGATAACCTTTTCTCTGTGTGCATCAGTCCCCTGATGCTTCACAACTGGGGGAATTCTCCTGTTCTTTAATGCTGGTTGACACAAGGGAGGGCTGGAGGTGGGGTCATTAAGTGTGAGCAGGAGTAAGGCGGTGTGCTGGCTCACTCACGTAGGCATTTGCCACAGAGATCATAGTGACAGATCCAGCCAGGGCTGTAAGTGTGGCTTCTGAAGTAAATCGCAGCCTGCTTAATATGCTTTGAGAAGGGGGAAGGCCTAATGAGCAGCTCCAATCCAGGGTTTTCGTTAATGGATATGCTGATAGGGCTTCTGCTTAGCTGGGGAAGTGGGCAGGCAGAGGAGTTCTGTGTGGAAAGTGTCAGAGAGCAGTATGAAATGTGTTATTTGGTGTTGGGGAACGTGCTGACTTCTGGCTTTCTTCTTTGTTACTGTGCTTTTGAAAATCCCAGTGTCTGAGCACACAGCCAGCTGAAATTTGACTTGTGCTTCTAAAAAGGTTTGATTCTTTTAAGAATGTGTGCTGGTTTTATCTGTGCGTTTTTTTACTGGAAATCAGTGTGATGGGAAGGAAGGCTCGAGATAGGAAGTGTCTCAAAGCATCTCTTAAAAGGATGGCTTGACTTCCAGGTTAACTTGGGTGTTTTATACTACTTCTCTGGAAGAGTGGTCAGGCACTGGAATGGGCTGCCCAGGGAGGTGGTGGAGTCACCGACCCTGGGGGTGTTCAAAGAACATTTGGATTTTGTGTTGAGGGACGTGGTTTAGTGAGTACTATTGGTGGTAGGTGGATGGTTGGACTGGATGATCTTGAAGGTCTTTTCCAACTGTGGTGATTCTGTGATTCTGTATTTGGGCAGCACATCTACTTCAGGGAGCTGGATAACCCCATCTTCTCCCATCTGTGGGTTCCTGTGGTGTGTGTTGTTAGTGTGGAAATTCTTAGTGGGTGAGAAGGTAAGAAACAAATCCCTTACTTCTCCAGTGTGTAATGGAGGAGGCATTATTTCTGGCTCTGAAGCAATTTCCTGGCTTTTAAAAATCTGGGAGCAAAAGGTGCTCTTTGACCTGTTCAGATTGCACAGCTGCTCTTCTGCTGTTGGGCAGTGAGGAGCAGTGGTCCCTCTGTTGGTGCCCTTTGCACAGGGCCTCAGATCCAGTCCCAGTGCCTTGCTTGCTATGTTTCCCTTGCTTCCACACTGCTGTCTCATTCCTGACAGCTCCAGGCTCAGTAGGGGCTTTGATGTCTGCTGAGATGCTGGCAGAGCTGGCTTTGCAGCCCACGGGCCGGGGTTTCCCCTAACGGAAAGCACAGCTCACCAGATGGTTGATTTTCTCTTGTAACACAGAGATTCTGAACCAGAAAGGTTTCTCTATTAGCCTGAAGGGAAGGCAAAGCTGTTCTCTGCCTCACCATCTCATTAACACATTACAAACGGAGTCAAGCTTAGCCTTTTCCCCATGGGGATGCTCCTGCTTTGTGGTCTGTGTTGGCTCCTGCTGTGATCCTGTAGTCTTTGTGTCCAGTGTTTGCAACTGTAAGTGAATTTTGAACCCTGACTCATGGGACGTACCATATTCCTCCCTTGAGCAAGAAAGGAGACCTGCAGCAGGGATGTTGTGCTGCTTTGCAGGAGTTGAAGAGTTGCAGGAATCTGCTTCGCTTTCGGCGTGCTTGCAGCTCGTGGTGCCAAGGTCAGAGGACTGTCACACTGCACACAGAGCAGCAGCATCCGTCCGTTCATCTGGATTGCTCAGCTTAGAGATGTGCTCTGTAATTTGCAGGTAACCCTTTTGGGAGGTGCAAATAAAATGTTGGGAGGCCGTGAGTAGAGACCTAGTGCTTGTGGATGCTTAAAAGTAGGGAGGGTGAAGCAGGGAGCTGAAGACTTGTGCCCTGGCTGTGCTCAAAGAGCCCCATTCACTGTGCTGGACCTTTTGCAGGTCTCAGTGGGAGCTCGGTGGCTGGAGCACTGCTTCCCTTTGGTTTTAGAGAGGTAGCAAGCGGAGGCTCAAACAAAGCCCAAAAGCTTGGTCAGCGTCTGCAGCAGCAGCACTGCCCTTGTGTTTCCTTCACGTCTGTCATCAGGTCCCTGTTACGCAGGAGCTGATGGAAAATCAGTCCTTTCCTTTAAGGATTTCAGTAAGCACATCAGCATTATTTCTGCTAAAGCACCGTTTGCCTCTGCTTACTTTCAGATGAATTGGTTGGAGGCGCAGCATGGGCTCACTGCTGCAGTAGCAATGCACACCTGCTGACAGGAACAGCACTGGGCAGGCAGCTTGGCCATTGCCTGACTGGGGAGAGCTCCCATCAGATTTGTGTCTTGTTAAAAACCAGCCAGCAGCTTCCTTGCAGATAGGCAGCTTGCAAAATTATCAGTTGCTCCAGCCTGGTCTTGTCTTTGTTGCCTCAGGGAGCAGACTCTGTCTCCCAGGGAATAGCTTCTCCCACCTGATTTAAAAGCAAGGTTTAGAGGATGTTGTTTCTTTTTTCTGATAGGAAGAAAGCCAATGTTTTCCTTTAAATTAGAAAATGTGGATGAGCAACGTGGACCTGTTCATTTTAGCTCTGTTTGCTTTCAGCAGATAATCCAGCATACAGTAAATTCTTACTTAGTGTGCAGTTGGATGTGGGCTGGTGTTCTTTGGGGACACTGCTCTCCTGGAAGATGCAGGACACGTGCATGCTTGCATCAGACAGCTGCATCTGACAGGGGAAGGCACCTCAAGCAGGAGTTGCCCCTGAAACTGCATCCAAATGGATTTAAAGAGAGTGTTCTTCCTGGCTCAGAAAGGCTTAGTGGTAGTTAGTTTGTTTGCAATTCTTTGTAGATAAAGTATTGTTGCTCTTCAGGTGATCATTCCAGAAAGCAACTTAATGAGGCTAGACACGAATGGGGAATATTGAAAAAGGATAATTAGCCTCATTTTTCCCCCTTTCTGTCTGTGATTCCCCAGAGCTAATGGTGTTAAGATAATGTGGAAAGTTCTGTAATTGTGTCAGGTCTAAACTGGAACAGGCTTCCCAAGTGAGCACTGAGTGTCCTGAGTGCGAGTGGTGAAGGGCTGGCGTTTTCCAGACCTACTCATTAAGGAGGTCAGGAAGATGGCACATTTATGCTGCTGCAACTGGGAGATCTTAGCAGTTCTCTCAGCTCCCAGCCCCACGTACTCAAATAGCAGCAGGTGCTCTCTCACCTGATGCTCGCCGAGTGCTTTGGTTAGAAGAATGCAGTTGAGACACTTGGGGTTAAACTGGAGGGATTTTGGCCCTTGTGTTGTGGTCACCCAGCAGACTGTCATCAAGATAGTCACCTGTAAATATTAGATGACACCATCTCTAGATGGCATGCTCAGCCATCTAGTTTTTAGCTTTATTTGATTTTAACTACTTGGAAGGAGACTTTTCTGCTCTAGTTGCACAGTACCTTGTCTAGTAGAAGTCTCTGTGCTACCAGACTCCAGCAGAGTCAAAAAAATTAATAATTCCCTGTTTTGAAAGTTTTATTATGCAATTTAACAGCGTAGCAGAGTAATGAAATCTTTATGGTGATGTGATGAGAGCGAGTGGTTGTGTGTGGATTCCAGGGTCTGCCAGTGGGCAAGATGCTAGCTACTTGTTCTGCTGCTGACAATACATTTACTTTCATGTTTATTCCTGGATTGCAATGTGTGAATTACTATTCCAGTAAAGGTTCAGGCAAATAGTTATTTATCAAGTATTTACAAGTGATAGATCTTGTAATTTTCCTTACTAATGGCTGTGATTTCTTCCAGCTGCATTAACGGCTCTCGCTTCTACCCACCAAGAGCAAGGAATGTTTTGGTTTCTACATGGGGAGTTATTGTCTACATTATTATGGCAGACCAGAGGATTTATTTTTTTCCATCCCTGGCCTGAGATCTGAGGAAGGATGAAATGTGCAAAGCCTGAGTTAATACATTGTAAAGCCCTTTAATATTCCTGCTTTTGTCATTCCTATGGTGTGGTACAGGAGTGGTGCTGGCACTAGCCCAGCAGCTTGGAGCTGCTCTTGTTTTGTTTTATGAGGCAATCAGGGGGTCTTGTGATGGCATTGCCTACAAAGGTCAGTTTTAATTACATTCTTGACACATTCCTCTGTCCCCAGCTGGGCAGTCCTGCTAGAACAGGTTGCCCACAGCTCTGCAGCTCCATTGCTGTGATGAACAATTTCAAAAACACACTCTGGGCAGCTGCCAACAGGCCAGAGTGGGGGGAAAATGCAAACAAAATGCTTTATTCCGTGCCCAGCCATTGCTGCTGGTACCCTGAGGTGGTGGAGGAAGCAAGTATCAAAGCATGAGCCATCCCTTCAGCTCCAGGTAGCAAAGTCATTTCTTTGCCACTGTTGTCACTGGGCCAGAGCCCTCCTGCATACGATGCTGAGATGGTTCAGGAGGTACAGACGTACAAGCTTTCCCTCTCCAACCCTTGTTTGGTTTTTATTTAATTGGCTACTTTCCTGCTCTGGGAGCTATGACACTTGTGCTGGTCCAACAGACACCGTGCCAGGCTGCAGGCTGGCAAACTCCTGGAGGTGTTTCTCATACTCAGCTTTGTGCTCTGCTTCAGCCATAGGAGGGAAATCGGTCAGCTTATGGTTGGAGCAGCAGGAGGCATCGCAATATTAAGACCAGGAGCCCTGTGCTCAGAATCCTGCTGTGCTGCAGGCTTTACAGAGCTGCTTTCCATTACGCAGACCTCAATTTAATTGCTGTTTAATTGCAGATTTCTCTTGGGTTTGTGGAAGTTGAGCATGCAGCCCTCTAAGGAGCTAGGCTGTCACCTTCTAGAGCAACATGGGGTGTTGTGTGTTTTGTTATGTCGTCTGCTTTTCCCAGCCAGCACTATTCAAGGCCCAGAAGCCTGGATATTAGGAACAGCTTATTCTCTGAAAGAGCAGTGATGCATGGCACAGCTGCCCAGGCAGTGGGGGAGTCACCGTCCCTGGGGGTGTCCCAGGGCCATGGGGATGGGGCACTGAGGGATGTGGGCAGTGGGCAGGGTGGGGGTGGGCTGGGTTGGTCAAGATGATCTTTTCCAAGCTTAACGATTTTGTGACCCACGATGATTGAAGGACCCCGTGCCCTGGGTCTGCCTGATGTTCCTCATGGTGTCTTGAGGAGCAGCCAGGCTGTCCCATGATGATTCTCATGTACAAATAGGCTGTGGGATTGTACTCATCTTGGCCTTGGAGGGGGGTTCTGGAGAATTCCAGACACAGTTGATTCTGCTGAAGGAAATTCACATGCATGGGGTAACCTTTGGAGTGTGATCACTGCGTGGTGCAACTATTAGAGGGCTGTGGGTAGGTGGTGTGTTTGGGATGTCTGAAGTTGCAGTGATGCTGTAGCAAGGCTTTCCTTTCTTCCTGAACTGCTTTTCCCATCCACTCATTTCCAGCCTGATCATCAAACGCTTCCGAGTGCTCGCAACTTGGGATTTGCCTCTATCCACATGACTGCCACCCGTTTGAAAGGGGGGGAAATGGGGTTAACGTGTTCTGCACTGGCAGCACAGGGCTGAGCAGGAGGTGTTTAGCACAAGAATTGATTATTTCTGAACTTGCCTTTCCCACTGTACTTGCTAGAAGGACAGATTCCCTTCCATGCCGGACACTGCCAGCAGTGCATGCGTGCACAGTGGTTCTGTACAAGGGGGATTTGAGGGCACTGGTGCCTCTGGGCTTAACAAGTAACTGCACTGTGCTTCCCTCACTGCCAGGCTTCGGAGCAGCAGTCCAGCTGGCTCTGCACCTGCGTGGGTTTCTCCAGGTCCGGCAGGAATCCCCAGCCAGCTCTACGAGGGAGGCACTGAATGCTGCTCTCGTGCTGCTGCCCCAGCTGCGAGCTCCGGTGCCTGGCTCGCTCTGCAGGGGTTGGCTTGCAGCGTAGAGGATGAGTTTTAGCAGGGCAGATCCTGCAACCGAGGAGGCTTTCGACTAAGGGTACGATGCTGGCCGAACTGCAAGTCTGCTGCCTCCTTCGGGTCTGTGCTCTCTGCAGACAGAGCCCGGGGCCAGGGAAAGGCTTACGGATTTCCTTTTGAAGGGAGCAAAATTGTTAGCTTGGCAACCTCATTAAGAGCTGCTGAAAGCGTGAAAAGCATGTTGCTGGAGGCAGGTCATTGCAAATGAGGGGATAAAGTGGATGGGGTTTATAGCAATTAATTATTGAGTGGTTTTCCAGAGATTCTTTCTGATGTTTGTAATTCATTCACTACAGTAGATGCCGTATTGATTTATAACTTTTTTGACGTTCGATATATTATGCCCTCAGGGCCCCAAATAAAAATTAACTGAAAAATGAGAGTGCATCCCAGCCACCCTGCCTCCCTGGAGCTGTGTGCCCCACACCAGGCTCCCTGCTCAGCCTGGGCTGCGGATGTGGCCAGGCCTGTGCAGTGGGTGGCACTGCAGCTGCCCAGCAGCCAAGGCCACCAGGAGCCCAATTAGACTGGAGTGCCCCTTGGTGACCCGAGCTCTGCTCAGTGGCTTTGAGAGGCCTGTTTGAATGAATAAGCATTCCTGTTCATTTGGAAGAAATCCCCCTCCTCCCCCAGCTCTAATTAGCTAGTCCTTTCCTTTTTTCTGCTGTGAATACAGAGAGTAATTGCAGTGAAATCTCACCAAGATGCAAATTCTTTGGTGCGCAGCTGATAGAGATGGTCTTTGTGCAGTGTTGTGCCCAGCAGCCCAGCTCTAGTACTGGTTTCTGTGTTTCGTTGCTGGATCTTTGTTTTTATTGTCTTTTTACCCTCTGGTTTGTCTCTTTTCTCTCTGACAGAGTGACTAAAGAAGTGGACTCAAACTCAAAAGAAGCAAAATCTTTTCTGAAGCAGCAAGAGAAGTGGCAGTCATCAGCTCCAGGTTCCCTCCCAACTGTCTCTGGGTGAGTCTGTTGTTTCCCTACCTTGCACGGACTGCTGTCGAGAGAGATGGTGCTCTTGCTGTAGCAGGCTTTGCCCTGTGACATATAAGCTGATGGGTGTATGTTTTCTGCAAGATTTTGGTGGGAGCAAAACCAGGCTGGGAAGATGTGATGCTCTGTGGGGAGGAAAGCGGGGGAGCAAGCTGTAGTCCTGGTGACTCAGTGCACAGGAGAACAGTTGAATTTCTCAATTCTCGTAAATCATTCATCCTGGTAAGGAAATATTGTTTTGATCATCCTGAGCAACATGATGGAACTGGAGGTAAGTCAGGAACATGCCTGAAACTGCCTGCAGTTCCTTTGGAAGGTGCTTCCTTCAACCATAAGAAACTGTGATGGGCTGGGCTATGACTTATAAATTTTAGGGAGAGCAATCTTATGAGACATGTTTCAGCCTCTCTGATGTCCTCTATATCATTTCAGTGTGGATTTGACACTTCTTGTTCAAGCTCTAGCACATAATTCAGAGATTATCATAATGCTGTCGAACACATGAGGGGGTCAGGTCCTCTAGACATCTGACACGACTATGAGGTTTTCAATCAGCTTGGGAGATAACTCATTTCTGGGGAACATGGGAAATGCTTCTCTTCCAACAGTGATTGTTACTGTTGGTGATTTGCATTTATATTTGGAAGGCATTAGCTGGGTACAATTTGGCCACGCAGAAACAGGACTTATCAAACAAATACATTCTCCTTCCCATCTGCTGCAGAGCAATTCTCCAGCATGAGTTAAGGCTGCCTTTTCCTGAGATAGGATGGGATTCAGTGGCTGCAGCTGGGTTGTCACACGTGTTTCCAGCTAAGTGCTGCATAGCTCGTGGTTAGATCAGGGTAGTGAGAGCACAGTGTGCAGCATGTGTGATTTAACAGCTGCTGTTCCCTGAGATGAATGAACAAGTAAATGAGCATAGTTGCTGTTGTTTATGCCACACAACAGTTTGTCCCCGCAGGGTTCACCAGTTTTAACGTCAGTGTTTTGTGGGGAATTTTGTGCTGGAAAACCTTTGGGTTGGCATTCTTGCTTCATCTTGGCTGACCGCAGAGGTGGTTCAGATGGCAGCTAATTGTCCTGCAGATTGCTGGTCCTCCTGTCTCTCCCAACCCATCTCTCACCCCCAGCAAAATCCCTACTGCTCGAGTGCAGGCTGGCTCTGTAGCTCACTAGGAGAGTCGTTATGAGGCTAAATTAGATCATCATTCAGCTTGCCAGCATGTGATTTTGCAGTGACTGCTGCTTGCCCTGAATGTGAGGTGTCATGGCTTACCCAGGGCTTGTGCACCTTGCCTTCCTTCAAAGCAGCAGCTGTGCCTTCCCTTTCACAGCCTGCTGCAGAGTCCCCTGCACGTGACACAGAGAGACAGCTTTGCTGTTTTGCTGAGTGTGGGAAACTAACCAGCACTCTTGTTATTATCCAAGCCCTGAGTTTGTTGCTCTGGAGCACAGAGCCACAAGAGCTCTGGTGACATGCTGGGGCATTGCTGGGGGAAAGATGGAGCCCAGTGTGGCCTGATGGCTCTTTGCTGGTGCCCTTTGGCTACTTTGGTTAAGTTTTGGGTGTGTTTCTCACTTGCACATTGAAATAGGCATCTAGTTGGGGTCAGTATTGCTAGAAGGCACTGAAATGCATGTGATTTGGGATCCTGGATGTGCCTCTGGACACCCATTGTTCAGCGAGCCATTGTCAGCCTCCAGGAGCTTTATATCTGCTATAATTAAATAACAAAAGTAAATAAGTCTGCGTGCAGGGTGTATGAGCAGCTCAGAGTGGCCTTTCCGTTTGGCTTTTCTTTCTTTACCTTGCAAGCAGCCTGCATTATTTCTGAACCAGCCAGCCTACCCAGTATTTATTTAATTTCCTTTCTCTAAAGAGATAGAAGTAATCCAGGAAAGCAGCAGTCACAAAAGCAAACATCCGGTCCTGCGTCTCTGCACTGAAAACCCTTGCAGCTTACTGGTCCAGGGGAAGGGATGTTTGGGGCTGAAAGAGCATTTCCTGAATGCGTTTAATGTCCATACCGGATGTGCTATAAAAAGCTGATAAGGGACCCGGGGGTGCTTGGAGGGGAGTAAGTTAAACACTTGGCTGTAATTAAAGCCAGGAGTACAAAACAGCCCACCCGGTTCTCTCAGCAGGCTGTGCTAGGAAGGTCAGCAGCCTTTGGTTCCCAGGGCTGTGGTGGTTTCTCAGCCTCTCGATGATTCTTGATGATCCACATCGTGTCCTCCCATGGCATCCTGCTCCTGGGACATCGTGTGCACAGCTGGCAGCGGTCTGTCAGCAGCTGGTATCACTTTGGTAGAGTATCCTGGGGCTACTGCTTTGTTCCAGTGGTGTTTCTGTAGTACTGTTAGGTTGCGCAAACCTGCTAGTGATGCTGTCAGAGGTGTCTGCTAGAAGCGATGAGGGTTGCCCTTTGGATGCCTTGTCCTTGGAGACACCCAAAGTCTGGCCCGACAGGACTCTAAGCTGTGTCTAAGCTGATGGAGCTGTGTCCTCCACAGGGTGTCATGGCAGGGGAGTTGGACCAGGTGGCCTTGTAGGGTCCCTCCCAATGCGAACGGTTCTGTTCTGTGATAGAGAGGCTCAGGTCCTTCTGTGCAGTCCTTGCTGCTTGTCAGAGCACGGTGGTATTGCAGAGTGGTGTTTCTGCAGCAGTTATGAAAATGTGCAAGATGAAAGAAAAAATGTAGCTGGTGGATTTTGAGGTCCCCCTCAAGGCAGCTGTTTCTATGCAGCCTGAACAGGAGCCATGGCAAAAAAGGGAGGTTTCACACTTGCTTTGTTCTTGCGTTCGCTTATTAACCAAAACCATTTGTAATTAAACGTGGACGTGCTCACTCAGCCCAGCTGTTGCTTTTCTGTGTGATCCTGCCTGCAATTACAGCAGTGGCTGCGTGACCTCCCAGGCCTTTCCTTACCTTGCAGGCTGGCAGAAATGCAGGGTGAAATCCACCTTTGAAGTGAGCGGGGTCGGTAGGCATGGTGTGCACTGATCCCAGGCTGAGGTTGGCCCACGAAGGTTTGGACCTTAGTGCAGGATCTGGCAGGAGGAAGGGCTATAGAGAGCTCAGCCTCAGAGGCAAATGCCTGCTGTGAGCACAGAGAGCACAATAACCTCCAGCCTGTTCACCATGAGTGCTTCTCTCTGCTAGTCTGCAGTAGAGCAACTCCTGTAGGCTGACCACTAAATGATGTAAGTCGTTGCTCTGCAGCATGCTACTGGTGGAGTAGAGGGGCTTCAGCAGGAAGGCATCTGTGCGTAGCTTCTCTCCCACCTTCAGTGTTCAGAGGAGAAATGGTGGCAGTTGAGGTGGGAGGATATGGAGGGCGAGCTCCTTACACTGTCCTTGGAGGACCTTGAGTGTGTTTGCAGCATCCTGACTTCCTAATGCCATTTGGAAGCTGAACTTCCCCCTGCGCCTGGTTGCTTCCAGGGGCTGCTTTGTATCCAAAGCTTTTCTTGCAAAAGATGCTCTTTCTTGCACGACCTGGCTGGAGCTAATTGGATCCCTTTGCTATTATGACTAACACACGTTCCTTGGGATTGTGAGTGGATGCTGATGAGACAGACACCTCGGGTCTGTGAGCCTCCGCTGATCCTGAGCCATGCAGCAGCACTCGCATGCCTCCAGGGAGCAGCTTCATTTCACAGCAGCCCTTCAGGCCTTTTCTTTTTCAGACAGCAGGAATTTACATTTCATTTCCAGCTCAGTACTGCGTGTGGTTATTCAGCTAAAACGTGCACGTTTAGCGTGTATGGGCAGAATGAAGATGCAAATAAAGCTAATAATCAAGACCTTCTGCATAGCTGGAGGTGGGATTTTTTAATAGTCACATATGCAATTGAATAGCTGTGTACTTGCTAGGTATTTTGAGAGCTGTCAGCTTTCTCCTGTACTTCCCTGACTGTGCTCCAGAGAGTGCTGTTTCTCTGGATGGAGAAGTCTCAGCCACTTGCACCAGGGCTGAGGAGCTGGGGGTGAGTGTGCAGGGCATATTGCTGTGTGCACAGGAAGAGAAACCAGCCCTGGGCAATATTCATATGCCCTACAGCTAGTTTTACTTATTTCCTATTCATACACTTTGGTTGTGAGAGATGAAATGTGACGGTAGTTTCTCCACTGAGTAATTCCTCTTCAGGTCTTAAATTTTTTGTTGTTTTTATTTTTGTCTTAATTGTTCCTCGTTAATGTCTGTCTGTTACTTTGTGCTTAACCTCCCTTTGAGTCAATGTGGTAACAAGGCTGGTGCCTTTTTTGGGAACACCTTGGTTTGTTTGTGAAGTGGGCTGAGGTGAATTACCCCACTGGGATTGGCAGGGAAAGGGAAATGTGTCATTTGGACAGGGACAGCTGGGTTGGTACAGAAGAGAAGAGTCTTCAGCCATCACAAGAAGATGCTGCTTGCTGCTCACTTGTATGCAACGCATGCCAAACCCCTTTATCCTCTGGGATCTCATTTGAGAAGCCTTGTGCCTCATGTCCCAGCCTGGAAGCAACGTGTGCATTGCACGTCCTTCTTTTGAAATAGTTTCCCAGGAGCCATCCGTTCTGTTCTCAGGCACAATGAGTCAGTGCCTTCACCCCAGCCTCTGTTTTACAGTAGCAATGAATGAGATCTCTAGCTCCGCTCGTGCTGTCCTGCAGCTCTTTGAGCATGTGTGCAGCTGCCTTTGCCTGGGGCAAGGGCATCGTGTTGGAAATGTCCAGCGGTGCAGACGGCTCTGTGCCATGCTTCAGCCCTGTCTTGATGTGGCTAAGCTGAATCCTGGGCTGGACTAACTGGGATCAGCTGTTTCTTTTTCCAGTCTTGCTGGAGGTTCAGCAGAATGGAATCTCAGCTATTTGAAGACTTATACTCTCTAAAGCATCTGTCTTATAAAATACAAACAACCCCCCACCAGCCCAGGGCCTTTGATAATTCCCCAATGAAAGTTGCAGGGCAGTTTTCCCTTAGGGCACTGCAGGTTTTATGAGGCTTTTTTTCATTTGCTTTCATCTCTTAGATCACGAGCATTTCTCCTTTCTCTCTCTGAAAATGATTGAGGAAATTAATTTCTAATGGGAACCGAAGCCAGCTGTATTTGTATTCCAGACCCTTAGCAAGGTGGCATAGGGAAGCCCCTGCATCTTCCTGTGTTAGCTGGAAGGAGAGGTGAGAGGGGAAGCTTTGTTTTAAGGTTGCAGCCTGGAACTGCAAAGATCTCCAGTTCCCAGCTGTGCCATGGCTTGGGGGTGTCTGTTGAGAAGATTGTTTCCACTCCTGCCTTATTTTGTTTTTACAGTGCCTCCCTGCATATTAACTGAGCTGTGCTGTGTCCCTTGAGCATCTCCCCCATACCAGATGCTTGTATTACATCGCCTTGCTTTCCCACACTCGCCTTTCTCATTTTTTCTCACGTCAAGAAAAAAGTTCAGCTGGATCGTTCTCCATAAATGCGAACCGGCGCAGTGAGGCCAGAGTGACAGCCCCAGTGATGCTCCCTGCTCTCAGTGCTATTGCCCCAGGCTTCTCACGTACTGGTGGCTTCGTTCTTGGAAAATCAGCACAGCAATATTTTCCAGTGTGCTTGCTTGCCAAATCTTTGATCTGCTTGCTGGGCTGTCAGCCTTGCACAGGACTGGGCTTAGAAATCAGACAAGCCCAGGCTGGGTATTGAGATGTGAAATCAAGCAATTAGGGTTAAAATGCGAAAGTTACTGACTAAAATGTTGCCTTTCTCCTTTTTTTTCTTAAAGGAGTTGTTGGCATGAAGCTGAGCTGTTGAGGGCAGCGATAACCTCCCCCATTGGCATTACTCTGCAACTGCTCTTTTGTTTGCAGAAAAGGCCTGGAGCAAGTGTGCGCCCCAGCCCTGGGGCTGTTCTCTGGTTCTCCTGTGAGGTTGCTCAGGGAAGCTGAGTTCTGCCTCGCCTCTTGCCGCACTGGTGTGGAGGTGAGGAACCCCCAGTTCTTTCCCACCCGTTTCTTCGTCCCATCCAAAACCCAGAGCTTCGAGGATCTGCCCTGCAGATTGAGCAGAAAGAGCACCTTGCACGAACTCCAGGCTGTCTTGAGCTCTCCAGAGTGCGCTAATCCACTCTGCTGAGCCATGGAGTGCTTCATTTCCCCACGCTCAGGTTCAAAGCCTTCCCGATGTGTTGGGCCACTGCCCTCGACATCGCATGCTTCACAGCAGGCACAGCTCTGGGGCCTGCCCTGTTCCAAAGGACCCTCTGCCTGGGCAGATAACAGCACTGCTGGCAGTGGCACCGCAGCCATCGCTCTGCAGGGCGCATGGAAGCGTGCGCGATGCTCTGGTAGCCTCTGTGTCAGGGAGCTGGGTTATCTAACATTTCTGTTGGCGACCGCTCTATTTTCTAGGAATCCCAGAGAAAGACACCTTTGTGCCCTCTTTTCTCAGTGTTGTCATTGCATCTACTGCCGGTTATCAGCAAAGGTAGATAAAGGACTGTCTGACCTGCTCTCGTGCAGCAGCTCTGATATCCTTCTGGGATCTGCGCTCCAGTGCCGTTGCTGTCAGCCTCCAGGCAGCCAGGGGACAATGCAGACGTCTGTTCATCGCCGAGCGACGGCGTTGAGAACAATGATGGTATTTCTTGAAGTAACAAGTCCTAGGCATGTGCAGCGTTGGACTGCGGCGCTGTTTTTTTTCATTAAGCAGCAGGAAGCAGCAGGCCAGGTTGGAGCACCCATGAGTGCAAACCTAGAGGAAATTTGCACCTTTCTGATAGCTGCAAAGCACAGAAAAGGGAGCAAAGGCTGTCCTTGAGGTGCTCGCCTGTTACACTCGTGACCTGTAGTGTACACGTGGCTGTGTGGCATTAGGAGGTGGGTGCAAATGCTCATTCAGCAGCACAGAGGGGGTTAAAGCAAACCCACACGGGCTGGCTGACTGCAGCTCCTGGCTTTCATAATGCAAAGCTGTTGGGAACCCAGCCCAGTGCTCCTCTCCCCCTGCCCCTTCCCCTGCTGGAGGCACGCTGACCTTCCTGGCTCCCGGGGAGCTGCCTGCCAGCGCACAGCAAGGCCTTGCAGAAAGCAGAGGCGTAAGCGCATGAAAGATGAGATTATTAGACTTTCTTGGGAGAGCACTGAAAGAGTAATTTTCTGGCGTGCTCATGTTGTTTCCTTCCAGGATGGCTGGTATGTAGCATGCCTCTCTCCTCATCTGGGACCTGTAGATTTCTCCTTGCAGGGAGCCTAGTAATGCAGCTGGTGTATGCAGTATCTCCAACCCTCTGGAGATGGATACATGGGGATGTTCTTTGCTTTGCTGTGCCCTCTGCGTGATGCACAGCAAACTGCTTAGGCCAGAGCTCAAAAAGGTATTTAGACTCTTAATCCTGTTCTTTGCTTAGATCTCACTTCACAAAGTTCAGGCACTTTGGTGTGGATCTACCCCTTGGACCTGTGCTATTTGAAGTGAGGTGTTGGAGGTACAACCGGCGTGCTGCCATGTGACAGGAGCGTGCCAATTCCCAGAGGGGGAAACTTGTTTGTGCAGCACCTGGCACACTGCTCTGTGCTGCCAAGGCTCCTGCAGTGCTGACCCTGCTGCCAAGACCCTTCATCCTTCCCTGTAACCACACTTTGCAGTAGAGAAGCGTGAGACAGACAGTGCAGCCCAGGGCCTCTGGTGCAGCGTTTGCTTTAAGCACAGCACCATCGTGACATTTTTCCTAATGTGTAAAATCCCTTCTCCCTCCCTGCTGTTAGCAATAACCCTTTGGAAAGTTGGAAGGGCTCTCTGCTTCCTTTCCTGCTCACACGCGTGCACTGGAGTGCCTCACCAGCAGTGCTGGGCTCTTTGCACTGGGGGGAGGTTTTTTCCTACTTTCTCAAGTTGAAGAAGAGTGTATAGCATTTGTTTTGGAAACAAAACCACTTCTAGGAGATTACATGGCCTCTGCAAACAGATCAGTATAAAACAGGTCGTGTGCTTTGGGCTGACTCCGGAGCTTGTATGGGATAGCTGTCTCCTTCCTTACTTTATGGTTTCAAGTCCAATGTAATTAACAAGGGTTCTTTCATTTCTCTTTTTGTAAACATCCAAACCTTTAAAGTATGTGGCACAAACAGGATGCTTAGCACCTTCCCACTGGTCTCCACTGGTCAGTACTTTGGTTGCAGGGCAGCCAAATGTGTAGGGATTTTCCACCTAGCTTTTCTCCAGGAAAAGTAATGGTAGATATTAACAAGAGGTTGTTTGTCATAGCTGTTGAGAGATGCTGACTCTCCTCAACTTTCTTTATTACAGATTTCTCTTGGGGGGGAAAAAAAAAGAGTTTCCTGTCTCCTTCCTGTAGCAGCAGGCGAGCCGGGTGGGAAGCAGATAGCACTGCAGTCACAAGGAGCAGAGCGCTTTCCTGGCCCTGCACAGTGTCTCAGGGCAGTGGGGCCTTAGGAGAGCTTTGATATCTCCCTGCTCCATGGGCTGCAGTGCTGGCATTGTGCTGGGCTTGCAGGTGTCTGTGCCACCTTGTCCTTGGCTGCTAAAGTCATCTTCAGTGAGGGTCAGGTCTGACACTTGTAAATGTGCTCAAGTGTTGTCCTTGGCCGTGGGATTTCTGGCCGTGTTGTTCCTTTAGGAGGCACTGAGATCATATCGCCAGGACTCAGAATGTGTTTCTGTATCAGCTCTGCCCCGGGTTGTGATAAACCTGGAGTGCTGCATCCTGGGGCTGGAAACCCAGGCAAAAGTTGGCACACTACCTCCACGCGTGTGTCTCAATGCCAGAGCTGCTGCTTTGTCTGCCATGCGTTGAGCTGGAGGGGAGCGGCTGGACAGCAGCCACATAACCAGGGAGCCTCTGCTTTCTGTCTCAAACTTCAACAAAAGAATCCTGGGATGGTCCTGGGAACTCCTAAGTAATGTTCTGGGTAGGATTCTCAAAGCGGTTGTGTGGTTGTATTGAGTGGCTGTGCTTTTCCTCCCAGTTCTGTGCTGTCTGTGATGTGTTGCAATGCTGATGGCTGATGGATAAACCCTAGCCTGTGCCAGCTATGACTGCCATGGGGCACAGCCATCCAACAAACCCAGGTGGATGTGAAGGTTTGAGAGAGCCCACGCAGTTAGTGCATCATTCTCTTAGGCAATTTGAGCCAAAATAGTGGGTTGTTAATGTATGCTGATGGTTACTCGAATAGGTGAAAATCCCTGGGATTGAGCATCCTGTGTGTGTACCCACTGGAGGAGCCTTTGTGTAGTGTTGCTGAGGCTTGGTTAATATCTGCAGCTTGGGTGTTAAGGGCAGAAGTGAGGGCACCTGCAGGCTGGTGGGAACCCAGCCCAGGGTTATCCAGCATCTCTGGCAGATAAGATTTCCCATATAAGAGCCTGATCTGGAGTTTCCCATTTAGACAAACCCAACATGGCAGCCTGCAGAGCTCCTTTAGCCAACTGCTTTAAGCTAAGACTTCTGGGGATGAAGGCCAGAGATGCTCCTGAGTTTTGTACAGCACATTTCTGCCTGGTCGCATCTGTGCCAAACCAGAGAGCTTTGCTTTGGGAGAGGGCTTCAACCAGTCTGGAACTGGAGACCTCAAGAAATGAAGAACCCTTCTCTTTCTTGGAGATGAACTAACTGATTATGGAGCAAATTGTTTGAACCAGATAAAAATACACCAGGACTTTCCAAAAGCCAGCAAATTGCTTGTGCTCTGCTTTCGTGGGCAGTCACCAGGACATGGTTGTGTTTGGAGCTGTTTAATCAGCAGCATGCTGCTGTCCCTCCTGCTCTCCAGCACTCTCCAGGTCTGCCTGTCTCTGAGGATGCACGGTGGCTGATTTGTGACGCTTCCCAACTTGACCAAGGGCAAACTCCAGAGCCTCATAGCTGTGAGTGACCTTTCTTCCTCGTACGTGGAGATAGATAAATGTCAGGGTAGATGTCTGCCACCTGGCTGGTGCATCATCCTATCCATTTTTATACATGCACCTCGAGCCTGCATTACATACATATGTTTAGGGTTTTTTTTCTGTTGGTGATAAAGCTGAAAACACAGCTTGTGGTGGAAGAAAAGGGGCCTCTTGATGTTAAATATTGATACCAATACAGAAGGGCTGTGGCTGTGAGTGTCGGAAGCCCCAAAGCATTAGCTCAGAGATTGTGCTCAAGGCCATGGGGATCCCAGTGCTGTGTGAAGTAAAAGAAAGGGCTTTGTGAAGTGCTAACACGTTTCAGATGCAGGCATAATGGACAAGGTTCTATTGGGTGTGCAAGCTGTGGACTTGCAGGGCTGAGAATGGGAACGGGAAGATATAGAAAGGAATGAGTCTTGGGAAGAGGCCCCGGCAGAGAATTTTTTATTTACTTTGATTTGTGATGTAACTGAAAAGAAAGCAGCTGCCCAAAAATCCAGGCGCCTACGGATTGATTGCTGTAGAGGAAAAGGCGAAGACCCCATTCCTTGGAAATGCTTGGGCATAGTGAGTTGGATGTAGTAGGGTGTCGTAATGGCCAGCACCTCTCTTTGGAGATGGCTGCTTAATTTGCTCCATCAGCTGATCAAGTCCAACAGGCATCCAGAAGGCACGATAAGGGCTGGGAATTTCAAAGCAGCTTTCGGCGTTACTCTCATCTCTCAATTATTTTAGGACTCAGAGCCACAGGCAGAGTTAATCTTGGGGTTTCTTGCCCCTTTTCCAACACAGGATCCATGACGTGGCTTGTGCAGCCTGCTGCTTTTCAGAGAACTTGTGAGCAAAGGCATGGCTTTGTGCAGACTGAGTGTGCTGCTTCCAAATCCTCGCTGACTCCAAGCCTTGCTGTGCTGGGTCTGACACATTCTCCTGCAGCTGTATTTGCTGAGCAGCACCTGCTGGGGCACAAAGGTTCCAGCACTGCCTCCACGTTTTGAAGCCCCCCTTGAAGATGGAGAGCTGGCTGTAGGGTGTTTTCTGTCTCAGTGCTATCTCAGTAAGCCACGTTGAGAGGTTCCCCTACAGGCATGCTCTTGGGTGGTGCTGGAGACAAGGGCCTAGGCTAGCTGGGCACTTTGGGCATTGAGTGACTTGCAGTATCTGCTGCTCCCAAAAGTACTTTGCACACTAATCTGTTGTGGAGACTGTGTGGACAGCATCATTTGTGGCTTAGAGCTCAGCCTTTGTGTCATCAGAGTGCATCTCTACACGCTGCTGCTAGTGCTGATGGTCCTTGCAGTCATAGCTCACCCACTATTACTTTGTGATACCTTCTTCATTTTTTTCTTAAATTAAATGGAAGCTTCAGTTTCACACATTTCTTTCCAGATTTCTTTAAAGCTCTTTCGTTCACCCCTCCCTGCCACTGCAGCTTTCCCTGGTAGATTATAGCCTGCTAGAAAACACAGAGCACATTGTGAGGCCCAAAGCAGGAGCTGACTCAGCAGTCCTTCCATTTAAGCCACTGCCGTTCATGGAACAGGAGGTTAGGTTTAAAATGCTTCTGCCAAAAAATGTTGCTGCTGTAACAGAACTGGTGCCCATTTCATTAGTAGTCGCTGCATCCTTTGACTTAAGCTTCATAAAAAATTGCAGCCCACTACAGCCTTAACTTGAACACTGGGAAAGAGGGTTTTCCTTTCACGTGCTGGAACAATTCTGATTTTTCCATGAGAAGCGTTTGGGATTTCCTCCGCAGATCTCTGGAAAAAGGCCGTGTCCTTGGCATGCCTTGTGTAGCTCGGTGGCCCCTGTCGTTAAAGGATTAGACCCGTGTAACTGGAGTCCTGGGAGCTGCCAAAGGGAGATGGATGGGCCCGAATGGCAGCGTGTGGCTGGTTGCAGGTTTGGGTCCATGCATGGTCTTTCTGGATTGGGTCCTTCTGCCCTCCGTGGGGCTTCCCCAGATCCTGCTGGGATCCGCAAAGAGCCTCCCACCTTCTGCTCAGACCATCCCAGCTCTGAGATATGGGATAGATCTGCAGCCATTGCCTTCAGCTCCTGGCAGGAGCACCGCCGTTATTCTTCCATGCTGCAGGGACATGTCACTGCCTTGCTGTGCCTCATCTGCTGAGAACAGGGGATGGAAACGGTGCTGGGTGAGTCTTCCTTTCCCTTCCTACTGTCCCTGCTGCTCAGAGCAATGCTGGAGCTTGTGTGTATCCAGAGCTGATTGGTGTGCCCAAACTAATCCCCATGAAACCAGCTGCAGGCACGGCAGCAATGAAGGACTGGCTGGGGTGGCCAAGTGCTGCTAATGTGAAGAGGAAGAGGAATTTTATTGAGTTTCTGCGTTCTCTGTAGAGCCAGAAGTGATGACCTAGGTGATGTTCCAAGGAGAAAGTGGCTTTTGAGGAGGGCGGCGGCCTGGGAGCAGTGCTTCACGTGGCAGCGCTGGGAATGGCGGCTGTCTGTCATTCCCAGAAATACACTCAGTGCCATTTTTCCACCAGGAGAATTAGAAGTTATGCAGGCTCGGCCTGCTTTCGTTAATGGATTTAAAACAGGTTTTGGCAGAAAGCAGCCAAGCACATCAGGAACGGAGTAGAAAATATTCTTCACGAGTCCAAGAGCCTGGAAACTGCCTCTCACACATCTACAGCAAATGACAAATGCTGTTCTGGTTGTAATCTGAAATCTTTCTCTTTTCTCCCTCCCCGGCATCCATCTTGTGCATGAGTGCTTAGGCTGTTTGTTAGCAAATTTAAAGGCACAGAGCTATTGTGGAGTCACCGTCGGACTCCTGCACGGGAGGAGGGGCATGTTGCATTAAAAGGTACTTACTAAAGCAGCTGAATTCAGTTTCTTGATTGCTTTGGCTACAGCTCGAGGTGCTTAATCATTTCCTCTTTTATTTCTTCCCTTGTCTGCTCTGCATTTTTGACAGGTGATTATTAGTGCTGAAGGAGCTGACAGCTCTGGTAGTCTCAAGTGCTGCCGAAGTCCTGATGCTAGTTACAGTGCACACAGGTTGCCTCTGAGTACTTGGAAAGCAAGGTAGAAAACTAGCACAGTGTGAAGCGTGTCTGTCCAGGGCAGCACCTGCCGTGGTCCAGGTGCGGGCGGAAGGGGGAGGGCTTTGACTTCATGGGGTGTACTGCAGGCTGGGAGCTGCGGAGCGAAGCAAGCTCAGCGATGCCCAGATGCAGTGACAGCAGGTCTCCAGCTCCATCTGCCTGCCTTTCTCCCAGCCCTCCCAGCTATAGTTCCCCACTGACCCCAGCTTCTGGGTTGACTTTTCACATTCTGCTTACAAAATTCATCTTGTAAGTGGATGATTCTTAATTTATCCAAGTCAGAAGGAGAAAGAGGTCAGCATCAGACCCAAACCCAGCGCTTGAATACCTGTCTCCTCTGCTGGAAGGCGGTGGGGATGCTCAGACTGGTTGCTTGGGACATCCCAGTTACGCTGTGTTGCAGGTTGGGATAAGTAGCACGCAGGCTGCAGCTATACTTTGAGATCTGTTGACAGAAGGAGAAACATTCCACCGTGGAAGGGCTTTGGAGGAGAGCCTCATGGACAGGGTTTCGACAACCGGAACTAGATGATGTTTGAGGTTCCTTCCAGCCCAAGCCATTCTATGATATGGTTCTAACCAGCAAGTACTAAGTCGAAATTAATTCTGTGAAGGGCCCTGTTTTAACTTCTTAGTGTGTGATAGAGACAATGCTTTGTGGTTGTCACTGAAGTTTGCCAGGGTCCTACTTCTTGCACATGGGGACCACTACTTTCATGCAGAAGTTATGCTGCTGTATTATGTTTTCAGAATAGGTAGGTGCAAGCTATGAAAGTTGTTTTTCTAATGTGTTGTAGCTCTGCTTGTTTCCTCACCCTTAGTCTGTGTCTGTACACTTCTAAATAGTAGGAGGAAGAGGGCAGAGAAAGAACAAAGGCTCATAATACAAATGGAAGGAAACTAGGGAAATTCAGGAGGAAATGGACAGTGAGAAATACAAAAAGATCCAGCTGTGCTGAATGCATGGACTGTGAGTGTGTGGGGATGCTTTCTGCTGGGTATTCAGAGGGGGCAGCGCCCAAGACCCGCATTGTGGAGCTGAACTTTCCTTTGAGTCAGTGACCTATTCAGACACCTAACAATGTCCATTATGTACAGTCAGCTTGTTTACGCCCAGTGCTGGACTTCATTACCTTTTTTCACGTACAATAAAACAATATCATCCTTGCAGAGCAGCCAGGCCTAGCTCTGTTTTGTTCTGTATGCCTGACTGTCTGCTCTGAGCAAGCACCTCAGTTTGTGCTTGATGGCAAGATGCCCAAGGAGAGCATCTGCTGATGAAAACACTTTCTTCTTGGTTGACTGATAGCAAACGTCCCTTTTCCTCAAAGGACAAGGTGGGGGAAGTAGCAAGGGGTTGACAGACTTGCAATGATCACACCCTTCCCTGAGGCGCTGCACAAAGGTGAGTCCAAAGCCACACTGGGGCCTGGCAGCACCAGCCCATGGTGTTCCTGCATCCTTGTAGGATGGAGCAGAGCAGTGGAGCCCGGGGCACTGCGAGAGCATGCCTGCCTTAGTGAGGTGAGCAGTGCAGTTATGTCCTTGCAGATGGAGCTGCCAGCCTGTGTGAACTCTGTGTAAGTTTGCTCTGCAGCTAGCCCAGGGTTAGCCTATAGAGGAACCCGCTGAGAGACTCCATGCTCCCTGCAGAGCTCAGCACAGCAGCTGCACGAGTGCCTGAGCTTGCTCCATGCTAGAGATATCCTCTCGGCCCTGAGTAGCCCAAGGCTTTTGCCCTGTTACTCAGATACAGCTCCAGCACCAGCTGGCACCAGTTGTCGTCAGGTCACGTGGCCATGCCATTGCTTTAATGAACGTGGGAGCTGGAGTACAGCTTTTGGATTAGAAAGCACGGCGTAAGATAGGACTTGACCTTAGCCTGGAGTTTTCTGCAGGAGAACATCATTCTCAGCTGAGGGAGGTGCACAGCAGAGCAGCTGTGAGCAGTGATTGAAAGCGCTGGAGCTGGAAATAACGTTGGGTTTTGTTGGGAGAGTAATTTGGGCACTGGAGCAAGTCTGTGCAGGCAGCAGTGCTTTCTCCTTCTGCTTAAAGGTTGAAAGCATCTTGGCAGCTCACTTCTTCAGTTGCACGCCCTTGTTTTGTTAAACCACCACTTCAGATAGGGCTGCTTAGCTGCTGTAGATGTAGAGGAAAAAATGAATTCTCTGCATTCAGGGAAACATCTGTCATCCTTCTGAGCAGAACCTGCAGTGAATGCTGTTCGTGGAGCACGCAGAGAGCTCCAGTTTCATTCCGCAGCCATGCTATTGCTTCCAGGAGAATAGGACAGGCTGCAAAAGGTGGAGGAGGTGGTTTAGCAGCATTGCCCCACATCTCCAAAGTCAAGCGGGGCCTCTGTGAAGCCCGGGATGTGTGTGCAGCAGCTTTTGTTCATGTTTGTTCTCAGGATGTTGTGCAGCTTTGCTAGCTGAGCCCTTTTGATTGTCTTAAGCATAGTATCCAGAATACTGGGCTTCGGTGCAGGTCAGCCTGAGCTGTGCATGCCTGCCGTGGATCTTTGCAGTAAGAAGTGAGGAATGGAGCAGTGAGATGGGGAAAAAGTAGGAGCTACAATGCAGCTAGATAATGTCAATCTTATCGTTCCTTTTAATATTCATTGCCAGGCACAGCGATCCAACTTTGTCATTTTTAAGTTAAGTAACCCTTAGTCCTAGTCAGCTTCTGTCTGCGAACATGAAAGGGATGACTGAGCCCACAGCTGCTAACAGCACATCTCAATTACTTATATTTCACTAGGTATTTAAAGATTTAGGTCTGAGCGTAGAGGATGAAAGGGTTTTTCTTTATCTTTTAATAAGAAATTTGTCTTTGCAGCAAGGAAAAAGAGCAAGGACTGAAGCATCCAGCAGCACACTCCTCTTCCCTGCTGCCTCCTCCGTGTGGGCTGGGGGTAGGGAGATCCCACAGGGAATAAAACCACGGCCCTCTTGGGCTCCTGCTCACCACAGCCCTGCCCCACTTCCCAAAATTGATGGGTAAGGACATGTCGTGCTGGAGTTCTCATGACATAGCCTTGCTTGCAATGCAAGAGACTGAGCGATGTACGTGGGAATTAAATACGTGGGGCTTTGCACGCTTTAAATATGAACAACAAAGGGAAGGATCATCTCTTCTCAGTGCCTGTAATGCGAGAAGCTTTGAAAGATCCCTGTAGTCATTTGCTCTTACTGTCTCCACTGACTGACAAACCCTTTTGGGAAAGGACAGTTAGCCTTGTGCTGCTGGGACCTGGTGTAAAACAAAGCCAGCAGCTCTCGTGTCCCCTCAAAGGCAACTGCGTATTGCAGGAGCAGAGCTGCTCTCCTTGCAGTAGCTGTGCAATCTTAGAAATAAGAAAATATATGGTCACAGTGATCATAGAAACCAGTGTAAGTTAAAACTGTTCAGGAGAAGGGTGTGAGCAGCTCCCACACAGCCCGAAGCAGCAGCCAGCGCCACGCTGACAGGTCACAGCAAGCAGCAGAGAAGCTTCAAGGGAGTTTAGTTTGGTGGTGAGCTGTTGTGTGTGGTGTAACAGCCTTCATTAGTGCCTTGGGATGCTTGCTTTGCTGTGAGCTGAAGGAGGGAATGTGGATGGCTGTTGTGGCAGCCTTGGGGTGAGGTGGAGCAGGGTACAGCAGTCCCCATGTGCTCCATGCCGTCAAACTGAGCTGCCTGTGTTATTCTGCAGCTCCAAGCACAGTGAGGGTGAAGGTCCTGGAGATGTCCAGCAGCTATAGAAGAATTCCTTGTCTGATGTTCCACTGCACTGAACCCTGCCTGTATTTGTGCTTGGCTGAGAAAGCCTGGTGGTGCTGTGGAAGTGCCAGTAGCTCAGCTGCACGCCTAATCCAGGCTGGGGATTTTCTCTGCTGTGCCTTCATTCCTGTGCTTTTTAGGCTTATCCAGTTGTTACAGCCTCAGGACCAACCTGATGGCAAGAGGTGTGAGGTGAGGAGGAAGTCATCCTGCTGGGGAGATGTAGCTGGGAGCCAGTATGCACCAGGTGTCTCCAAGCCTGCTGCTTCATCTCTTCGTATCCCAGGGTTGTGTCCTTCCTCTCAAATGACTCCTGGGATGGAAAAGATCTTGTTGCAGTGGTTGAACCCCAAGAGCTGATTCTTTTGCGTCACCATTCCTGGTGCTGCCTGCACCTTTGGTCCCTCTGCTCATGCCTTCATGCTCTGGCCATCCTTTGCTCCCTTGAGCTCTGAAAGAAGTGCTTGGTGCATCAGGGGAAGTCTGCCTTAGCCCCATAAAGCGGGGGAGCCAGGTAAAACCAACAGTTACCCTCTGAAGTGGCTCCTTGGGACAGTACAGATGCACGCTTTGCTCTTCCACAATAGCTGAGCTCTGCTCAGGTACGCAGCCCACCTGGGAGATGCTCCTGCAGGATTCCGCTACAAAGGAGAAGAAAAGTGAGGGGGATTTTTGTTCTTAATGTAAGAATCCCGCATCTAAGCATCTATGCCTCTAGGCATCTATTTAAATGGTGAGGGCTGTCAGTTTTTCTTCCAGCAGAATTTATTCTTTTGCTGATACTGCTTCTGTTTGCAGTTAGTGTAGCAATAACAGAGATAGGAAGCTCCGGTTCTTACCTGCATGATGTCACCGTGCTGCCCACTGGGCTTTGGGCAGCTTTATTCTCCTCACTGCGAGGCAGGAGATTCCATCAGGGCCCCCAAGGCGAGATTCAGATGCTCACAGATGGGGTCTGGGTATCTGAATCCTCCAGAGGGAATGTACTGGGGGAGTGTAGTTTGCAGTGTTTCAATTTCATGGCCAGAGGCAATGCTCTGTATGGAAGTAGTCAATATCATAGTCCTGGGTCTTACACAAGTCTGGGATGAAGTCCAGCCCTATCTTACGCATGCCCCGGAATTGATGGGCTGCAGGAGTGATCTGCTGCCTCAGTTTAATAGTCAAAGTAGAGAAAAGTTGAGGGCATAGTCTTTGTTTTTTTGTTTTTTGTTTTTAATTATTTTTAGTTCAGAAGAGCACATCTCTGCTAATTGACTGTTAAACGAGATTGCTTTCTGCAAGGCACTCACACACACACAAGCCTTTAAGGAATAACGCTCTGATCAGCTGCACGCTTAAATACAATCTGCCTAATGACTGCAGGGCTCAGAGCATCTGACCTTAGGGAGCCAACGTTTTGGGTTAAGGAGCAGCCCCTTGGGCTGGGGGCCATGCTTTTTTTCTGAAATGCTAATCTTGCAGACAACAAAGGCTGCTTTTTAATCTCAAAGGCAGTGCAGTCAGGTTGGAGCTATAGCTCTTAGCTGGAGGTTTCCAGGGCTGCACGCGTGTTATCGCATGTCGGGACCACCGGTGAGCCACCCACTTGCCTGTGCATCCTTTGGCCCAATTGCTGCGCATGCAAATATTGGGTGTTTGTGTATGTTTACCCCGTTTGGAAAAATTTGAGCCCTGAGGGATTGCAGCTTCCTTCTGTTGTGAAGCAACCCAAGCAGAGAGCCGGCTGAAGAAATGCTCCTTGCTCGCCAGCCGTGCTTCTAAGGGGGGTCTGGGAGCTGCCATGCTCTGTGCTGGGGTAGAAGGAAGGCTGCTGCTGGAGCTTTGGTTTGGGGTCAAAAAGGGCTGGGCGGAAGGAGGGGCTCTCTGTGAGCAGAGGCAGGCATGCTCCTTCCCCCTGTAAATCCTGCTGTGCTGTGCATGGCCCCAGCAACCTGCTTGTTGTGGGGCATGGAGGGTGCTCACACTGCTCAGGTGCTTGTCCCCCATCTCAACTGGCTGATGCACAGCATCCCGAAGTCGTGATACCACACAGCAGGGGGGAAGTGGGAAGGAGAATAGCGTGTGCTCTGCTGTATTAGAGCCAATGCAGAGGGTGTCTTATTGCTGATATTAAACCTGGATGAGGGTAAAGAGAGAATGCAGCTGATGCACAGCACCTGCCCCTCACAAATGCCCAAGCCTCTGGAGACCCAGCAGTGATTTTGTAAATCATAAGCAGGTTTCCAGCCTTTCCTATAATGGTGCTTTTACACGCTACCCATTGAATGGCCTCAATTACTGGTGCAGCAGATTAATCTATAAATTGAGGTAGGTTTAGAAAAGCCATCAGAGAGCAGCATTTAGTGCATGGTGCCTCGTTCAGTGCTGTTTGCCTCTGGTTGCTCTGACCAGGCAGATAATGCAGTGCCTTGTACTAAATCATGTCACAGGGAGAGCGCTGAGATGCGGTCTGGGTGCAGCATGCATCTGCAGGGAGAAGGTTTCTGCATGCAGCAATGTGCACGTGAAATAAACAGGAGTGACGAGATCTGCCCTGACCCCCAGCATCCAGCCCGCCCCTCTTTTCTGCTGCAGAGCCCCTGGCTGTGCTGCTGCTGGTGTGACCTGAGCCAGGGATCAGCCTGGGGCCACATGCTGCTGTTGCAGCCCCGAGTGGAAGCGGAGCCGCTGGCTGAGCTGAGTCAGGTTGCCACCTCTTGGTAAGGTGACATTACAGGATGTCTGCCCGCAGACTTCGGTGGCCTTTTCTTTGGGAAGGGAAAGGAGGGGAGGAGGTTTCCTTTGTGAGGGCAAAAGGCTTTAAACAAAGCCTAAATTCTGCAGCTGCTGGCTAAGTTAAAAAAAAGAAGCACTGGCGCTGTGTGCTCCTGGAGATGAGCCTTTCCCAGCTCCTCCTCACTCAGAGACCATCTCTTCTGGTGCCTTTCCTTTGTGCTGCTTTCTTAGACGAGAATGGCCTGAGAGTTTCTTCCCTTGGCAGGGTTTTTACCCTGCTTGGGTTTTGTGCTCACAGAAGCGTGTTGGGTTGGATTGGGAAGGACAGTTGGACTAGGTGGTGTTAGGGGTCATTTTCAACCTCAGTGATTCACTGTGCAGGGACTTTCTCGAGGGAATGGCTGAGGTTTGATTTGATATTAATTGACTCCTCAAATCTCTAACAGCAGACCCTGAAGAGAGCTAGGCATTTGAAAGCCGTGAGGTAAGAGGAGGAGGTGCGGTGTGCCCCTGGAGCCCTGGGGTGGCTGTGGCCCAGCTGGGATGCGCTCTGTCCTCACTGGGTGCCTGCGCTCAGGTCACAGCATCTCCCTGCACACTTATAGTCAAGCTGCAGCCTGCATTTTCCAAGGAGGCATCCACTCGCAATGGAAAGACTTAGAATTTGGGATCCACCACATCCTTTGGGAAGCTGTTCCCATGGTTAATGCATTTACCACGTAACTGTTTCAGCTCCCTGGAGGAGATTGAAATCTCTGCTGGCAGCCTGCCTGCCTTACTCAGTGCTGCTGCACTGCTCTGTGGCCCTGGGACAGAAGCTCTGCTACAGAGGGGCTGGGTGACCTGACCTATGGCTGGGGACCCAGAGCTGCACCCTGTGACAATGAGCATGGATGGGAGTTGCTTTGGTCTTCACTCAGCAGCACACTGCTAGTCCTGTGCATGCACAGCTGCTTTGCCCTCGGCAGCTGGTGGGTCACTCAGGATTTGGGAAATCCTCCCATCCCATGCAGGAGCTGTGGGATACTCACCAGTGAATTCTAGAGACACCGTGTCACCAAGAGCCCAGCTGGGCTGCTGTCCCCATTCCACTTCCTAAGGAGCTTTTGGGGGGTAGATAGTGACTGTCAGACCTGCTGCTCTGTGCAGGAGCTACCGGCCATTCTTCTTGCCCTCCAGCCAGAAGGGGACAACAGAGCAAGGTGACACTGGGGTCCCTCTGGTGCCTGGCAGTCTATTTCCAGCCAGGTGGATCCTTGGGACAGAGCAAGGCTGCCAAAGCTTGAAGGCTTGGAGGTGGCATTCAAAGCACTTCAGCCAAGCCCTGCAGAAAGAACCCACGAGACAATCTTATTTTCTCCTATTCTCTACATTTCAGGCTCTCTGCTTTTGTCTCTTGGTTTGTTACTGAGCCATTTCTGTGGCCATCAGCTGTATTCAAAAAGCAAAGAGCACATCCTTTCAGCAGTTAACTTCCCATTGCTTTCAGAAGGCTGGACTTCAGCTTCTACACAGCAAACATCTTAGGGCATTTCCCTCCAGTCGTTGCCCCTGCAGTGCCCACCCTGATGGGCTCTTTTCCAGTTCTTGATCTGTGATGGAGCAGCAGTGTGGAGGGGGAGGTAACTGACAGACACACCAGTGATGCTGCCCTTCCCTAAAGCAATTAAATGTGGTCGAGTCCTATTTCTTGTTTTATGGCTGCTCGTAGCAGTGCCCAAATGTTGATGGCCCCCCGTAGGCCCACGTGCTGCCAGAACTGCCTTTCCACTGGAAGTTAATATATGATAGTCATGCTATTTATTTCCTTGCATGACACTGCAAAGCAACTGCTGCCCTGGTGGCTCAGGCTGGTTACTCATTACAGCGGTGTGTTTGTGCCAGAAAGCCCGGACGCTTGCTCACCCTCCTTTAATTTCCTGGGAACTTTCCCCTGTCCCAGGCTGCCGAGCTTTGCAAACATTTGCGGGTGGAAGGCGGTCTATTTGTTTTCATCGGGACTTTGCTTAAAGCTGTCGGATTAATTGCTGGGGGTGGGGGGGCCCTCCTCGCTCCTGGCCTGGCTTTCTCACCCCGTTTTGATCAAAGCCTGCTGCGGTGGGAAGCTGACGGGGCTGAGCGTGGAACCCTGGGGTCCCGTGTTGATGGAGGGCTGTAGGGGCAGTTTTCTCAGGCTGTTGGAGTGCCTGGCACCGTAAAGAGCAATCTGCCAGCAGCCCTGGCTGCTCCGCCGTCCCCACGCATTCAGTGAAATCCCGTTAGGCTGGAACAATTCCATTAGCAGCACTGCTCCGCACGGTCTGCAGCAGCCCCTGCGCCGATCAAAGCCGAGTCCGCGCAGCGAGACATTCCCTGCGTACCTCGGGGCTGCGCTGAGAGCCCGAACAAAAGGTTTGCTGTTAGACAAAGGAGAAGGAGCCGGCCTCTGAAGGGAGGCAGAATTCCTCCTCCCGTCGCCAGCAGTTATTTTCTGGCCGGTTTTTTTTAAGGGCTGGTTTGGTGACCGTGCGTTGTTTTGCGTTTGAAGATGTCAACGTTTTTAAGGTCTCACGGCGAAATAATGTCAGGGCCGGCAGTTCCAGCAGCTCCGAATGTTCTCAAACAAATGCCTTTTAAGATAAAAAGCGGTCTGTGCTTGATCCCAGCCCAGCGCTGTGGCCGTGGTTGTTTTATTTGAAACCTCCACGCTGAGCTCAGCGCAGTCGTGGGAGCCACGGGTGCTGGGAGTTGTTCATTCACTCTTATTGCTGTGCCTAAATATGGGTGCCGGTGTGCTTTGCAGGATCAACTGAGTCCACGTGAGAACAGTTTGGGGAGTTCTGATGTTTTAGCTGACAAGATTTTAATGACCGTCTTTAGCTTTCTCTTCCCTCCCCTGGGCTACCATAAGCTGATCAGCTCAGCTTCATTGTGGTTTTGCACATTGCAGTAAATTCTGCACATGGAGAATGCGCTCAGGGACCAGTCAGCATGCAGACGGTGTGTCTCCATAGGGCAGGGCACAGGTAGGTGTGTGCTGGTGGGTTTGCAGTCTCTGCATGCCAAGTAGGTGGCCAGGTCAGTGCTCACAGCCCATCACTGCGCAGTCAAACCAGGTGCCTGTCTCCAGTGGGAGGAGCGGGTCTGCTCTGTATCACACTGCGAGTTGCTGAACCTCCCTGGTGGAAGCTGCAGCCTCCAGCTGGGAAGGGACAACTTGTCCAGCACTTGGCCTTGGTGATGGTGCTGACGGGGCTGTGGCTCTGGCTGCCCACCAAGTCCCGAGGGGAGGGTTCCCATCCATCAGCTGAGTGCTGGAGCTGTCAGAAGGGCTGCTTAGCACCGACTTGGAGCCGTTAACGTCTTCATAGCATCAGGAGTCAGCTGAACGCCGCAGCTCCTTCAATTAGGCTCCTGTTGAGCTCCATCCGTTGATACTGTAACGTCGTTGGCTGGCCCCACTGCAGTGCCTTGGAGGAACGTGCTGCTGGAACAGCCTCCCTCTGTGCTGTGTGCTGGGCAGGAGCCAGCTCCGGGCTCCCCAGCGTCACCCTGATGAGGAGGGCACTGGGTTTTGGATCTGCTCTGCCCATACAGCCTGGGGCAGCTGCGGGGACGCTGGTACAGAGAGGCCCTGTGTTGCTGTGCCCTGTCCTGCGGTGACAGCCCGTGCTGCACAGCCCCATCAGCACAGCCCTGTCTTGTTGACAACAACCTCGTAGCAACTTTGTCTCAAAGGCCCAAGGAAAACACGGTGCTTCCTCTAGCTCTGTGGCCTCAGTGCCAGGAGCGACAGAAAGGCTGCGGGCCTCAGCAGGAAGCCTCAGTCCCTTCCCTAATGAGGTCTTCCTGCCGATAAGGGGACTGCAGGGCAGGGGCTGGCTGAGCCAGCGAGCCCCTGGGTTCTGGCTTGGGGGTGAACGTGTCCTCCAGAGTCTGTGGAAGGAGCCTCCAGTCCCAGCATCTGCCAGAGAGGTGCTGTGCTGATTTGGGTGCACACGGAGGGGCACAGCATCCATCAGTCCTCTGATCTTGGTGTGCATGGAAACCCATTTGGTTCTGCTGGTCGCAGGCTGATGTGGGAGCATGTTTCCTTCCTGAAGGTGAGGTGCAGTCTGCCTTAGAAAAACAGCATTGTGCCACTTGTGAAGTTTCACATAAATTCACCACGCTGGATTAATAATAAATCCAGCAATAAACCCATTGTCAGCATACCAGAGCATTGCCCTTGGACGAGCCTGCAACTCTGCTGCTGGGAAGTGGGAATGCCACGTGACACCATCAGTTCCCCACTGATTATCTTTGGCTGCAGTTACCACCAGCATCAAGTGTGCCTGCAGCCACCCTACCAAGGCAGCATCCAGCACTCGCTTAGCCTGTCACATCACCACGGCTTCTGCATGCCAGTGGCAACCACATCGTCTTGGCTGTGCTTTGACTGCAGAGCTGTCAGTGTGCCCTTGCTGGCAGCCCCTGGTTGAACGCTCAGCCCCCCACTCAGTGAGCAGGCAGGGCACCAGGCAGGTTTCATCAGCTGGAACACTGCTGGGATGAGCACTCTGCTCACAAAATGCACGATTTGATTTGAAGGGAGGACAGGCAGTCTGCTGCAGTGGGTAGGAGTCTTCCACTTCTTAAAATGAAGGTATTTACTGGCTGCATCAGTTGCCCAGCTGTGGTTAGTTTGTATGAAAACCATTTCCTGCTGTTAAGGGATACTGTTTGGCTTCACAGCCATTCGTGGCAGGAACAGATAGGAGTATCTTCTCTGTGCTCTTCTCTCTGCTGGGTGAGTCTCACCTACATCCCCCCATCAGAGCCTTTGGGGTGACGTCTCCAGCCGCAAACAATGCTCTCAGCTGATGATGACAACCTGGAGCGCTTGCAGAACATTGCTCTCATCGTTTGTGTGCATCAGTGACTGCTCTTAGGTGTGTTTGCTTGTGCTGTGTCCGAGAAATGTTCCTTAAGAAGAAGGCTGTTGGCTAAACATCAGTACCATCCTGTTTTGTGTTCAGTGTTTTCTTCTTATATATTAAGACCTTTTGCTAGAGAAGCTGTTGACCACAGGAGGATCCAAGCAGCAGCAGCAGGGTTTGCAGTCTGCATATTCCCAGGGAATCAGCAGAAACAGAGAGTAGAGGGCTTGTGATTCCAAAAAGGTGAGCAGGGAATGCTCCTGGCTCCTTTAGTAGAGCACCCATTGTTCCCTGGTGATGGACAGTGTGAAGTGTCATTGCTCACTCTGCCATCTGAGCCTGCTTTCTATCAGCTCTGGCTCACTCTTGGTTGGCTGACTGGTGCTTGTTCAGTTGCTGTCTGGTCTCCAGAGGTGCTTCATAGACTGATGGAATGGCTTGGGTTGGAAGGGACCTCAAAGATCATCTAGTTTCAATCCCTGTCCTGGGCAGCGTTGCCAACCACTAAATCAGGCATTAGATCAGGCTGCCCAAGGCCCCATCCAGCCTGGCCTGGAACACTTCCCCAAAGGCAGTTGTTCACAAAGACAGGGCATCCTTCTCCAGGTGTTACTCCTCAGTAGCTGTGGGATGGGCATTGTGAACAGCGTAGGCCAGTATGCAGAGATGTCTGAGATAGGCTGTCGAAGGATGCGAGTCAGGCATTGGAAACCCTGGAGATGTTTAAGAGACATGTGGACATGGCACTAAGGGACATGGTTTTGTGAATGGACTTAGTAGGTCAGGCTGCTGTTGGACTAACCTTCAGGATCTTGAAGGTCTTTTCCAGTCCAGGTGGATCCATGAAACGTGCAGGCAAATGGGAGGAACAGCAAAGGAGTGGTGCGAAGCTCTGCCTTTGGGCAGCGGGCATCCTCCGTGTGATCAAGGAAGGAAGTATCCTTGGCAGCAGCAGTGCATGCACAGATCTCCCTCAGTCACTGCCTCGTCGTGAGTCAGTGGTGTCACAGAGCTGTGCACAGAGCACACGTCACAGGCTGGGCAAGGAGCTGCGTGCAGTGCAAGGCATGCAAGGCGTTCCTCCTGGTGCTGCTGCCAGCAGCCCTGCAGCTGGAGCCCATCCTTGCTTTGGACACTGCGCTTCTCGCTGCAGTGAGTGCGGTCAGAAGGCTGGAAGTGGTGAGGAATGAGGAAAGCTTGGAGGAACGGGGGTTGTTTAGTCTAGGAAAGGGCAGGCTGAGCGAGGCAGGCGTGAAACGCTTTCAGTCATAAAAGGCTGTTGCAGAAAGTGAGGGAATGATCTGTTCTGAACAGCTACTGGAAAATGATAACAAGAAAACTCACACAAGTTGCAGGCTGATGGAGTCCCAAAACCTGCAGTGTGTGCGGGATTGGCATCAGAGCACCCAGAAAGGAGAGCAGCCCGACTCACTTCGCTGGAACCATCAGGCCCTGGGAACACCATTCTCCTATTGCTCAGGGACTTTTTAATTGTGGAAAGTGAGAGCATGGCTCTGTGTCCTCAATAGGCAATTGTCCTGGTTCCTGTCCCTAGGATCCAGTATGTCTTAGCAAATTACTTTCTCTCTTTTAAATGGCTTGGTGATTAAAGATGCCACAGCAGATACCCTTAATGAGTGCAAAAAGGGTAATAATTCCTCATGCTGGCACTGAATGCAATTAATCAGGCCCCGTTACTTGCTTTTTAAACAGATGAGGCATTTAAGGCCGAGCAAGTTTTTAATTGGACTTTAATGTCTCTCATTTACTTCATGTTGGCACGGGTGTAGGAATTCCCACCCCCAGGTTCGCTGCTGGGTTTATTCGGGGTGATGAAAGGCTCAGTGCTGAGTGAGGAATCTGCAGCAGACCTGCACGTGTCCTTCAGGCCATGCTGCAGGGCAAAAGCAGCCCATCCCAGCACTGATAGCAGCCCACAGCATTTCGGGAGCAGTAGCCTTGCACCCTGCACCGCAGACATACAAAGGAATCCGGACGTGGTCCCAGTGCATGCTGTGGTTTGAGCCTGAAGGCTCCCACGCATTGGAGAGGTGTCCGGGGACACAGCCCCTATTTCTGCATCCTCACTTCTCCCACTCTGAGGGCATCAAGGTGAGTACATCTGAGAGGTTAGGTCTGCCCCGAGAAACACATTATGGAATACCTCACGTATAACACCTTCCGCCTGCCAGCCCGGATTGCAGGTTGGATCAGTTGTAGTGCTTCCTTGGATCTGTCTCAGGGCATCCTTAAGCCACTTGCTGAAACCCACAGCCCCATGGCAGCACTAATTATCTGCACAAGTCAGTGCCTCTGCAACATATTGGAAACAATCTGAGGTATCGAAGTGTGGCAGACGTTTGTCCTCCATCCCTTGGATTCTCTTCAAATAACCTCCATCAGTCTGCCAGCTCCTGGCCCAGGGCACGGCGAGCTGCTGCACACAAACACCGCCCGGCCGGCGGCAGGCAGCGCCTCGAGGCATGCTTGCCCAATGTTTGTTTGGTTTTGCCTGCTTGTTTGTCATACCTCCTCTGCTCACAACCTGAGCGCTCATCTGATAGTAGGGCTGGTGGTTGTGCAAGGCTCGCGTGCAGTCCTGGCCGCAGAACTGAATCTCTCCATTTTTATCCCATTCACGGGACCAGGGCCTCTTGCACCATGTTTCTTCCCCCAGCGACCTGTAGATAAGGATCCTTGGAGCCATCGTGTCCTGCAGAGTAAGGGAGGATGGGGGACAGTGTGAGGATGAAGCCGTGCTGCCTAGAGAAGTTGTACGGGCTGCCCAAAGATGCTGTGGGTGCCCCATCCCTGGAGGTGTCCAAGGCCATGGATGGGGCCCTGTGCAGCCTGAGCTGAGGGGCACGCAGCCCACAGAACTGGGTGGGCTCTGAGGTCCTTTCTATCTAAACCTTCCTACAATTCCACAATTCTGTTACTGCATGATGGTGTGGACATTTCAATGGGATGTTCAGGGAGAAAGGTGAACAGGAGAGCCCCCGGTGTGCTCCGTGTCCCTGCAGGCTGCAGGCACACTCCTCTGCAGTGCACAGACTGGAAGAAATTTGAGGGCCAGGCCCTGGGATACTCCTGCTCCTCTTCCCACAGACCCCGAGCTTACTGAGATTCCCTTAATTCAAGGTCTTGTCCCCCACATATACCTACATCAGGAAGCTACAGCCCCAAGTGACCATGGCCAGCCGTTCTTGCACTGTGAATCTTCTGGCTGAGGCTCACAAAGATGTCATTTTCTTTGATTTAATTCCATGTAAACTGCGGAATTATTTTGCTTTGGAGGGCTGCAAATTATGGAAGCATAAAGCACGCTAATGATGCGATAAGGACAGCTCTGGATGCGTTCCACAGAGCGGCTGTGCGGGGGCAGGACGTGCCTGCTGCCGCCTGGGAGCAGCGGCCGCTCACCTGGGCCCCCTCCCCACATTCCCCCGTTTCTCTGGAACGAGAATCATTTCCTCTCCGGCTTTTTGCAGAGGCACGGGCCTTGCAGACGTGGAGCTATCTCTGGAATGTGTGTAAACAAGGAGTTGACGGGATGTTGGTCCCCCCCCCACTCTCCCGGGCTGGTTTAAGAAGGGGTTAATGTGAGTTTGCTTTGCTGGTTCCAAGCTTTGAGAATTGTCTTCCCCCGGCAGCGACCTGCTGACCCCAATCCTCTGTGTGCCTTTCCCAGCAGAAAGCGGAGCTTCGGGGGCCCCGGCACGCGGGGTGGGATTTCAGCCCTCTGTGAACAAGGAGAGGAAGGACAAAGGTGGTCCTGGGAGCTGGGAGTGGTGTGGGATCCCAGCGCACGGCGAGCTGGTGTGCCATGGGATGGGGCTGCCCATGGGATTTAGGCTGTATTGGGAACGTTTTTCACTGAGAGGGCGGTGAGGTGCTGGCACTGCTGCCCAGAGAGCTGTGGTGCCCCATCCGTGGAGCTGCCCGAGGCCATGGGCTGCCAGAGCTGGTGGGGACAGCCAGCCTGCAGCGGGGCATTGAAAATGGAGGGTCTTTGAGGTCCTTTCCAACCCAACCATTCTGTGAGATGGGACAGGAGCAGGTTTGCATGCAAAGGGCTGTTCCTGGTGGCAGGTTCTGGTGCTCCTGTCTTACAGGTGGTTGGAGCGTTAAGCAGGGGGACAGAAGCTTAGAAGTGGTGCAGGGGCTGGGACAGCACGTGTCTCAGTGGGGTTACAAAGAGCTCCAGCTGTTTGTCAAAAACAAAATGAAATTCAGACGTAGGTGTGTGAGTGCACGACTGATGAGAGCAGCATGGGATCCAAAGGATGTCTGGGCTCAGACTAAGTGGCAGCAGCCAGAAGCTAAAGCTGGCTGAGGTCGAGTTGGAACCTAACGCCGAAATGGTTAATTTCTAGATGTGTTGTCAGCACTGGTGACGCACTGAGGCTGGATCCCTTCCAGAAAACAACACTTTAACCCGAAGACAAAGAGCTGGGCTTAGCACGGAGGTGATCAGTGGAATGGCTTGGCCTGGTGTATACAAGGGGTCAAGCTGGATGATTTAATGATCTCTCTTGGCCTGAAAGCTCTCTGTTCTCTTAAGAAGATAAATGAAAAAGCCCTTTGACAAAAAAGCCAGCACTCGAGCTGTGCGTGTAATGAACTCGGTGCTTCCAGGGCAGCGGCCGAGCAGCTCTGCGGGCAGCAAGACCCTGCCTGGAGCTGCTGGGGCTGCCGGCCATCTGCTCGCCACCAGCCAGGCCACTGTGTGCACACAATGTGTCTCAGCCCCGCTGCTCGTTGCTGGCCCCTGTATTGAAGCACGGTTTGCTCCTTGTCTCCCGCAGGGTGAAGAGGCCGAGCGGTATCAGCAGCCTCCTGGGGAAGATCGGCTCCAAAAAGCAGAAGATGAGCACACTGGAGAAGTCCAAGCTGGACTGGGAGAACTTCAAGGAGGAGGAGGGCATTGTGGAGGAGCTGGCAATCCACAACCGAGGGAAAGACGGGTAAGGGGGGCTGGATCTGATCGCAGAGCTGCATTTCCCACCACTCCTACGTGTGTAGGAACCCATCGCGTGCCACAGAGAGCACGGGAAACCTGTGGGATTTCTTAGGAATTTATTCTAAGGGTACGTAAAGCTGCTTTAGGTATTACAGGAGGACAGGTGAGGCCTGCGGCAGGTACAGGCAGACACCTCTCGCTCTGCTAACAGCCTCGTGACCTCAAGCCCAGCTGACGTACAGCCTGCCTGCTCCTTATCTCACCTGCTGGTGGCCCGAACCGGTCTAACGCAGTGCTCCACAAGGAAACACGATTGCCTTTGCCCTGTTTTGTTTTAAAAAAAAGAGCAAGTCTCCAATGGGGATGTATGGTTTCATCTTGCTCCTCCAATGGCATGCTCCAGCTGCATCAGCCTGCCATCCCCCTGCATTTAAACGTATGCAAACCCGGAGCAGCTGGCAAGGTGCGTTACAGATTAAGGCAGAGCTGGGCATTGGTTGTGTGCACCAAGCAGTGCTCACGCCAATGAAGTTAATGGAAATGTCATAAATGCAAATGACAGTGCTGTAAATAAAGCAGAAAGCTAATAACATGCACTGCGGGGAACGATAATAAGATCAGAAGTGGCATTTCCACTGCAAGTGCTTTGCTAAGCTTGGGAAGATGGAACCGCTTTAGTGGACAGCTCGTAAAGTGTACTTTTATGTAAGCTGTGCTTTTGTTCTGTCTGCAGGAAAAACTCAGAGCTTCTGCATTCCAACAGCTTTGGGTTTGGGTTTCGGATCGGAATTTTATAACGGCTGCTTTCTTAAGGCAGGCTGACAGCCTCTGCCCCTTCAGCAATCACTTGAGCAATCATTTACACATCTGTGAAGACCGCAAGGAGCGGTTCTGACCCTTCAACCCAGCAGAGCACCACCTCTCTGCTGGCGCTACGGGCGTTACAGACCTCTGCTCCACACCTTGCCTTGCAGATGGGAACATCTGCCTGGCGAGGAGAGCACTGTGTCCCTGCTGAAACACCGCGTGTCCCCACTGCATGGTGGCCACCCCCACCCCTTCTTTCTGCTGGTGGTGCCCGAGGTGCGGGGGGACACCTGCTGCCCCCTGCCTGCACCCACCTGCCCTCATCTCTGCTTTTCCGCTCCTCGTATCTTCTGTCCCAGACCCGCTTTCCCCCGCAGCGGGACCCAGGCTGTGTCAGACCCCAGGGACCTGTCCTGGTTCTGCAGGGAGGGACAGAAGCTGAGAAGGGATGCAGCAGTCTCACTCTGTCACTCTGATGTCTTTTATAAATGGAAATGTACAGCAGCCTCCAAATGGGGCCAGCTTTGTAGGGCCGGCCCAGCGGGCAGCGCCTGAGGGCTCACCCTGGTGATGGATGGAGAGTGGCAGGGACAGCAGGCACCGTGGAAGCCTCGCAGCACCCTCATTAGCAGGGGCAGCCTCTTCTCCCAGAAGGTGCACCCCCTCTGCCTGCAGTTCATCAAAGCTGCCCCTTTCCCTGCCTGCTGATGATTTACTCCTCTGTGTTCCCCACGGTGCTGTTCTCTGGCCGTGGGATGACATTGTGGTTCCTACTTTGGCTGTTCCTGGCCTGTGATCTGCATCAGTGCCCCGGAGTGAGCCTCTGCCCAAGGGCTGCCTCCTGCTGAGGGGGTCTGCTCTCGGCTGCCCCACGGACCATGCCTGCGGTCTGTGCTGAGCCCAGGAGGGGGAGGAAAACCGCACTCCCAGGCACCGTGACATTGTGATATGCGAAGGAACCCCCCCAGCTTCCTTCCCCTCACCTCTCCTGGCCTGCTCCAGGCACAGGTCACTCGTGGGGACAACGGGAAGCGGCACTCCCTCACTGCCTTTCCTGAGCCGGTGTGGGGTGGAGGTCTCAGCACGTGTTCCACTCACCCTGCCTGGGCCAGATGGAGCCTCCTCCAAAGCCAGCGCATCATCCTTGTGGCACCGAGCGGTGACTCCGAGCTGGGTATGGCAGCAAGGAGCTGACCCACTTCTGTCAGCACGAGGCGGGCTGAGATGTGAAAACGAGGTGGCAGGGATAATGCTGGGGACCGACACAGGGAGCTCAGCTGCTGACACAAATTGGGATGAAGTAATGGAAAGGCATGGCGATGCCAATCCTTCCTCTTGGTCTTGCTTGCAGGCAGGGACGAGCCGGGCACAGCAGCTCGCGTGCCTTGTGCTGAGCTGGGCCTGAGCACAATGACCTTGTGGTGACAGCTGAGTGTTTGCCACTGCAGAACAAATGCAGAACAATTGTGATGATTCAATTACTGCTCCTGTTTTGAATTGCAATTTCGCTCCCTCTGTAGGTTAATTAGTAGCACAGCCCCGGGCTGTCCGTGGCAAAGGTTTGCAGCAAAGTGCATTAAAATTCATCTGCGTGGCATAAACAAGCAGCAAGGTGCTTTTTGTGCTCGCTTCCTTCCTTGCAGTGCTTAGTATCTGCAGATGCCTGATGCACAGGGCGGGAGGGCGGAGGCAGCCACCCCTTCCCTCTGCCCGTCCCTTTTGGTCCCCTTTTCCCAGCCACAGGAGCTGCTAACACCACCTCTGCCTCTGCTCCCTGCAGGTACATCGAGAGGAAGGCGTTCCTGGAGCGCGTGGACCACAGGCAGTTTGAGATCGAGCGCGACATCAGACTGAGCAGAATGAAGCCGTGAGGGCCGGGGATGGCCGTGGGGTCCCACTGGCTCTGTGCCCCAGCTGGGGGATGCCAGCCCCCGCCTGGCCGCAGGGCACGGAAACTGTTCTCTACCCAAGCCTGCACGTCTCAGCAGGTTTTTCCTTTTACTGTAATGTTTGGGGAGGGTGCTTGTCTGTGGGCAGGGTGTGCTGTGAGGGTCCCATCACCCGGCAGGTGACGGAAGTGACCCCGTGGCACCGATCCTTCCCCACCGCTGGGTGCTGCCGTGCTTGCACGCAAACCAGAATCCAGCTCTGCTGACGTGTGCGGTGGTGAGAGGGGTTGCAGGAAGGCTTTGTGGCTGCTGCACAGGCTGTGAGGCTGGAGCCCTGCTCTCCGCTCTGCCAGCTCCGCAGCCTCCCCTGCCCCTCCTCGCTCTTGCCCAGACAAAGCCGAACTGTCTGCACTTGTCTGCGGGGTCTGATGGTGCTGGGGGTTTTTGAAGCAAGCCGATGAAGAAATCCTCCCTTGTTTGCTCCATCGAGGAGCTGAGAGCAGCTGCGGCAGGCAGGCCGGGCCAGGGTCTGTTCATGTGAATAAAGTATTCCATCCTGGCGCTCCGTGTGCTCACAGCCTGGCTGCTTTGGGAAGCGGAAGGCAGAGAAATTGAGGGTCACTGTTACAAGCGTGCGACCACCATTGTGGAAATCCCTGTGTGGTGTCTGCGTGCCCCCGGTCCTCCCAGCTCCCTGGGCCGTCCCCATGGGATGCTGTAGGGCACGGGCAGCCACGGCCACCTCCTGCACTGTTCCACGCCAGCACCACCCCATCCTCGCTGCCGGCGTTGGCCCCGTGCCTCGGCCCCGAGCCTGGGCTGAGCTCTGGGCTCACGTGTTGGCTGCTGAGTCAGCCCTTGTGCTGGGGATGCGCTGGAGATGGACATGAACAAAACACCACGTGCTCGGGGAGCCCTTGGCCGCGTTACACACAGGGTGCATCAACCTGCTTCAACGAGCCTGAAATGGGACGGCACCAAAGCGGGGCTGCTGGGACAGACATCTGCGCCCTCCCAGCGCTTCCAAGCCAGTCGTTCCATAGCAGCAGGGAATGGCTGTGCCTCTGACGCCCGTCCCAGGCCGTCCCCGTGCTGTCCCAGCCCTGCTGCACCCCGGGCAGGGTGGGGGCCGGCGGGAGGTGGCAGCTCCAGTTCCAGCACAGGGCTCTGCTCTGCTGTCCTCTGCCAGCCCTCCCCGGCGTCCTGCATGTTTCCTTGCTTGGATCATGTGTTTCTTGCCTCCCTTTCCTGAAGATGAGGAGTGATTAACAGGGCTGCAGAAAACACAGCTTGGCTGCTTAGGAATTGGGGAGAAAAAAAAAAAAAAAAAGGATAAAACACATTAGAAGAGCACTTCGTTTGCTATTTCCACCACCTGCCCTCCCGCAGAGGGCCTGGCCCAGAGCCCCCGACTGCACTCCCCCCGAATGACTGCCGCATCCCCGTGGGCTGGGAGCTGTTTGGGCAGTGCTGAACGGCCCCTTGTGCTCGGCCCCAAACAAGGCTGCCATTGTGTGCGCCCGCCCCACGGCTCTGCTGCGGGGTCCCGTGTGGGATCCATCCCAGCTCCCCATTGCGCAGACTGCAGAGAACGGGAACGTGACTATTTTCTCCCAGGACAAGCTATGGGCTGTGCCAGGGCACGGGCAGCCCTTTGGGAAGGAGCAGGGCTGGCTGGAGCCTGACAAAACGTCCCTGCCCCTGGTGAACGTGTGCCCAGCACCCAGAAAGGCACGGGGATAAAGCCCTGTTGTGATCCTGTTGTGTCCCGTGATATTACAAGCCAAGAGGAATGTCCTCATTATTTCCCCAATATTGAAGTCTAATAAATCCCCGGCTGCCTTACAGGATTTATTTATCCGTTCATTGCTAGGAGACTCAGTCCCGTGTAATCCTATTGCTGCTCCGGGAGGCGGGAGGCAGCTTTCCGAAGGACGGAGCCGTGAGGAAGCGGCCAAAAGCCAGAAGCCAAAAGCCTGTGCTCCACACGGGGCCCCTGCTCCCATTGGGGCAGCTCCAGCCCCACGCAGGGCCCAGTGCCACCCCTTCCCCTCACAGCGGTCCCACAGAGCTGTGCCTCCACTCGGTCCTGGGCTGGGCTCACTGGCATGTCATGGAATCGTTGAATCATAGGATGGTTTGAGTGGGAAGGGACCCTAAAGGCCATCTGCTCGCACTCCCTGCGCTGAGCAGGGACACCCACAGCTCCAGCAGTGCTCACAGCCCCGTTCCCTGACCTTGGCTGTCTGCAGGGATGGGGCAGCACCAGCTCTGTGTGCAGCCTGTGCCACCGCCTCACCGCCCTGAGTGCGAAGAACTTCTTCCTCAGCTCCGACCCAAATCTGCCCTGTTAGTTTGAAACCACTTCTTGTGCTGTCACTGAAACTGGGTCCTGCAGCACCTTCCCCATGTCCGCTCCACGTGGAATTTCCCTTAACTTTTCCTTTCGGCACCGAATTTCCTCGGGGCTGCTCGGGGAGCAGCACGGAACGTTCCTTGCGGGGATGGGACACCGCGGTGCCCGGCTGGGACGGCAGCCGGTCGGTGACCCTCGGAGCCGCGCAGCTCCCCAGCTCCCGGTGCGGCCCCACGCCGTCACCGCGGAGCGGAAGCCGCCGAGTTCCGCCTGCGGTCTGCGGACGCGACCGCAGCTCCACCGCCCCCGAGGGGACGGACGGCTGCGGGGCGGCATCGCGGCCTCGACGGGCAGCGCCCAGGGCGGCCTCGTGCCTCCCACGGGCAGGAAAAGCCCTAAAAGGGCAGGGAAGCCCCGACGGACGGCGATAGGACCGCCGGCCCCGTCCCCGAGCCCGCCCCCCCCGGCCCCCGGCGCGGCCCCGCTCCCTCCCGCCGCAGCGCCGCCTCCCGTCGGTGCGGCGCAGCCCATGGGCGGGGCGGGGCCGGCGGGCCCGGGCTGGCACGGCGCTGGAATGATCCCTCCGGCGCGGCCGCCGCCGCCGCCACCGCCATCCCGGCCGGCCGCCCGCCGCAGGCCCCGGCTCTCCGCATCGCAGTAGGGCCGCGCTCGCCGCGGGGCCGCGCCCGCCGGGCGAAGATGAACTACCTGGTGAGCGGGGTCACCTTGCGGGGCGGGCGGCGGGGGCCGGGGGGAGGCCGGGCGGCGGGGGGCCGGACCGGGCGCGGCGGTCGGCGCGGCTCCGCTCGCAACGGCGCGGCCGGACCCCGAGCGCCGGGAGCGGGGGGGCCGTCGGGCGGGGAAGGGGCGGACGGGGCCTCCGGGAGCGGATCGCGGCCCCGCCGTCAACGCCACCGCCCCCCCTCCGGCCCCGGGGACGGCGTGCCGCGTAGAGCCGCCGGTGGCGGTCGGTGCCGCCCCTCCGCTCCGGGCACGGCTCGTCCCGCGGCTGCGGGTGACGGGGATCGGGGGCCGCTTCCATTGCGGGGCTGCGGAGCGCTGCCGGGCGCGCCGTGAGCACGGCGGCAGGAGGGCACCGAGGGCGGGAGGACCGCACGGGGCACCGCGGCATCGCCGGCGGGAGGGGGCCGGCAGCGGGCACGGACACACACGCGTGCCCCCCTCCCCACACACACACGCGTGCCCTCTGCCCGCCCGGCGGCCGGGGGGGAATTCTCTGTGCGGGCTGAGTCATCTCCATGGCACTTCCTCCCCGGCGGGAAGGGGAGGGAAAGGCAGAGGAGGTCCCCGAAACCGGGAGGCGCGGGGGGTCCGTCCCCTTCCCGGCACCACCTCCGGGAAGGATGGGTTGAGCGAGGAGGAAGAGCGCCGGGGCCGCGTCGGGTGCCGGGCAGCCCTATGATCCGGGATGACTCCCGACTCGCCCCGGCGCGGGGCTCTCTTGCAGAACGTGCTGGCCAAGGCGCTGTACGACAATGTGGCCGAGTCGCCGGACGAGCTTTCCTTCCGCAAAGGCGACATCATGACGGTGCTGGAGCGCAACACGCAGGGCCTGGACGGCTGGTGGCTCTGCTCCCTGCACGGCCGCCAGGGCATCGTGCCGGGGAACCGCCTCAAGATCCTGGTGGGGATGTACGACAAGAAGCAGCAGCAGCAGCAGCAGCAGCAAGCGGCCGGGCTGGGGCAGGGCCAGGCGCCACCAGTCCCACAGCCCACGTTGCCCTACCACCACCAAGGGGGGTACAGCCCGCTGTCGCCCGCCTCGCAGTACACCCCCATGCACCCTTCCTACGTGCCCCAAGGGGACAATGTCTACTTGATGCCGGCTCCCGGCAAGGGGCAGCAGGGCCTCTACTCGGGCTCGGCGCCCACCGGACAGTTTCCCCCGGCTCCGGCCAAGCAGCCTCCAGCCTACCCGAAGCAGACGCCGCCCCACGCCTTCCCCAGCGCCGGGCAGGAGATCTACCAGGTGCCCCCGGCCCTGAGCCAAGCGGCGGACGCGTACCCTGTGGGCTCTGCCAGCCCCCCCCAGGATATATACCAGGTTCCTCCCTCGGTGGCACAGGCTCAGGACATCTACCAGGTGCCCCCGTCTTTGGATGCGAGGAGCTGGGAAGGGTCCAAGCCGTCGGGAAAGGTGAGACGGGGCTCTGGGTGCAGTGGTGGGTGGGTGCTGTGGGGCTGGGAGTTGCTCGGGCTCCGATCTGTGGTGTGGGCTTACGGAGGAGGGGGAGGAGACGGCCCTGATCCAGCGAGTAAAAGGGGCCACCGAGCGCCGGTGCCTCGTGGCCAGGGCACCCCTTTGCTTGAGAGCATCCCACAACCTCCTGTGGCTGCCACGCACCACATTGCACCGAGATGCGGGCAGGGACCTGGGCACATCCTCCGGGCATCGGCGGGTCCTTCGGTACCCAAATTAATCTCCAGGTCACCGTTTCCATTCGCGCAGGGCGGCCGTGCCGGCTGGGCTTTGTCTCTAGCCGAGGCTCGCTGCTATAAATAACCGGTGATCTCATCTCCGTCCCTCCGGCGTCACTGCACTGAGCGCGGTGACAGCGGCGGGCTGGCCGGGGAGCGCCCTCGCGTGGGCGCCCGGCGCCCGGTGATCGCAGCGTGCCGTTCCGCATCCGGCACCGGGATGGGCTCGGAGAGGGCAGGAGCAAGGGGATGCGCCGGGCTCAGCCCTTCTCCTCTCTCCTAGGTGTTGCTGCCCACGCGCGTGGGGCAGGCGTACATCTATGACTCCCCCAAGGGCGAGCAGGATGAATACGATTTTCCCCGCCACCTCCTCTCCTCGGGCTCCCAGGAGATCTACGATGTGCCGCCCGTGCGCGGTGCGCTGCCCAGCCAGGTCAGATGGAAAGTGGGGCTGCTTGTGGGGCGGCTTGGAGGGCTGCGGGTTGGCAATGGGGTGACAGGCTGCGGGGATGCGGCACCCAGTGCTGGGCTGAGCCGGGGTCCCCGCTGCGTG